>NC_086450.1:203599808-204799808 GCF_028390025.1 Pseudophryne corroboree | reverse complement strand
AGCCCACAGTGTGATGCTAAGGAGAGAAATTAAATGAAGGAATATTTATCCAAACTTGCTCCTAAATCTGTAAGTCCCGGATGCAAGATAATTGCCAGTGTATTTCCTTGGGCTGGTAGAAATCCTTTTTAATGCCCTAAGCGTAGGTAATACCACATCTGCCAAGACGTCAGAGGAGCACACGCTGTGGCCGCTAATTGCGGTGGAGATTCACAGGTGTAACATTAGCCGGAGCCGTTACTGGCACTGATTAATATGAGACTAAAGCGCTGTCCCACGTCCCGATAGCCGTTTAGATGATACGAGCTGGCGTTGTCTCACAGCCAGGTATTACCGTAAGATGATGATACGGGCTGTCGTTGTCCCACTGCCAGACACAGCCGTCAGATGATATGGGCTGGCGATGTCCCGCGGCCAATTGCAGCCGTCAGGCAGTGTAGGCTAGTGCCGTTCAAAGACCGCAATGGAGCCACCGTGCAGACAGACAAACTCTCCACTGTGAGCAAAGTTCCTTGAAGCTGTAATGCTGGTGGATCAGAGTCAAAGGGGAGGAGCCTAACGCGTTTCGTCACGATTAACGTGACTTTTTCAAAGGAATACCACCTCCACTATGTTCATCCTATATATAGCGTTAATAAACATACTGCCAGGTGCGGCTAATAAAAACTAATTAAAACACAATTAAGAAGGTCAACTCTCCATTGTTTAGCAGCTAAATGGCTATCAGTGCATTGATTTATTAAGGTTTAGGTATACATGTAAATATATGCAGATGTAATTTACCATATGAAAACAGAACAAATAAAAAAGAAGAAGAAAAAGAGGGATAAAAAGAAAAACAAAAAAAGGGAATAGGGGGACAGAAAAATAATTTTATAATTGATCTACAATTCATATTAAATAAACAAATATTGTAAATTCCGTGTCAGATGATATGCGATGGCACAGGAGATTGAGGATAACATAAGATACAATTTTACATAGATCATACCAAAAATGATATTAGTCTTTCATGGCATGATAAGAAAGGACACAAAAGGTATAGTTTTACACAGATCATACTAAGAATAATATTAGTCTTTCATGTCATAATAGGAAGAGACACAAAATGGATTTTCATTAGCTGTTATCAATGACTTAGTTCCATTATTACTTCACATAGACTATGAGTATATTAATTGAAATTGGTTCTATATGGAATTAAACTGGTCCTATATTTATTATAGATAAAGATGTCATAACTCCTAATGGGATTGAATTTCTTATGTAATGATACATTTATACTAAACAATATAAAAGAGACTGCAGGCCATAGACCAAAAATCCCCCCACACCCAGATATGACATATAGACCCATATAGAAATGAGCATGCGCATGACTATATGTCCAAATAGATCTTACATGAAAGATTATGAATGAATAAATAAATAATTACTATATAGGATGCATTCTATGATAATGCGTCTCATGAGTATAGATGTAATGATAAATAATCTGAAACAGGCACCCATACAGATATGCAACCCAGAAAGAATTGCATGTAGTTTGGAAATGTACCTCATATGGTGTTAAAGATCAAATTCAATTGTTTCATTTAATCCCTCAGGAACGAGGGTTTTCAACAGGTGAATCCAGTAATTTTCCCTTTGGCATAGTTTCCTATATCTATCACCCCCCCTAGGGGTTGATGGAATAGTTTCAATGCCTATAAGGTGGACGTCCTGTGGGTTCTTTTCATGAAATTCTGCAAAGTGTCGGGATACACTATGCAGAGAGTATCCCCTTAAAATATTGCGCCTATGTTCTAAAAATCGAATTTTCAATTTACGTGTAGTACGTCCCACATAGATCAGTTTACAACTACAGACTAATATATATATGACAAATACACTATTACAATTGATGAACGAACCAATAGTAAATTGTGTATTGTCTGATGATGAGAAAAATTTAGTTTTGTTCTTTATATATGAACAAGTTAGACATTTGTTCGCACCACACTTAAAGCAGCCTCTTGTTTTAGTCAGCCATTGTGAGGAATTAAGTGAGTTATCTGACTGTATTTGAGTTCTTCTATCAACAAAAAAACTTGGTGAGAGATGCTGTTGTAAGTTAGTGGAACGTTTAAAAATAACTGACGGCTTTTCTCCAATTTCTGTTCTGAGGATGTGATCAGTGAGTAAAATGGGAAAATTATTAGAAATAATTTTTCTTATTTGACAAGAAGAATTATTGTACTTAGAAAAAAAGTGCGGTTGATCTTGCTCAAATTTTTGATTCCTTGGTTTATATTCTAAGAGGTCTTTCCTATCAAGCTGGTCCACTCGTGCACGAGCTGACTGAATTAACTTAGAAGGGTAACCCTTATTCTCAAGAGACGATGATAATTCATCCGCCTGTACAGTGTAATTATGATATTCACTACAATTGCGTCTGAGACGTCGCAATTGACCGTAGGGGATATTTCTAATCCATGGTTTGTGATGTGAACTGTCAAAATGTAAGAAATTATATTTATCTACCTCTTTACTAAAAGTCTTAGTGGAAATAGCCCCATCTATTATAGTGAGGGAGACATCAAGGAACGAGATGGAGAGTTTATCTACCGTGCTGGTGAATGATAAATTAAAATCGTTATTATTGAAAGAAGCAGTAAGATCCAAAGCTGAGTTAATATCTCCATCAAGAACAAAAAAGAGATCATCTATGTAACGGCCATAGTAAACGAGGTCCGCGCCCAAACTCCGCCCCCAGAGCAGTCATAAGTTGGGCTGAGTCAAGTTCCGCAGAAGCATGATCGGAACACCAACCGTGTGGGCTGATTGTCAAGCGTCTGGTTTTTCTTGTACTGCTTCTGTCCCTGATGTCGTATCATAAATACCTCAGTTTCCTTAGAGGTCACTAAGCTATACAATAGTGAAAATGACATCCAAATTCATCTGGTAGTTTTGATGAGTTAGTTCATATATAATCCCTAGAAGTATATTTCTAAAAAAAAAAATTGCTATGTTCAGACACAACACTGACAGTTTTATTATATATATATATATATATATATATATATATATATAGTAGAAGTAGTGCCCAGCACTCCTGGTCCTAAAGTGCATAAATGCCTGGGTGCCCTCCGCAGCAGTAAGTGTAAGCAATCAAGAAAAAAATGGCGTCACTCCAGGTCTTAAGGTGGTAAATCTTCAATTAGTGTAATTTAGAAAAACATCACAAAAACCTTTTTTTTGTGATGTTTTTCTAAATTACACTAATTGAAGATTTACCACCTTAAGACCTGGAGTGACAAAAAATTTTTCTTGATTGCTTATATATATATATATATATATATATATATATAGATATAACACACACTGATATCACACTTCCTGTTGTATACCTGATGCATCCATGATACTTGCATGGGGATGAAGTTGCATTTGCTGTCTATACAGAGTTGATCACATTTCTGTTAGAGATGAGCTGGTTCGGTTCTCTGAGAATCGAACCCTACTGAACATCACGTCCCGAGCCCGGATCCGAGTCTGGCTTGGGACTTCCCGGCAGACCCGGAAATCAGAACGAGGCAAAACATCATCCCGCTGTCGGATTCATGCGGGTTTTGGATTCCATATAAGGAGTTGTTTGTCGTCGCCATTTTCACTCCAGTCCTGGAGAGTGTAGCGAGAGGACGTGTCTCTCTCATCAGTGTCTGTCTGTGCGGGAAAGTGGTGTGGCAACCTGCTCTGTCTTATGTGACATTCCAGTGCTGTCTTGTGCTGCATCATTCCAGTGGTGGTGTATTGTGCTGCATCAGTCCAGTCACAGTGGTAGTATCCTCTGCTGCCATATGTCCAGTGCTGCTGTATAAGTCCAGTCCAGTGGTGCTGTGTTGTGCTGCTTCAGTCCAGTGTTGGTGTCTTGCGCTGCATCAATCCAGTCACAGTGGTGGTGTCCTCTGCTGCCATATATCCAGCGCTGCTATATAAGTCCAGTCCATTGCAGTGGTGCTGTGTTGTCCTGCATCAGTCCAGTGGTGGTGTCCCCAGGCTGCCATAAGTCCAGTGGTGCTGCAGTATAAGTCCAGTCCAGTGGTACTGCCATATAAGTCCAGTGAAACTGCCATATATGTCCAGTGGTACTGCCATATATATCCAGTCCAGTGGAACTGCTGTACAAGTCCTGTCCAGTGATACTGTCGTATAAGTACAGTGGTACTGATGTATAAATCCAGTGGTACTGCTCTATAAGTCCAGTCAAGTGGTACTGCCATATAAGTCCAGTGGTACTGCTGTTTAAATCTAGTGGTACTGTCGTTTAAATACAGTCCATGAATGCTGCCGTGTAAGTCCAGTCCAGTGGTACTGCCATATAAGTCCAGTCCAGTGGTACTGCCGTATAAGTCTAGTCCAGTGGTGCTGCTGTAAAAGTACAGTGGTGCTGTCCTGTGCTGTATATTATTTACTCCAAATAAAGGGGTTATTAATATTTAATCCAAATATTTTTTACAGGTTTTGCCCTGTGTGGTGTAGAGGTAAGCTCTCCTGTGCCATATAGTGTTATAAAACTCCATAGAAATAATGGAGAACAAAAATTTGGAGGATGAAATAGGGAAAGATCAAGTACCACTTCCTCCTACTGCTGCTGCTGCTGCCGCTGCAGTTGTTGCTGCTGGCAGTCGATCGTCATGCTAGAGGGGAAGTCGGAGACCACTTGTACTTCAGCTAAGCAATTGACTGTCCAACATTCCTTTGAGAGGAAGATGAAATATGACAGCAGTCATCCTGTTGCAAAGCGGATAACTGAGGCCTTGACAGCTATGTTGGTGTTAGACATGCATCCGGTATGCGCCATTAGTGCAGTGGGATTTAGATAATTGATGGAGGTAGTGTGTCCCCGGTAACAAATCCTATCTAGATTCCACTTCACTAGGAAAGTGATTCCCTGACTGTACACGGACATTCAAAAAAGTGTCCTCAGTGTCCGGAAAAATGCGTTTGTACCCAGTGTCCACTTAACCACGGACATATGGACAAATGGAGCAGGGCAAACTATGGACTACATGACTGTGACAGCCCACTGGATAGATGTATTGCCTCCCGCAGCAACAACAGCAGCAGCAGCAGCAGCACCAGTAGCAGCATCTCATAAATGCCAGCTTGTTCCTAGGCAGGCTACGCTGTGTATCACCGGTTTCTGTAAGAGGCACACCGCTGACATCCTCTTACAGAAACTGAGGGACATCATCGCACAATGGGGGTAATTCCAAGTTGATCGCAGCATCAAATTTGTTAGCAGTTGGGCAAAACCATTTGCACTGCAGGTGTGGCAGATATAACATTTGCAGAGAGAGAGTTAGATTTGGGTGGGGTGTGTACAAACTGAAATCTAAATTGCAGTGTAAAAATAAAGCAGCCAGAATTTACCCTGCACAGAAACAAAATAACCCACCCAAATCTAACACTCTCTGCAAATGTTATATCTGCCCCCCCCCCCCCCTGCAGTGCACATGGTTTTACCCAACTGCTAACAATTTTGATGCTGCGATCAACTTGGAATTACCCCCCATGGCTTACCCCACTTAGACTCTCTTGGGGATTTGTGATTTTGGACAACACCACCAATATTGTGCGTGCATTACATCTGGGCAAATTCCAGCACATCCCATGTTTTGCACATACAATTAATTTGGTGGTGCAGAATTTTTTGAGAAATGACAGGGGCATGCAAGAAATGCTGTCAGTGGCCCGAAAAATTGCGGGCCACTTTCGACATTCAGCCACTGCATGCCACTCCGAGATGGGACAGGTGTTTGTGCCGGACACTTGTGTCGCTTAGCTTAGTCATACAGCAACCTCGGTGCACCTCTTTTTCTTCTTTGCATCATGTGCTGTTTGGGGAGTATTTTTTTAAAGTGCCATCCTGTCTGACACTGCAGTGCCACTCGTAGATGGGCCAGGTGTTCGTGCCTCACACTTGTGTCGCTTAGCTTAGTCATACAGCAACCTCGGTGCACCTCTTTTTCTTCTTTGCATCATGTGCTGTTTGGGGAGTATTTTTTTAAAGTGCCATCCTGTCTGACACTGCAGTGCCACTCCTAGATGGGCCAGGTGTTTGTGTCGCACACTTGTGTTGCGTAGCTTAGCCATCTAGCTATCTCATTGCACCTCTTTTGCTTCTTCGCATGATGTGCTGTTTGGGACCTATTTTTTAAATCTGCCATCTTGTCTGCCTCTGCAGTGCCACTTCTAGATGGGCCAGGTGTTTGTGCCGCACACTTCGCTTAGCTTAGCCATCTATCTACCTCATTGCATCCCTTTTTTTTCTTTGCACGATGTGCTGTTTGGGGCCTATTTTTTAGATCTGCCATCCTGTCTGCCACTGTAGTGCTACTTCTAGATGGGCCAGGTGTTTGTTCCACACACTTGTGTCGCTTAGCTTAGTCACCCAGCGACCTCGGTGCACCTCTTTTTTTTTCCCAAAACCAAAATCCAAAAGGGTGGTTTTGGCAAAACCAATCCAGATCCAAAAACACGAGCGAGGATCCAGATCCAAAACCAAAATACAAAACACGAGAAGTGCCCGCCGCACATCTCTAATTTCTATGGACTACTAATAATTTGAAAATGCAGCTTTTATTTTTTTTTGCATTTTGCAATTATGTTTGTTTTTATCTCTGAAGAAGGCCAAAAGTGTTTTGATAAAAAAATAAAACTGAATAGAGATAGATTTTTTTTTAAATGTCTTTTGCGAACAATAGAGTAGGGTCATTCCATACCAAGATTTTATAGTAGAATCAAAGAATATGGGAGGTCATTCCGAGTTGATAGCTCGCTAGCTACTTTTAGCAGCCGTGCAAATGCATAGTCGCCACCCACGGGGGAGTGTATTTTCGCTTTGCAAGTGTGCGAACGCTTGTGCAGCCGAGCGGGACGAAAACGTTTTGTGCAGTTTCTGAGTAGCTCTGGACTTACTCATCCCTTCAGTATTTTTGGTCCCGGAATTTACATCAGACACCCAACCTGCAAATGCTTGGACACGCCTGCGCTTTTCCAAACACTCCCTGAAAACGGTCAGTTGCCACCCACAAATGCCCTCTTCCTGTTAATCTCCTTGCAATTGGCTGTGCGAATGGATTCTTTGTTAAGTCCATCACCCAGCAACGATCCGCTTTGTACCCGTACGCCTGCGTATTGCGGTGCATACGCATGCACAGTAGTAACCTGTTCACTGCGCTGCGAAAAACGTCAGCGAGCGATCAACTCGAAATGACCCCCATGAAGGAGTATCTGGATGTTAATGTAAATGGAGATTTACCAGCAGTACCCTGCTGATCTAAGGTACACCCTAATACTAGAACTGAGTACAAATAACAAAAAGAGGTAAATAAGATAGATGCGCTAGTAATATATAAAAAGGAGTGGTACTTCCCTAACAAGTTTTCAGATATTTCTTCAAATCGTTGTTGTCTCCACATATAGATGGGGATATCTGAGAAAAGTACAATATGGTGTAGTATGATTCAACCATTTTTAAGAAAAACGTCCTAGTTCGGCCGGCATCCCGCACGGCCACTGAACTCGGGCGTCATTACATCCCACCCTATGGCTCCGGAACCTATCTCCTAGAACGTGTTCTCCACTTCCATCTGGATCACCTTACACTTGTGCAGATAGGATTGCACTCCTGTCACCTGTTGCCGATTCATTTTGGGACCTATCCCTTCCTCAAGGCAGACACATTTTTTAAATTGTACTTGCAGCTCACCTAAATGAGCTAGAGAGTTGTACATGGTCTCATTTTAAACCTCTTTTATGGGGTTTCAGGTGATATATAACACAGCCGCATGTTTCCATAAAAAAAAGTGATACCATTGTAGACTTATTCCCCTTTGGACCTACTGTGGGTCAAATACTTCAGTGCCTCTACCCAAGCTTAAGTACCCTGTCTTGCTTGGGAAAGCCTTCCAGTAAGGGATTATGTGTTTAAATGGAACAACCGGAGCGACTGAGAGTACAGTATGTCAGTATGTGTGAGTACTGAGTGAATCTCTAGTGAGGAGTGGTTACCGTTCTGGGTCGAGGGTTTCCGGTTATACCTTTACCTTCGTTATTTCTCTTTTCTGTTTTCTTTCAGGTCAAACCGCTACCCTCTGACCCAGTCGACTACATATGCAAGGTAAGTAACTTTTATTGTAAAATACAGCAGTCAATATAACTGAACCACATAACTGAAATATTCAAAGTGTCATATCATTTAACAACCAGACAGAGTACTTTTCTCCACTTGAACCATATTCCCCTTCCCAGCCTATTTTACAATACGGTTGCATGCAATACAAAAAAACCCCAACCTTTGTTACCTTTACCATAATCGATTAGATTATGGACCCACGGTTTTGTCAGGTATAACTGCGCAGTGAGGAGTTCTGTAAAAAATGAATATATCAACAATATTGTCTCTGATGGTTGAGGTTAGCTCTCTATAGCGGAGGGTCTGCGGACGGACAGTAGAATGGGTTATGGAATCAGAGGCAACGTACAATTATATCCACTTTACTCAGCTGGTAAAGGAGACACTATCTCCTGATCCATTCTTCTCTGGCGGGATCCTGGAACAATACACAGCTAGGGGATGCAAATGATACTGTGACTAGGGTGTCCTCAACTTTGCGGAGAGAGATTGGGGAAGTGACTCGTCCCTACCATTCCACAGAAAAGTTCCTGTAGCTGAGGGTACTATAGTCTGTGCAGCTGCAGGTATCCCTGGTCCAGGATGACTTAGCCAGGGATCATGTACATATGGGGTTCATATAGTTATCTACATGGGTCTGTACACTCCCAACATTTGGGTAAATACCCGTTTGATTTCTGTGAGCGAAATGGGGTACTGGTTAGACTGATGGCGTGATGGCGTCTGATCCTAAGAGGGGTGAGTCTTTTCAAGTTAAGGCAAGGCCATAGCTCCTATGGGTACTCTACGTACTCCACCTACATTAACGTTCACTCATGGGTGTAGTCCATTCTGCGATTACCCAAGAGCTACACCAAATAATGGTTATTATTTAGCAGTCTACAGGGGTTACCAATCTCAGTCTCTAGTTGAAATCTTCACAGATGACTTACACAGCCATTAAGGTGGAAGAACTAAGATCAGAGTGCATACAGCGGCAGGGCAGTTAAGCTTCCTCTGGGATTAGGACAATACCACTGCACCCTACCGGGATTACTCCTCATTCTTTACGGACAAGCTGTCTGGCTGAACTGATCACTTCCCCCAGCTGCAGGCTGACTGGCTACATCAGTGGTGGTGGACACTCCACCAAGTGGCTGACTGGGCACCGTCCCTCTCAGATAGATAGGAGCTCCACTTCTTTTGGTATGTGCTCCTACCTCCATTCAATCAGCTACTGGTCCAGCCTCTCAGCCAGTTGCCGCCACAGCATAACCTCCAGTCTGGCTTCCCACAGCAGGGGAATCAGCAGCGCCTCGGGTCTAGACACCGAGACGCCGCAGCAGCACCTCCTGTCCAGCTCCCTATGGCCGTGGCAGAGACCGCATCTCGGGTCTCTCCTCCAGTGGCAATAGCCGCGCCTCCTGTAACTCTCTCCCTGTAGCCATGGTGACACCTCCGTTCCAGCCCCCTCACCAGCGGCAGTGGCACGGCTAACGGCAGAGGATCGGCGTCCCCCTCTCTCCACAGCAGGTTCCTCTGAAACGCTATCACCTCTATCATAGTTACATAGTTACATAGTTGTTGAGGTTGAAAAAAGACAAATGTCCATCGAGTTCAACCTATGTTACATTTTTTTTTATTGTGTTTTTTAAAATTTTCTTTTATATTAATTAAATGCTGTATCCCTGGATATTTTTTTCCGCTAAGAATTTATCTAATCCATTTTTAAACTTATTGATTGAGTCCACCATTACTACCTTCTCTGGCCGAGAATTCCAAATCTGCTCTTACTGTCAAGAACCCTTTTCTCGCTTGAGTATGGAAGTTTTTCTCTTCTAACCTCAGGGGTGTCCTCGTGTCCTATGTAGTGTTTTTTTGGTAAACAAATAGTTTGATAAATCCTTGTATTGTCCCTTAATGTATTTATAATATTAATAATGTCCCTTCTCAGTCGCCTTTTTTCCAGTGTGAACATATCAAGCCTTTTAAGTCTTTCCCCATAATCCAGTGCCTCTAACCCCTTAACCAGTTTAGTGGCTCGCCTCTGAACCCTTTCGAGTTCCAAGATATCTTTTTTATAGTATGGTGCCCTAAACTGTACACACTATTCCAGGTGTGGCCGCACCAATGATTTATGCAGAGGCAGGATTACACTCTCATGCCTTGTCTCCATACCCCGTTTTATGTATAATAACACCTTATTAGCATTTGCTGCTGCAATTTGACATTGCGTACTGCTACCAAGTTTATTATTGATGAGCACTCCCAAATCTTTATCAATTATCGTTAGCCCTACATTTTCCCCATTTAGTTTATAGGCTGCCTGATTGTACTTAGTCCCAAAGTGCATAACTTTCCATTTGTCTATATTGAACCTCATTCTCCATTTATCCGCCCAGACCTCCAGTCTAGATAAGTCATTCTGTAGAGACTCAACATCCTAGTCTGAATTAATTATTCTACATAGCTTAGTATTATCTGCGAAAATTGACACTGTGCTTTCTAGTCCCTCACCTAGGTCATTGATGAATATGCTAAACAGCAATGGCCCAAGTACTGAACCCTGCGGTATGCCACTGAGTACTGAAGCCCATTCAGAGTACATCCCATTAATCCCCACTCGCTGTTCCCTATTAAACAACCAATTACTCACCCAAGTACAAATAGTGTTTCCTACCCCAAACTCTCTTAGTTTGAGAATTAGTCTCCTGTGTGGAACTTTGTCAAAGGCCTTAGCGAAGTCTAAAAAGATCACATCCACTGCTTGACCTTGATCAGTATTATCGCTCACTTTCTCGTAGAAGCTTATTAAGTTAGTTTGATATGACCTGTCCTTCATAAAACCATGCTGATTCCCAGTAAAAACCTTGGAGGTATCCAAGTACTCTAGTATGCTATCATTTAATATGCCAGGGCCGAAACTAGGACTAACGGCACCCGGGGCAAGACAGAAATTTAGCGCCCCCCAAAAAAAAATTTTTTTAATTAATAATAATAATAATAATAATAAATTATTTATATAAATTATTTTTATATATATATATAAAATAATAATAATAATAATAATAATAATAATAATAAAATAGAAAAAAAAAATAAGTAAGAAACAAACAACTAAACACAAAACAGATATCCCTCAGACCAGCAGACCCCGTAATACACACATGGTATATATATATATATATACATACATACGTGTGTATATATGTACGCAGCCACATACACACGCATATATATATATATATATATATATATATATATATATATATATATATATATATATAAAATTTGTAGCTGTCACAGTGGTGAAGAGGAGCAGTCTCAGCATTATAGATTAGGGCAATATACTGTATATAAGTTTAAGTAAACTAGTTTAAATGAGCTGCAGGGGTTAACACCAGTCACAGAGTGTGTGTGTGTGTGTGTGTGTGTGTGTGTGTGTGTGTGTGTGTGTGTGTGTGTGTGTGTGTGTGTGTTTTACCTCCGATCCTCTCACCGTCCTGCTTCCATCCATCACTGTGCTGTCAGCGGGCTGAAACGCTGAATGCATTGCAATGCTGTGTGGGGCCAGAGAAAGGTCAGCAGCATGACCACATTCATAGCTAGGGCGGGCGGGCGGGCGGGCGGGCGGCTGGTATAATTTTCCGGCTTGCAGCTGAGGAAGGGAAACTAGACGTTACCCTGACTCCCTAGCTCGAGCAGCGGCGGCTATCTTACTGCAGGGTGCAATGCCTCATGGGATTTGTAGTCTCTATGCTACTGCATAAAGTGTAAGCAGTAGCACACATGACTACAAATCCCATTTTTCTTCACTAGATTCTCTGCTGTGTCAGACGCAGCTGATCCCAGCGCTCTTTCCAATCCCGCGCCCGGGTCACATGCCCCCCTAGCCCCTCCCTAGTTTCGGCTCTGAATATGCCTTCTAGTATTTTCCCCACTAAAGATGTCAAGTTTACTAGTCTATAGTTCCCGGGGAGTGTTTTAATACCCTTTTTAAATATTGGGACTACCTCTGCTATACGCCAGTCTTTTGGTATCATTCCTAAACTAATTTACTCGCTGAAGAATAAATATAGAGGTTTCAATATCTCTATGTTGAGTTCCATAAGAACCCTGGGGTGGAGTCCACCCAGGAGATTTATGTATCTTAATTTTACTTAGTCTCTCCCGGACTACTCCCTCGTTTAACCAAGTACCAAGCAATGGGTCGTTATTATTTTTTATGTTATGCTCTACTCTCGTCAACCTGTC
This sequence comes from Pseudophryne corroboree, assembly GCF_028390025.1. NCBI lineage: Eukaryota > Metazoa > Chordata > Amphibia > Anura > Myobatrachidae > Pseudophryne > Pseudophryne corroboree. The sequence goes on along the minus strand of NC_086450.1, from coordinate 204,787,393 downwards.
CTCTTTCGTGAATACTGATGAAAAGAATTTATTAAATAAATCCGCTTTTTCCCTATCATCATTAATCAAGACATCCAACTTGCCCTTTAAGAGCCCAATATTCTCCCTTTTCAACCTTTTACCGTTTATATACTTAAAAAACTTTTTGGGGTTAGTTTTACTCTCCTTTGTGATTTGTTTTTTGTTTTCAATTTTAGCTGCTCTGATTGTTTTTTGCATTTTTTGGTACATTCCTTGTAGAACTGGAATGATTCCCCCGTTCCGTCAGACTTAAATGCTTTGAAAGCAGGCCTCTTTTTATCCATTTGTTCATTGACCTTCTTATTAAACCACATCGGTTTGAATTTCCTACTTTTGTTTTTGTTGACTTTGGGAATATATAAATTAGTGTACTTATTGAGCGTAAAAACGTCCCACATTTCAGCAGTATTCTTACCATCGCTTGTTTCAGCAATTTGAAATTAGCTTTCCTCAAGTTAAAAATCCTAGTTAAACCCTTATATTGTTGTTTTTGAAAGCTGATATCGAATGTGATCATATTGTGATCGCTATTTCCTAGGGTTTCCCCTACTTTAGTATTTGTTATTATTTCCTCATTATTAGTTATTACTAGGTCCAGTATAGCCCCTTGCCTAGTTGGTTCCTCAATTACCTGGGACAAGTAATGATCTTTTAGCATGTTTAAGAACCTGTTACTCCTAGCTGTATTTACTGTTTCGGTGTTCCAGTTTATGACCGGGTAAATAAAGTCCCCAACAATAATAACGTCCCCCATACCTGCAGTTTTTTCGATTTGCTGCAAGAGTTGTAATTCGTCAGCCACACTAATATCTGGCATTTCATAGCATGTCCCTATTAAAAGTTTTTTTTTGTATCTTTACCCCCACTCAACCCAAAATGACTCTACGTTATCTCCAGTCCCCTCGTAAATGACCTCCTTTAAATATGGTTTTAAGAATGGTTTAACATAGAGACAAACACCCCCTCCCTTTATATTAGTCCTATCTCTCCTGAAGAGAGTGTATCCCTCAATATTTGCCGCCCAGTCGTGAGAATCGGCCCACCATGTCTCAGTAATGCCTATTATGTCATAATGGTCATTAAGTGCAATTGCCTCTAATTCCCCCATTTTACTTGTTAGGCTTCTCGCATTTGCAATCATACACTTAAGTTTATTAATTCCCTGATCCGCAAGTTTTGTTGTACATAACATTTCCTTAGGAACCTGGGTTTCCCTTAAATTACCATTGCTGACTATTTTTCTCCTTCCCCCCTCTCCATCCCATTATACTTTATCCATCCCACTATTCTTCGCTCTCAAGTTGTCCCACTAATTTGTTCTAATCCCTCCCCCCAGGCACCTAGTTTAAAATCTCCTCCAACCTTCTAACCATCCTACCCCCCAGCACCGCTGCCCCTCCTCATTCAGGTGCAATCCATTGCGACCAAAAAGATGGCGCCTGACTGAGAAGTCCGCCCAGTGTTCTAAGAACACAAACCCCTCCTTCCTACACCAGTCTCTGAGCCACACATTTGCCTCCCTAATCTCCCTCTGCCTTCCTGAACTAGCATGTGGCACAGGTAATATTTCAGAGAATATTACCTTAGATGTCCTTGACTTTAATTTTTGTCCTAGGTCCCTATAATCTTTCTTAAGGACATCCCACCTACCACTAACTTTGTCATTGGTGCCAATGTGCACCAAGACCGCTGGGTCGTTTCCTGCCCCTCCCAACAATCTTTCTACCCGATCCGCAATGTGCCGTACCCGAGCACCCGGGAGACAACAGACTGTACAGCAATCACGGTCCCGGTAGCAGATTGGTCTATCTGTCTTCCTGATAATAGAATCCCCTACCACCACAATAGCCCACCGGTTCTCCTCTACGGGTCGACCTGGCTCGCGCTCCCAACTGTCCCTTCTACAGCCCTCTAAGGGTCCCAACCTAGAAGCTTCCCTGAGGCTCACGCTCCCCAGCTGACTCCATGCATAGGACACTATATATATTATAATATAAATATATATATATATATATATATATATATACCATCAATACATAACTAATACATATATACACATATTGCTTTACTTCAAATGTAAATTCCTAGCCCGTATTTATTAACAGTATGAACAATTTTTGAGATATTTTTTTCAAAAATTGTAAAAATTGGCTTTTTGAGAAATTCAAAATTTGGATATTGACTTTTTTTATTTTCAATTTGTATGGAAAAATGCTGCTGTGTTATATATTGTATAAAATAGCCCATAAAAACAAGTTTCAAATGAGACTGTCCATCTCTCAGGTAGGTGAGCTGTAAGTGCAATTTAAATAAAATGTTAAAAGCTAATATTTCACAAAAAAATTGCAGCTTTAAAGGCATATAACTTCAAAACCAATGTGCACATGAGCCTATGATTTGGGGTATTCTTTATACTAATGGCAGCATTTATGATACCAAATTTTATTACAATCTGAAATGTTCAGTTTGAAACCTGTGTTGATTTGGTGTGGAATAACCCTGTATTAGAATATTTTTGGCAATTTCAATATAAAATAAGCAAACAATGCAAATTAGCAATGTCTGGAGTTCAAAAGTACAGACTTAAAAAAAAAATACAATAATTTTATTTACCAGATGAATATCCCCATGGGACCATGAGACGTTTAATGCCCCCTTGCCAAGCTCATGCCAATGCCCTTTCTGTCAGACACTGACAGACTGAGACCTTCCCTAGCCCTTACTCCTTCTTGTGTCTTGAAAACTTTGGGACTAATTTAGCTCCCCAACCACCCCCTACCTCTGTAAGGTCCTTCTATGACTGAAGCATTTTCCAAGTTCCATGTAGCTAGTAGCGCTAGAGGGCAGCTTCTTTTTCCTATGTTGATTACATTTTTGGATGCTGATACTGCTGTGTGATTGCAACATTTATTGCAACAGTGATTGCATTCATTTATTTCATTTAATGCCGGGGCATAAACATAATATTGTAGACCCCATTGCAACATTTTGAAAGGGTCCCCAATACTTCTAAAGAGAAATCTCTCTCTGCAGTAGTTCCCTAACTGTGTCAATAACAAGTCCCATAGTAACTATAGAATGAGCAGTAGTAGTTTATTAATGCATAATAGATACTGCATGGGTGAAACACTGGGTTGAGGGTGGGGGCATTATTAGAATTGAATAATGAATATCGGTGACACAATGGGGTGACACAATGGGTTGGAGGGGTTTCGGACGCCTACTATATCTGGTTTACAAGGTATGATTAGATACATTTTGGTAATAAAAAGATGTAATCCCCCCAATTGAAGGATCAAACACTATGAAGTTTTTGTGGACTGATAACAAATCAATCCTTAAGCAAAGTTAAGCAATGTGTGCTGGGTGCAGGGGAGTCGGCCGTGCAGGTGGGCTCCCTGGCACTCTGTTCTACGAAGAAAGCGTAGAGCTGCCTGGACACTAAGAACAGCTCTACACACTGCAGGGTGTGTGCCCGTGGTGTTATTTGGGCACTCCAAATATCACTGCAGCAATGCTACTGTCCGTGCCAGCCAAATGCAGGGGCTGTGGGACAGCGACTGTGCACCGCCCAGGCCTGGGCCCAGAGCCGGCCATAGGCATAGGCAAACTAGGCAATTGCCTAGGGCATTTGATATGCCTAGGGGCATCAGCAGCTTCTGCTGATTAAAATGATATGCGGCATGCCTATATTCTGTATGTAACATTTCATATGCAGATACAGCCACAGTCCCACACAATAGATAGGCATGCTGCATATCAGTTTAATCAGCAGAAGCTGCTTGTGCATCCTAGCCACATAGCAATGCAAATAATTTTCATTAAAAAAAGGTGCCCGACGTAAGCATTGATGCAAGATTTGTGAGGACACATCTGTATCCAAGCAGAGGCAGAGGTCACAGTGTTAGTGGAAGTGTGAGTGCTGTGTGCATGTGAGTGGGTTGGTTGTGCAGTAGTGTGCAGAATATGTGTATGGAGCATTATGTGTGTCATGTAAAAATGCATTAATAATGTGCAACATATGTGTAAAGGGCCACTATGTGTGTCATTATGTGTATAAGGGCATTAATAATGTGCGGCATATGTGTAACAGGGTACTACTGTATGTGTGTCATTATGTGTATAGGGGCACTAATAATGTGCAGCAAATGTGTAGGGGGCACTATTTGTGTCATTATGTGTATAAGGGCATTAATAATGTGCGCCATATGTGTAAGGGACATTATGTGTAAAAGGGCATTAATAAAGGCTGTCATAATGTGTAAGGCGCATTATGTTTATAAGGACATTAATGTGTCTCATATGTGTAAGGGGCATTACTGTGTGGAATTGTGTATAAATGCATTACTAATGTGCGGCATTATGTGTATAAGGTGCTATACTATGTGGTGTTGCATATAGAAAGGGCACTACTGTGTCATCTAATGTGAATAAAGAGCAATAAGGTGTGGTGTAATGTGAATAAGGAGCAATTCAGTGTGATGTAATGTGAATAAGGGGCTCTACTGTGAGGAGTAACGTTTATAAGGTAAAGTGATACTACTGTGGGATGTAATATGAATTATGGACACTATCGCAAGATAAAATGTAAATAAAGTTGCAGTACTGTGTGGCATAATTGAAATTGGAGTTACTATTGTGTGGCCATGCCCTTTCCCAGCAAGAAGATGCCCCTTTTTGGGCTGTGCGTCAAATGTGCGAACTGTTCCTGTTTAAAATATAGGGGGTACAAGGACTGCTATGGGTGAGGGGCGATGGTGCTGGGAAAGATGTACACGGTCAGAGGCAGAACCAGCGGTGGTGCTAGGGGGCACCAGCCAAAATCTTGCCTAGGGCATCATATTGGTTAGGGCCGGCTCTGCCTGGGCCCTGCACCATGGGCAACGGCGCTGCTCACATACACCTTCCTACGGCCCTGGAGGCTCCATAGCAAGAGCAGCACCTGCACCAAGTAGCGACAAGAGGAAAGTTTTAGTGTATAATCAGCGCACTCTGATGTCAGAATGCTGTAATTATAAAAATATTATTTTCAGCTGTGCCAATGTATCATATCCATTTATAAGTATTTTGACCAAATCATAGCAAAGCATCCAGGCACTATCTACTCTTCATCTTCCAAGATATGTCCCTCTGGATAAACATGCATAATTAACTACATAATTTGCATGCAACACAAATATTTCCTAATTAATCCTGTTCTCATAAAAATGTGCAAACAGGAACACATCTGTTTTTGTATATTTCTAACAGAATGGAATACTGTATTCCAGCAATATTTATATTATATTAGCAGCCTGTGTTATTAGTAAGGGTAAAGTGCAGCCTGACCTCATCAAATGATGCAATAGAAAATTGAGGGTCATGTGTTTGCTGCATTGTTTTCTTCAGTCACTGAGGAATTGAAGCAATGACTGTACATGAGGTTATATGTTTTAATGATAAGCTTGGCATGTAGCCATGTAGATAAGCTTGAGAGAGCGAATACTTGGAACTGAAAGATTTATCAATATACAATGTATACAGTGTATATACTGTATATATATATATATATATATATATATATACTGTATGTATTTGAAGAGTTTGATAGTAATTAGCACAATTGTGAATTTTCAGTTTATTCTCTAAAATACATTGTTTCTTCATATAACATAAAATTGAAATAAAAATATGTGATTAAAAAAAGTTGGTTGTTAAAAAAAACCTTATACAAAGGTCTAGAAATGGTAAGCACAATAGGGAGGCTTTTGATATGCCGGCTGTCGGGATCCTAGCGCTCACCATACCAGTGGCGCACGCAGGGGGGTTTCCGAGTACCTGGAACCCCCCCCCCCCGATGAGCCAACATTTACATTTTTGAGACAGAGACAGCAGTGTCTCCGTCTCAGCAAAAGCCGCGATTGCGGAGCTGCTGCAGCAGAGAGCTATGTAGCTCTCTGTATAGAGTGTCCCGGGGGAGCTGCTGGCTGCACGTGCTCAGCCATAGCAGCTCCCTCTGTCCAGACAGTGCCACCAGTCTGCTTCCGCCTCCCAGCCCCTGATGGACGGTACAGTACTGTACAGTATATTTAAATATGTAGTGTATACACTATACAGCATGTGAAGTTTGTGTGAATGTATATATGTATGTGTGTTTCTGTGTGTGCTTGTGTATGTATGTTTGCATGTATATATGTGTCTGTATGAATGAATGAATGTGTGTGCAATATATATATATATATATACATACACACACACACACACATATATATATATATATACATGTGTGTGTGTGTATATATATATATATATATATATATATATACTGAATATTGGCCCCTGATGAAGACCACCAAGTGTTGAAACGGCTGTCGGGCGAACTGTAACAGTGGGGTGTATCCTAGATGTCTTATCAGGAATAAAAAACCCTTTTTTTCATCAACTAAAAACGTGAGTGCTGTTCTAATTCTTTTTTCAGCCATGGAAAAAGTGAGTGTGTATATATATATACACACAAATGTGTGTGTGTGTGTGTATATACACACACACACACACACGCGTGTGTGTGTGTGTGTGTGTGTGTGTGTGTGTGTGTGTGTGTGTATATAAATATATATATATATCTATATATACATACTCACACATACACACGGAAACCCCGCCGACTAGATCCTGCGTTTGCCTCTGCATACCGATGCCAGAATCCCGACAGCTGGCATACTTACAACTATTCTCCCTTTTGGGGTGGCCACGACACCCCTGGAGGGAGAATAAATAGCGTGGCGCACATAGCACGCCACTGTGCCCGCAGCGTGGCAAGCACAAGGGGCTTTTTTTTTGCGCTCACCCCGCTGCCTGCATGCCGGCGGTCGGGATCCCAAGTGCCTGCATAACTTACTACACCCGCACAATATGCATTCTTCTGATACAAAATGTCTGTGGCTTCCATTTGCCTCCATTACCTTCCTCACATCATGACACTGCCACGTGTCACATGCAGCCCTGTCCTTATTGTCACAGTACTAATCTCCTGACAGTGTCTGTGCTGCAGTGGGTACCTGTACCTTCCCTATATAACACCTAGTGGCTTCCTGCCACCTCCATTCCTCTCCACATGACACTGCCCATGCATCCTTGCCCTTACTAACACATCTCTCATGATACTTGTTTGGGGCACCCTGCTCTTCCTATCCATCCATATCAAAATGCCTGTGCCCACAAACATTTTCTGACATGCCTCTCTGCCTGACAACTTTTCCCTCATATGTTATCTGCCCAATAGCTGTCTCACATTCCCCCCGGCCCATTTTCTCCTCATTCCTTACCTGTCCCCCAGATTCTTCCTTACATGCCCCCCCACTTCCACGTTTTTTCTCATACACCCTGCTTACCATCTTTTCAGCATGTTGTGATTGTAGATGCACCAGATACAACAGCAAGGACCTCCATTCAGCCTCAGAGCAGGAACTGTTCTAGTCCAGTGGCATGATCTTGCAGCAGTAATCAACAGGAAGGGAGGTGATCCCGCAGGTACCGTACCGCACATATACAGAGGATCACATAAATAGACACACACATATACACAGGCGGGGTTACCTATAGAGACACACAGAGCCGTAACTAGACTTTTTGGTGCCCTGTGCCAGAAAGAGAATTCCCCCCCCTTTCCCCAATTTTTCCATTGCCTCTTGGGGATAGATATATATATATATATATATATATATATATATTATACACATACATTTCTAGAACACTGCAAGAAATTCAGTTACAATACCCTTTATTAAATAGAACATTTCAATATACCACCATACCCAGGATTCAAACCTATAACCTGTTGCATTTAAGTCAAACACCCTACTCATTGATCTATTTGATCAAGCATAAAAGCTGAAAATAAAATATGAAGCTACTTGTATTTTATAAAAAAAATAATTAGAATAGCAATTGAATAGATCTATGAAGTGTGCAGTCACACATTTAATCCCTTGCAGCCAAACAATACAGTACCTAGATCTGCTCAGCTGAAAGGCTGATAATTTTTTCACAAAGTGCAAGGTTAGCTTCAAATAGTTAGAATTCTCTAGCTTAGAATTCTCTAGCTTTCTATGCAAGGGCTGATACTGTAGCTCAATGAATAGAGTGTGACTGCAATACCACAGGCAATGGGCTTAAATCCCGTGTATGTCAGTATCTTGAAATGTAATAAAGGACAGTATGATTGAATAACAAAGAACTATCAAGAAAAGTTCATGAATGTTGTATAGGTATTAGCGAAGGAAGGGGTGGGGCTAGGAGACAGTGGCAGTCAGGAGTTGCCGGGCTTCAAAAAGGGGGGAAGCTGCAAGTGAAAGTAATTGAAAACAGATAATTGACTAGTGCCGCCAACAGTGCCCCCTACCCTGCAGCGCTATGTGTGGTGGCAAACTCCGCAAACACCTAGTTACGGCCCTGGAGACACACACGTGGTGCTTGAAGTGTGCAGGCACTGGGACAATGACAACCGAGGCTTGCAGACTAGCAGCCAATCAGGGGCAGCCGGCGGCATTTTGAATTTGGCGTCAGGCATGAGCCAATTATGGCTTGAAGACCAGCAAATAATCAGGGGTGGCCTGTAAGAGGAAGAGTAGAGCTGCTATTCTTTGTACATGGATTAAAGACTGATGCTTTGTTTCTGAGGTTCACATTCAGAGTGGGAACAAACTAAAGATAACTCACAGACTTTAAATGAGCAAACGCCTCCCATACTTGTGAGATTCATCTATTGAGCCAGTTACCTACTGTAAGTACAAGCTACTTTTACTTCAAACATTTACTTATTTGTCTATGAAATACTAGATATATTCAGATCATTGTGATTTCCCAACATGGTGGTTTTTATTCATTTTAATATTTTAATTTATCCTCCCTATGAATTTTAAGTCACAGTGCAGTCTTTTTTCATATATTTTTAACACAATTGTGCTATATAAAATAAATGTACATTTCTTTATCTACACTAATGCATTTTACTCTGGATTCTATAGCACCAGGGAGTTTCTATTTTGTTTATGTACCTTCTTTGCAGGGTTTATAGAAGGTCTGTTGTTCCATCCGTAATGCTGCTTGTTTCATTAAACAGTAAGGAGCAGCGCAGGTGTTTTTTCTCTGATTTGCACTAGAGTAGGGTGTTGCCAGTGGTGACGGTGAGCAGGGAGCTGTGGTGTGAGGGTGAGCAGGGAGCTGTGGTATGAGGGCGAGCTGTAGTGTAGGTCGGTGAGGGTAGCTGTGGTGTAGTGCGGTGAGGGGAGCTGTGGTGTAGTGGGGTGAGGGGAGTTATAGTGTAGTGCAGGGAGCTGTGGTGTAGTGGGGTGAGGGGAGCTGTAGTGTAGGGAGCTGTGGTGTAGTGTGGTGAGGGGAGCTGTAGTGTAGGGAGCTGTAGTGTAGTGCAGGGAGCTGTGGTGTAGTGCGGTGAGAGAAGCTGTGGTGTAGTGTGGTGAGGGAAGCTGTAGTGTAGGGAGCTGTAGTGTAGTGCAGGGAGCTGTGGTGTAGTGCGGTGAGAGGAGCTGTGGTGTAGTGTTGTGAGGGGAGCTGGGGAGTACTGCGGTGAAGGGAGCTGTGGTGTAGTGTGGTGAGGGGAGCTGTAGTGTAGTGCAGTAAGGGGAGGTGTATTGTAGAGCGCTGAGGGGTACTAATGCAGTAGTGAGCTATAAGTACCGGCCAAACTAACTTTGAAAAGATTAAAGGGACTTCCTACATTATTTACCGGTATTTATGAAAGACTACGCTGTCTAATCACCTATGTTAGACCAATAATTGTGACATTTTGCAGCCCTTAGGAAGCTTCAGCTGCACTTATTGTCGCTGAACAGTCAGGATAATTAAACACTTGGTACATTACTAGGAGTTATACAGCTTAAAATATTAAATGTGACTCTCGCCAGCAAAGGATCAGCCAGATTGTAGAAGTTACCTAATATCCTTCAATAGCACCATAGATTCATCACAAACCCGGGTTTGCTCCATACAAGGTATTCAGTGGAGCAATAACTAGTGAAATACCTTTTTCAAGTTCTGTCTTCCTCTTCAAAATAAAAACCATCAGCCAGGTAGTTTTATAGAAGTGTCATCAATGTGAATGGCCAAATATTATCTGTAAAGCGCTGCGGAATATGTGTGCGCTATATAAATAACTGGTAATAAATAAATAAATCAACAATGTTAGGAATTCTTTCAGGATATTATGTCACCTATACTCATTCAGGATAAGACTACAGAGGAAAGTATCCCATATAAATTTCCACTTTGTGGGTGAATTACTAATTTATTTAATTTCCTGTATAACAGTTAATAAATGTTACCGGAACTGGTATAGTTCCTTTTGAATTGGTTAACCTGAGTTTAAGTTCATGTAGATAAGTGAGTCCACTCCCAACCCTATAGAACTAGATGAAGTTTACGCTTAGGATTAATAATTGTCAATTGTAAGCTTACACAATAATTATAACTACTCGCATAAGGAGAACCAAAGGCATCAAGGTGTTCCAGCATAATAAAAACACAATCATTTTATTTCCTGTGTCATTACTGTGATGGGTTTTCGTGGAACCAACAGCCTCTTTACTGTGGACATGCAACTGGGATGACTCACTGATCAGTAAGCAACCCAAACCAGTTGATCCTCTATCACTCCATTAGGGTGTTACATGAGTACATCTGCCCCAATGACACATACTTACAGGCTGGGATACATATAGAGATACGCACACACAGACTAGGGTTTTGGATCTCATTCGTATTTTTGATCTGGATTGGATTTGCCAAAATCACCCTTGCGGGTTTTGGTTTTGGATCTGTATTTTTTTAAAAAAATCAAAACAGCTAAAATAACAGAATTTGGGGTTGTATTTGTTCCTACAGTATTATTAACCTCAATAACATTTGTTTCCACTCATTTCCAAACTATTTTGAACACCTCATAGCCATAGCTCACATTGGTGGTCATTCCGAGTTGTTCGCTCGCTGCTATTTTTAGCAGAATTGCTAATAGGCTAAAATCCGGCAGTTCTGCGCATGCGTATGCACAGCAGGGGCGCATGCGCTAAGCAATTTTACCCAAAACTATGCTATTTTACTCACGGGCGAACTAAGCTTTTCAATCGCTCTGCTGATTGTAGTGTGATTGACAGGAAGTGGGTGTTTCTGGGCGGAAACTGTCCGTTTTCAGGGAGTGTGCTAAAAAACGCAGGCGTGCCAGGTAAAAACGCAGGAGTGGCTGGAGAAACGGAGGAGTGGCTGGTCGGATGCTGGGCGTGTTTGTGGCGTCAAACCAGGAACTAAACGGACTGAGGTGATCGCAATCTAGGAGTAGGTCTGGGGCTACTCAGAAACTGAAGGGAAATACTTATAGCAGAATTGCTAATCTTTCGTTAGCAATTGCTAATCTTTCGTTAGCAATTCTGCTATGCTAAGATACACTCCCAGAGGGCGGCGGCTTTGTGTTTGCATTTCTGCTAAAAGTAGCTATCGAGCGAACAACTCGGAATGAGGACCATTGTGCCAGATGTATTAAGCCTAGAGAAGTGATAAAGCAGTGATAAGTGCAAGGTGATAACACACCGGCCAATCAGCACCAATTTGTAAATTTACAACTAGTAGCTGATTGGCTGGTGCATTATCACCTTGCACTTATCACTGCTTTATCACTTCTCCAGGCTTAATATATCTGCCCTAATATTGTTTTTATCCAGTTTAGGTCAAAAGGTTGCACAGAGGTATCTGGACAGAGCAGCAGCAGCCCTTGGATGCAGGGCCATAACTAGGTGTGTGCGGAAGGGGCACCGCACATAGCGCTGCAGGGTAGGGGGCGCTGTTGACAGCACTTGTCAGTTATCATCTGTTTTAATTACTTTACTTGCAGCTTTACCCTCTTTGAAGCCTAGTATCTCCTGACCACCGCTGTCTCCTACCCTGACCTCTTCAGTCACTAATACACCTATACAACATTCATGAACTCAACTTAAGATTTTGTATTTATTCAGTCACACTGTCCTTTATTACATTTCAAGATGCTGACATACCCGGGATTCAAACCCATTGCCTGTGGCATTGCAGTCAGACAATCTTTTCATTGAGCAATATGCCCTTGCATACAAAGGTAGATAATTCTAAGATAGACAAATCTATTTGTAGCTTACCTTTTATTTGTGAAAAAATTATCAGCATTGTGGTTGAGCAGATCTACTGTATGTAGTGTGTGGCTGCAAGGGATTGGATGTGTGGCTGCACACTACATAGATCTGCTCAATTGCAATGCTACATAGATCTGCTCAAGTACCAGTAGCTTGGGAAGGGACCTCATAGCATGGGCTCTATCTGGGATAGATCTGGTCATCAGGGCCGTAACTAGGTGTGGGCCAGCAGTGCCTGGCACACAGCACATATGCACTGTGGGCGCAGAACCGCTGGTGACACCCGCGCCTCACTAGTATTGGCCACCCGCCCGCCATAGATCACACTTACAATCTCGGAAACTCCTCACTGCTGCAGCGCTGCTTAGTCCCCATCTCAGGCTGTCATTCCTCCAATTGGCCACTTAGAGCTGGCCCAGGATTGGCTGGTCTCTCAATACTGCTTTCACTTTCGGGTGCTCTGCTCACTGCTCCAGCTCAGCTCTCACCTCACCAGCTACCTGAGCGGCTTCTACTGGTCTCTCTTGCAGATGCCGCCGTGACAGCCGCCCAGGGGACCAGCTTCCCAGCGTTATCACAGGTACCAGCACCACCAGCCTCTCCCTGAAGGACGTGCTGCTGCTGCCCAGCTCTGTTTTCACTATCCCCCACAACTCTCTTGCTAGCAGCGCAGGCAGCTAGGGGGATGTAAGCACACTCAATGGGAGCCGCAGTCTGGTCTCTGTAACAGCTGGGGGCAATTATATATTCCACTGAGAGTGGCTGCACGGCACCCCTTTTTCCCACCTCTGTCGTGTGGGTCTCCCATACTCTGCGCATGGTCTCTGGCAGCATCCCACAAAGCCTCCTCAGTACCATAGTATCTCCTACTGGTGCGTTCAGGCTTCCATACAATACATACAATTCTCATAAGTAGTTATAAATAAAATATAGAGATGTACAAATTACTATGTTCTTAGCAGATACTATGTTTATATAGAGTGCTACATCTGTATGTGAACGGTGCAGCACTGGTCACTGTGTAGGTAACAGCAGGCAGCACTGCATAGCGGGAGAGGCATCCTTCATGTGGGCTGCTCTGTGTGTCATGTAGGCAGAGCAGTGTATTGGCAGGCATTGGAGGGGACTGTACTTGGCGTAACGTGTATAAGAGGCTGTACATGTCATGTACTAACGTGTATAAGAGGCTGTACATGTCATGTAGTAACGTGTATAAGGGCTCTACCTGGCATAATGTGCAAAAAGGGACTCTACCTGCTGTAATGTGTAAAATGGGGCTCTACCTGGCGTAATGTGTGTAAGTGGGCACTACTGTGCGGCGTAATTTGAATAATGGAGACTTCTGTGCAACGTAATATGAATTGGCCTTATTTTGTGGCTGCGCCACTTCACCATGAAGCCACGCCCCTATATTTTTGCCATGCGCTGGCCCTGTTTTAAATATTTGGGGGGGCGGGGGGGGCGTCGATGCCTGTTTTTTGCACACAGCGCTAAAATGTCTAGTTACGGCACTGCTTGGATGTATATACTGGGAGGACAAAATATTATAAAAGAATGTATATAAAAAAAGACACATTGGGCAAGGCTCAAGATTTAAATTCACGAAAAGATGATTAAGGCAAAGAAGAATAAAAAAAGGCAATATTTTATATTTAATTTATCTTAATTGAATGTATTTAATTTAATTTATTTTGAATGAAATTCTTCATTTACTTTTCGATATGCAGAAAGTTCACCATGAGTGTGGAGAGTTTATTTATATTCATTTAATTTAAATGTTTCTAATTTATAATTATTATTAATAATATTAATTTGAAATAATTACAATGTGGTGATAAGCAGAGTTATGAAAATAGAACAATAAGTTATATTAAGAATCTGAGCTACAGACACCACACCCTGAAATGGACGGAGCATGCCTGGATGTATTCTGGGGGGATACAGCACAAAATATAAAAAATATATATATATTTTGGGTGGACTGACAAAACACCCCTAGATGGATGGAGCAGCTGCAGTCCCTGGATGTATACTGGGATGACACAGCACAAAATATTAATATTAATTTAAATCAAAATATATATATTATGATTTATATCACACACCTGCGGTTACAGTGTTGCACAAATGAATCAGAAATATATATAATAATTACACACTGCAGTTGACTACACCGACAGCGTCGGACATGAGTAGGAAGTAAAATACTTCAGTCTGACCAGCAGTGTCACAGTACTTATGAAAATAAAATAAAAATTGTATAGTTCACTGGGGTACAGCACAAAAAAAAAATATATTTTTTAATAATTATAATTTTAGGCTTTTTGTTTTTAGCTTTTATTATTTCAATTTTACACTTGTGCGGAGTCCCTGGATGGATGGACAGATCACCCCTTTCAGATACAGCAGGCAGAGCACCCCTTTCAAATACATAATAGAAATATAATTTTTGCTTTGGATCACACACAGATATATAGCAGTAGTGTACAGCAGTGCTGATAGTCATCACTGAGTGATGCATCAATAGAAATATATTTTTTGCTCTGGATCACACACAGATTTTTTGTTCTCGATCACACAAAGAGGATATATAGCAGTAGTGTACGGCAGTACTGGTAGTCGTCACTGAGTGACGCACCAATAGAAATATTTTTTTTTGCTGTGGATCACACACATCAAGGTTGGGAGGAAGAGAAAAGAGAAGAATCTGTATGGTTGACGCACTCAGAAAAAAGTCAATCATAAAACATAACCTTTATTGATTATATTAAAATATATTGTTTATACGACCCAGACTACAGTGAAACATAAGAGTTAAAATCAGACAAACTAACATGTATGTGAATCCTATTAGATTGAAAGGTGTAAATAAAGAGTTAAAAAACGTGTCCGCGTGTATTACCTGTGTCTAATAATGATAGAATTGTTATACCTATTCCAATGTTACCACAGATCGATCACTTATATTATTTTAAATCAATTATATATCGACTGTCGCAATTAATATTGGTAGTTCACCCTTATACCTTCTACTCAGCAGAAATATCTCCCGGAAACTCACTCCACTTATATAGACTGTGAGTATAAGTAGTTATAAGTACACGGATTTACTCAGATGTGGGGTTACTTTAATTTTCTATGTCACCAACTGTTACCACTCTAGATTCCTAATGTATATAGTCCCAAATAGGAATGGGTTGAGAGGTGGACTTTTACGTAACACAGATATCACCTACATTCTAACATAAATCACAGTGGATAATTCAACCATGCACATAGGGGGGAAGTAGGGAAAGTTGCTAAGGGGACAAGTCAGTCCCAGTGATGATGGGGTGGGACTTTAAGGGATATAGCAATCCCAATTTTAGCTATCCGCCCACGTATGTTGCAGATTTTTCCTGGTCCTATTATAACAGACTAAAAATATATATAGAGGATACTGTTTCCCTCCGGGGTACGGCAGCCCCACTTATAATATAATACTTGTCTGTATAGACTAGGAATGTGTTCTGTTAGAGTGCACACTTCCCTATATCAGGACAACTTTAGGCTTAATATCTTTTATTAGTCTCATTAAGAGATGTCAGAAAATTCAAGGATATGACAGCCCTAAAATAAATATAAAATTACCCCCATGCATTCCGGTCATTTAACGTATAATTGATTACCACTGTATAGTACAGCTATTAATGTAAGGAGATGCTAGGTATTCATAGTGAGAATGTCCCAGTAATAACTTTTATCGTGTTGTGCTATATGTTTTCACTATAGCTATATATCTATCAGTTGTCTGTCCAGTAGTAGTAAACTTCTCAGCCTTTACTCCTACACATACTCTCCCAGTGGTTACTGTTACAATAATCAGTTAATTCAGCTGCTGTCTGATTTAATATGTTGCCAGTTCACTCACTGCAGCATTGATACATTTGTGTTATTTCCTATTGCAGCCACCTGGTTTCCTGGTCATGTTTCAATGTAACCACATTTTCTGGAGACCTTTATGATACATTCAGTAACTGTGATAATTGGCATAAGATTAAGGATCTGTGAGCAGAGTTCTAATTATCACTTATTCCACTAATTCAAGTATAATAACTCAGATCCAGTCATAAGAATAAATGTGGTCAGTGAACATGAGTATGACTGTCCTATTAGCAGTTATACCTATACATTTCTCTATCTTGCAGTGGGGTTACTTCCTCCACTGTCATATAGCACTAGCTGCATATATTAACTCTGACACTGAGTGCTCTATTATTAGGTATAGGTATCTGCTAATGGGCAGCCTTGTATTCCTCTCTATCACTGAGAACTACCATTCATATAAGTATAACATTTTTGTATAGCATGAGACACTACACACACGCGGACACGCTATGCCCTACACGCGTGTTTCACTGCACTTGCGGCAGCTTCGTCAGGGAGCAACAAGAGCGCTTCCCAATAGTGTAAATAAATGGAGTCAGCGTGATCCAATCAGCTTCTGACTATAAGTCACATGAGGCCGCCAGCCTATCACTGTTCTATCATGTCCCTGTGAGTCACACACAGCCGTGGGCCAATGGATTCCCGTCATTCAGTGTCACGTGACGCCGCTCTCCAATCGCGGCGCTTAGATACAGACCAGGAAGTATTCTGTGTTGTATACCAGAACATAAGGATTTCGTTGCCGCGGCACCCCGGTAACTGTATGCACAATAACACACTGTCTTGTTATGATTAATAAATCCCTTATTACATAGATTTTCGAAGCCCTAAGTTAGTCTTTCTTCATTAGGTATCTTGGTTATCGCTTCACCTGTAGATGAATAGCTATACCATCCTTTTCATACATGTATTCAGATAAATGTATACATGTTCCGGGGTTGATGTGTTTACATCAGATTCTATCACCCCTGTGCCCTGGGACCTGTATTCTTCATACTGCAACTACTGCAGCTGTATTCTTTATACTGCAGCAATGGTGTATTCATATCAAATCCTATCACCTCTGTACCATGGGACCTACGTTCTTCTACTGCAGCTATTATAGTGATGTACTACAGCTATTGTAGTAATATACCTAAGATGTATACCAGAGTATATTTGATTTCATATCCTGTCAGATGATCTCACCATCTGAAATCCCTTTCTTCATCATAATAAAGGTGATAGTGACAGTGATAATAATAACAACAGTAATAAAGACATCTTTGTCAGACGCTTATTTCCATTCTCCTATATATTGATGTTGCAATATCATAACGCACTATCCTATTATTGATGATAAATGTACTATAATATAGAGCATTCATATATTGATAAGAGTTCATTCAACCAATAGTAATGTTTAATTCGTTGCAGGAGTTAATGTATTCCCAAAGTGAGTACCAAAGTGAGAAGGCTATTTGAGGTGTAAAATTCAAATGGGTACAATGAGCCAACAGCTGTTTGTCCCTGGCCACATACTCAGGGTATTGTTCTTCCTTATACCATCCATACTAGAAACTATTATTTATGACAAATGTAAGAGTACAATGGTATATTAAGATCTTCTTAATAAATACCATTAGAAGGGTAAGTATGTCCTAGAAATGAATATATTGGTGGATTAACCTGAATAAATGTGTTCCAGAAGATAAGGTAAGTATATTCCAGAAATGGATATCCAAATAAACTGGCCTGACTAATTTCCAAAAGGTGTGCCAAAAAAGGTAAATATTATTATAAAGGTAAGTATATTCCAAAAGTGAATATCCACTGTTGTGGCCTATTTTGCCAAACATCGATAAGATAATATATCAAAACTTAATATCTGTAATGATACATATAACTTATTCCTATAGTATAGTACCCTTATTCAGGCAAATTTAGACTATATATTCATCTAATGTAATGTGATGCAAAAAAATAGTGAAAGACTAAAAATAATATATAGTAATCCCCCATCATGAAGGATACAAGTTTTTTTGAAACAGTTACTGTGTGTAAAGTGTGAAGTAGTAAGATCCACCATTACTATACTCTAAATGGGGAATGAACACACTAGTGCATGCTAAAAAAATGAAAAAAATGTGCCAGTGACAACAACTTTGGTGAAACATAAGTGAAGTGAAGTGCAAAAGAAGAGGGGAAGAGGAAAAGGGGAGGAGTATTAGTGTCAAATTAGCACAACATCCAGCCAAGATGTTGGAATTAAATTGGTGTTAAGTGAAGTATAGAGTGACATAACAGAAAAATGTATTATATGTGTAAGGTAAAAAGCCAATAGGAATTATTATGATATAGTAACCCTTATTGATCATCCTCCTTTCAGAATATTATTACGAATAGTACAGTAGATTCTAAATGAAAGTATGACCAGTTGATTCATTCAGTTCAAAAATGAAGTATAGCTGTTAGATTCATTCATCCCATGTGGATGAATACTGTTGAGTAAGAAGATCATTTTCGTCTCAAATTTTAATAATTCTTGATCAAGATCTCCCCCTCTGATACCAAGTCGTATGTGTTTAATCCCAAATACTCTAAGGCCTGTCGGGTCCCCACTGTGGCAATTGAGAAAATGTCTGGCTACTGGTGATAAGTACTTAAATCTGGTCGAATCTTTCCTGGCATTTCGGATGCTTCCGATGTGCTCTAGGAGTCTGACCTTTAGTGGTAGCGATGTCTTACCGACATATTTTTTGTGGCAGGGACATTCGAGATGGTATACCACTCCGATTGAAGTTCGGGTAATTCTTGAAGATATTTCCCATTTTTTGTTATATTTATCAACAAAGCTTTTGGTAGGAATCATGAATCTACAGGCCTTGCAGTTACCGCAAGGGAAGGATCCCTTCTTCTCCACTCTATCCGACACAGGTTTAGATAGATGGCTATGTACTATCCTATCCCTTAGGTTTTGCGACCTTCTCCAGCTGGTGAGTGGTTTATTGGGAAGTATTCTCGCTAAATCCTCATCTGTGTGTAGGATTGACCAGTGTTTGTCAAGGATGTTATTAATTTCCCTCCAATGTGTATTGAAGGTTCCCACATATCTAATGGGTTCTGCCTGCTTGGTTTTTATTTTAGGTACCAGCAGGGAGTCCCGTGGATATGTCGTGGCTTCTTTGATGGACTTTTTTTATAAGCCTATTACTGTATCCTCTCTTTTTGAAGCGTTGGCTCAGTTCTTTCTGCCTTGTGCAAAAAGTGTCATCATTAGAGCAATTTCTCTATGTCCTTAATAATTCTCCTTTAGGAATTCCCCTGATGGTCACACACACACAGAGGATATATAGCAGTAGTGTACAGCAGCCACAGTACTAGTAGTCAGAGTGATGCACCAATAGAAATATATTTTTGGCTTTGGATCACATTCAGAGGATATATAGCAGTAGTGTAAGGCAGTACACATCCCCTTATAGACAGAGAACAACACCTGGTCCTATACACAGCCACAGTATGCTATATGCAGTGCACTGTCTACTATGCAGAGCCCTAACACAGTGATAGTCACAGCACACCTACACAAGCAGCACCCCAGGTTAACTCAACTCTCCTGCTGCAACCTCTCTGCTGCCCCCTTACCTAACCAGCCTATCCAATTACAGCACAGAATATAGCACAGAATACAGCACAGAAGGAACACATCCTTACTGTTCTCTCTCCAAGTCTGGAGTGAAGATGGCGCCGATCACCGGGACTATATATAGAATCCAAAACCCGCAAGATCTGACAGCGGGATCATAACATTCTGTCTCATTTTCAGATCTCAGATAGGCGCAAAAAAACCAAGCCTGACTCTGATTCGGGCTCATATCTCAAAGTTTGGTGGGGTTTGGTTCTCAGAGAACAGAACCCACTCATTCCTAACACAGACAGGGTTATATATGAAGACACACAAATACAGAAAGGGATACATATAGATATACACATACAGGAAAGGTCAAACATATCACACACACACACACACACACACACACACACACACACACACACACACACAAACAAACAAACAAACAAACAAACAAACGGGTGTAACCATAACTTTGTGGACCCCATTGCAACATATTGAAGAGTCTGATTGGAAGACACCTCACGGCAACGGTTATTAATTTTATGCCCCATAATGGTGCCCTAGTTCATTTTATGTACCATAGTAGTGTCCTACTTAATATTATGCCCCACAGTACTGCCCTAGTACCCCCAATTCACATCAGGGGCAAATGCAGGATTTCTAGTGGGGGCTTTACTAATGCAATCCACACAATGCCGCACTGTGGGACATTGCAGCAGTTCGGGAGTCTAGGGTGGGGTATAAGTAAAAACATGTTAACAAACTTTGACATAAATGTACACATTTGTCTTTTTATACACTAGAGAGTGTATGGAATATGGTATTAATAATTAACACTGTGCATAGTATAATATATATATATATATATATATATATATATATATATATAAACGTATGTATGTCTGTTCCAGCATAACTCTGGAATGCCTGGAGCAATTTACATCAAACTTGGTACACATATTACTTACAATCTGGAAACAAATACTGTGGGGGTAAGACACCCCTAGCACCATAGGGGTGGGGGTGAGAAGGGGGTGAGATGTAAAAATCCATAGTTTTTGGGTATAATTCTGGAATGCCTGGAGCAATTTACATAAAATTTGGTACACATATGATTTACAATCTGGCAAAAAAATACTGTGCAGGTAATACACCCATAGCCAGGGTCGGACTGGCCCATAGGGGTACCGGGGAAACCACCGGTAGGCCCCACTGCCTGAGTGCCCACTCCTTCCTCTAAGATCAGGTTCCAGACTGTGCACTTGTATTATACATGGTAGATATGTTGCATTACACTGCACTAGACTATTGTGTATTTAAAGCCTCTGTGGATGCTGGCCACACCCCCTTTGTAGGCTGGCCACACCCTTAAGTATGAGCCCCTATAACTATATTCCCCCGGTGGGCCCTTTTAGTCCGACATTGCCCCTAGCACCCCTAGGGGTGGGGGTGGGAAGGGGTGACATGTGAAAATCCATAGTTTTCAGACATAACTCTGGAATGCCTGGAGCAATTTACACCAAACTTGGTACACATAGGACTTACAATCTGGAAAGAAATACTGTGGCAGGTAGAACACCCCTAGCACCCCTAGGGGTGATGGTGGGAAGGGGGTGACATGTAAAAATCCATATTTTTCAGCATAACTCTGGAATGCCTGGAGCAATTTACACAGAGGCACACATGTAAGGGCAGAGGCACTCACAGGAGGGGTAGAGGCACAAACGGGTACGGGCAGAGGCACCCACTGGTAGGGGCAGAGGCACACATGGGTAGGGGCAGAGGCACCCACAGGTAAGGATAGAGGCACACATGGGTAGGGGCAGAGGCACACACAGGTAAGCTAGAGGCACACATGGGTAGGGGCATAGGCATACGGGTAGGAGCAGAGGCACCTATGGGTAAGGGCAGATAAACACACGGGTAGGGGCAGAGGCACACACGGGTGGGGGCAGTGGCATACTTTAGTTTCTAAGCTAAGCAAGGGGACCTAGGGACCTTTGACATAAGTCAGCCTGCAAACCTAACATATTTAAAATACACTGGGCAGAGCTTGGCCTGTCATCCCAGCATTTACAGCACTGAGCAGGGCAGCATAAGAAGTGGAATGTGGCAGAGAAGGAGGCGGATTATTCTCCTCAGCACCAGGATTTTCACAGCATCAATCTGGGGAAGCCCAGAGGTGCGGCCTGACAAAGATTGGCATTATTCTTTAAATCCGTAGTGAAGCACGGGTATTCAGCTAGTAATATATAAATACACAAACATAATAGAACCAGTAGGAGACAGTACTGCACTTTCTAAGCGCACATTCTCCCACTTCAGGGTTAGGGTCTTGTTTCTTCTTCCTGGTAGCTACTCTCTGGTCCAGTGCACTGATTGAGGGCTCAGATCCACACATACAGCAAACTTGGTAGAAGAAGCTGCTATCACTTTCCACATGCAGCAGCTCCACTCTGTCCCTTCAGGGGGGTACACATGAAGAGATCCAGGCTTAAATTCTAAGCAATCTGACTAGATTGCTTAGAAGTTAAGCACGAATCTCTCCATGTATCCCCTACAGCGATAGCAATGAGCAGTCCCGTTCATCGCTATCGCCAGTGGTAGATTGGCCTGCATGCAGGCACAATCTAGCACATCGCTCATTTCACCCGCTGAGTGAAATGAGCGGCACCCTCGTCCATCCCCTCGCTCAGCACACATTGCGCTGTGTGCTGAGCGGGGGGAGAGATGTGTGCTGAGCCGTCTATGATAGATAGCTCAGCACACATCTCTGCCCATGTGTACTGGGCTTAAAACTGCATGTTGTGTCGGGTGTAGTATGGTATGCTGGCGGCCGGGCTCCCGGCAACCAGTATACCGGCACCGGGAACCCGGCCGCCGGCATACCGACAGCGTGGCGAGCGCAAATGAGGCCCTTGCGGACTTGCTGCACTTGCCACGCTGCGAGCACGGTGGCGCGCTACACGTGCCACGCTATTTATTCTCCCTCCAGGGGGGTCGTGGACCCCCACAAGGGAGATATGTGTCGGTATGCCGGGTGTCGGGATTCCTGCGCCGGTATACTGTGCGCCGGGATCCCGACATTCAGCAACCAGAAGACCACCCGTTGTGTCAGCAGTACTAGTAATTGTATTAAGGGTCTTATTCATCTTTAGTTGTAGTTTTGCATGCTGGGGGCTGCACTCCACAGGTATTATGAATTGTGGATGCCCCCTGCCTCTGCAGCCTTGTGCAAAGGAATGTGCAGAGCGACCATTTTTCGTGTTGCAGCGGCCATGTGTGACATCACGGAGCCACCCAGAACCCACCCCCATTTCAGGCAGCATGCCACTGCAACTCCGAATCGACATCCTTGCAATGCCGCGATGCTGCCCAGGACCGCCCCCACGTATGCCTCTGTCTGTCAATCAGGCAGAGGCTATGCATAAGTGAGATGCGATTGCTCCTCACTGTACAGTAGGTGCACGCGCAGCACTGCGTGTGCTCACTGGGCATAAATAGTTCCCTAAATACTATTGATATTGTGGTCATAATTTGTGCCGCTGGAAACCCACCCTGCATTTGCTCATGCACATTATGACATACTGTGTCCCCAATTCATATTATGCCACATTTCAGTCCCCCTGTTCATACTGTGCCACATTAGAGTGACCACCAGAACAAATTATGCCATTATAGCATCCCTGTTCATATTATGCCACACTATAATGCTTCCATTTCATATCATGCCACATAAAAGTGCCCCAGTTCTTATTATGTAATATTACAGTGTCCTCCAGTTCACATTACAATGAGTAGATCAGATTATGACACATTACAGTGCACGCCAGTTCATATTGTGACAAATTACAGTGGCCTCCAGTTACAGTGCCCAACTACACACACCTCTCATTGAAAATGTAATATCACACAATTCAGGCTGGGCAATGTATCAAACCAGTGGTGGCTCCAGAGATGGGACTGCAGCGCAGTCCAAAACATAAATAGGGGAGTCACACCAACTGCCAGTGAGTCCTGGCTGGCCATGTTTGGCAGCATTTGGGGTAGCAGTTGTGTGGCTCCCCTATTTAATCTTTAGACTGCACCTCTGGAGCCATCACTAGATCAGACCCAATTGCTTAGAAGGAAAATCTGGGAAACTGGTTTACAACTTTATAACCTGGGTCCAGGCCCACCTTAATCTCTGTGCCCCATAGCTATGACACTCACTGCACCCACTATAGTTATGCCCATGCAAACATACATACATACATACATACTGTACATACATATAGGATTACATATAGCCCCAGATAACAGATATACAAACTGGGGTAGCACTCACCTTGATGTGAAGTCTCCAGCAGCACCTCCCTCCTTCTCCTCCATGTTGTCAGGGCAGGAGAAGTTTAACATGTCGGTGTAGCCCTGCCCCCTTGCTTGGACCAGAGGAGCATGTGCTGGGGTCCATCAAACAAGGCTCAGCACATGCTCTTTTGACCCCAGAAATTTGCCATAGAGCTGCAAGTGCAAGAAGCTTCTGCTCTAGTTATGTATCATGCAACATTACCTGGCTCTTCCTTCAGGGCCATAACTAGGGTGGTGTAGATAATGCTCAGCACATAGTATATTTGTCGTATAGGTGCACCTACCACATACCACCTCGATCACATGCCTACGTAGGTGGCGCCACCAGCTGCAGTGCTGCCCGCTGTAATATTTAATCGTAGTGGTGCTACCAGCTCCTTCTCTGCTGGACACACAGCTGCTAATAAACATTACAGTGGGCAGCGCTGCAACTGCCTGCCCCATATGTACTGACCCCCTTCTCATCTCTTGCAGTATCTTCAGGGACTGGAAGAAATGTCATGACGTCTCTCCAGAGGGACTTCTGTTGGGCACATGAGCCATTCTGTAGCTGGCTGCTCTGGGTACAACAAAGATAATAGCAGCAAAGCATCTCAATGGGGTAGGGAGGGGGAGGGATGATGAAAAGTAGGAATGAGGAGGAGGAATGTGATGAAGGGGCTCTACCTGGCATGATGTGTATAAGGGGCTTTACCTGGCATAAAGTGTATAAGGGGCTCTATCTGGCAAAATGTGTATGAGGGGTTCTACTGTGGCGTAACTTGTATGAGCAGCTTTACTGTGGTGTAATGTATGTAAGGGGCTCTATCATGGCATAATTTGTATAAGGAGCTCATCTGTGGCATAACGTGTATAATAGGCTCTACTGTAGCACAACTCTACTGTGGTGTAAAATGTTTACAGGGCTCTACTGTGTGCTTTAATGTGTATAAGTGGCACTACTGTGTGGTTTAGTGTGAATAACAGACACGATTGTGCGGTGTAATGTGCATTGACACTATTCTGTGGCCACTCCCCTCCCCATGAAGCCACACCGCTATATTTTTGGCACGTTATGTCCCTATTATGAATATGGGGTTTTGCTTCTCTTTAATATTTTTAAAATACACCCTTTTCTCAAAAAGAAAAATATCATTAGAGTTACATTGGGCTTCAAAGAATCAGTATGTGATCAAATAAAATAATAAATGTATAATCAAAAAGGAAATACTTTAAATAAAACAGCAAACCAAAAGTCACCGAGTCCCTCTTTGTCTAACGTACAATTAAATGCTTGTGGGATAGATGATGGCCCTACTGATTAGCTGCTTAAAGTGAACCATCTTAAAATAGGTAGACCTTGGTTTGGTTAATCTTGATTAGAGAATTTTTATACCACTTCCCTAGTAAGCACCTTTTACATTACATGATATGACAATTTGAACATATTTCCAAAGTCCACCAGTAAAACCGTCTTCTTCATACCCAGTAATATGACCTGAACATTACCAAAGAACGTGTTTGTGTGCTGTGTAACATTTGCTCAACCTTTCAGAACAGATTTTCTTTTTCTTTATTTTTTTGTTACCAGTAACATCTTGAAAGTTATTGTTGGGTATAAATAAACCCCACTGCTGTTTCCCATCTAGACAACATGTTTAAAGTGTTATAATGTTTATTAGCTCTCTAGCTAAGCTTCTCGATGACTGATGGAGCCATGGATTAATCATGTTAGTTAGCAAAGTGCTTGAGTGTTTCTTTTGTAATGGATTATGTTATGTAGCCGAAACAAAACATTACTCATACATATGGGCAACTAGCTCTTCTTTTTCTGGTCGACAAGTTTTCTCTACCTTTAGAGTATGACATGATGACTCCAGAAGCTTAAATGTAACGGTTTGGATGCTGAATGACATGCCTCCTTGGAACTTTAAGGATTCTGCAGATGCTGGCAGCCATTTTTAAGATAATCTGTGGATACTACTTCCCATCCAAAGAGACAGAATGTTCCCTAAAGAAATAACACTATGAGAAAAAAAATATGTTTTGGATTATGTGGAGCTGCCAATCTGTCCATCATGTCAAGGATTTCATGCTTGCAATTTCCTGCTTTCAGAGTGGTGGGGGTGGCCTGGGGCTCTCCATCTGAACACAGAACGTTTGGAGAAGTGTGCTGTCAGTGTATAAATGTCTTGTTTTTACTGTTTGTGCCAGCAGACCTAAAACTAGGACCGACATTTGTGCATGTAATTTGCTCTGCGGAGAAATATAGACCAAGAATTTGTTTTCCACATAAACTAGGGCAAGTTGGAGGCTACCCTTTCAGTTTAGCTGGTGTTGATTCTCAGAGAATGTGTGTTGGTTTGCAATCTGGGGCACATTGCTGGGGTTTTTTTTCAGATGGATGTCTGTTAACAATATTATCCTTAAAATCTGTAATTTACTTAGTGTAAAGAATAATCAAAATATTACATTTTGTTACTTAGATGGTACAGTTTAAAGATATTCTGGAACAGACATGAACAAGCAGGATAAACTTTGTTGCATTATTATACAGATACTGATACCATTATTTTGTGCTGCTGGGGATCACCATATAACTCCCAGTCTGTGACTTCCTGCTGTCAACATTCCCCTCCTCATATGATGTCACTGCCCCTCTCACATGCTGCACTGTGCTCAATAACATATCACTCACCTCTCCTTATATACACTGTGGGCCTGATTCTGAGTTGGGAATAAAGTAGAAAAGAACAACTATGTACCTTGGTACAGCTATGCTATACTGCAGCTGGGCAGATGTAAAATGTGCAGAGAGATTTCGAGAGAGGAGGGGAGATTCGTGTCCAACCTGAAATATAATTACAGTATAAAAATAAATCTGTCCAGTACTTGTGAGCTACATGAAGAAGCAGCCAGTATTTACCCCTCATGGAAAACAGACATATGTATTTGCAACCCTTGCATTGCAGTGGTTTAGACAGATGCACAGCTGCTTTCTCTTTATTGCTTTGTTCCCAACTCAGAATCAGGACCTGTGTTGCTTGGGGACTTTGCTGATTCCACTATAGAACTCTCTGGGGTAGATTTCCTAAAGCTTTTAAAACTGACAAACAGTGGTGCTGCCCATAGCAGGGCCGTAACTAGGTATGTGCGCTGTGTGCCTCGCACACAGTGCAAGATGTCCTGGGGCGCAACCAGCCGCCAGTGCCACCACCACAATCAATACTAGACAGCACCGGTGCCTGAGTGTCAGCTCCGCCTCCCCTCCTCCCCAAACCGATCTCGGAGCTTAAAGTGCTGTGCAGCTGCCGGAAGCCGCGAGTAATGACTGCCCCCCCCCCCCCCCCGCCTCATGGTAACACTGAGCCGCAACTCAGTTCGCCAGCATTATTGGCTGACCCCCCCCACCCACCCACAGGAGCTTACAGCAGCACCAGGTGACTCCTTCCTCTGGGTGCAGACTGACGATCTGTGTGCAGTGCTCGTGGAAGATGAGATCCTCATCCTCCCCCGATTCCTGCAGTCTAAAGGCATGTATAGCTGGGATACCGCACCATCGTACAGGTCATAAGGTAAAGTCAGCATAGCATGAGAGAGGAGGGAATGGGGGAAGGTGGGCAGGCACAGGGGCAATTGCAGGATATTTCAGCAGGGGGGGGCAGGTGGGACATGGGGTGGACTCTGTAAATGGTGACTCTGCCTGCCGTAATGTGCAAATGGTGACTCTGTCTGCCATCATGTGTGACTGGGAGGTCTATTACGGTATGTCGGCGCTCGGGATCCCGGCACCCAGCATACCGGTGCTGGGATCCTGACCACCGGTATGCCGGCTGCAGGGCAAGCGCAGAAGATCCGCTTGCAACACTGTGGTCACGGTGGCGCGCTTTGTGCACCCTGCTATTTATTCTCCCTCCAGGGGTGTCGTGGACACCCCATGAGGGAAAATAGTTGTCGGCATGCCGGCAGTCGGGATTTTGGTGCCAGTTTGCTGAGCACAGGAATCCCGACAGCCAGCATATAAAGTGCCACCTGTAACAGGGCACTCTACCTGGTGTAATGTGTAAAAGTAGACTCTGCCTGCCATAAGGTGTGAAAGGGGGACTCTGCCTGCCGTAAGGTGTAAAAGCGGGACTCTGCCTGCCGTAAGGTGTAAAAGGTGGACTCTGCCTGCCGTAAGGTGTTAAAGAGAGCTCTGCCTGCAGTAATGTGTAAATGGTGACTCTGCCTGCCGTAATATGTGACAGGTGACTCTACCTGCCGTAAGGGGTAAAAGGGTACTTTGTCTGCCGTAAGGTGTAAAAGGGAGCTCTGCCTGCCGTAATGTGTAAAAGGGAGTTCTGCATGCCGTAATGTGTAAAAGGTAGCTCTGCCTGCCGTAATGTGTGTGTGTAAGTGGCACTACTGTTCGGCGTGATTTGAATAATAGAGGCTATTGTGCAGCGTAATATGAATTGATATTATTTTGTGGCCATGCCCCTTCCCCCATGAAGCCATGTCCTTATATTTTTGCTGCGCGCCTAAGGTGTGCACTGGCCCTATTTTAAATTTGGGGGGGGGGGCGCACTGAAGTTGTTTCTTGCACACAGCGCTAAAATGTCTAGTTATGGCACTGGCCCATAGCAACCAATAAGATTCTATACATAATTTATCTATTTCATTCTAGAAACTGATAGGCAGAATCATACATGTCCACATTCTGCCTGCCCCCTCAGGGAGGGGGCAACCAGGTCATTTCAGCAGGGGGAGTGGCATGGCATGAGGGAGCATTGTGGGGGGGACGTGATGCCGAATAGGTGCAGAACATGCGGCATGACAGTGTGGCCACTAGAGATGAGCGGGTTCGGTTTCTCTGAAACCGAACCCGCACGAACTTCATGTTTTTTTTACGGGTCCGAGCAGACTCGGATCCTCCCGCCTTGCTCGGTTAACCCGAGCGCGCCCGAACGTCATCATGACGCTGTCGGATTCTCGCGAGACTCGGATTCTATATAAGGAGCCGCGCGTCGCCGCCATTTTCACACGTGCATTGAGATTGATAGGGAGAGGACGTGGCTGGCGTCCTCTCCATTAGAAATTAGATTAGAAGAGAGAAAGAGATTGTGCAGAGTCAGACAGAGTTTACCACAGTGACCAGTGCAGTTGTTGTTAGTTAACTTTTATTTATTTTAATATAATATATCCGTTCTCTGCTATATCCGTTCTCTGCCTGAAAAAAAACGATACACAGCAGCAGCCAGTCACACAGTGTGACTCAGTCTGTGTGCACTCAGCTCAGCCCAGTGTACTGCACATCAATGTATAAAAGGCAAAGCTTATAATAATTGTGGGGGAGACTGGGGAGCACTGCAGGTTGTTATAGCAGGAGCCCCCAGGAGTACATAATATTATATTAATTTAAAATTAAACAGTGCACACTTTTGCTGCAGGAGTGCCACTGCCAGTGTGACTAGTGGTGACCAGTGCCTGACCACCAGTATAGTAGTATATTGTTGTATGTATTGTATACTATCTCTTTATCAACCAGTCTATATTAGCAGCAGACACAGTACAGTGCGGTAGTTCACGGCTGTGGCTACCTCTGTGTCGGCAGTCGGAACTCGGCAGGCAGTCCGTCCATCCATAATTGTATTACAATATATACCACCTAACCGTGGTATTTTTTTTTCTTTCTTTATACCGTCGTCATAGTGTCATACTAGTTGTTACGAGTATACTACTATCTCTTTATCAACCAGTGTACAGTGCGGTAGTTCACGGCTGTGGCTACCTCTGTGTCGGCAGTCGGCAGGCAGTCCGTCCATCCATAATTGTATTATTATTATAATATATACCACCTAACCGTGGTTTTTTTTTCATTCTTTATACCGTCATAGTGTCATACTAGTTGTTACGAGTATACTACTATCTCTTTATCAACCAGTGTACAGTGCGGTAGTTCACGGCTGTGGCTACCTCTGTGTCGGCAGTCGGCAGGCAGTCCGTCCATCCATAATTGTATTATTATTATAATATATACCACCTAACCGTGGTTTTTTTTTCATTCTTTATACCGTCGTCATAGTGTCATACTAGTTGTTACGAGTATACTACTATCTCTTTATCAACCAGTGTACAGTGCGGTAGTTCACGGCTGTGGCTACCTCTGTGTCGGCAGTCGGCAGGCAGTCCGTCCATCCATAATTGTATTATTATTATAATATATACCACCTAACCGTGGTTTTTTTTTCATTCTTTATACCGTCGTCATAGTGTCATACTAGTTGTTACGAGTATACTACTATCTCTTTATCAACCAGTGTACAGTGCGGTAGTTCACGGCTGTGGCTACCTCTGTGTCGGCAGTCGGCAGGCAGTCCGTCCATCCATAATTGTATTATTATTATAATATATACCACCTAACTGTGGTATTTTTTTTTCTTTCTTTATACCGTCGTCATAGTGTCATACTAGTTGTTACGAGTATACTACTATCTCTTTATCAACCAGTGTACAGTGCGGTAGTTCACGGCTGTGGCTACCTCTGTGTCGGCAGTCGGCAGGCAGTCCGTCCATCCATAATTGTATTATTATTATAATATATACCACCTAACTGTGGTATTTTTTTTTCTTTCTTTATACCGTCGTCATAGTGTCATACTAGTTGTTACGAGTATACTACTATCTCTTTATCAACCAGTGTACAGTGCGGTAGTTCACGGCTGTGGCTACCTCTGTGTCGGCAGTCGGCAGGCAGTCCGTCCATCCATAATTGTATTATTATTATAATATATACCACCTAACCGTGGTTTTTTTTTCATTCTTTATACCGTCGTCATAGTGTCATACTAGTTGTTACGAGTATACTACTATCTCTTTATCAACCAGTGTACAGTGCGGTAGTTCACGGCTGTGGCTACCTCTGTGTCGGCAGTCGGCAGGCAGTCCGTCCATCCATAATTGTATTATTATTATAATATATACCACCTAACTGTGGTATTTTTTTTTCTTTCTTTATACCGTCGTCATAGTGTCATACTAGTTGTTACGAGTATACTACTATCTCTTTATCAACCAGTGTACAGTGCGGTAGTTCACGGCTGTGGCTACCTCTGTGTCGGCAGTCGGCAGGCAGTCCGTCCATCCATAATTGTATTATTATTATAATATATACCACCTAACCGTGGTTTTTTTTTCATTCTTTATACCGTCATAGTGTCATACTAGTTGTTACGAGTATACTACTATCTCTTTATCAACCAGTGTACAGTGCGGTAGTTCACGGCTGTGGCTACCTCTGTGTCGGCAGTCGGCAGGCAGTCCGTCCATCCATAATTGTATTATTATTATAATATATACCACCTAACCGTGGTTTTTTTTTCATTCTTTATACCGTCGTCATAGTGTCATACTAGTTGTTACGAGTATACTACTATCTCTTTATCAACCAGTGTACAGTGCGGTAGTTCACGGCTGTGGCTACCTCTGTGTCGGCAGTCGGCAGGCAGTCCGTCCATCCATAATTGTATTATTATTATAATATATACCACCTAACCGTGGTTTTTTTATACCACCTAACCGTGGCAGTCCGTCCATAATTGTATACTAGTATCCAATCCATCCATCTCCATTGTTTACCTGAGGTGCCTTTTAGTTCTGCCTATAAAATATGGAGAACAAAAAAGTTGAGGTTCCAAAATTAGGGAAAGATCAAGATCCACTTCCACCTCGTGCTGAAGCTGCTGCCACTAGTCATGGCCGAGACGATGAAATGCCAGCAACGTCGTCTGCCAAGGCCGATGCCCAATGTCATAGTACAGAGCATGTCAAATCCAAAACACCAAATATCAGAAAAAAAAGGACTCCAAAACCTAAAATAAAATTGTCGGAGGAGAAGCGTAAACTTGCCAATATGCCATTTACCACACGGAGTGGCAAGGAACGGCTGAGGCCCTGGCCTATGTTCATGGCTAGTGGTTCAGCTTCACATGAGGATGGAAGCACTCAGCCTCTCGCTAGAAAACTGAAAAGACTCAAGCTGGCAAAAG
The DNA here is from genome assembly GCF_028390025.1 of Pseudophryne corroboree. Taxonomy (NCBI): domain Eukaryota; kingdom Metazoa; phylum Chordata; class Amphibia; order Anura; family Myobatrachidae; genus Pseudophryne; species Pseudophryne corroboree. The sequence goes on along the minus strand of NC_086450.1, from coordinate 204,755,327 downwards.
CACCGCAAAGAACTGTGCGTTCTTTGAAATCCCAAATCCACAAGGAGAGTCCAATTGTGTCGTTTGCGATGCCTGACCTTCCCAACACTGGACGTGAAGAGCATGCGCCTTCCACTATTTGCATGCCCCCTGCAAGTGCTGGAAGGAGCACCCGCAGTCCAGTTCCTGATAGTCAGATTGAAGATGTCAGTGTTGAAGTACACCAGGATGAGGAGGATATGGGTGTTGCTGGCGCTGGGGAGGAAATTGACCAGGAGGATTCTGATGGTGAGGTGGTTTGTTTAAGTCAGGCACCCGGGGAGACACCTGTTGTCCGTGGGAGGAATATGGCCGTTGACATGCCAGGTGAAAATACCAAAAAAATCAGCTCTTCGGTGTGGAGGTATTTCACCAGAAATGCGGACAACAGGTGTCAAGCCGTGTGTTCCCTTTGTCAAGCTGTAATAAGTAGGGGTAAGGACGTTAACCACCTCGGAACATCCTCCCTTATACGTCACCTGCAGCGCATTCATAATAAGTCAGTGACAAGTTCAAAAACTTTGGGTGACAGCGGAAGCAGTCCACTGACCAGTAAATCCCTTCCTCTTGTAACCAAGCTCACGCAAACCACCCCACCAACTCCCTCAGTGTCAATTTCCTCCTTCCCCAGGAATGCCAATAGTCCTGCAGGCCATGTCACTGGCAAGTCTGACGAGTCCTCTCCTGCCTGTGATTCCTCCGATGCATCCTTGCGTGTAACGCCTACTGCTGCTGGCGCTGCTGTTGTTGCCGCTGGGAGTCGATGGTCATCCCAGAGGGGAAGTCGTAAGCCCACTTGTACTACTTCCAGTAAGCAATTGACTGTTCAACAGTCCTTTGCGAGGAAGATGAAATATCACAGCAGTCATCCTACTGCAAAGCGGATAACTGAGTCCTTGACAACTATGTTGGTGTTAGACGTGCGTCCGGTATCCGCCGTTAGTTCACAGGGAACTAGACAATTTATTGAGGCAGTGTGCCCCCGTTACCAAATACCATCTAGGTTCCACTTCTCTAGGCAGGCGATACCGAGAATGTACACGGACGTCAGAAAAAGACTCACCAGTGTCCTAAAAAATGCAGTTGTACCCAATGTCCACTTAACCACGGACATGTGGACAAGTGGAGCAGGGCAGGGTCAGGACTATATGACTGTGACAGCCCACTGGGTAGATGTATGGACTCCCGCCGCAAGAACAGCAGCGGCGGCACCAGTAGCAGCATCTCGCAAACGCCAACTCTTTCCTAGGCAGGCTACGCTTTGTATCACCGCTTTCCAGAATACGCACACAGCTGAAAACCTCTTACGGCAACTGAGGAAGATCATCGCGGAATGGCTTACCCCAATTGGACTCTCCTGTGGATTTGTGGCATCGGACAACGCCAGCAATATTGTGTGTGCATTAAATATGGGCAAATTCCAGCACGTCCCATGTTTTGCACATACCTTGAATTTGGTGGTGCAGAATTTTTTAAAAAACGACAGGGGCGTGCAAGAGATGCTGTCGGTGGCCAGAAAAATTGCGGGACACTTTCGGCGTACAGGCACCACGTACAGAAGACTGGAGCACCACCAAAAACTACTGAACCTGCCCTGCCATCATCTGAAGCAAGAAGTGGTAACGAGGTGGAATTCAACCCTCTATATGCTTCAGAGGTTGGAGGAGCAGCAAAAGGCCATTCAAGCCTATACAATTGAGCACGATATAGGAGATGGAATGCACCTGTCTCAAGTGCAGTGGAGAATGATTTCAACGTTGTGCAAGGTTCTGATGCCCTTTGAACTTGCCACACGTGAAGTCAGTTCAGACACTGCCAGCCTGAGTCAGGTCATTCCCCTCATCAGGCTTTTGCAGAAGAAGCTGGAGGCATTGAAGAAGGAGCTAACACGGAGCGATTCCGCTAGGCATGTGGGACTTGTGGATGCAGCCCTTAATTCGCTTAACAAGGATTCACGGGTGGTCAATCTGTTGAAATCAGAGCACTACATTTTGGCCACCGTGCTCGATCCTAGATTTAAAGCCTACCTTGGATCTCTCTTTCCGGCAGACACAGGTCTGCTGGGGTTGAAAGACCTGCTGGTGACAAAATTGTCAAGTCAAGCGGAACGCGACCTGTCAACATCTCCTCCTTCACATTCTCCCGCAACTGGGGGTGCGAGGAAAAGGCTCAGAATTCCGAGCCCACCCGCTGGCGGTGATGCAGGGCAGTCTGGAGCAACTGCTGATGCTGACATCTGGTCCGGACTGAAGGACCTGACAACGATTACGGACATGTCGTCTACTGTCACTGCATATGATTCTCTCAACATTGATAGAATGGTGGAGGATTATATGAGTGACCGCATCCAAGTAGGCACGTCACACAGTCCGTACTTATACTGGCAGGAAAAAGAGGCAATTTGGAGGCCCTTGCACAAACTGGCTTTATTCTACCTAAGTTGCCCTCCCACAAGTGTGTACTCCGAAAGAGTGTTTAGTGCCGCCGCTCACCTTGTCAGCAATCGGCGTACGAGGTTACATCCAGAAAATGTGGAGAAGATGATGTTCATTAAAATGAATTATAATCAATTCCTCCGCGGAGACATTGACCAGCAGCAATTGCCTCCACAAAGTACACAGGGAGCTGAGATGGTGGATTCCAGTGGGGACGAATTGATAATCTGTGAGGAGGGGGATGTACACGGTGATATATCGGAGGGTGAAGATGAGGTGGACATCTTGCCTCTGTAGAGCCAGTTTGTGCAAGGAGAGATTCATTGCTTCTTTTTTGGGGGGGGTCCAAACCAACCCGTCATATCAGTCACAGTCGTGTGGCAGACCCTGTCACTGAAATGATGGGTTGGTTAAAGTGTGCATGTCCTGTTTTGTTTATACAACATAAGGGTGGGTGGGAGGGCCCAAGGATAATTCCATCTTGCACCTCTTTTTTCTTTTCTTTTTCTTTGCATCATGTGCTGATTGGGGAGGGTTTTTTGGAAGGGACATCCTGCGTGACACTGCAGTGCCACTCCTAGATGGGCCCGGTGTTTGTGTCGGCCACTAGGGTCGCTTATCTTTCTCACACAGTCAGCTACCTCATTGCGCCTCTTTTTTTCTTTGCGTCATGTGCTGTTTGGGGAGGGTTTTTTGGAAGGGACATCCTGCGTGACACTGCAGTGCCACTCCTAGATGGGCCCGGTGTTTGTGTCGGCCACTAGGGTCGCTTATCTTACTCACACAGCGACCTCGGTGCAAATTTTAGGACTAAAAATAATATTGTGAGGTGTGATGTGTTCAGAATAGGCTGAAAATGAGTGTAAATTATGTTTTTTGAGGTTAATAATACTTTGGGATCAAAATTACCCCCAAATTCTATGATTTAAGCTGTTTTTTAGGGTTTTTTGAAAAAAACACCCGAATCCAAAACACACCCGAATCCGACAAAAAAAATTCGGTGAGGTTTTGCCAAAACGCGGTCGAACCCAAAACACGGCCGCGGAACCGAACCCAAAACCAAAACACAAAACCCGAAAAATTTCAGGCGCTCATCTCTAGTGGCCACGCTACACAATGCATAGATTACCAACATTGTGAGGCAGAGGGTGGGGCAACGATGACGTGGTTCATAACATATTGCATCATTGGACCGGTCCAGACTGCAACAACTACTGGGGGTGTGTTTATGTGTGTGATGCCTGTGGAGGGCTTACAGATGGAAGACTTCCCACTCTTCTGGGAGACCGGGAGTGCCACACAATTTTTGAGAGCCTCACGGCCTTTCCGGGAGAGTAGGAAGGTTAGGGCAGAATATGTTTGGTTGCTATCGGCAACACTGCCACTTTTCTGTTTTAGAAGTATCAGTAAATCTACCCATCAGTCTGTTGCTCCCTGCTCACATCCATTCCCTCCTCACATCATGATATTGCTCCTGTCATATGCAGAATTCTCCTCACGAACATATCACTCATATTCTGAAATACTTGGTGATGCTGCCAATACAAATGATGGGCTGGTTGGCCAATACAAAATTAGGGATATTATACAAAGTGCAATTTATCAATCTGTCTCAATGACATATATATTTTGTTACTATTATAAAAATTATTTGGCTACAATATTCAGGATCCATGGTGAGGTTGGCTTACTAAAGAAATTAATTAGCCATTAAGGAAATGCAGCTTTTAAAAAAGTACAACATAAAAACATACCCAGTTTGCACAATCTTTTGTTCTCTGAGTAATTCTCTGCAGGGAATACATATGTAATCCCGGCAGACGGGATGCCGGCTGTCAATATCCCGATAGTGGCATCCCACCAACCGGAATCCCAGCTGCAAGGCAGCGAGTGCCCTCGCGGGTTCACTGCACTCGCCACACTTCGGGCCCAGTGGCTCGCTTAGCTCGACACAGGTTATTTTCCCAATCGGGAATATGTGTCCATCGGCATTTCACCAGCTGACGGGATTCCGGCATTGGTATCCACAATGCCGGGATCTCAATAGCGCGTATATTAACTGCATCCCCTCTGCAAACTATAGAATATCAATGATACTGGCAGGCCGACCACGCTAGTAAGGAGTCTAGCTGATACTGTGTCCACTACAAATCCCCTTGCACTTGCAGTAGCACTGGGGCTGCAGGTTATTTCTAATCTTCAATTTACTGAAGCTCCCTCTAGTGATCTGCTGCTCTTGCAATTTACTGTAGCAGCAGCGAAGGACTTCACAATGAGCTCAAGTCCAAATGTGACCGAATCTGCTTATGGATTGATGAGTACCTTATCTATGAACGCTACCCATCTGTAGGTAAGATGAATGCGGCCATATCTGTAATACAAGAGATGTGCGCTAGACCATTTTTACTGGATTTGGATTTGGCTCTGATTTGTCACCTGTCTTTGGATTTGCCAAACCACTGTGACTGGTTTTGTATTTAGATTTAAATAGTTTTTTTAATTGACGAAACAAAGTAAAATCACATAATTTGGGCATTTTTTTTTTGTTTTTAGAGTATTATTAGCCTCAGTAACATTAATTTCCAGTAATTTCCAGTCAATTTTGACCACCTCAAGGCTCATAATATTGTTTTCACCAATATTGGCCAAAGGCTAGAATGACCTGGCTGGTTACAAAGCGACAAAGCAGCGGCACAAGCACATGGCAGTTTATAGCACATATTTAAAACATTGCCACAGCGTACTGGGGTACAGTGTACAAAACAGTACAAACAATAGATATATATATATATATTTCTTTTTTTAACTCGCAGCTTGGTTCAAAGTGGAGTCACAGGGATTATAGATGCATATGAACAAAGCACACCAGGGTAAAGCACACCAAAGAGTACAAAAATAGATTTATGTTTTTTATATTTTTCTGTTTTTTCTTTAACATGCAGCTCGGTTCAAACAGCGTGGATCACGGAGCTTATAGATGCATGTGAACAAAGTGCTCTAGGGTAAAGCGCACCAAACAGTACAAACAATATAAAGACTTTTTTATTTTTTTTTATTTTTTTACTTGCAGCATGGTTTAAACTGCGTGGATCTCAGTGCTTATAGACGCATGTGAACAAAGGTTGTCATTCCGAGTTGTTCGCTCGGTAATTTTCTTCGTATCGCAGCGATTTTCCGCTAATTGCGCATGCGCAATGTTCGAACTGCGACTGCGCCAAGTAAATTTGCTATGAAGATTGGTATTTTACTCACGGCATTACAAGGTTTTTTCTTCGTTCTAAAGATCGGAGTGTGATTGACAGGAAGTGGGTGTTTCTGGGCGGAAACTGGCCGTTTTATGGGAGTGTGTGAAAAAACGCTACCGTTTCTGGGAAAAACGCGGGAGTGGCTGGAGAAATGGAGGAGTGTCTGGGCGAACGCTGGGTGTGTTTATGACATCAAACCAGGAACGACAAGCACTGAACTGATCGCACTGGAAGAGTAAGTCTCGAGCTACTCAGAAACTGCACAGAGAAGTCTTTTCGCAATATTGCGAATCTTTCGTTCGCAATTTTGATAAGCTAAGTTTCACTCCCAGTAGGCGGCGGCTTAGCATGTGCAATGCTGCTAAAAGCAGCTTGCGAGCGAACAACTCGGAATGAGGGCCAAAGTGCACTAGGGTAAAGCACACCGAACAGTAAAAACAATAGATATTTAAATATATACTTTTCATTTTTCATTTTTTTCTAGCTTGCAGCCTGGCTCAAACTGAATGGATCACTGGGCTTATAGATGCACGTGACCAAATTGCATCAAATAGTACAAACAACAGATATATATATATATATATATATACACACATATATATATAATTTTCATTTTTTTTTTAACTTGCAGCTTGGTTCAAACTGTGTGGATCACAGGGCTTATAGCTGCACATGAATAAAACACATTGGGGTAAAGTGCACCAAACAGTACAGTTTACGGCAGAGTATAGTGCAGCATACAGAAGTGTGCCCCCTATACAGTCGCTACACAGAGCTCAGACACTTGTGAGTCTGGACACAGCACAGCCAGTACAGCAGAGTACAGCACAGCATTCAGCAATGTGCAGTGTGTTCCTATACACCAGAGGTTCTCAAACTCGGTCCTCGGGGGCACACACAGTACATGTTTTGCAGGTCTCCTCACAGAATTGCAAGTGAAATAATTAGCTCCACCTGTGGACCTTTTAAAATGTGTCAGTGAGTAATTAATACACCTGTGCACCTGCTGGGTTACCTGCAAAGCATGCACTGTGTGTGCCCCCGAGGACCGAGTTTGAGAACCTCTGCTATACACAGTCTCTATAAAGCACAGCCACTTGTGAGACTCTTGACACAGCACAGCCAATACAGCAGAGGTCAGTGCAGCAAACGGCAGCGTGTATTAGATTGAAATGGTGCCAAGTCCCATTGTTGTTGCCTAGTGTAACACACCAGGGGTTGGCAGGGTTTGTCTAAGTGGTTGAGCAAGGTATCACGGGTGTTGAGTGGCTATATGACTGACCTTTCCCCTGAAATGTTGTTCCCCACTCCTTGTCTCATAGTACCATGGAAATATTGGCCCTCATTCCGAGTTGTTCGCTCGGTATTTTTCATCGCATCGCAGTGAGAATTCTCTTAGTGCGCATGCGTAATGTTCGCACTGCGCATGCGTCAAGTAACTTTACTAAGAAGAAAGTAATTTTACTCACGGCTTTTTCGTCGCACCGGAGAACGCATTGTGATTGACAGGAAATGGGTGTTACTGGGCGGATGTACGGCGTTTTAGGGGCGTGTGGCTGAAAACGCTACCGTTTCCGGAAAAAACGCAGGCGTGTCTGGAGAAACGGTGGGAGTGCTTGGGCGAACGCTGGGTGTGTTTATGACGTCAGCCGGGACCGAAAAGCACTGAATTGATCGCACAGGCAGAGTAAGTCTGGAGTTACTCAGAAACTGCTAACTCGGTTTTGATCGCAATATTGCGAATACATCGGTCGCACATTTAAGAAGTTTAGATTCACTCCCAGTAGGCGGCGGCTTAGCGTGTGTAACTCTGCTATAATCGCCTTGCGAGCGAACAACTCGGAATGAGGGCCATTGATACGAATCAGAAGTGATTCAGCAATTCCAACAGGAAGTCTTTTATTAATCTGTAATGAACTCTGCATTTGGGGAGATTGGTTAATTAAAGAACTTTGCTTGGGTGGAAAAACACAAAAAGAAGACTTTGACATGCAAGAAAAACAGGAATATGCCATTTTCCTACAGTTTACACCACAAAAGGTCATCCAATTTGCAAAAGACAAGTTATTAGAATCACAAGGAATAATAATTAGAATCAGGATGAGAAACAATTGGAATCACAAAATTAACATAAAATCATTGGAATCAAGAAAATCATATAAGACACTGCATTTCATTCTATAATGTAATCATAAGAAGAAAAATGACAATACGTTTCAGTAATCCTAAATACTGAATTTCTTACTTTCCCTAGCCAAGGTAATGTTCGTTGGAGCTCTTATTAAAGTTTGTTGTGCCACAGCGTGAAGAAGATGTACCTAATGAAAGAAAAGCAATGGTCCTTGAACACGGCACTTATGTCACATTAAAGAGGCTTTTGTATGGAACAATTTCAGTCTCTTCAGTTGCAGGTCTTGATTAACACTTGCATATTAGCTCAGTCCTTCCAGCAATAACTATCTGTCTACATTGCACAAACTCAGTCCTTTAGCACAGATATGTCTCTTATCCTTGCGTTTAAATTCTGCTCTGGAGCGCAAAATTTCTCTTGAACTTGTAATAAACTAAGTCCTGATTTAGCCCTCCGTCTATTGGTCTTAGTTAATATAATATGGCACTGCTGGCTGCACCCTTCTTAATCACTGGCTAGTTTGCAACACTGGTGGTAGAGGCACTTATATAGAATCCAAGTCCCGTGAGAATCCAACTGAGAATGCCACAAGAATCCAACTGTTTGGCCTCGACGTGGCATCCGAGTCTGGCGGGGACAGCCAAGCCATGGCTCAGGTGGACAGGGATCCCCTGTGAGCAGAGTGGTTTGGATTCCCTGGAATCTGGACTGCTCATCTCTAATTAATACAGTTATGAATTTCTATGTAACATGCTTATAAACCACATCCGACCTAATTTATACAGATAAGAACTAGAGAATTTTTCGGGTTTTGTGTTTTGGTTTTGGGTTCGGTTCCGCGGCCGTGTTTTGGGTTCGACCGCATTTTGGCAAAACCTCACCGATTTTTTTTTGTCGGATTCGGGTGTGTTTTGGAATCGGGTGTTTTTTTCAAAAAACACTAAAAAACAGCTTAAATCATAGAATTTGGGGGTCATTTTGATCCCAAAGTATTATTAACCTCAAAAACCATAATTTCCACTCATTTTCAGTCTATTCTGAATACCTCACACCTCACAATATTATTTTTAGTCCTAAAATTTGCACCGAGGTCGCTGGATGACTAAGCTAAGCGACCCTAGTGGCCGACACAAACACCTGGCCCATCTAGGAGTGGCACTGCAGTGTCACGCAGGATGTCCCTTCCAAAAAACCCTCCCCAAACAGCACATGACGCAAAGAAAAAAAGAGGCGCAATGAGGTAGCTGTGTGAGTAAGATAAGCGACCCTAGTGGCCGACACAAACACCGGGCCCATCTAGGAGTGGCACTGCAGTGTCACGCAGGATGGCCCTTCCAAAAAACACTCCCCAAACAGCACATGACGCAAAGAAAAAAAGAGGCGCAATGAGGTAGCTGTGTGAGTAAGATAAGCGACCCTAGTGGCCGACACAAACACCGGGCCCATCTAGGAGTGGCACTGCAGTGTCACACAGGATGGCCCTTCCAAAAAACACTCCACAAACAGCACAGGACGCAAAGAAAAATGAAAGAAAAAAGAGGTGCAAGATGGAATTGTCCTTGGGCCCTCCCACCCACCCTTATGTTGTATAAACAGGACATGCACACTTTAACCAACCCATCATTTCAGTGACAGGGTCTGCCACACGACTGAGACTGAAATGACGGGTTGGTTTGGACCCCCACCGAAAAAGAAGCAATTAATCTCTCCTTGCACAAACTGGCTCTACAGAGGCAAGATGTCCACCTCATCATCATCCTCCGATATATCACCGTGTACATCCCGCTCCTCACAGATTATCAATTCGTCCCCACTGGAATCCACCATCTCAGCTCCCTGTGTACTTTGTGGAGGCAATTGCTGCTGGTCAATGTCTCCACGGAGGAACTGATTATAATTCATTTTAATGAACATCATCTTCTCCACATTTTCTGGATGTAACCTCGTACGCCGATTGCTGACAAGGTGAGCGGCGGCACTAAACACTCTTTCGGAGTACACACTTGTGGGAGGGCAACTTAGGTAGAATAAAGCCAGTTTGTGCAAGGGCCTCCAAATTGCCTCTTTTTCCTGCCAGTATAAGTACGGACTGTCTGACGTGCCTACTTGGATGCGGTCACTCATATAATCCTCCACCATTCTTTCAATGGTGAGAGAATCATATGCAGTGACAGTAGACGACATGTCCGTAATCGTTGTCAGGTCCTTCAGTCCGGACCAGATGTCAGCATCAGCAGTCGCTCCAGACTGCCCTGCATCACCGCCAGCGGGTGGGCTCGGAATTCTGAGCCTTTTCCTCGCACCCCCAGTTGCGGGAGAATGTGAAGGAGGAGATGTTGACAGGTCGCGTTCCGCTTGACTTGACAATTTTGTCACCAGCAGGTCTTTGAACCCCAGCAGACTTGTGTCTGCCGGAAAGAGAGATCCAAGGTAGGTTTTAAATCTAGGATCGAGCACGGTGGCCAAAATGTAGTGCTCTGATTTCAACAGATTGACCACCCGTGAATCCTTGTTAAGCGAATTAAGGGCTCCATCCACAAGTCCCACATGCCTAGCGGAATCGCTCCCATTTAGCTCCTCCTTCAATGCCTCCAGCTTCTTCTGCAAAAGCCTGATGAGGGGAATGACCTGACTCAGGCTGGCAGTGTCTGAACTGACTTCACGTGTGGCAAGTTCAAAAGGTTGCAGAACCTTGCACAACGTTGAAATCATTCTCCACTGCGCTTGAGACAGGTACATTCCACCTCCTATATCGTGCTCAATTGTATAGGCTTGAATGGCCTTTTGCTGCTCCTCCAACCTCTGAAGCATATAGAGGGTTGAATTCCACCTCGTTACCACTTCTTGCTTCAGATGATGGCAGGGCAGGTTCAGGCGTTTTTGGTGGTGCTCCAGTCTTCTGTACGTGGTGCCTGTACGCCGAAAGTGTCCCGCAATTCTTCTGGCCACCGACAGCATCTCTTGCACGCCCCTGTCGTTTTTAAAAAAATTCTGCACCACCAAATTCAAGGTATGTGCAAAACATGGGACGTGCTGGAATTTGCCCATATTTAATGCACACACAATATTGCTGGCGTTGTCAGATGCCACAAATCCACAGGAGAGTCCAATTGGGGTAAGCCATTCCGCGATGATCTTCCTCAGTTGCCGTAAGAGGTTTTCAGCTGTGTGCGTATTCTGGAAAGCGGTGATACAAAGCGTAGCCTGCCTAGGAAAGAGTTGGCGTTTGCGAGATGCTGCTACTGGTGCCGCCGCTGCTGTTCTTGCGGCGGGAGTCCATACATCTACCCAGTGGGCTGTCACAGTCATATAGTCCTGACCCTGCCCTGCTCCACTTGTCCACATGTCCGTGGTTAAGTGGACATTGGGTACAACTGCATTTTTTAGGACACTGGTGAGTCTTTTTCTGACGTCCGTGTACATTCTCGGTATCGCCTGCCTAGAGAAGTGGAACCTAGATGGTATTTGGTAACGGGGGCACACTACCTCAAGAAATTGTCTAGTTCCCTGTGAACTAACGGCGGATACCGGACGCACGTCTAACACCAACATAGTTGTCAAGGCCTCAGTTATCCGCTTTGCAACAGGATGACTGCTGTGATATTTCATCTTCCTCGCAAAGGACTGTTAGACAGTCAATTGCTTGGTGGAAGTAGTAAAAGTGGGCTTACGACTTCCCCTCTGGGATGACCATCGACTCCCAGCAGCAACAACAGCAGCGCCAGCAGCAGTAGGCGTTACACGCAAGGATGCATCAGAGGAATCCCAGGCAGGAGAGGACTCGTCAGAATTGCCAGTGACATGGCCTGCAGGACTATTGGCATTCCTGGGGAAGGAGGAAATTGACACTGAGGGAGTTGGTGGGGTGGTTTGCGTGAGCTTGGTTACAAGAGGAAGGGATTTACTGGTCAGTGGACTGCTTCCGCTGTCGCCCAAAGTTTTTGAACTTGTCACTGACTTATTATGAATGCGCTGCAGGTGACGTATAAGGGAGGATGTTCCGAGGTGGTTAACGTCCTTACCCCTACTTATTACAGCTTGACAAAGGCAACACACGGCTTGACAAATGTTGTCCGCATTTCTGTTGAAATACTTCCACACCGAAGAGCTGATTTTTTTGGTATTTTCACCAGGCATGTCAACGGCCCTATTCCTCCCACGGACAACAGGTGTCTCCCCGGGTGCCTGACTTAAACAAACCACCTCACCATCAGAATCCTCCTTGTCAATTTCCTCCCCAGCGCCAGCAACACCCATATCCTCCTCATCCTGGTGTACTTCAACACTGACATCTTCAATCTGACTATCAGGAACTGGACTGCGGGTGCTCCTTCCAGCACTTGCAGGGGGCGTGCAAATGGTGGAAGGCGCATGCTCTTCACGTCCAGTGTTGGGAAGGTCAGGCATCGCAACCGACACAATTGGACTCTCCTTGTGGATTTGGGATTTCGAAGAACGCACAGTTCTTTGCGGTGCTTTTGCCAGCTTGAGTCTTTTCAGTTTTCTAGCGAGAAGCTGAGTGCTTCCATCCTCATGTGAAGCTGAACCACTAGCCATGAACATAGGCCAGGGCCTCAGCCGTTCCTTGCCACTCCGTGTGGTAAATGGCATATTGGCAAGTTTACGCTTCTCCTCCGACAATTTTATTTTAGATTTTGGAGTCCTTTTTTTACTGATATTTGGTGTTTTGGATTTTACATGCTCTGTACTATGACATTGGGCATCGGCCTTGGCAGACGACGTTGCTGGCATTTCATCGTCTCGGCCATGACTAGTGGCAGCAGCTTCAGCACGAGGTGGAAGTGGATCTTGATCTTTCCCTAATTTTGGAACCTCAACATTTTTGTTCTCCATATTTTAATAGGCACAACTAAAAGGCACCTCAGGTAAACAATGGAGATGGATACTAGTATACTTATGGATGGACGAGCGACTGCCGACACAGAGGTAGCTACAGCCGTGGACTACCGTACTGTGTCTGCTGCTAATATAGTCTGGATGATAATGAGATGAAATCAATATATATATTTATATAATATCACTAGTACTGCAGCCGGACAGGTATATATATTTATTATGTAATGAGTGATGACGGACCTGCTGGACACTGTCAGCTCAGCAGCACCGCAGACTGCTACAGTAAGCTACTATAGTAGTATGTATAAAGAAGAAGAAAGAAAAAAAAAAAAAAACACGGGTAGGTGGTATACAATTATGGATGGACCAGCGACTGCCGACACAGAGGTAGCTACAGCCGTGGACTACCGTACTGTGTCTGCTGCTAATATAGACTGGATGATAATGAGATGAAATCAATATATATATATATAATATCACTAGTACTGCAGCCGGACAGGTATATATATTTATTATGTAATGACTGATGACGGACCTGCTGGACACTGTCAGCTCAGCAGCACCGCAGACTGCTACAGTAAGCTACTATACTATAGTAGTATGTACAAAGAAGAAAGAAAAAAAAACCACGGGGAGGTGGTATACAATTATGGATGGACTGCCGAGTGCCGACACAGAGGTAGCTACAGCCGTGGACTAACGTACTGTGTCTGCTGCTAATATAGACTGGATGATAATGAGATGAAATCAATATATATATATATATATATATAATATCACTAGTACTGCAGCCGGACGGGTATATATATTTATTATGTAATGACTGATGACGGACCTGCTGGACACTGTCAGCTCAGCAGCACCACAGACTGCTACAGTAAGCTACTATACTATAGTAGTATGTACAAAGAAGAAAGAAAAAAAAAACCACGGGGAGGTGGTATACAATTATGGATGGACTGCCGAGTGCCGACACAGAGGTATCTACAGCCGTGGACTAACGTACTGTGTCTGCTGCTAATGTAGACTGGATGATAATGAGATGAAATCAATATATATGTATATATAATATCACTAGTACTGCAGCCGGACAGGTATATATATTTATTATGTAATGACTGATGACGGACCTGCTGGACACTGTCAGCTCAGCAGCACCGCAGACTGCTACAGTAAGCTACTATAGTAGTATGTATAAAGAAGAAGAAAAAAAAAAAAACACGGGTAGGTGGTATACAATTATGGATGGACCAGCGACTGCCGACACAGAGGTAGCTACAGCCGTGGACTACCGTACTGTGTCTGCTGCTAATATAGACTGGATGATAATGAGATGAAATCAATATATATGTATATATAATATCACTAGTACTGCAGCCGGACAGGTATATATATTTATTATGTAATGACTGATGACGGACCTGCTGGACACTGTCAGCTCAGCAGCACCGCAGACTGCTACAGTAAGCCACTATAGTAGTATGTATAAAGAAGAAGAAAGAAAAAAAAAAAAAACACGGGTAGGTGGTATACAATTATGGATGGACCAGCGACTGCCGACACAGAGGTAGCTACAGCCGTGGACTACCGTACTGTGTCTGCTGCTAATATAGACTGGATGATAATGAGATGAAATCAATATATATATATAATATCACTAGTACTGCAGCCGGACAGGTATATATATTTATTATGTAATGACTGATGACGGACCTGCTGGACACTGTCAGCTCAGCAGCACCGCAGACTGCTACAGTAAGCTACTATACTATAGTAGTATGTACAAAGAAGAAAGAAAAAAAAAAAACCACGGGGAGGTGGTATACAATTATGGATGGACTGCCGAGTGCCGACACAGAGGTAGCTACAGCCGTGGACTACCGTACTGTGTCTGCTGCTAATATAGACTGGATGATAATGAGATGAAATCAATATAATATCACTAGTACTGCAGCCGGACAGGTATGTATATTTATTATGTAATGACTGATGACGGACCTGCTGGACACTGTCAGCTCAGCAGCACCGCAGACTGCTACAGTAAGCTACTATACTATAGTAGTATGTACAAAGAAGAAAGAAAAAAAAAACCACGGGGAGGTGGTATACAATTATGGATGGACTGCCGAGTGCCGACACAGAGGTAGCTACAGCCGTGGACTAACATACTGTGTCTGCTGCTAATATAGACTGGATGATAATGAGATGAAATCAATATAATATCACTAGTACTGCAGCCGGACAGGTATGTATATTTATTATGTAATGACTGATGACGGACCTGCTGGACACTGTCAGCTCAGCAGCACCGCAGACTGCTACAGTAAGCTACTATACTATAGTAGTATGTACAAAGAAGAAAGAAAAAAAAAAAAACCACGGGGAGGTGGTATACAATTATGGATGGACTGCCGAGTGCCGACACAGAGGTAGCTACAGCCGTGGACTAACGTACTGTGTCTGCTGCTAATATAGACTGGATGATAATGAGATGAAATCAATATAATATCACTAGTACTGCAGCCGGACAGGTATGTATATTTATTATGTAATGACTGATGACGGACCTGCTGGACACTGTCAGCTCAGCAGCACCGCAGACTGCTACAGTAAGCTACTATACTATAGTAGTATGTACAAAGAAGAAAGAAAAAAAAAACCACGGGGAGGTGGTATACAATTAAGGATGGACTGCCGAGTGCCGACACAGAGGTAGCTACAGCCGTGGACTAACATACTGTGTCTGCTGCTAATATAGACTGGATGATAATGAGATGAAATCAATATATATGTATATATAATATCACTAGTACTGCAGCCGGACAGGCATATATATTTATTATGTAATGACTGATGACGGACCTGCTGGACACTGTCAGCTCAGCAGCACCGCAGACTGCTACAGTAAGCTACTATAGTAGTATGTATAAAGAAGAATGAAAAAAAAAAAAAAAACCACGGGTAGGTGGTATACAATATTATATATATATATATATTATATACAATTATATATATATATATATATATATTAAACTGGTGGTGATTGATTATTAAACTGGTGGTCAGGTCACTGGTCACACTATCAGCAACTTGCAAGTAGTACTCCTAAGCAGACAATAACAAAATATATAATACTGGTCTGGTGGTCAGTGTGGTCACAATGGCAGTGTGGCACTGACTCTGGCAGCAAAAGTGTGCACTGTACGTTATATGTACTCCTGAGTCCTGCTCTCAGACTCTAACTGCTCCCCACTGTCAGTGTCTCCCCCACAAGTCAGATAATTAATACAGTCACACTATCTAATCTATATCACTTCAGCAAGTAGTAGTAGTATAGTAGTACTCCTCCTAATAATGCTCCCCAAAATTACTACTACTGTGTCTCTCTCTACTGTCTCACTCTCTTCTCTAAACGGAGAGGACGCCAGCCACGTCCTCTCCCTATGAATCTCAATGCACGTGTGAAAATGGCGGCGACGCGCGGCTCCTTATATAGAATCCGAGTCTCGCGATAGAATCCGAGCCTCGCGAGAATCCGACAGCGGGATGATGACGTTCGGGCGCGCTCGGGTTAACCGAGCAAGGCGGGAAGATCCGAGTCGCTCGGACCCGTGAAGAAAAAACTGAAGTTCGGGCGGGTTCGGATTCAGAGGAACCGAACCCGCTCATCTCTAATAAGAACACAGTGAAGACTTTTATATCATTGTCATACACATATTTTGGTGATAAAGGAGCATATTTATTAACTATCAGGTTCTAGACCTTATTGCACCAATAATTAGAGATGTGCACCGGACATTTTTCGGGCTTTGTGTTTTGGTTTTGGATTCGGTTCCGCGGCCGTGTTTTGGATTCGGACGCGTTTTGGCAAAACCTCCCTGAAATTTTTTTGTCGGATTCGGGTGTTTCTTTACAAAAAACCCTCAAAAACAGCTTAAATCATAGAATTTGGGGGTCATTTTGATCCCATAGTATTATTAACCTCAATAACCATCATTTCCACTCATTTCCAGTCTAATCTGAACACCTCACATCTCACAAAATTATTTTTAGTCCTAAAATTTGCACCGAGGTCGCTGAATGACTAAGCTAAGCGACCCAAGTGGCCGACACAAACACCTGGCCCATCTAGGAGTGGCACTGCAATGTCAGACAGGATGGCACTTCAAAAAATAGTCCCCAAACAGCACATGATGCAAAGAAAAAAAGAGGTGCACCAAGGTCGCTGTGTGACTAAGCTAAGCGACCCAAGTGGCCGACACAAACACCTGGCCCATCTAGGAGTGGCACTGCAGTGTCAGACAGGATGGCAGATTTAAAAAATAGTCCCCAAACAGCACATGATGCAAAGAAAAAAAGAGGTGCACCAATGTCGCTGGATGGCTAAGCTAAGCGACCCAAGTGGCCGACACAAACACCTGGCCCATCTAGGAGTGGCACTGCAGTATTCTAATGAGAGGATGAGTGCTTCCATCCTCATGTGAATCTGAACCTCTAGCCATGAACATAGGCCAGGGCCTCAGCCGTTCCTTGCCACTCCGTGTCGTAAATGGCATATTGGCAAGTTTACGCTTCTCATCAGACGCTTTTAATTTAGATTTTTGGGTCATTTTACTGAACTTTTGTTTTTTGGATTTTACATGCTCTCTACTATGACATTGGGCATCGGCCTTGGCAGACGACGTTGATGGCATTTCAACGTCTCGGCCATGACTAGTGGCAGCAGCTTCAGCACGAGGTGGAAGTGGATCTTGATCTTTCCCTATTTTACCCTCCACATTTTTGTTCTCCATTTTTTAATGTGTGGAATTATATGCCAGTAATATATCAATAGCAATGGCCTACTGTACCGTACTGCTATATATTATATACTGGTGGTCAGCAAAATTATGCACTGTCCTCCTACTATATATACTGCGCACAACAACTAAAATGCACCACAGGTATGGATGGATAGTATACTTGACGACACAGAGGTAGGTAGAGCAGTGGACTACTGTAGTGTACTGCTATATATTATATACTGGTGGTCAGCAAAATTATGCACTGTCCTCCTACTATATATACTGCGCACAACAACTAAAATGCACCACAGGTATGGATGGACAGTATACTTGACGACACAGAGGTAGGTAGAGCAGTGGACTACTGTAGTGTACTGCTATATATTATATACTGGTGGTCAGCAAAATTATGCACTGTCCTACTACTGCGCAAAACTTAAATGCACCACAGGTATGGATGGATAGTATACTTGACGACACAGAGGTAGGTAGAGCAGTGGACTACTGTACCGTACTGATATAATACTGGTGGTCACTGGTCAGCAAAATTCTGCACTGTCCTCCTACTATATACTACAATGCAGCACAGATATGGAGCGTTTTTCAGGCAGAGAACGTAGATATTTTCAGCACACTGAGCACAGATATTTGCAGCACACTGAGCACAGATATGGAGCGTTTTTCAGGCAGAGAACGTAGATATTTTCAGCAAACTGAGCACAGATATTTGCAAGCACACTGAGCACAGATATTTGCAGCATACTGAGCACAGATATTTGCAGCACACTGAGCACAGATATTTGCAGCACACTGAACACAACTGAGAGAACGCTGCACACGTCCTCTCCCTATCATCTCCAATGCACGAGTGAAAATGGCGGCGGCACGCGGCTCCTTATATAGAATACGAATCTCGTGAGAATCCGACAGCGGGATGATGACGTTCGGGCGTGCTCGGGTTAACTGAGCAAGGCGGGAAGATTCGAGTCCGCCTCGGAACCGTGTAAAATGGGTGAAGTTCGGGGGGTTCGGATTCCGAGGAACCGAACCCGCTCATCACTACCAATAATAAATTAAAGATTGCCTGAATTTATTTAGAAACACATGCAGGTACAGGGGCTACAATAGGAACCCATAAGTGATGTGTTAGAAGTTAAGTGATCGCTAATGCAATAACTTCACTTCTCCTTCGGGAGCCGGGTGCACTACTGCACATGCACTGCCTGCTGACAACACATCTGGTAACTTTTCTGGACTGTAGCCCTTAGTCTACAATGGCTTACCCCATCAGGCGATGGCGTTAGCTACCGCTATGCAGCACACCTCATTAAAACAAATTGGAAGCATGCTCATAGAGCTCTCATCCTAGGCTCCGCAGTTGCCCTGCACTCCCATGGAGCTCCTCTGCAGGGTCGGGCACCACTTCTTCCGCAGCAGGCAGACTATTCCATGTGGCAGAAGCAGGCTTTATTTATTTATTTATTTTTACATAGTTTTAACCCCCTACTAGCCAAGTGTCCCCCCTGTATGCTGGTTTTGACTTTTGTATTGCTAAACTCACCTCGGCACTGCCCACTGTGTAGTGTGCACATGATTTAGATGTTTACTTGGTGCCATGTGCAACATTTTACTCTGGAATGATCATTGTTTTCCACCAGGGATTGTGCCTCACCTGCATTGCTGTTTGCTGAAGCTGCTGTACACTATTTTTACCATGTTTTTTTACCAGGTACTTCTGCCCCACCATTTGCTATACCTGTATGCTGTAAATCCACTATTGCACACTCTGCCACAGTGCACCCATACAGCTGCCTAGGATGGTTCCTCCATAGGCAGGATGTACTTCACTTGGATCTAATCATACAAGGAACATCATGTTACTAAAAACATGTCAGTTTTCCCATATATGTTTTGGGTTCCAATATGACTTATCTTCCACAGTGTAACCTTCGTAGTGCGCCCAGCATGGCTGCCTCATTTGGTTTACTTTTGGATGGGATGAAAAAAACATAGACCAGATGCTTTTGTATGGACTTACTCCTAGTGTTGGGATGCTGCAACAAGCCATTTTGTGTCATCTTTTTTTAAGTGTAACCTATACCACCCAGAGTAATCCTACGTAGTATGCTCAAAATGGCTTCCTCCCCTGGCAACTTTTATGGGTGGAATAATCAACCCATGGAAGTTATTACACAAAATGTCACACCAACCCTGCTTATTGTGTGCTCTATGTTTTGTTTTAATTATTTCTGTGTTAATTTCTGCTTGCTGTAATTCAAAATCCTTTGTACAATGGGCCTAATTCAGAGTTGATCACAGCAGCAAATTTGTTAGGAGTTGGGCAAAACCATGTGCACTGCAGGTGTGGCAGATATAACATGTGCAGAGAGAGTTAGATTTGGGTGGGGTGTGTTCAAACTGAAATCTAAATTGCAGTGTAAAAATAAAGCAGCCAGTATTTACCCTGCACAGAAACAATAAAACCCACCCAGTTGGCTTGATTAAGCGCATGTCATGGACAGTAGACCAGCGTAAGTCATAATGTCACTGAGCAGCTGGGCGTTCTTTCTTTCTGCCACCATTAATTTAAAGCTTTTTCTATAATAAAAAAGTTGACCAATTTTAATGGCATTTGTGTTGTTGGTGTCATTATTTTAAATAAGTTTAGATTTTTATTGCTAGTAGTCATTGGTAAAACATGTGGGGGACACTCAATCACACATCTATACATAGGGGGTTTATTGAATGTTTGCTGGAATGTTTGGCACCAGGTTAACTTGCCTGCTTCCCCTGCTTTAAAGAATGGGTTAAGGTTCCTCGTCTTTCACCATTTGGCATTTTGACTAAGTTGATCTTAAAATCATATGTTAAGCTTAAGAAATTAATTGCACTGTATTTGTAGGCAGCAATAACTCATTTTATGCAGAAGTTTCAAGTCATAACAGCTATAACCAATAATTCATTACTTAATCGCCCTTATTATCACAGCGAATATAAAAATACATCGCCTTGGGGTATGGATTTATAGTCTAACGAGAAAGACCACACAGCATAAATCAAAATACCGCATGGTGCGTCCATACAAACCCACAGTGATTGCCATGAGAATTCATTTTCTTTCCAGGCATTTAGCAAGTAAAAATTCCATAACCTGAGATTTTATAATGTTGATCTGCAGTATTGTTCAAAGTAAAGTTCTGCTTTGTCTTTCCACTCTTATCATACTGAAAACACTATTATTGTAGACTGCATTCCCGTGTGCTTATTTATCACTTTTTAATAAGTTAAAATTTATTTGTTTCATGAGGGAGACCAAAATAATCACAAACCCATGGAGATATTTTTCCTTTATGCAATCATTGCTTCAAGGAAGAATAAAAAAGGTCAGGTAAAGATACAATGGTTTGTTTTTATAAACAAAACTTTTTTTGATACAGTGGAATATACAGTAGTATAATTGTGTTTACAGAAATTCTCTGAAAACAGCAAATTAATACATACAATGTCCCCCTTATCAGAAGAGTTCCAGCCTTGGCTCTCTCCCTTTCCATATTATAACTTAGCTCTCCTTTTAACATGCTTTCCTTTTAACTACCATGGGAATGGCATTTTAAAGCGCATGCACCCAGGACAAAAGTGTGAGAAGTGGAGATTAGTTCTCCTCCAAGCACTCTTTGGCTGATCTCTGATCAGCTGCAACAGAAGAGACTGATCATCATTCCCCCATGACATATGGTCTGCTGCATTTGGGCTCTGCTGTTTCTACCATTGGGTGAGCCGTGCAATCGTACGGGCCCTCGATGCAACACATGCTGGCTGCTATCATGATCCCCCTCCTCCCACCCATAATACATGGTTGCATCATGATGTCACGACGCAACTGCATGATTTTGTGAAACTCTGTTCCCCGAGTGGAGTACTTTGGGCAGAGGAGGGGGAGCAGGATAGCAGTGCTGGGGCCAAAAATTATACACCCCTAGCAATGAGCATGACTCCCATTCGATGAAAGCCCTGGCAACAAGCATTACACCTAGATCATAAAAAACGCTGGCAATGAACATGACACACCTCTGGCAATGAGCATGAGTTATGACACCCAGAGCATGAAACCCCTGGCTACGAGCATGAAAGACAGAGAATTAAACCACTGGCAACAAGCATGGAACCCAGAGCATGAAACCCCTGGCAACAAGCAAGTAATTTAAAAGTAATTAGAAACCTTACATAGGGCATAATGTATCACAGGCATGGCAGGGTATGGCATAAGTGCAGGAGGCATAATATGGTGCAAGGGGCGTTACTCTCTGGGGCTTAATATGGTTTAATTTTTTTCTTTCCTGTGATTGCCAAGGTGTGTTGGTGCAGGATCAATAATTGGGCTGTAATGTCTTTTCCTACAAGGCCATGCCCATTTTAGTGAGGCCATGCCCATTTTAGCAAGGTCACGCCCCCTTGCTTAGAGTGCATTTTCGGCGTGCACAGATTAGTTTTCTTTATGTCTATGGTGGAGGGGCACATTTTAGAATGTCTATAGGGGGCACTTTTTTTACTGTTCGCACTACTGAGAGCCAAATTGTCTAGAAACAGCCCTACGTGTGTGGGAGGGGTAATGCCACCTGGGATGTGTGTGTGTGTGTGTGTGTGTGTGTGTGTGTGTGTGTGTGGAGGCGGGGGTGATTCCTCTAACTTTACTTGCACTGGCAGTGTGGGGAGGAGTGTGATGCCCCAGTGACAGAAATGTAATTGATAGAGGAAATTGAAATTGAAATATGCTACTGATTAATAAACCACCGATTAATAAATGGGGACCTATTAATACAGTGAGGGAGGGGGGTTTACACAACTGGGATCTATTACCACTAAGGGGGTAGGGAGATAATGCTAATGGAGAGCAACTGCCACTAAGAGGGGGGTCTATTGCTTTTTACAATGGTGGGCTAAGGACACGGAGAGGGGGATGACACATATTTTTAATTAAATATCAAAATTTGAGGGCCATTTGTTAAAAAAAATATCAGTTAAATGGCTAAAAGGGTCAGGTGCCGTCGGACTTAAAACACACACCTGGACGCACAGTGTACTTCCTTGAAGAGATGAGCAAACCTGATTACTATACATCAGATCAAACAGTTTGAAAATAAACGTTCCTTTTAAGTTTAATGCAATGTGCTAAAAATTACATCCCAAAGGCTTATTTTAGAGCTTGAGTCAGCAAATGTACATTATGTGTACAGAATATGACTTGCATTATTGCATTCATACACACGTCTGCGTATTTGGGCGAAATCGACACATGCGGACAATCATGTCCTAACATGAAAGTTTTTCATGGAGAGCATCCGTCAGCCATCAGCAAACACTCTATAAAAAGAAAGAAGAGTCATAGCTTAGTTAATGTGTTAAAGCTGTGTCTCTAACACATATATGCTTAAGTTCTTGCACTATGCATATTATATATATATATATATATATATATATATACATACACAATTAATTTATTTAGAAATATTGTCTTTTGTAATTTATGGGAGAACATGCTGCAATCTGCTATTCATAAATCTATTCACTTAACGAAGAGGGTAATTCAGATCTAATCGCAGCAGCAAATTTGTTAGCAGTTGAGCAAAACCATGGGGGTGATTCCGAGTTGTTCGCTCGCTAGCTGCTTTTAGCAGCATTGCACACGCTAAGCCGCCGCCCTCTGGGAGTGTATCTTAGCTTAGCAGAAGTGCGAACGAAAGATTAGCAGAATTGCGAATAGAAATTTCTTAGCAGTTTCTGAGTAGCTCCAGACTTACTCAGCCATTGCGACCAGCTCAGTCCTTTTCATTCTTGGTTTGACGTCACAAACACACCCAGCGTTTGCCCAACCACTCCCCCGTTTCTCCAGCCACTCCTGCGTTTTGCAACTCGAACGCCTGCGTTTTTCCGCACACTCCCATGAAACTGCCAGTTTCCGCCCAGAAACACCCACTTCCTGTCAATCACACTACGATCAGCACAGGGATGAAAAAGCTTTGTTATGCCGTGAGTAAAATACCTAACTTTTGTGTAAAATAACTAAGCGCATGCGCTCTGCGAACCTTGCGCATGCGCAGTAAGCGACTGATCGCAGTATAGCGAAAATTGGCAACAAGCGAACAACTCGGAATGACCCTCCATGTGGGGCAGATATAACATTTGCAGAGAGAGTTTGATTTGGGTGGGTTACATTGTTTCTGTGCAGGGTAAATACTGGCTGCTTTATTTTTACACTGCAATGTAGATTTTGGTTTGAACACACCCCACCCAAATCTAACTCTCTCTGCACATGTTATATATGCCCCCCCCCCCCCTGCAGTGCACATGGCTTTGCACAACTGCTAACAAATTTGCTGCTGCGATTAGTGATGAGCGGGTTCGGATCCTCGGGATCCGAACCCGCCCGAACTTCACCTTTTTTTTCACGGGTCCGAGCAACTCGGATCCTCCCGCCTTGCTTGGTTAACCTGAGCGCGCCCGAACGTCATCATCCCGCGGTCGGATTCTCGCGAGATTCTTATTCTATATAAGGAGCCGTGCATCACCGCCATTTTTCACTCGTGCATTGGAGATGATCGTGAGAGGACGTGGCTGGCGTCCTCTCAGTTTCTATGTTCAGTGGGCTGCAAATTGTGCTGCAAATATCTGTGCTCAGTGTGCTGCAAATATCTGTGCTCAGTGTGCTGCAAGTGCAAATATCTACGTTCTCTGCCTGAAAAACGCTCCATATCTGACTGTGCTCAGTGTGCTGCAAATATCTGTGCTCAGTGTGCTAATTGCTTTATTGTGGGGACTGGGGACCAGCAGTATTATATAGTAGGAGGACAGTGCAGAGTTTTGCTGACCAGTGACCACCAGTATTATACGTTCTCTGCCTGAAAAACGCTCCATATCTGTGCTTCATTGTAGTATATAGTAGGAGGACAGTGCAGAATTTTGCTGACCACCAGTATAACTATATATATAGCAGTACGGTACAGTAGTCCACTGCTCTACCTACCTCTGTGTCGTCAAGTATACTATCCATCCATACCTGTGGTGCATTTCAGTTTTGCACAGTTTTCTGACTACCAGTATATACTATATAGCAGTACGGTACAGAAGGCCACTGCTCTACCTACCTCTGTGTCGTCAAGTATACTATCCATCCATAGCTGTGGTGCATTTCAGTTTTGCACAGTTTTCTGACCACCAGTATATACTATATAGCAGTACGGTACAAAAGGCCACTGCTCTACCTACCTCTGTGTCATCAAGTATACTATCCATCCATACCTGTGGTGCATTTCAGTTTTGCACAGTTTGCTGACCACCAGTATATACTATATAGCAGTACGGTACAGTAGGCCACTGCTCTACCTACCTCTGTGTCGTCAAGTATACTATCCATCCATACCTGTGGTGCATTTCAATTTTGCACAGTTTGCTGACCACCAGTATATACTATATAGCAGTATGGTACAGTAGGCCACTGCTCTAACTACCTCTGTGTTGTCAAGTATACTATCCATCCATACCTGTGGTGCATTTCAGTTTTGCACAGTTAGCTGACCACCAGTATATACTATATAGCAGTACGGTACAGTTGGTCACTGCTCTACCTACCTCTGTGTCGTCAAGTATACTATCCATCCATACCTGTGGTGCATTTCAGTTTTGCACAGTTTGCTGACCACCAGTATATACTATATAGCAGTACGGTACAGCAGGCCACTGCTCTACCTACCTCTGTGTCGTCAAGTTTACTATCCATCCATACCTGTGGTGCATTTCAGTTTTACACAGTTTGCTGTCCACCAGTATATAATATATAGCAGTACGGTACAGTAGGCCACTGCTCTACCTACCTCTGTGTCGTCAAGTATACTATCCATCCATACCTGTGGTGCATTTCAATTTTGTACAATTTGCTGACCACCAGTATATACTATATAGCAGTACGGTACAGTAGGCCACTGCTCTACCTACCTCTGTGTTGTCAAGTATACTATCCATCCATACCTGTGGTGCATTTCAGTTTTGCACAGTTTGCTGACCACCAGTATATACTATATAGCAGTATGGTACAGTAGGCTACTGCTCTACCTACCTCTGTGTCGTCAAGTATACTATCCATCCATACCTGTGGTGCATTTCAGTTTTGCACAGTTTGCTGAACACCAGTATATACTATATAGCAGTACGGTACAGTAGGCCACTGCTCTACCTACCTCTGTGTCGTCAAGTATACTATCCATCCATACCTGTGGTGCATTTCAGTTTTGCACAGTTTGCTCTCCACCATTATATAATATATAGCAGTACGGTACAGTAGGCCACTGCTCTACCTACCTCTGTGTCGTCAAGTATACTATCCATCCATACCTGTGGTGCATTTCAGTTTTGCACAGTTTGCTGACCACAGTCTACTGTCACGGCATATTATTCTGTCACCATTGGAAGAATGGTGGAGGATTATATGAGTGACCGCATCCAAGTAGGCACATCAGACAGTCCGTACGTACACTGGCAGGAAAAAGAGGTAATTTGGAGGCCCTTGCACAGAATGGCTTTATTTTACCTAAGTTGCCCCCCCTCCAGTGTGTTCTCCGAAAGAGTGTTTAGTGCAGCCGCTCACCTTGTCAACAATCGGCGTATGAGGTTACTTCCAGAAAATGTGGAGAAGATGATGTTTATCAAAATGAATTATAATCAATTCCTCCGTGGAGACATTCACCAGCAATTGCCTCCAGAAAGTACACAGGGACCTGAGATGGTAGATTCCAGTGGGGACGAATTAATAATCTATGAGGAGGGGGATGTACACAGTGAAACGGGTGAGGAATCGGACGATGAGGAGGAGGTGGACATCTTGCCTCTGTAGAGCCAGTTTGTGCAAGGAGAGATTGATTGCTTCTTTTTTGGTGGGGGCCCAAACCAACCAGTCATTTCAGTCACAGTCGTGTGGCAGACCCTGTCGCTGAAATGATGGGTTCGTTAAAGTGTGCATGTCCTGTTTATACAACATAAGGGTGGGTGGGAGGGCCCAAGGACAATTCCATCTTACACCTCTTTTTTCTTTCATTTTTCTTTGTATCATGTGCTGTTTGGGGACTATTTTTTTGAAGTGCCATCCTGCCTGACACTGCAGTGCCACTCCTAGATGGGCCAGGTGTTTGTGTCGGCCACTTGTGTCGCTTAGCTTAGCCATCCAGCGACCTTGGTGCACCTCTTTTTTTCTTTGCATCATGTGCTGTTTGGGGACTATTTTTTAAATCTGCCATCCTGTCTGACACTGCAGTGCCACTCCTAGATGGGCCAGGTGTTTGTGTCGGCCACTTGGGTCGCTTAGCTTAGTCACACAGCTACCTCATTGCGCCTCTTTTTTTCTTTGCATCATGTGCTGTTTGGGGACTATGTTTTTGAAGTGCCATCCTGCCTGACACTGCAGTGCCATTCCTAGATGGGCCAGGTGTTTGTGTCGGCCACTTGTGTCGCTTAGCTTAGCCATCCAGCGACCTTGGTGCACCTCTTTTTTTCTTTGCATCATGTGCTTTTTGGGGACTATTTTTTAAATCTTACATCCTGTCTGACACTGCAGTGCCACTCCTAGATGGGCCAGGTGTTTGTGTCGGCCACTTGGGTCGCTTAGCTTAGTCACACAGCTACCTCATTGCGCCTCTTTTTTTCTTTGCATCATGTGCTGTTTTGGGACTATTTTTTTTAAGTTCCATCCTGTCTGACATTGCAGTGCCACTCTTAGATGGGCCAGGTGTTTGTGTCGGCCACTTGGGTCGCTTAGCTTAGTCATCCAGCGACCTCGGTGCAAATTTTAGGACTAAAAATAATATTGTGAGGTGTGAGGTGTTCAGAATAGACTGAAAATAAGTGGAAATTATGGTTATTGAGGTTAATAATACTATGGGATCAAAATGACCCCCAAATTCTATGATTTAAGCTGTTTTTGAGGGTTTTTTCTAAAAAAAACACCCAAATCCAAAACACACCTGAATCCGACAAAAAAATTTCAGGGAGGTTTTGCCAAAACGCGTCCGAATCCTAAACACGGCCTCGGAACCGAATCCAAAACCAAAACACAAAACCCGAAAAATTTCCGGTGCACATCACTAGCTGCGATCAGATCTGAATTAGGCCCACAGTCCTGTTCCTCCATGGCATATCTGCAATGGTAATGGATACCTTGAACATATCAACAAGTACAGTAAATATTTGTTATTATTAAATATCACAGTCGTTGATATACTTTATTAAATGTCAGGCTTCATTAGTAAAGTTATCAATATTTTGGATGCGATCAGGGATCTCAATTCAATTCAACTTATTTATTACCACTCCAACATTAAGAAATGCACAAGTGAAATTACAATGCTATCTCACGCCTCCAAAAATTATTAAAATACAACAAATATTAAAAATTGAAACTAAAACATTGGCAGATGGAAACAATTTCTCAACCTGTTAGTAAGGCATCTAAGACACTTATATCATTGCTTTGAGGCAACAAGGAAAAGAGGGAGTAACATGGATGACTAGGATTAGCAACAATCTTTCTGGCTTTTGCTAAGTTTCTCCTAACATACAATAAATGTCCTCCATCTTTGGCACATAGTGAGCAATGATTATCCCAGCTGCTTTAACCACCCTAATGAAAGATCCTTGGCTCTGTACCAAGCTGCACCAAGCCCCCCCCCCCCCTTCCTTAAAAAACAAAAAGGTGTGACAATGGTCAGTGGTTCAGGGTCAGACTCATGAGATTCAGCCATCTGCAGCATGCAGAATCGGCGAATCAGCATACACTGGTGGGTCCCATCTCACCAGTGGTGCAAGTAGAAATATTTTCTTATGGGTACTGAGTGCTGAAGAATTGGTGTGGTCATGTGTTGTGATGGGGTGTGGCCACATGCTGCTAGTGGGAGCGGCCACATGACACAGCTCCTTTTTTGGGGGATTCTGGAGACAAGGCTAAAAATATATAGTAATGCCTCCAGTATTATAGAAATATATAGTGATACAACCAGTATAATAGAAATATATAGTAATGCCCCCAATTTAATAATAATATATAGTAATGCCTTCATTATAACAAGAAAATACAGCCACTGTCGCACTCCCAGTAACCCTGACAAAGTGGGAGGAGCAGTCATGCTGCCAAGCACCATGTTCTTGTTACTTTGTGTCATATTATAATTGTGGCAATGGCAAAGTGTGTGGCAGGTGGTACTGGGTACCCGCTGCCAAATTCTTAAGAGTACTCCGTACCCGAGCGTACCCGCATACTTGCACCTCTGCATCTCACGGTCCAGCAGCAGGTACACCATCAATTGCTTAAGCGCAGGCTGAGTGGTACCAGGCAAGGGCCAGCCTGTCCCCTATTGCAGGTGGTAGTATGGCAGGGACCAAACAGATAAACTCTACAGCAGCAGCAAATACACCGCAGAGCTCCATTGAAAAAGCAGCATTCAAGCATGGATCCCGCTGTGAATCACACAGGTGCTGCTGTACATGAAGGTGTCCCTTCAGGGCTTGGAGCCCAGAGGCAGGCATCTCAATTGCCTCTGGGAGTTATACCCCTGAAAGCAGTCATCATCCCAACAGCCAGAATCCAAACCCTTACTCTCCCACTAGT
Source organism: Pseudophryne corroboree (assembly GCF_028390025.1). NCBI lineage: Eukaryota > Metazoa > Chordata > Amphibia > Anura > Myobatrachidae > Pseudophryne > Pseudophryne corroboree. The sequence goes on along the minus strand of NC_086450.1, from coordinate 204,726,210 downwards.
CCCTAATACTCACCTTCGAGTTCTGTCTGCATTGTGACTGCCAGGATTCCAAAGTCGGAATTGTGACCATCAGGATCCTGAATGCCAGTATCATGACTACATACAGTTAGAAGGCTGTCAATTACACAGCAATAAAAGCTTATAACACAAGGCAAGGCAATTTCTAGAAATGTGCAGAGTTACCCAGAGTGACACAGCTGTGCTGCAACATCACGTTATGGAGCTGCGCTGTATTAAAGGTCCACCGGGACACCGATGAGGAGCGGGCGCCATCTTTGAGGAGTGAGGTGGGGACTGGAGAGTGACGCCAGCATTTTGGAGAAGAAGCACATGGTCACAGCAGCACTGAGACTTCAGTCACAGTCCAGGCCCGCCTGTGGGTGATCAAACATACCCTCCTGTCTCCAAGTCCTTCTCCACTAGTCTGCAGTCAGTTGCCTATACAGTGATGGTGCCAGCCATGCCAGATGCCTCTCTGAGTGTGATTATATGGAAGCAGTAGCCAGGTGAGGTTTATTATATAGTTTTGATACTGTTATCTGTCACTTTGGGCTAGCCAGTCTCTTCATCACGTTGAAAGAAAGGGAGGGTAGAGAGGGCACTGCCACCCCAGTGGGGGATTGATCTGTGCAGCCTACTGTAGGTGCCTTAATGTTTTTTTTTAAATGTGGTTTGAGCCTGCTGTGTCACTTTGTGGTCCTTCATGACCAGTTAGCACATAGGGGAAGGCACATAGGGGAACTGGGGATATGACATACTAGGGGGGAGATGGATGTGTGTATGTGTATGTACTGGGGGGCAGGTGTATAGTGCTATATTTATTTTTCTACTGTGGGGGCCACTGTGTTTGTAGAGTCCAATGTATTTGTTTTTTTCCTATCTGGGTTAGTGTGTTTTCTTTTTTCCTGTGGGGGTCAATGTGTGCATTTTTTTTCTTGTGGTGGCCATTGTCTTGGGGTGCAGGGTGCAAAACTGGGGTGTAATGGAGTATTTTCCTGTGAGGCTATGCCCCTGATAGTGAGACCAAACAAACTTTTTGCCGCATATGCATTCGGAATGCTGCATTTTTAAAATATCCGTGGGAAGGGGGGACATTTTTACTGTTTGTACTGGAAGCTATATTGTCTAGAAACAGCAATGACAATAGGTCTTGGTACACCTGCTGCATGTGATCTTCCTAAAAAGAATAAGCATTGGTGAGCTTTCCCAACTACAGCTGAGATATGAGAAGACCATGGTAAATCATTGGTAAAATTAACTCCTAAAAACTTAAATCCACTGACCATCTCTACCTCTGAGCCATTCAAGAGCAATGACTGTGGGTCAGGTTTCCTAGATCTCCTAAAATGTATCATTACCTCCTGAGTTTTCTTTCCATTTAAAAGTAAACAATTATCCTCTCTCTATTGGCAGATTCCTACAAGTTGGTAAGTGCACAATGGATGTGAGCATGTCTACAAGCTCACTCCAGAGTAGGCTTTATTGAAGAAAACAGGATACAGGTAATAGAAGATAAACAACAGTCAATATGATAAAGTATCAATACCTCCCGAGCTATGTTTTGTTCAGCTGTACAGTACTGTGACGCTTCAATATCACACTGACAGACTTGGGCATATGCAGACTCTTTAATATAGCCAAGTAAATAACATGCATCTGCAGTCTAATCAGCATGACTGTAAGTCTAATAACTCAGATATGTGATGTTAGGGTAGCTGATGAGTCATACACAAACAAGTTGCTCCACCTTTTCCCTATAACTGTGTTTGGCACCACCAGTAATCAAGCACCACTACACCATCTGCAAATGTTACAAAAAAATTAGACTCTGTGCTTGAAATACAATTGGGTGTATGAATTATATCATCATGGTAATGACAATTTTTTATTAATAATGTTGCTATGATTGCTCATCCCATCTGTCTGTTACCCATGATGCCTATATAATTAGCCAAGTGATCAGACAAACCAGCCTGTAGTGAACATTATTACTGCTAACTTTTAGCGTTATGCTGCTCATTACCAAATTGACTGTCAATATCCCAGTTCTAATCAGACAATGAATACTGAAAGCTGAGTTAGGCTGCATGGGGGGGAGGGTTAGGGTTAGGCTACAGAAAGGGAGGGTTAGGGGGCCAGGGGGCCAGGGGGGGAAGGTAAGTATACTTACCTTCACCTGTTGGAATTCTAATCATTGGGATGCTATGGTCTGTATTTTGACCGCCGGCATCCCAAACGCCGGGAAATCATACCTAACCCTTGTCAGTGGCGGAACTAGCGAGCGGTGGGCCCAGGTGCGACAAAATGCTTTGGGCCCCCCATCCCATCCTAGTCCACCCCCTCACCCCTGGAGAGGATCTGGTGAGGGGGACCTGCTCAGGGCCAGAGAAATGGATACCTAGCAACGGTGCCGTAACTAGACATTTTAGCACTGTGTGCAAGAAACTGCATCTGAGCCCCACCACTGCATGCAAAACAGGGGCAGTGCGCGCCGTAGGCACGCGCAAAAATACATAGTGGCGTGGCTTTGTGGGGAAGGGGTGTGGCCACAAAATAATACCAATTCATAAAACGGTGCACAGTAGTCTCCATTATTCAAATTATGCCACACAGTAGCACCACTACACCAGGTAGAGACCCTTTTACACCTTACGGCGGACAGATTCCTCTTTTTACACATTACAACAGTGTCCCCTTTTTACATATTACGGCAGACAGCGTCCCCCTTTTTACACATAACGGCAGACAGCGTGCCCTTTTTACACATAGCGGCAGACAGCATGCACTTTTCACACATAGCGGCAGACAGCGTCCCCTTTTTACACATAACGACAGAAAGCGTGCCCTTGTTACACATAGCGGCAGACAGCTTACACTTTTTACACATAACGGTAGACAGCGTGCCCTTGTTAAACATAGCGGCAGACAGCATACACTTTTTACACATAACTGCAGACAGTGGGCCCTTTTTACACATAACGGCAGACAGCGTCTCCTTTTTACACATTACGGCAGACAGTGTGCCCTTGTTACACATTACGTCAGACAGCATCCCCCTTTTTACACATTACGGCAGGCAGATTCCCCCTTTTTACACATTGCGGCAGACAGTGTCCCCTTTTTACACATAACGACAGACAGCATGCCCTTGTTACACATAGCGGCAGACAGCGTACACTTTTTACACATAACGGCAGACAGCGTGCCCTTGTTAAACATAGCGGCAGACAGCGCACACTTTTTACACATAACGGCAGACAGCGTGCCCTGTTTACACATAATGGCAGACAGCATGCCCTGTTTACACAACGGCAGACAGCGTCCCCTTTTTACACATGATGGCAGACAGTGTGCCCTTGTTACACATTACGGCAGACAGCATCCCCTTTTTACACATTGTGGCAGACAGTGTCCCCTTTTTACACATAACGGCAGACAGTGTGCCCTTGTTACACATCACGGCAGACAGATTCCCCCTTTTTACACATTACGTCAGGCAGATTCCCCCTTTTTACACATTGCGGCAGGCAGATTCCCCCTTTTTGTACAAGAAAGAAAGAAAGAAAGAAAGAAAGAAAGAAAGAAAGAAAGAAAGAAAGAAAGAAAGAATAATTATACTTACCCTCTCCGCTGGCTCAGGCTCCTCTGTGCAGCTTCTGGTCACGATTCCCGGGCAGGAGAGGAGGAGGAGGGAGGTGGAGGAGGGAGCCGCAGCAGCGCTGTGTTATTGGTGGAGGCGCTGCTGCTGCTGCCCTTCTGCTTCACTATAGGCTGTTCTCGGAAGACAGCCTATAGTGAAGCAGAGGGACAGCAGCAGCAGCGCCTCAACCAGTAGTAAAGCGCTGCTGCGGCTCCCTCCTCCACCTCACTCCCCCTCCTTCTCCCCCGTACCGCTGCGCTCCTCTCCTCTCTGTCCGGGCGTCTGTGTGTTGCGTGCAGCGGTTGCCCGCAGCACACAGCGGCATGTAATGAGTCAGTTTGACTCATTACATGCTTTGGGCCCCTGGACAGTGGCGGGCCCCAGTGCAACGCACTGGTTGCACTGGTGGTAGTTCCGCCTCTGACCCTTGTATACTGAACTACTTAGTAAATATGAACAGTATACATAATTAAAAGTAAAATAAAATGTCATAGATAATGGCTTTTTTACTATTCTACTAAATTGCCAATTATCAAATGAGGGATTAAAACTAATCAATGAAAGTAATAAAATTATGCAGAGGGGCGTCCATTACTGTTGTGCCTAGGGGAGCCCTAACCCCTAAATCCGACCCTGCCTAAAAGCACTATAGATTTATTATAAAAGGTCAATTGAGCTCTTCCGAGTGATCACAAGATTAAATCAAGCAGCGGACATGAACACACTTTACACTTGGTCTATATGATTGTTGGTCTGTGCTACAGTAATTCATATCTGCTTCTGCTGTATTTAAAGCACATGTCAATCATATTTTAAATAAATGCATATTCTTCTCATTCTTCAATTCCATAGTTATTTCAATGTGAAGTTAAACTGTGTTGTCTTTTTCCCTCCTCCTTTTATCGCTACCTTGCAGAAATGTATTTGCAGACAGACTGGGATTTAAAACCACAACACAGCCCGACACAACTGCTGACCCATCAAGATCACAACTGATTTTTCCCAAACCACATTTCCTCCGTCTTTCTCAGGCCTCTTACTGTTTGAGTACTAGCAATATCGGCTTGCGTTTATTGCTTTTTATATCTATACATAGAGACCCAAGGGAATAATTCTTTGAATACCACACCCTGGATAAAATAGCAAAATGAGAAAAGTTAAATTTAGCAAATACTTAGAAGGTGTTAATAGCATATATTCGACTATACACCTACAGGTCTTATAGTTGTTATCTGTCAGTAGATGTTATCATGCTGCCTATTCTGTTATGTACAGCTATATAGGCTATAAAATAACATGCATAAAATAACATGCATACTTCACAATAAAGAATAAACCACACAAACGCAATGGAAAAACGTATTTGCACAATACTTTTTTAAAAATTCGATACATATATAAAACTAAATAATATTAACACTTTATCTCTCACAGATCATCACTAAGGGGAGATTTATGAAAGCTTGGAGACAGATAAAGCAGAAAGCGATAAAGTACCAAAAATAATCTCAGAACTGTCATTTTTTAATCACAGCCTGTAAAATGACAGAGGCTGATAGGTTGGTACTTTATCTCTCTTTATCTCCTCCACTTCTATATAAACTTCTTTGCACTCTAACTCAACCAAGTCTTCTCATTGCTGCAATACACAGACATAGTACTGGTGGCCATCTTGATACAGGAATGAAGCATCATTCATTGAGGAGCCACATTGGAAACTGCAGTTGTGCACTCACTTCTAACACCCCAGCCCCTACAAGCTTCACCTTGTTACACAAACTTACACCTGAAGTTTTCACATAGCAACCCTATTCCACCTCTCTGTTGAGATACTCTCCACTTTTATCACATCTCAGAACTTCGAGTCTGCAGCGTGCTTGATTTTCTACAAATCTCTTGTAGTCTGTAATTTTCATTGCCATTTCAGTATTCTACTTTATGAAGTATCATAGATGTGTGTCATTCTCGTGAAGTCATCTATATATGTCACAAAGTATCTGTATCCACCAACAGACTTTACTTCCAGTGGTCCACCCTCGTCTGAATGTACTATTTCAAGTTCTGTACATGTACGGTAGCTCTACTTGCCAACTTAAGAAATGGCTGATGACTCTGTTTCCCACATTTGCAGCTTTCACACACAGGCTTCTCTAATACCCCTTTTCCGCTATGTGATGCGTGTCGCAGCCGGGAGCCTGACACAGGTGCTACTCGTCTGCAACCCGCATAAGAGCCCCCTTTTCCACTGCACTCACCAATGCACTCACCAACCCGGCATATTGCCAGGTTGGTGATGCTGCTGGTGACGCCGCAGGGGCGGCGCTGGGAACGGGAGCGACACGGCCTCCGTTTACACAGCACAGCTTACCGGGTTGAACTTGCATTCAACCCGGTAAGCTACCTGGGTAGGATTCCAAGATCACTTGATCCGGGTTTTTGCAGAGGGAGCCGTTTCCACGAACAAAAAACACGGGTAAATGCGCGCCCCCATGCATTTACCCATGTTTTTTGAGCTAGTGGAAAAGGGGTATAAATTAGTCAATGAAATTCATATGATTATACCATTCTGCAACTTTTGCAAACTGTCACATCCAAGGTGACAAAATCTTCTATGCCAGAGTTCCAATGACTGTGATTCACATTAAGTAGCAGTGCTGTGTATCAAAGACATATAATTGCTGGTGTTCTGTGCCTGTATCAATGATTGTCCCACTTCTCTTTCTCACAAATCAATTTCCTTTGGTAAATTGAACTCTGTGACCTGGCTGCTCTATGACAGTGATGGCAATTAAATTTTTTCCCATTTCTGGTACACAAAATACATTTTGGATTTCTGTGACTTTCGTTCTTGATTCAATTATTAGGCTATAATACTATATACTATAATTAGATACTTTATGGCTGTGGCTGCCAATATTTTATTGCCAATCCCTTTAATTGTGATGGGGTCACTTTCACACTTGAATGGATCACTGCTCTTTGCAGCTGAAATAATTTGTTGCATCTGAATCAATATACCAAGAGTACTTTCTGTGGACAACTGTAACTCTTCAGGCTGACTGATCCTTGTCATTACATTTCTAGCTCTGTACAGGATTTACTTTTCTCTGCTTACAATCAATTACTTTGCAACCTATGCTGTGATTATTATAAAACTTGAACTTACATTTTCTGAATTTTCTCACTCTTTGCTTGCAATGCAGTTGTCTTAGCATTAATGTCAAAGGTATCCACATTTTTGTAACTGTAATAGCTTTGCCTCTAACACCACAACTAAGTCAAACTCTGTTGTCAAATTTTGAAGCATGCCAGTTTCTATCTCTTCATTATCTATTAGCACACCAAAAGACATTAACTGCTGAAGAACATAATAATAATAATAATAATAATAATAATAATTTTATTTATATAGCGCTCTTTCTCCAATAGGACTCAAGGTGCTTAACAGATACATAGCATAATATAGTACAGAAAATAATGAAGTACAGGACAGCTTTTCATAGAAATACAGAAGCATGGTGATACTAAAGGGACAATTATGGGAATGCTTGAGTAAAAAGGAAAGTCTTGAGTCTACTTTTGAAGGATTCTACATACACCATCCTGTCTCTATAACAACTCATACTTCTACATTCATGTAACTTTGTATTATACAATGTACATCTTAAGTTTATTTTTCTCTTGAGACTTCCATCCTGACATTCCTTTTGCAGTGCAGTTCACAAGACTCTAGCTGCCATTTTCCCATGATTTATGGAGTATACATGTTCCTTCACCATCAAGACTATGACTCTCTCCACTGCATCTGGGCTTGGGCTGTCATCAGGATCTACTGTTACTTTCAACAGTCTTTCCCACTTAAGTTGAATTTCCATAGCAAATTTCTATGTAGTGTAGTTATCTACACCTATCAGTTTAATGAACCACATAATATGAGTAACTGCTGTATGTGTGCTTTATACTACCATTATTTTGTTACCCTGGTATGGTAAAATGTGTTTGCTGTGGTACTATTTAGCTTAAAACACACTGTACTTGCTTCTCTCAATGCTACAGTAGCTTTCTGCATTGTACATGTGACCAATATGTCACCTCAATGATGGTCTGGTGTTTGTAACAAACTTCCAAATGTGCCTGAGGCACTACTGTATACACTTTGGTGTCTTTTCTCTCACTTGTAAATTGAGGTATGCCTTCTGTGGTTAAGTGTTCTGGGTGCCTGTTACAACAGTGTGCCCTTGGGACCTTTATGCAGTGTGCCTGGGTGCCTTCTATTCAGCTGTGCTCTCTTGGGCAATTGTACACATATTTGTCTGGACCCATAACCTGCTGGAAATGTGTACGCGCTTTGGTGGTTTAGTAGAGTACAATACAGGGGAATTTTAAGAGAGGAGGGAACCTGCGTGCAGCCCCCATTGCGGGCCCCTTCCTCCCCAGCAGCACTAGACTCTGGCATAATGCTATACTTACAATGGTCGGGATCCCAGCTGTCAAAGTTCCGTCATCGGTATCCACTGTTGGGATTTTGACAGGTGTCAGGATTCAAGTGTCGGTATTTCGACAGCCAGGATTTTGAAAGCCAGGATCTTAACCGCATCCCATATATCTACAGCAATGACGTGCGGTGAGGTAAGGCAGGTGAGTCAAAGCTCTTGAGTAAAAAGTTTATGACATGTGAGACAAAGCCTCCCCTGACTATCTTTTCTGCACATCTCTGATCAAAAATCACCAAATTTCCATCAGAATATACTGCTGCATTTGTGTATACTGCCCACATGAACCATTTGGCTCATATATTGTGTGTAAATCTTTCTTTGGTTCTAGCCAGTGCCTTCTGAGCCATTTACCTCACCACATGTCCCTGATCTACAGTATATCTCTCTATCTATCTATCTATCTATCTATCTATCTATCTATCTATCTATCATTATATAGGGTGATCCACATCCTAATAAAAAAAAAATATGAGTAAGAAAATATTAATCCAGTGTCTAAACACATGATATGGGAGTGGGGAAAAACTTTTTAGGGTATGTTACCAGTATGGTGGCCATCTTGAAGTCAGCCATCTTGGATGCAACTTTAATTTTTTAATTGGGAAGTTAGTCATGTGACATATCAAGATGCAGAATTCCACAAGGAAAACAATGGTGTTCTTCATTTTAACGTATCTTTATTCATTCTCGAGTTTTAACATAAAGTACCTGCAAAAGAAAACTCAGTTTAAACCGGATTAATATGTCCTTACTCATTTCCTTTTTATAAGGGTGTTTCAGTACTTATGAACCAAGGGTTTTGGGTGTTTTAGTATTGGATCTGTATTTTTTTTGTTGAAAAAAATTATAAAAACAGCTAAAATCACTGAATTTGGGGGTGTTTATGTTCCTACAATAATATTAACCTCAATAACATACATTTCCAGTCTATTTTGAATACTTCACAGCTCACAATATTGTTTTCATCCAGTTTAAGCCAAAAGATTGCACCAAGGTAGCTGGATGACTAAGCTAAGCGACAGAAGTGGCTGGCACAAACACCTGGCACATCTAGGAGTGGCACTGCAGTGGCAGACAGGATGGCAGTTTTAGTAACTATGCCCAAAAAAATGCACCAAAGAGCACATAATGCAAAGAAATAAGGTGCAATATGGAATTGTCCTTGGGCCCTCCTACTCACCCTTCTGTTGTATACATTAAACATGACATGCACAGTTTAATAAACCAAGATAGGCACTTATACAAAAGTAATGGCTTGCACCCACCTTCAAGGGGAACGAGAAAACTAACAGTTTGGATGCTTCATCAAAAACTATTTAAACTAACAGAGGGGGGCAGATAACCAAATTGGAATACAGCAATCTGCTCCCCCAACCCAGATGTATTGTTTCTGCAGGCAAAGGGAATAGGAAGCACATCCACAGCAACAGAAGATAATTCAGACCAAAACCAAATAAACATAGGCAGAGAGATGAACATAGCTCGGAACAGGAAAAGCACAAACAAAACTCTAAAAGCTATGTGTGCAAATGCCAGGAGCTTAGGAAAAAAATCCCTGAACTAATTGCAATACTGACAAGAGATGATATAGATATTGTAGCAATTACAGAAGCATGGTGCAATGAAAATCATGACTGGGACATAGCTATACTGGGATATACTTTATTTAGGAAGGACAGAATGGGAAGAATCAGAGGTGGGGTAGCATTGTATGTAAAAAAAAAAAAAGCATAAATTCTACATTTATACAAAGTATTGAAGAAAAAACTGAGGCCCTTTGGGTGACCATAGAAATAGGTGAGAAGTCGATTATTCATATTGGGGTGATATAGAGGCCATCAGGAAGAGGAACTGGACAAGAACCTATTGCAGGACATAACTAAAATGGCATTAAAAGGAGAGCTAACAATCATGGAAGACTTTAATCTTCCTGATGTAAACTGGGAGGTGTCTGTTGCTAATTCCACTAGAAGTAGGGCCATTTTAAATTCACTGCAGGGAGCATCCCTCCACCCATTGGTGAGGGAATCCACTTGGAAAGATGCAATATTAGACTTAATACTTACAAATGGAGACATAATATCTGACGTAGAAGTGGGTGAAAACCTTGGATGCAGTGATCATCAAGCAGTATGGTTCAGAATAAAGACAGAGACTCACTCATCCCATACAAAAAAAATGTGTTAGATTTTAGGAAGGGTGATTTTGTAGGGATGGGAAACTGTAAGCAATTCTTTGGTAGAGTGGAGGAACTTGGAAGCAGTACAGGTGAGAAACACTAAAAAGTGTAATATTAAAGGAAGCAGACTTTTGTATGAAAAGTGTAATGAAAAATACAAGGAAAAGGAATCCAGTGTGGTTTACGAAAGAAGTAGCAAGAATTGTAAAAGCAAAAAAGATGGCTTTTAGGAAATATAAGCAGACACAAAATAATTAAAACAAAGAGATATATCTTGTTAGAAGGAGATTAAGGTAATCAGATGTGCAAAGGCACAAGCTGAGAAGAAAATGGCCAATCAGTGCGTAAAGGAGACAAAACTTTTTTTTAGGTATATAAGCGATAAGAGAAAAACAAAAGGTGGAATAATAAAACTAAAGACAGAGACTGGGAGTCTTGTTGAGGGAAACAATGTAATAGCAGATAATCTTAATAATTATCTTTGCTCAGTATTCACTCCTGAAAGAGAGGGGATGGGGCCACAGTTAAGTTACAGGGATATTAAGGGAAATGAAACAAGTACATTTACAGAGGTAAAAAGGTCCTAACAGAACTCTCAAAGCTGAAAGTGGACAAATCTATGGGGACAGATGAGATACATCCAAGGATACTAAAAGAGCTTAAAGAGGGGCTGGTAGCACCATTAACAGAATTATTCAATCAGTCATTAGCTACAGGAGTAATTCCAGAGGACTGGAAAAGAGGGACCGTAGTCCCACTGTTCAAAAGTAGAAGCAAGGAAGAGGCATACAACTACAGACCAGTGAGTCTTACTTCAGTAGTAGGGTAATTGATGGAAACACTCTTAAAAGAAAGAGTTGTAGATGATCTCAAATCCAGCAATTTACAGGATCCCAAACGGCATGGATTCACTGGGGGGAGGTGAGATCATGTCAAACAAACCTTATTGACTTTTTTGACTCTGTGACTAATGTGATGCATAAAGACTGAGCTATGGATATAGATTATCTAGACTTTAGTAAGGAGTTTGACACTGTTTGACATCGCAGACTGCTAAATAAACTCGAAAGCTTGGGGTTGGATAATAAGATTGTTGAATGGATAAGATCTTGGTTGCAGGATAGAAAACAGAGAGTTGTAGTAAATGGAGTGCATTCACAAGAGGGAAATATTACCGGTGCAGTACCCCAGGGATCTGTACTTTTTAATATCTTTAATGGTGACATTGCAAATGGCATTAAAGGGAAAGTATGCCTTTTTGCAGATGACACAAAGGTATACAATAGGGTAGACACACCAGTAGGGGTAAAACAAATGATTAAGGATCTAGATAGACTAGAGGAATGGTCGAGTGTGGCAATTACAGTTTAATGCCAAAAAATGCAAAATCATGCACTTGGGTCTCAAAAATCCAAAGGATAAATATACTTAAAGGCAGGTAAGCAATGTAACAAAGCAATGAGGAAGGCTAGTCAGAAGCTTGGCTGCATTTGGGAGAGGAATCAGCAGCAGAAAGAAAGAAGTAATAATGCCACTCTATAGGTCATTGGTACGGCCTCAGCTAGAATACTGTGTTCCATTCTGGAGGCCATATCTTCAATAGGATATTAATACATTAGAGACTGTACAAAGAAGGGCAACTAAAATGGTGCATGGCCTACATCACAAAACCTAAAAGACTAAAAAGAAAGACCAAAAAATCTCAATATGTATAGCTTGGGGGCACATGATAGAAACTTTCAAATAAATCAAGGATTTTAACAAAGTCCAGGAGGGAAACATTCTTCAAATGAAGAGAAGCAATAGGACACGAGGACATGCACTGAGGCTGGATGGAGGTAGGATCAGAGGAAATTTGAGGAAAAGTTACTTCACAAAAAGGGTAGTGGACAAGTGTAATAGCCTCCCATCGGAGTTGGTAGAGGCTACGAAAGAGGAGCAATTAAAACATGCATGGGGTAGAAATAAGGATATCCTTACAAAGAAATAAGGATCAAACAAAGTTTGAGATAAAAATATGGTAAAAAGGGGCAGACTAGATGGGCCAAGTGGATCTTATCTGCCATCAAATTCTATGTTAGTCATTTCAGCGACAGGGGCCATCACTTTTGGCTGAAATGATTGGTGTGTTTGGGCCCCCACAAAACAATTTTTTAGAAGGACTTCCTCTGTTAAGTAATTACATGGAGGCGGTGCCTAGATGGCTAACATTCCTACCTCTGCTAAATTTGGCATCACAAATGGATCAGAAGCTTTCATAAACATTGTCAGGATTGGGGTAAAAATAATCCCACACCCAAGAGGTGGCTTTTTTGGGCTTACGCCCAGGGATCACAATGGCTTTCTTTTTATAACGGTCAACAACTGCAGCCACCAGTGGCTGACTTACACAAACAACATCATCATCATCATCATCATCCTCACTGGTGGAAGGAGATGAAAGAGGATTCTCTATGAGGACAGTGTGAGAAATGTCAGATTCACACATAGCTGATGTGGACACCCCTAAACGTTCCTCAAGAATGTCTGATGGTTCTAATTCTGAATGCGCAGTTTGTCTTACTGTCTTTGCAGCTAACTTCCTTTTATTTTTTTTTCTTTACAACTTTCATTACCCCTGACTTAAGCTCTCTATGCCCCTGGGCATCTGCCTTAGCAGATGACGTTGACGGAATTTCATTGTCAATGTCATGACTAGTGGCACCAGCTTCAGCACTAGTAGTTGCCTTCATTTTTTCAACACAAAGTGGGGCTGAACTTCACCGACAGCATCGCACATATGAGTCAGAAATATGTATAATAATAACATACTGCAGTTGGCTTCACGGTCAGCGTCACACAAATGAGTCAGAAATGTGTATAATAATTATACACTGCGGTTGACTTCACCGTCAGCATTGCATAATCAAGTCAGATATATATATATATATAATAATTACACTCTGCGGTTGACTACACTGACAGTGTCGCACAAATGAGTCAGACATATATAAAATAATAATTACACACTGCGGTTGACTTCACCGACAGCGTCGTACAAATGAGTCAGAAATATATATAACAATTACACACTGTGGTTGACTCCACTGACAGCATCGCACAATATGTGTATGAGTATGAAATAATATACTACGGTCTGACCAGCAGTGTCACAGTACTTATGAAAATAAAATAAAAATTGTACACTGGGGTGCAGCATAAACAAAATATATATATATTTTTTTATAATTTTAGGCTTTTTGTTTTTAGCTTTTATTATTTTAATTTTACATTGAGGCAGAGCTTCTGGATGGACAGACAGATCAACCCTTTCAGATATAGCAGACAGAGAGCACCAATTTTTCAGATACCGCAGACAGAGAGCACCCATTTTTCAGATACAGTAGACAGAGAGAGCACCCCTTTTTTAGATACAGCAGACAGAGAGCAACCCCTTTTTCAGATACAGCTGAGAGCACCCCTTTTTAGATAAAGCAGACAGAGGGAGACCCCCTTTTTCAGATACAGCAGACAAAGAGCACCCTATTTTCAGATACAGCAGACAGAGAGAGCACCCCTTTCAGATACAACAGAGAGCACCCATTTTTTAGAAACAGCAGACAGAGAGAGCACCCCTTTTTCAGATTCAGCAGACAAACAGAGCACCCCTTTTCAGATACAGCAGGCAGAGAGAGCACCCCTTTCAGATACAACAGAGAGCACCCCTTTTTCATATACAGCAGACAGAGAGAGCACCCCTTTTAGATACAGAAGACAGAGCACCTACCCTACGCCATGCCACCCAGTACTGAGATGAATACGTCCATCCAGTACACTCTCCAATGCCAGAGTGAATATGACACCAATCACCGGGGACTTATATAGAATCCAAAACCTATGAGAATCCGACAGCGGGATGATGATGATTTGCCTAGTTTTGGGATCCGAGTAAGGTGGGAAATCCCAAACCAGACTTGGATCCCGGCTCGGATTGGGAGGTTTAGGGGACTCATCCCTAGATAGCATATCTAAAGTTCAACACTAATGTGATAGCTATTTTCATGATGATTATTTTGAGCAATAGAGTAGGACCTGCAGTATAGTGGGGTCCCTTGCCGCGGGCTGCAGGCTTAATGCATTGATCAATAGATCAACTAAAATGCCACTGTTTATTATTGTTAGTAAATATAGTGAGTACAGAGCCCCTGTGATTTCTATTTAAACAATAGAAGTATTCTTATCCCTAATATCTATATCTATATCTATATATCTATATATCTATATCTATATATATATATATATATATATAATATCTATTTATATATATATATATATATATATATTATAGTAACATGACGGTGAGTGCAAATAAGGACTCGCAGGCAGGTTTTCCACTTAAGGACAATACAAAAGCCAGCGCTGGCTGTGAGGATATAAATAATCTGGACGGTTTGTTAAATTAAAAAATAAACAATTTATTTACCACTGAACATTCATATATATATATATATATATATATATATATAAATATATATATATATATATATATATATGGGTATACATATGGACAAGAGCTAGTAAAATGTAAACAATGCCATAGAAATGGTTTGAATTAAGCTGCCAACCAATTAAAATGTTTTAGATCTCAGCCAATCCACCAAATAGGTTCCTGTAAATGAGTCCTCATAGGCTAGCACCTCCACCAAATAAAAACAGTCAGCAATAAACACTGGATATTACCAGAACAGTTGGAATCATCCAATGATGTGCTATCAGCCTTAGGAATTGTCCACTTATGGCCAAAGGGGAGTCCAGATATTAGGATCTTAAGCTGATATTCCAGGTGGTGCAGTGCAGTGTCCAATTGATGCCAAAGGTGGATATCAGGAATCCAAAATCGCTGGTGTGGTGTCGGCTATCAGATTCAGGCTTTCTGCTTACAACCACACTGTCTTTACTGGTATCAGACACTGTAGCACAGCATACACAGGCTTGGGCCTGGTCACCCAGGTACATGCAGAGAAAATAAAACAATCGAGCATAAAAGGTCCTAGCTCTTCCTGTGCTCACAAGTCATTCTGCTGCAGTGGCTTGCAGCTACACATGCCATGCTCTCCTGGCATGGCCAATGTCCACAGTCCCTGGTGCTATAAACACAGCCCTGCTCACTGGCCTCTAACAGGCCTCAGTGCAATGCATTGTGGGTAAATTGGATTTTGAAACCCCTCTCCTGCATCTGACTTCCTGCTGTCTCTTGGTGAGCTAGAAGACCAGGACCTCTGTTTCTCCAGCTGCTGCTGTGCCATTCAGAAAGCTTGGTGTTATAAAATTTCACTACAGGTGCAGAATGTTCAGGGCTTGTTTTCTTCTCCCTTGGAGGGAGCTGATTCCACCAGAATGTGGGCAATTGTGGTGAGACACAAGCCCTCTCACCACAATATATAGTACTGTGCAAAAGCTGTAGGCAATTGTGGAAAAAATGCTGCAAAGTAAGAATGCTTTCAAAAATAGAAGTGTTAATAGTTTATTTTTATCAATTAACAAGATGCAAAGTGATTTAACAGAAGAGAAATATAAATCAAATCAATATTTGGTGTGACCAACCTTTACTTTCAAAACAGCATCAATTCTTCTAGTAACGCTTGCACACAGATTTTGACGGAACGCGGCAGGGAGGTTGTTCCAAACATCTTGGAGAACTATAAACAGTGGTAGATAGATAAATGTTATATCGGGCGCCACATAGACAATATGGGTGCAAAAGAATGGCAATCACACATTAATACATTCCTTTTAAACAGCGATTGTCCTCATAACTTTGTCGTCATCTGATCTCGTATCATCAGCACATATGGAGAGAACAACAATTCTATCATGAATAGTACAATCAAATTTAATGACATACACATAATACATACACATAAAACACAATGCACGAATACAGTGTTTCCCCCCGGTCCTGTTAGGGTGCTAAAAGCTGAACAATTACCAGTAATGCTGAGAACTGGTGCAAACAGTTCTCAACAAGCGTGTGGAAATAATCACTGCACAGTACACCCGGCTACACAGCGGCAGCGTTGATAAATCACATCAGAGTCGCTGCTCCCTGTGACCACCCCCGGCAGAGCCGCCACCATTATAACTACTACTGTCACTGTACAGGCTACTGACACCGGGGGCATGGCGGCACTGCTCCTGGGTAATGCAGATGTCTCCCCGCTGGTGTATCTGGCGCTGGCTGCTGTGTCCGGCTTGGGGAGGGGTGATCCCGGGAGGTTCCCAGCAGTGGGCGTCCCCTCCGTCTCTGGGCTGCTCCATTGCTGGG
The DNA here is from genome assembly GCF_028390025.1 of Pseudophryne corroboree. NCBI lineage: Eukaryota > Metazoa > Chordata > Amphibia > Anura > Myobatrachidae > Pseudophryne > Pseudophryne corroboree. Next base: position 204,709,591 of record NC_086450.1, on the reverse strand, counting down.
GGATGGGTGGTCTTAGTTTACCAGGAAGTCCTTCAAAATTAAAGTTCTAAGTTCTACGCACGGAAATACTAGAAATTCCATAGCGAAGCATGGGTATTCAGCTAGTATAATATATATATATATATATATATATATATATTATAATATAATATAAAAAACATGATTCCATGGTACTCACCTATTTCTAGATTTGAGGTGCAACACAGTTGTGACTACATTGCGTAAATAGAAATCACAGGGGCTCTGCACTCACTATATTAACTAACAATGATAAACAGTGGAGTTTTAGTTCATGTAATGGCCAATGCATTTAAGCCTGCAGCCCCCAGCAAGGGAACCCACAATACTGCAGGTCCTACTATATTGCTCAAAATAATTATCATGAAAATAGCTATCGCATTAGTGTTAAACTTTACGTATGCTATCAGTTCTAAAGCTCACAGCAACTTTGCTTAAATAGGTGAGACAGTTACCAACACACTTGTTGTAAAGCACCTTGGAGAACAGAGTATGCAAGCTATAATTAAGTTAAAACAAATCAAAATATATATTATTTTTTATATATATTTTTAATATATATTTTTATTTTTATATCACACAGTTTTCATGATAATTATTTTGAGCAATAGAGTAGGACCTGCACTAAAGTGGGAGTCCAGCAGGCTTAAATGCATAGATCATTACATGAAATAAAACTCCTCTGTATATTACTGTTAGTTAATATAGCGAGTGCAGAGCCCCTGTGATTTCCAAATCTAGGAATAGGTGAGTGCCGTGGAATAGTGTTTTTTGCTTATTAGATTAATTTTTTATTAATCTTTTTGTGCTCACATTTTCTCATGCACCCTGTTTTATCTTAATTATGACTTGTGTCAGCTGTTCTCCAAGGTGCTTTACAACAGGTGTGTAGGTAACTGTCTCACCTATTAAAGGAAAGTTGCTGTGAGCTTTAGACCAGATAGCATACCTAAAATATAACACTAATGTGATAGTTATTTTCATGAAAATTATTTTGAGCAATATACAGTAGTAAGACCTGCAGTACAGTGGGGTCCCTTGTCAGGGGCCGCAGGCTTAAATGCATTGATCAATACATGAACTAAAACTCCACTGTTTATTATTGTTAGTTAAAATAGCGAGTGCAGAGCCCCTGTGATATATATATATATATACACATACATACAATATTATATATATATATATATATATATGAAGCAACAATACCCTTGTCTCGTGCTGTATTTGAATTTGGCAGCACCTCGTGAAAAATCTCCCTGCTAGTAGGAGATAAATATAGACTATAGGTACAGTATTCAGAGGGCGCACAATGATACTGTTATTTCAAATAAAAAATTCTAAACCAGCATGACCCGAAGGACAATAGTTTTAATAAAACAATAGTTTAAAAATATAATACAATTGTATAATGTTTCATAAGTGCAATATTCATTTGTACAAAAATATAGTACTTTATAATGTAAATTTTTTCATAAAACCCAACGCGTTTCGTCCGTTATGGACTTCATCAGGGGTACAGGTTGTACAGGGGTACAGTTCCTCAAACTATCCTTACACTACGACCTGTACACCTGATGAAGTCCATAACGGACGAAACGCGTTGGGTTTTATGAAAAAATTTACATTATAAAGTACTATATTTTTGTACAAATGAATATTGTACTTATGAAACATTATACAATTGTATTATATTTGTAATCTATTGTTTTATTAAAACTATTGTCCTTCGGGTCATGCTGGTATAGAATTTTTTATTTGAAATAACAGTATCATTCTGCGCCCTCTGAATACTGTACCTATATATATATATATATATATACATATACACATATTATATATATATATATATATATATATATCTATATCTCAATGGCAAAACATACCCTTATCCTGCACTGTAATGTTGCTGCCCTTTAACACATTCCTTCTGTTAGCAAGGATCAAAATGTAATTACACTTCCAAAATGAATCAAAGGGTGCAATACAATCACTATCCAAATATACCAGCAATATAGTTGACCAAATATATCAATTTATTAAAAGCTAAACATAAAAAGATCAGCAGAAAAGATCAGCAACAAAAGAGATAACCCTTTCAGATACACATTGTGTCAATAAATTTTATGAAGGGTACATTATTTTCTCTCTCTCTTCAAACTGACGCGTTTCATCCTATATGGACTTCTTCAGAGGGAAGGTCTGTATAGCTGGTGAAAATACATACATGCATTACAATCAAAAGATGAATCATAGAAAATATATAAAAATACATAAACAATCAATCAATCAATCAATCAATCAATCAATCAAACAATTGTTTAAAACAATCAAATTCAAGGAGATGAGGACATACAGACAAATGGTTAAATACATCCAAATGGATCTTAAGAATCTTGATCTCATAAAGCCACCAGATGACTAGTGTAATGAATAGTAAATTTCTAAACTGTACATACCTATATCATCAATCCACATGACAAAAAAAAGAATATTCAAATTTGTGGAACAGTTCTACAGTTCAGCTTTGTCGGATGATTCTACAAAATTAATGCCATATTATCAATTTACATTCCATAAAAACAGAAGAAGTTCTAGTATGTGCAAATTTAATCACTTACGTATGCGCTAGTGTGACCTCTTTTCATCGTATATGATGATCCAATCAGTAAAAAGTAATAATCAATCCTAAATAAAGGATGTGCCAACATTAATTAAATAATAACAATTTAATTCAATACTTCATTTAAATATGTGTATACATACCAACTCTGGGTGAACAGCTAAATATAAGATTTTATCAACAGGTGAACTAAACCTATAAAATAAATAAATAAATAAATAATATTAAAGTCTAATACTATTCTAACAGAGACAAAATATAAATATAAAGTGGGCGCTAAAATTAATAAATTAAATACAGAATACGTCAATAGGTGGCTGCTCACACACAGGATCTGGATATCCTCCAAAATAAGGGGACACTACACCTAGAAAATTTATTTTTAAGTGTGAGCGCACAGAAAATTATGGATTTTTCACTTAATAAAAAGCTGCTGGTTTAATAAAATAATCCTTTATTTCTTAAAAACAACAAACTGTATAGACATTACCAAAAAAAGGACATCACAATGGAAATCACAATAAAAATATAAAATAAAATATATAATTTATAGCTCTGGCCAGTTAGACTTTTTGGTGAATTAGTAATTTGCATGCATACCGGTAGGTTAGCAATTAGTTTCAGCAAAGCACAGTCTTTTAATGCGGTCTTAATGGTTAATAATCTGTTATCTCCCTCCAGGGGATTTTTGGTATCAGTGTTAATGTTGGTTAGAAAAGTTATTGAGACTGCATAGTTAGCGCTCTCAGAAGAAGTCATAGTCCTATGATGAAAGTTAGTAACACAGTTCATTAATGTGTGACAGCTCCGATCAGGTAATAATGTGTAGTACTAATTCACACTGGTCAAGGGATGCAATGCTGGTAAGCTTTATGATCGCTTGTTCTCCGGCATGACACTCATGTGGGCAGTGCTTAACCTTCCACTTTGCGGCAGTTCTGGTGTCTCTATTCATCCCCTTGCCAAATGAATAGGAGGTCATCTATATACCTACGATACAGTTTTATGTCTACTTTCATAAACTGTACCATAAATATATTTCTCCTCCCATTCACTCAAAAAAATATTAGCATAAGAATGTGCAAACTTCGTGCCCATGGCAGTACCTTGTTTTTGAAGAAAAAATTAACCTTCAAATTCAAAAAAGTTATGTACTAAAATGAACCTGACACAATCTAGAATTAAAGAAATTTCTTCTAGAGAATTAGTGGAGTCTCTGCCCAATACATCTTTAACAGCTTTAATTCCCTCTTCGTGAGGAATGGAGGAGTATAAAGCCTGTGCATCAACTGAGATCAGCAATCCCCCTCGGACCAAACATAGTCATCAACTAACCTTAGGACACTAGCCGGGTCCTTGAGATAAGACTTAGTTTTTTTCACATATGGTTGTAATTTAATATCCACGTAATGGGAAACATTAGCCGTAAGGGAATCTACTCTCCCAATAATTGGACGTCCAGGAGGGTGGTTCCTATTTTTATGAACTTTAGGTAATTTATTGAACACTGGTATAGTTGGCTGTTTATTATTTAAATAGTCAAGTTCCTCTTTACAAATAAGATTAGAGCCACTAGCTCTAGTAGCTTTTGCAAGGATTCCTGAAACTCCACTAGGGGGCTATGATCTTGAATTTTATTGTTTTAAACAATTGTTTGATTGTTTATGTATTTTTTTTTCTTCAAATAACGTTTTATTGGATTTTCAAAGGTTTATCCGATATACACTTCAAAGATACTACACGTATCCTTTGTGTCACAAAATTTTACAAACAAATACAATGAAAACATATCGAAGTTTAGAAAAGAGTGGAAAAATACACAAACAGGACAGACACAATGGGGGGGGGAGGAATTATTATACCAGACTGGAGTGAGTCGTATAGTGTTATCTGCATCCTAAGTTGTACATTGAGCTAGTCATAGCCAGTTAACCCATTGTTGCTTAGGTAAAGGCTTAATATGAAGCATGTATATTCCAAGGTGCAGGACACCAATGGATAATGCATTTTCCCTGAACAGTAAAACATTTAGATCATGGATCAATATAATTATAAAATGGTTGCCGGCGGGATCAAAAGCATGTCCACCGCTCTGTACGTATGTTGAGAACCGAGATATTGGGTAATTAAGCTTCGAGACTGTGTGTCCAGGGAAGATATAAATAAATCCCATTTTTTATGGAAGTATAACTGCGAAATGTCATCATTTAGAAGGATGGATCTAATATCAAAATAAAGTATTTGCCATATTCTATTTTTGAGTTCTTGAATGGTGGGGGCTGTTTTTTTCACCCAGTGAATTAATACAAGCTTCTTAACTAGGGTTAACACTATCACAAGGAAAGGTATGATTTTCCCAGAGTCTCTGCCCAAGTTCCAGGCTTTGAAATTAAATAGTAGGCAAGCCATTGGATCCGCCAGCAACCGCATACCGACAACAGGCTGTAAGTATTGAAGGGTTTTATTCCAGAACCTGTATATTTTTGAACAACCCCAGAAACAGTGGAGAAACTTAGCATTTTCCATCCCACATTTAACACAGCATCCTGATTCAGTGAATGACATATATTTACGTTGTGCAGGAGATATATACACTCTGTGTAAGAAACGAAAATGTACTTCTTGCAAATAAGCGGATCTGAGGATCTTGTATGATTTAGTGTATGTGTCAAGGATTTGATCCGATTCAAACACCCATGGTGTGATATCTGCTCTCCAAGTTGATAGGACAATGTCGGAGTACTGAGTAGTCGAGAGTCTCCCATCTGTTAGGGGGACATATAAATGTTTAATCTTATATGCTCTATTCCCATTAGCTTGTAAAGTCTTACGAAGTATATTCATGGCTTCTGGGGGTGTGGTAGGTAGGGGGAGAGACTGTATATAATGCCTGAGTTGCAAGTAGAAATAAAAATGCCTGTTAGGAATTGTGAATGACTGTTGTAAATCATGAAATGATGGGAAGGGCTTAGTGCCCCCAGGGTCGAAAACCTTGTTCACAAGAAGAATGCCCTTATTTTTCCACTCCTGATACGTGGGGTTATAAATTGAAGGGGAAAAACCCGGGTTACCCCAGATGGTAAGATAGGGAGTATATTTAAAGTTCTCTCCAAATTTTTTATGTATGCTGATCCAGCAGAAGTGTGTGTCTTTAAACAAAATATTTGTGTATACATCTTTAGGTATGTCGGACGCTTTAAGATGAAGCAGGGCTGCCGGAGAGAAGGGGTGGAAGACAGCCAGATCTAAAGAGTTGTCAGTGTAAGTAGATTGTGACAGTAGCCAGTCACTGGCATATCTAAAAAATACAGCTAAAGTGTAAGCTTTAAAATCAGGTATACCCAGACCTCCATTGAGTTTTGGTGGAGTAAATTTATTATAGGCCAGGCAGGGCCTTTTCCCCTTCCATAGGAAGGAGGATATAGCTGATTTTATTAGTAGTATATCTCTGTTGGACAAGGCAATAGGCAGCATTTGAATAGCATAAAACAGTTTTGGGAAAATTATTGATTTGACTGCAGCAGTTCTGCCCAATAGGGAAAGAGGTAGGGATGTCCAGGTATGCAGAAGGGATGTAACCCTACGAATCAAGGGGGTGAAATTTAGACTGTATATTTTATCTAGCTTATTGGGGATATGAATACCCAAGTATTTGATACAAGGTGAAATCCGAAATTTCGAGAATACAACAGAAGACTGAAGATCTAAAGAGTAATTGCCAATAGGTAAAATTTCAGATTTGTCCACATTTATTTTGTATCCAGACATTTTTCCAAAATCCGAAATCACATCCAGAATGTGCGGAAGGGAGCGCAGGGGGTCTGAGACATACAGCAGCATATCGTCTGCGAAAAGTGAAATCTTGATTTCCTGAGAGGAGATTCGTATACCTTTAAATTTATGAGAGTAGCAAAGTGCTATGGCAAGGGGTTCAATGGCAATGGCAAATAATAGAGGGGAGAGAGGGCAGCCTTGCCTGGTACCTTTGTTAATGGGGAAGCAAGTAGAAATATGACCATTACATAGGATTTGGGAGGTTGAGTTGTTATATAACATTTTGATATAAGTGACAAATACAGGGGGAAAGCCAAATCTAGTTAAGGAGTCAAATAAATGGGGCCATTGTACCAGGTCAAAGACTTTCTCCGCGTCCAAAGATACCACCACGCCAGGGGGGGAGTCTCCAGTGGAATGTTGTAATTTTTGAATCGCTGCTATCACCTTCCGAACATTAAGAACCGAGTGTCGATTCTGGATAAATCCAGTCTGGTCTAGATGTATAATGGATGGGAGGACAGTTTTTAGTCTATTGGCTAAGAGTTTGGTTAATATTTTGTAGTCAGAATTAAGTAGTGAAATTGGCCTATATGAACCTGGTAGAGATAGATCCCATCCAGGTTTAGGTAATATTTTGATATAAGCATTGTTAAAATACAGTGGGATTGTTTCGGATGTTAGGATATGGTTAAATGAGTCTACTAGTGTGGGCAAGATTTCTGAGTAAAGTGCCTTATAGAAGCTGCCTCCGAATCCATCTGGCCCAGGGGCTTTGGTGGCCTTAAGGGATGATATTATTTGTGAGACCTCTTTGGGGGTAACCGGTGTAATTAATCCTGCACTCATCTCCTCAGAGATGGTGGGGAAAGGTATGTTGGACCATGGGAAGTCCTGATTTTCAAGAGGTACAGATGTAGGAGATGGGGGGGAGGCAGGGGCAGAGTAGAGGTCAGTATAAAAAAGGGACATTTCCTCAACTATTTGTTTATTTGAAGTGGTAAGGCTTCCATCCCCTCTCCTGAGAGGGTGCACCGCTGCTGATGACCTAGAGCCGTTTAAAATATTAGTAAGGAGGCTACCTGTCTTATTCCCAAAACGATGATATCGGTAATTAACTCTATAGAGATATTTATTTCCTCTTTTGTGGAGAAATTCATCAAAGTGAGTTTTTGCCTGTACGTAATTATGTTTGTTCATTAGAGAAGGGACTCGTTGGAATGTTGAATAGGTGTTGGTAAGGGAGGATTGTAGGGTTAAATAGGTAGCTGCATATGCCTTGTTCAGCCTAGATACATAGGACACTATATTACCTCTAAGAACTGTTTTAGCCGTCTGCCAATAGAGTGGGGGGTTAGTCATTGCAAAATCTCTCCAGCTATCCACTAACATTGTTTTAAATTCTTTAGAAGCGAGAAGGTGGGTTGGAAAGCGCCAGGAGAAGTGGGAGGATTGTTCATCTGATATTGTGATGTGTAATCTAAGAAGGGCATGGTCTGAAATAGATATAGGTTCAATTACAGCTGAGGACATTTTTGTGAACAAGGATTGCAAAATTAAAATATAGTCAATTCGTGAGAACGTTTGGTGTGCTGCTGAAAGGCACGTATATTCTCTAGATGTGGGATTAGTGGATCTCCAAGCATCTATTAGGGAAAGTTGAGCGGCTAGTTGTGGTATACCAAGCCTGGGTAATTTTTTTTGAGCAATCTGCGGTTTAGGTGGTGATGTTTTATCTAGAGAGATGTCTGAGATTAAATTAAAGTCACCACATACCACCATAGGTTCATCCATAAATGGGGTCAGTTTCGCAATCAGAATACAGAGAAACTCTTTGGAGTAGATAGGAGAAGCATATACATTGCAAAAGGTGTACACCTTAGAATTAAGTGATAACCTTGTAATCGTGTATCTACCTTCCGAATCATTTTGAGAAGCAATATGTGTATATGAGATATTTCTTTTTATAAGAAGAGCAACACCCCTAGCTTTTGAGTTGTACGATGAGAAGTCTATTAGTTTCCACCCTAACATCTGCAGTTTCACCATCTCTGAAGGGATTAGATGCGCCTCCTGTAAAAAAATTACACTTATTTTCATTGCATTAAGGTAAACCAAAATCTTTCTTCGCTTCGCAGGGGAGTTAAAACCCCCTACATTCAAAGAGCCTATGCGTAGAGTGGACATAGCGAAGAAAGATGAGGTGGTATCAAAGCTAGGTTATACCTGACAAGTGGATATTGAAACACATACGTTATATTAAAAGATTCATATGAATGGGGTACAGGGAGGGAAAGACACATGGGGGAAGGGGAACACAGGGATAGAGAAGACATGAGATTGTGTAAATAAAGTACCAACTGAGAAAGTGCGCCTCGCGCAGTAAACATAGTACGTGTCTCAGTACTAGACTTCTGGATATACAAACAAAAAGAATTAAGACAGTAACGGTAGTTTGGAGAAACTCCTAACTTAATACCCGGAGCAAGCTCCGACCCGGCCCGGGTCACCACGGCGTGGATATGTGTATGAACCAGTCCACATAGTCTCGAACTCCGGACCTAATGAGGTAACAGTGGTAAAATATGCAGAGAACAGAAAAGAGAAACATAATGTCCTCAGCGTGCATCCTGCTGCGGGGGTAGATCAGTTATATCAGACGTATGTTCCTTATTAGTGTCTTGCAAAAAATCATCAGCGTCAGCTGGAGTAACAAAGTCATAGTGTCTATCTTTATAGAATATTCGGAGTTTTGCTGGATAAATCAGGGCAAATTTTTGCTTGTTGGCAACGAGCTGTGAGCATATGGGAGAGAAGGCTTTTCTCGCTTTTGATAGTTCTGCTGAAAAGTCTTGAAAGATACGCAACTTCTTCCCTTCCCAGTTAATGACAGGAATTTTCCTGGAGGCTTTCCAGATTTCAAGCTTATGGGTATAGCTTCAGCATTTAAATAGTGTTACTCGTGGACGAGTGTCATGTGGACGTGGAGGGGGGCCTACCCGGTGTACCCTTTCAATAACCATGTCTCTACAAGCTTGCTGTATGCCCAGGAGTTGTGGCAGTGTGGTTTTAACAAAAGTTTCAAGTTCAGGGCCTTTAAGGGATTCGGGTAGCCCGACCAAGCGCACATTGTTCCGTCGCGAACGATTTTCGATATCCTCCATACGATTAATGAGAGCATAATTATCTTTTTCCAGACGCTTAACCTCGCATTGCAAATCAGCTAAGTTATGGGCTATGGCGGCTATTCTGTTTTCATTGCCCGTCACCCTCGCGGTCAGCTGCTGCACCTGGGCCGTAATGTCACTCACCGCTTTTGTGAGAAGAGGGCCCACCGTGGATGTAATTGCGTCCACCAGATCGTTATAGGTGAGTGGAGCGTCTGATGCCTTAGAGGGATGTGGTGCTGCATCTGATCCCAGTTCCGCTGCAGACTTCTTGCTGGCCGGGGAGACAGTGTGCGCGTCGTGGTCCGGCGCCATGTTGGAATCGGCGCCTCGTTTCACTTGCCGCAGCGTCTGCTGAGACGACCGCTGCTGCTGCGAGGAGGACACAAACTTGTCCATGCTGGTAGTCAGGGGGGTAGCGCCGTGAACCAGGACTGGCTCGTGGAGGCTGTAAAGCCGTGATAAGGGTTTTGGTGAGCCGGGCTAGGAGCGGAGCTGAGCGAGCACGATCCTCACTACATGCACCCGGAACCGGAAGTGATTGTTTATGTATTTTTATATATTTTTCATTCATCTTTTGATTGTAATGCATGTATGTATTTTCACCAGCTATACAGACCTTCCCTCTGGAGGAGTCCGTATAGGACGAAACGCGTCAGGGTTGAAGAGAGAGAGAAAATAATGTACGCTTCATAAAATTTATTGACACAATGTTTATCTGAAAGGGTTATCTCTTTTGTTGCTGATCTTTTCTGCTGATCTTTTTATGTTTAGCTTTTAATAAATTGACATATTTGGTCAACTATATTGCTGGTATTTTTGGATAGTGATTGTATTGAGCCCTTTGATTCATTTTGGAAGTATATATGAATATATATATATATATATATAGATATACTACAAATTGATTCCACACTCACCATTACTGGATATATGATTGCTGTGATGCCATCAGGAAAAGATTCATTGACAGTACATCAAACAAGCAGTGGCACTCGGAGGCTTAACGGCAAAAAAAACAGTGCGTTTATTGAATCACATCCACCCTGTGATATATAGTTAAAGTATGTGTATATATATATATATATATATATACATACATACAGTCCTCTTCAAACAAGCAGCGGCACTCAGAGACATGTTGAATGGTAAAAATGCAAAGTGCTATTTATTACATCACTGCAAACCAACGTTTCAGGGCTGTGGCACCCATTTGTCAAGGTGATACATGTAACTGTGGAACATACCTTTATAGCTGTAGAAGACCCGCTGATGGGAGAAAAAACGGAGACCGAAGACAGGAATCACTTCCGTTTTCTGTGCTCCGGTGTGCAGTGCAATGACGTAGACATGCACAGCATCCTAGGCAACCAAGGCTCCACAGCAACCTGTCGATATGTGGTTAGAGATAGGTATCACAGGTGTTCAGCGGCTTGGTAATTGACCCTTTCCCTTAAGCTGAGCATACACTATACAATTATCTGATGGATCATATGGAGATCTGACTGCTTGGAATGAAAATCTGGTAATGGATGAGAGCAAATGACAACTGACCATTTGCTCCCAACCACTGGAAAATTAACAAAAACTAAACTGGTTAAATTATGGATTTAAGCACTTTGTATGAGCATTAGCTTTTATCCATTTTCCAGTGTTTGGGAGCAAATGGTCGATTGTCAATTGCTTTCACCCGTCACCAGATGTTCATTCCAACAAGCAAGATATGGCAGTTAAAGATTTTTTTTCCCTATAGCTTATTTGATGTGATTAGTTCAGAGAGGTAGGACAGATTGATGTGTAAACAGATAGGTCGTTTACCAGAAATCTCCGTGAAGAGTATTCTTTATTTAAGCACAATGAATGCTATATGTAAAAAGATTAATTGGTTCACACAATCATGTTAATTAATAAAATGACATTCAAGAAGATTAAATCACTTTGTTGCATTCAATAAAGGTCAATTCAATCAACAGCTCACAATACACTGGATAACTCAATGTGGTTTAGGCCTAACTCAAACAGTGGTTGATATAGATTCTGATTTATAATCACTCTAATCACAGTTATGCAAGTATTAATTGGAGCAATTTTTATGAAGACAATGAAGAAGAATATGATCAAGAAAAATAATAATTTGCAAAATACTGATTAAAGTCACTGAGGCTCTGAAAATACAATCTATTTTCCCTCAGTATCCCTACACACAGTCCTGATCTTTACCGGCAATTAGAATAACTTTGGAGCTCATGCATCCCACAGTATCACAGTGTTGCATTGGGGTCCTGAGGTATAGACTGAACTTGTTGCACAATGGATTAAGTACCTCCTTAAAGAAATATAAGTCCATGAATTCAATACCTGACTCTCTTCGTAGAGGTAGACAGTTTCACGGTATTCTAAGTGTATGATCAGGACTGTACAATCCAAGTGTTTGATCAGGACTGTCTGGTGGCAAGCATTAAGCATGGTGGAGGGTCAGTGATGATTTAGGCAGCCATATTATGGTATTCTGCTGGCCCCATTATCACCATGCATGGTTCAGTCACTGCCAAGGAAAATGTAGACATTTTGGCCAACTAGATCCACCCCATTGTGCAGACATTGTTTCTGGCCTGGTACCAAAATTATCAGCCACAGATTCATAAAGCTCATGTCATCCAATCGTGTTGTTCTGAGCATGCAGACAAGGTGTCTCATCTTCCCTGGACCCCCAATTGCCAGACTTCAATATCATACAGCCGTTGTGGTCAGTTTAGAAGAAGAGAGTTTGGATACATTATCCACCTCCAACATCATTACGTGAACTTGAACAAGTTTTGCATGAGATTCCATTGTCGACCATCCAGCATTTATATTTGGTCATTCCAAGAATAATTTAGGCCATCTTGCATGCCAACAGTGGCCCTACACTTTATTACGTAATAAAATTATTATTTTCTTAGGTGTTTTCATATTTCTGGGAGACATTGATGACGGTCTTTTTTGCTGTACTACATTACTAATTTGCAACACATTTTTAACTGCTGTGTTTTTTTTGTCACTGCTCTGTTGCTTAGTTTATTATTGACAATATTATTAACAATATTGTGAGCTGTGAGGTGGTCAAAATTGACTAGTAATTACTGGAAATGAATGGTATTGAGGTTAGTAATACTGTAGAAACAAAAACAGACCCAAATAATATGATTTAGCGGTTTTTAGTAATAAAAATAAATAAATCCAGATCCAAAACCAAAACATACAAGGGTGGCTTTGCCAAAAACAAAAAACTAAAACAAAACACAGAGGGTGGTTTTGAAAAAAACATAACCAAAACACAGGGGTGAATGGTTTAGCCATACTAAATTGTGATTGGACAATGGGGGTCATTCCTAGTTGATCGTAGCTGTGCTAAATTTAGCACAGCTATGATCAGGCACTGAGACATGTGGGGGGACGCCCAGCACAGGGCTAGTCCGCCCCGCATGTCAGTACCGGCCCTCCTCGCTGAAATGCAAAAGCATCGCACAGCGGTGATGCTTTTGCATCTCAGGAGTTACTCCCGGCCAGCAAAGCTCCTGCGGCTGGCTGGGAGAACCTCTTCGCTGCCCCGTATCACAGCGGCTGCGTGTGATGTCACGCAGTCACCCCGACCTGCCCCCCCAACGGTCCAGCCACACCTGCGTTGGCAGGACCATTCCCCCATAAATGGCGGCTTAATGCTACCATCCAGCCCCCTCCCGCCAAGCAACCACCTCTGCCTCAGAGGTGATCGCTAGGCAAAGACGGCCTTTTGGCCGTCTGGCATGCGCCAGTGCACTGCGGCACCGGCGCATGCGTAGTTCCGACCTGAACGCTGTGCTGCGATAAACTGCAGCGAGCGATCGGGTCGGAATGACCCCCAGTGTGTGATAATTGGTTTGTGAATCATACTTACCTACTTTGTGGCTGCCCACATTATTGGTATTGCAGAGCAGGGCTACGATGACGCGATTTAGCGCAATTGCGTCATCTCCCACCCCTTTTTTTCAATGCAACAGGATGAAAGTGGTTGGGGGCATGAGGTACAGCGGGAGGAGTGTGGTGCGGGGGGGGGGAGGGCGTTATGATGGAGACTTGCCACCCTAATTTCGGGAGCCTCAATTCAGTATTAAAGCTGATATTAGAGGTGCCTGGGTACAAACTGTTTTGTTTTTGGTAACATATTGAAATAGATATAGCTGTACAAAGATATTTTTCTTTGATATTCATATATAGCTTTCCAAGTAGAGCATACTGTACCTGCTAACAGGGGTGTATTTAGGTGTCCGAGCGCCCCTGGCAAAGTAAAGGACTGGTACCCCCCCCATATTTGAAATAGGGAAGGCACGTGTGCCAAAAAAGGGGCGTGGCCACTCAATAGTACCCCAATTCAAATTACACCACAGTAGTGTGCCTTACTCACATTACACAGCACAGTAATGTGCATTATTCACGTTATGCTACACAGTAGTACCCCTTATACACATTATGCCACACAGTAGTGCCCATATATATATATATGGGAAGGTGTGCACACTCCTGGGAAAGTGGGCGTGGCCTCACAATTTTATATTATATCAAACTATAAATATATAATCACACCCCCTACACATGCGCACACACACAATTAGCAGCCTTACACACAATACCCACAGTAGTTCTCATTACACATAATGTCCCCAGTATAGTGTCAGATGCACATAATGTCCCCCAGTATAGTGCCAGTTACACATAATGACCCCAGTAGTGCAGTGCCAGATACACATAATGCCTCCGAGTATAGTGCCAGATACACATATGCCCCCACAGTGCCAGATACACATGCCCCCACCGAGCCAGACACTCATATGCCCCCACCGAGCCAGACACTCATATGCCCCTACAGTGCCAGACACTCAAATGCCCCCACAGTGCCGGACACTCAAATGCCCCCACAGTGCCAGAGACATGTATGCCCCCACAGTGCCAGAGACACGTATGCCCCCACAGTGCCAGACACACACATGCCCCATGTTGATTTTAATATTAAAGGCAGCACTTTTAGGTAGATTCACTTTTAGAGGCAACAGCTATCCCCCCACCCCCGTGTAGTTCCTCAACAGCAGGGATGGCCATTAATGATCAAAGAATGCAGCAGCAGCAGCCACTGTAATTGGCGCCGGGGTCCAGCACGCACCACAATACAGACAATAAACTCTACATAAACTACACCTCCCCAGCTGGCCATCCCTGCTGGTGAGGAACTACACAGGGTTGGAGGGATTGCTGCTGCCTCTAAAAGTGAATCTACCTACTGCCCGCGGGTAGCACTCTGAATGGCGCCCCTACTCGGCTGGCGCCCCTGGCGAGTGCCATCCTGGCCAATAGGAAGATACACCCTTGCCTGCTAATAAGCTAGTTCTAAAGGGGATTTCAAGCCCATGCCACCACAAAGGTCAATACCATCAGTAACCCTTTTATCCAGTGCAAGGTCTCTCTCTAGTCCTTTCACACCCACTTCTGATACATGGGTAATGCTGTGTACACTGTTGTTAAGTGGACCCCCTTCCTCACGAGCAGTGTGAAGGAGCATATGCCTCCCAATAGTCCTTGCAATCTATGAAAAGTCAGGACTGAGTGGGAATGTCACCTAAAATAGTGATTGTCCACCAGAATCAAGACAGTTAGCAGTCTGTCCTACTCTCCCTGACCTGATTTTGCAGAAACCTACTGCTGCTCAGTTGCTGCTCAGTTGCTGCTTGTGTGGATCCTGGAATGTTTCTTCTTTATTTGAGAAAATGATAAATCAAATAAATAAAGCCTGGCAATGAATGAACACACTAGGCCAGTGGTTCTTAAACTGTGTGCCGTGGCACCCTAGGGTGCATCAGTACACTTGCAGGGGTGCCCTGGGTTGGTGGTCCAATTATAATTACTTATGGTCAATGTAATAGGCAAAACCAGTGCTGGTTGATGCCAATCATAAACTATGTGGACAAACAGAAGCAAATCTTGTCCCTCATCACACAATTAAACCTAAGGATGACATATAAACACATTTACTTGATTTAATATTTATTTCTAAATTTTTCAATAAGAAACTTTTGGCTTAGGGGTGCTGTGAAAAAAATTCAGATACTCTAGGGCACCATAATTCAAAAAAGTTTGAGAACCACTGCTCTAGGCATACCTTTCTCAAATCAATAGCACAAACAATTAATGATTAGGCCTGGCTAATTGCAACCAGCCCCACCAATACATAATTAACAATTAGTAAATAGCCTAATTTACTAACATGTCCTGAAATTCAATAAATAGTATTGCCATTTAATAAATAAATATACCACCGTAGACAGCCCTAACATTAAACAAATAGTATTTAAATTAATACATTGATGTCCTTCCACCCAAATTCAGGTCTACATTCAGTTTGAAGTCCCAAACTACCCTAGTGTGGCACCCCAGAAAGTTTGTGTGTGTGCCCCTTTAAAAAGTGACTTACAGTGTCTGAAGTCTGGTGAAGTGCCATGCTGGTAAAGCAAGGGTCAAGGTCGGACCAGAGTCCAGTCACAAGTTCTAGCTGGTGAGCGCTGATTGGACATGGGAGTCTGGGAACAGAGGAGCCTTGTGGGGAGAAGAAGGTGGAGTTGAGAGGAAGCCATTTTAGTGCAGGACACGCTGAGAGGAGCAGAGCGGGAGCTGACAAGACAAAGCAAACTGGGTGGTCACGATGGGTGGTGAAGAGCAGCGCTGCAGAGCTGAAGCAGCAAAGTGCTACCATAGTGTGGAGAACCTAAGAGCATGTATGAGACGTCACAGCCGGGGACCGGGGACCACTATTGAAAGGCCTATTGATAGGCCTATTGAAAGGAGCGGACGCTGTGGCCATCTTGTAACCCTGAGAATCACTGAGGTGAGTCCAGCCAGTGGATGTACCTACAGCAGAGGATCAGAGTGAGTACACAGAGAGTACTGGTGTGGAGGGCTAAATCAGGCAAGTGCCAGGCCCTTTGGTTACACACACTGCACATTATTGTTGGAAGAGAAGGGTTGACACCAGCCCCTAAAGTAACAGGTTACACATTACCCCCTCGTTTGAATACAGTTATCAGGACAGACATACACTTTCTAAGAAGAGCTTCAGAGATATTTAGCCATTTTAAGGAGTAAAGGACTGAGTTATTTACCCAAGGAATATTGAGATATTTAAGAAAGAAATACTGAGTTAACCAATCCAAGGAACCCTTACTACAGAGTAAGCTGCTTTTGTTAAAGACACTAGGATACCTTCGCTATTTACATAATCTTTGCATAAGTGACTCAGAGTGACATTCCTAATTTGCTTTACAAGTGCCGGTACCACTGGATTGCAACACTGTGGCACTTCAGGATCAAAAGAGAGCTCCAACGCAATTTACCTGGGAAGATTGAAACATCATTATAAGGGACAGTTAGAAATATAGAAACTGTCATTGAGAAGTGTATTTTTCATCACTCTTTTCATCACCCTAATTTCTTTGGTTATTATAATATGCATATATCTGTAATTAGATTGATTGTCCTATTGAATAATTGGGTTTGGTATATTAGATAGACAGTGTCTAGTTAGACAGTCAATAGATAGACAGTCAAAAGGTCAACAGGGTCAAAAGGTCGACATGGACAAAAGGTAAACATGAAAAAAGTAGACAGTACAAAAGGTCGACAGGGTCAAAAGGTAGACAGGGTCAAAAGGTCGACATGAAAATGGTCGACATAAAAAAGATAGACACAATTTTTTTGCATTTTTGGGGTTTGTGTGGATATTTTTATCATCTGGGACCCCCAATTGTAGAAAAACATCCCCTTGCTGGGCTCGCTTCGCTCGCCACGCTTTGGTCTCGGTGGCTCGCTGCGCTTGCCACAAGGTTTATGACCAACTCTATGCCAACATGGATAGAGAAGGTATGAAAAAGTCCCAAAACACCTGTGTCTACCTTTTTTATGTCAACCATTTTCATGTTGACCTTGTCTACCATTTGTCACTGTCGACCTTTTGTACTGTCTTCCTTTTTTCATGTCGATCTTTTGACCCTGTCAACCTAATTTCTGTCTAACATATGGTGTCTATGTATTGACTGTTTAACTAGACTCTATCTATCTATCTATCTATCTATCTATCTATCTATCTATCTATCTATCTATCTATCTATCTATCTATCTATCTATCTGTCTATCTGTCTGTCTGTCTGTCTGTCTGTCTGTCTGTCTGTCTATCTATCTATCTATCTATCTATCTATCTATCTATCTATCTATCTATCTATCTATCGTCCGGATACCTGAATAATTAAATGTTCCAGTGCATTGTAAGCTATGGTCATCTGTGATTTGCTAATCTTCTTTAATGCCATCTTATTCTTGTGATTGTCTAATTTTTGCCAAATAACTAATCATCCTCTTTAATCCAGAGTTCATTGCGGCTCAATAAAAATACATCCTGATGGAATTGCTATCTATACATTCCTATTGCTTATCAATCTATCCTATCTCTTTATACTTTAGTGAAAAATTCTGTCACATAGCTACCGAATATCTGTGATACCTCATCCAACCACTTAGACATACCTGCCAACCCTGGGGTGTTACACTAGCATTAAATAAATAGCTCCATCACCCTACATGACCGGATCCTGACACCGGACAGGGGTAGGTATTTTACCCCTCTTCTGCCCCCTACTCTAACCCTAACACTTGGGGGGTGGCAGATAGGGCTAGTCAGTGGGGGGTGACCTCTAAGACTAACCATTGGGGGTGATGGCTATGGCTAACCACCCCCGTAGTGCCTAATCCTAACACCCCCTAGTGCCTAACCCCAATAATCACATTCGGCACTCTGGTGGCCAGTGTTCTGGCGCCGGTCTTCAAGTGGTGAACTCATCCCCTCATATTTGTAATTAATTTAACATCCTGCGCTCCCACCCACACTCAACACAATCAAAGAACGATTCCTCTCCCCACAATCACAGATGTGTCCTCATACACTATTGCCTCAATCATGCCAAACAGTCCATCTCAGCGCACTAGATCCTGTGCGACTCTGCCACACCAAGCCTTCTATATTCACTCAAATGTGCATCTTATTTGCACTAATAAACCAACTGGATGCAACAAAATTACTTTGCTATATTGCACTGAGCAACTTATTTGTGTCTGAATCTGTATGGAGTAATATGATGCAGAGCCTGCAGGCTTTCTTCATGCCAAGTTCTGTTGGGCTTCACCTGCGACTTTGCACATGTTCCTGTGTAGTGAAGTCTCAGCCAAGAGTCTCTAGTTCAGACCGAGTGGTGTTTTGCTGGATTGGGGCTGTGTTACCTGCAGCCGGGATCCTGGTAGGGGGTGAGGGGCGAGCTCAATGAAGCTCCTTGTGGGCTTACTGAGCTTGCCACGCTTCACTCGCCACGCTGCAGGCTCAGTGGCGAGCTGTGCTTGCCACAGGTTCTATTCCCACTCTACGGGTGTTATGGACACCCACGAGTGGGAATAGTCCCTTCTAGTCAGCATGCTGACTGTCGGTATTGTGATGGTTCAGGATGCAGAGGAAGTTATTGTGACCATCAGTCACATAACTACATCTCATTTTGTTGCATCTGCGATGAGTTTGATTGCTTGGTGCGGCCCGTCATGGTAGGTGTCTTGCCCCGTATAGTATATTGAGGCTTGGTGTATCCCCACAGATGCAGACACTAACTTTTACTTTTGCAACCACTGGAAAATGTATTGAAGATTAATAAAGTAAAAAAAAAAAAAAGGGATTTTTTTTTTTTGGGGGGGGGGGGGGATGGGGGGAGAATAGAAATGTAAGGCTTTAGTTTATGGGAATTTCATTTCACCCTGCTGCTGTCACTTTTTCTGCTTTACTATTTAACTGATAACCCATAATTCTCACTTGAAAAGCAAAATTGGAGTGACATGTCCATGCTGCACTGCACTTCATAAATTGGCACATATGTCTGATGTCACACAGACCTCCGGCATCAGACCGTATTCATGAATGGAAACACTTACAGTATGCCAGTATTTATATCCACATGTTAACCTGGGATGTAGTCACCATCCCGGTGGTCGGAATCCCGGCAGTCAGCTTACCGACGTCGGGATCCTGGCAGCCAGAATGCCAGCAGGGGGCTCATGACTATTTCCACTTGTGGGTGTCCACGACACCCAGAGATTGGGAATAGAACCTGTGGCGACCGCAGCGAGCCACCAATACCGCAGTGTGGGGAGCGCAGCGATCCCTCAAGGGTTTTCGTGTGCTCACCCCCCTGCCGCCATTCTGCAACCGGCACGGCATTCTGCAACCGGCATGCTGACTGCCGGGATCCCGGCTGCCGGTCACGCAAACCCAACCCGTTAACCTACATGTAACTTATATAGACAGTTTGAGTGTGTACAATCGCTATGCATGCAGATGAGGTCCCTCAGTACATGACTTTATTAAAGGAAAGTATCCAGCGAATTGAGCAATTTATTGTCCCATAACCAGTTTACAGTCTCTGTTTCCTGGATCTTTAAAGAAGGTGCTTGGCAAACACAAGTGTTAAGCACCTTTTCCAGGAAAGAATGCTTATTTTAGGCTCTTCATCTTGCTGCCAATCTGATTAGGCGCCACACATGAAAAATTGGTGTCAGCATTTTCTTTGTTAAGTGATAAAACTTAAGTTAGCATATTTACCGAAGCATTTATTTCTCACAGATACCAATCCCAATATTACTTGAGGACCATGATCTCCTATTAACACATCAATAGATTCAAAATAAATAATATTCTGTATTTATTGTCAACAGTTACTAAATATTTTGTACAGAAAGACTACAAATCCCAGCATGCCTTGCTAGCCAGCACACTGCAGAGCCAGAAGATGTGTATCCTTGCTTTAAAGTAAAATGACTACATCATTCATCATTTTACATTGGTGCTACTTAGAAACTAAAACAGGCACTACTGTATAAGTATGTTGTTATATGACACCAAAATAACTAAAATTCTAAGTAGACTTTCTTATGTTAAAGCAGTAAGCTCACATTTTAATATTAAACAGGGACATAACACTGCCACAAAGCCCAACACTTACTATACTTTTTAGCACATACTAAATTCCGTTTACATGTTTTACCAATCACCATACTTACCAATAATCCAAACTGGACCTTAAACCATTCCCCATTCTACCCAAATCACTTCCTAATCTACCCAAACAACACCCAATTTACTCAAACCTCATCTCAATCCACTAAAACAGCAACACCATGATGATCCCAAACCATAACCCAATCCACCAGTCCCAACCACGTTGGAGAAGAGCCACAGCCACTGTATGCTTTTTAAATGCCAGAACCCAGGAGTTTCCTATGGAAATTAGGACTGTATTTTCCAGTTATGGTCCTTCACCAACGTGTTTCGGCTCCTTGGAGCCTTTATCAAGGAGCCGAAACGCGTTGGTGAAGGACCATAACCGCTGCCTACCAAGGACTCTGAGGGGGGAATCCTGCTTCCAGGGAGTATCAGAAAAGAACCCCTAAAATCTGTGAGAATTGGTGTGCATTATACACCACCAGTAGAGGTACGCTGCTAAGGTTATGTTTTTATCTTTATTCTTAATAAAAGCTGTATTACACTATGTCCATCTCCTCTGTTTTTCCTATCCTCTGACTTTTTTAAATTAAGGATATTCAATATGGACTGTGTGACTACGATTGGGTCAGTTTGAATTGACACTTGGACTGTGACCAGCACCTTCGGTGAATTAATTGTATATCCCACCCCATCCCTACAGGAGTTTTTGCTCTGTATCTACATTCTATTTTATATTTATACATTGTGACCCTACAGGTGAGCTTTAAGATAGAGCTGCACTCCGGTTTGAAGCATCAAATTTTTCCTTGTTATTTACCACCCCCAAATGCCCACTTCCTGTCAATCACCTTGCGTACACCTAGCGATCGAAATTTTCGCAACATTCTGTTACTGTTTGGTGTTGCGTCTGTGCATTGCAGTGCATACGCATGCGCAATCATTCAATAATCGGCCGCTGTGCGAATTCACACAACAGCGATTAAGTCTGATTAGGGCCCAAAGTTAGCAATTGGGCAAAACCATGTTGCACTGCAGGTGGAGCAGATGTAACACGTGCAGAGAAATTTAGATTGGGTGGGGTGTGTTCAAACTAAAATCTAAATTGCCGTGTATAAATTAAACAGCCAGTATTTACCCTGCACAGGAACAATATAACCCACCCAGTGCAGCATGGTTTTGCCCAATTGCTAAGTTTTCTGGTTTGCTAACAAACCTAAATAACCCCCTCCTCAAATGAACACCCATCAGACCAAGTTGTACTAAATGGTAAATCTTTCTGTAATTTATTTGAAACTTGGGATAACAAATCTGATATTTCCTTACAGTACAGGACAAGTCCCACTTCGATATCACCTTACATACAGTAACTGTTTTTTATTTAATGTTCTGAATTGGAGAGATGGACCATTATTTATGACTGCATTTAAGAGTTTCAGAGAAATTGTACAAGAATGTAAAAGGAATGTGAACAGGAATTTTTATTGGAATGTGTGAAAGAACTTATTATCTAGTTCACAGCGAAAATCTTATGTGAACACATTTTTTTAAGCTATTGTTTATAATATATGCAGGTTTTTGCATATTTTATACATAAGTGGATATTTTTTAAACTGTTCTAAAATACAGTGAAAATATTGCAAAACCATAGAGTCTACTAGAATATCCTGTTGAATGGTTCTAATATTTAGTTTCAGAAACACTTTCATGTCCAGTAGTTTTACCCAATTATTTCAAAATAACCCACACAATTTATTTCTGTGGCAGAACTTTTGAAAGCATAGGGGGAGTCCAAGAGGCTAGAGTGACACCACCAAGTTCTTACCCAAGTCCTGCGATGGGGGCCCGATGTTGCATTGTTCTTTTCCTGCCTCCGTTACACTGAAAATTATCCATCCACTCTGCTGGCCGAGCTGGATAGCCAGATGTCATTAAATATGGCCACACCTCATTTCTCATCTCTTTTTAATCCCTGATTCCCCTGATCACTCCAAGAGGTATGTATTTCATTATGTCTCATGATTACCATGATGCTTCTAGGTAAACTGCGCATAACATCAATTAAAGCCAGAGGCCTCAATAGTCCATAAAAACTGTCCTCTTTGCTTAGATCCCTATGGACCGACAGAGCTGACATTGCCCTAATTCAGGAGACACATTTTAACATTTCTGCCGGAACCCTTCATTGACTAATCATCACTTTCCTTTAGCTTTCTATTGCAATAACCCAGATGGGAAGTCTAAAGGTGTAGCGATATTATTCTCTAAGAATCTCCAAGTTACGGATATATCGTTATACAAACTGGTCCTAGGCAGGCTACTTCTTGTAAACGGCAAACTATTTCTGAACCATTTCACGTTTATAGTGCTCTATGCACCCAATAAAGATCAGGCGTCTTTTTTCCATTCTCATCTCCAGCAATTAGATTCCATTTTTGTAGGCACTGTGATTCTGGGAGGAGATTTGAATTGGACTATACTGTAGATACATCTCTTGATACTTCCTCCAATGCCCCTAGAGTATCTGAACAAAAATATCGTCAGGTCAAGAGGATTTTTCATGAGATTCAGCTGGCTGACTCCTGGAGGGTCTTTCATTCAACCAGGCGGGATTACTCATTCTATTCTAACCCTCACCAAATTTACTCCCATCTGGATTATCTGTTTTTAAGCCATAGGCACCTTCCTTTGTTAGTTGAAGCCTCTATTGGCTCAATAACTTGGTCTGATCATGCACCTGTAAACATGACCCTGCTGGTTCATCTACAATCCCTAAGCCAGTGGATTTTGCATCTCAATGAAAGTGAAACCCTGTTGCAGGACAAATACTGCAAAGGAGAAAAAGGGAATTTGCAGAATATTTCACTATTAACGATACACCTGAAACCTCAAAGGTCACCTTGTGGAAAGCACATAAGTGCACTCTGAGAGGCAAACTTATACAACTAGGCTCTTTTATGAAAAAACAAAAATCAGCACTTATAGAGAAACTTTTACAAAAAATTCACTCCCTGGAGACCTTACACAAGTCATCTTAGTCCGTGGCTGACTATGCAGAGTTGACTGAAGTGTGAGCGCAACTGAATAAAAGTCTTAATGATAATATCCAATGCTCTATTCGCAAATGTAACTCCAAATTTTATCAGTGGAGTAATAAACTGGGTCGTCTCCTCGCCCAGGCGCTACGTACCCAAAGAGTGACCTTGTTTATTGGTACTGTGAAAGGTACTTTAAAAATCCTGAAATTCCAGCCTGTTTCAAACAATATTACTCACCATTATATAATTTAGATAGATCTATACTGGACATTGTCCCTCTTTCTGCTATTTTTTCGAACTAAAACTTACTTGAATGCTGTTTCCTTCCCCACCCTTTCAACTCCTGATAGAGAGGCACTGGAAAGGCCTTTCACTACTCAGGAGTTGGATTATGCCAAAGCCTCAATACCATCAGGCAAGAGCCCTGGCTCTATACAAGTCATCATCAGCTAGGGTTTGAGTCAATGGCTCCCTATCTGACTGCTTCACCATAAATAATGGGACTAGACAAGGTTGCCGCCTGTCCCTGATAATCTTTATTCTCTGTATTGAAGCACTAGCTATGGCTATTAGAGCTAATGACTATATTCAGGCCTGACAATCAGAGACTGGGAATATAAATTTGCTATGTTTGCAGATGATTTGTTTGCAATAATTACACTCCCGACCTCCTTCCTACCCAATCTTGTGCATGAACTAGACTTTTTTTCGTGAACTCTCTAATATCAAGGTTAATATGACTAAATAATTTGGGCTTAACATTTCACCTTCTCCCACTACAGTAGTCAAGCTGAATAGCTCATTCCCCTTTATATGGAAATCCTCACATATCAGTTACCTGGGAGTACAGCTTCCTTGTGACTTTGTCTCGCCTACTATCTCTGAATTTTTTGCCACTTCTTCAGATGATACGAGCTGATTACAGTAGATGGCATGTTAAACTAATGGTTGGGTAGGGTTAATGTTTTAAAAATGAATACCCTCCCTAAATTGATGTACATGCTTCAGACTTTACCGGTGCAGTTACCAGATTCATGGTTCTGGTCCATACAACTTTAAATACAACAAATCATTTGGTCCTGGAAAAGTCCTAGGATTACTCAAACAGTTATGACTCGTACAGCTTGCAGTGGCGGATTCTATCTGCATGATATCAAAACCTACTGCTGGGCAATTTCTTTAATAGAATTGTAGACTGGACTAGAAACTGAGAAACTAAACAATGGGTGGGATTAGAAGGCCTTTATGTGCAACAATATCCAGAAATTTTCCCCTGGCTCCCCTCTTTACCCAAACCTTATCCTGCCCATCCAATTATATCCCCAACTCTCTCGTTTTGGAAGGATGCCCGCCGCTGGTCCTTCATCTCCTCAGAATTTGGTCCTTTGACTTCCTTCCTAGGCAATTCCGAGTTCCCCCCAGGGTTGGCTCTTTCCCACTTCTCTAAATGGGCACTGGTGGGGCTCTTCAGGGTCGGACACCTAGCTACATCCACAGGGGTTAAACAATTTTCAGATATTAGAACAAAATGGGAAATCCCACTAAAGGATCTCTGGAAATACTTGCAGACTAGGCTCTTTCTAATCTCTAGTAACAGACTCCAGAGGGCATCAAGGGAACTAACGTCTTTTAAGATTATGTATAGCTCCGGGTACCTCGACACATATAATTTCTATCCTGTATAAACTATTGCAAAACTCCAGCTCACAGAAGCTTCCCTCCTTTATGACAGCTCGACAAATAGATCTGGAAGTGTCTTACAGAGAAAGAATGGGAGGCTATTTTCCTTAAAGCCCAAAAAAGCTCAGTTTGTATACAAGTTAGAAATACCCAATATAAGATCTTAATGAGATGGTACAGACATCCCTCTCTCCTACACACTATGTACTCTGCAGTCAGATAAATGCTGGAGATGTAAAAATGCAATAGTACGTCTGCTGCATATTTGGTGGAGCTGTCCCTTGCTCAAACCTTTCTGGGATGATGTCATGACTATCTCCCAAACTATACTCAAAATCTCCATTTCCTCTGATCCGGCCTTCTGGCTAGTCACACATTCCCTGGGCCAGATTATGCCTTGGGGGGGGCAGGGCACTGAAGACAGGGGGGCCCTCCCCCTATTGCTAGCAACTACCCATTGCTGTGCTCGCTGTGAGGTCAGGGGACGTGATCTAATCACGGGCTGCAAATTACAGTGTTTTGTTTTTTCAGATCCGGAGGGCTTGATTGTGACCCTCAGCCAGGGGCTAATCCAGAGAGGGACAACGATCAGCGTGATCACTCCCCCTGCCTACCCCCCGCACAGGCAGAAGAGACTGCTGCTGCTAAGTGGCAGCAGCCTCCCTGCACTACCACAGACCAGCAAGCACACAACAGTATGTGCTGGCTGGAGCACAGTACTTCTTCCATTCTGACAGGAGATGGGGAAGAGGGGGTGCAGGAGTCGGCAACAGACTCGGGCACGGGTAACTAGTACCTGCTCCCGCTGGCATCTCCCTTCCCCCTGATCTCAGGCAGCACAGGGACTGATTCTAATCTCTAGGCTCCACTGCTGCTAGGAGAGCTGGTGGCGGAGGCTGGAGGGGGGAGAAGACAGCATCAGAGCTGGGGCAGAGCTGCTCTGGCCGGTGGCCCCCTACACCTGGGGGAGCCCGGGGTACTTACCCCCTGGGCCCCCCCCCCCCTTATTCCGGCTTTGTACATTCCTCTACATTGCTATCAAATTATAAAAAAATCATTACTCCGTCACCAGGGCCGGTTTTAAGACTTGTGGCGCCCCGGGCAAAATATGGGGGCGTGGCTTCAATTGGGGGCGTGGTCACGACACTGAAAGAAAATAAATAAATAAATAAAAAGTATACTTACCATCCCCGTTCCTGATCCAGACCCCCTCCGCCGGCGGCGCCGCTCTTCTCCTCTCCCCTTCGATCTATGGGAGAGACGTTATTACGTCTCTCCCATAGAACAGCATAGACACTAGAGGTCAATTATGACCCCTAGTGTCTGTGCCACTATGCTGTGCGGTGCGCGATGACGTCATCGCGCATCGCACAGCAAAGGTCCTCTACACGAAGGGAAACTAGACCGTAGCGTCTAGTTTCCCTTCATGGAGAGGACCTTTGCTGTGCGGTGCGCGATGACGTCATCGCGCACCGCACAACTAAGGTCCTCTCAATGAAGGGAAACTAGACGCTACGCGTCTGGTTCCCTTCAAAGCGGGGGGGGGCACAGCAGGGCACTGCGGTGGGCACAGTGGCGGATCTTGCCCTGGTGCGGCGCCCTCCGGATGGCGCCGGCGCCCTCCGGAAGGCGGCGCCCCGGGCAAAAGTACCGCTTGCCCGTGGCAAGAACCGCCACTGTCCGTCACCTGAGTAATACTGTACGTGCTACAATCCTAACATTATGGAGATCCCCTGCACCACCCACACGTAGACGCTGGTTCTCCAGAATCGATTGCTATATGAACATGGATGATATTCTTTTGGCTTCAAGGGACAACCTAACTGAATTCATGACTATCTGGCTACCTTGGCTGGAATACAAAACAACAGCAGACTATAAGGACTATAATTTTGCTTCTAGGGGAAGTACTACCTGAGAGTGATACTACAAATAATCACTTACAGTTATTTACACCATGTTTTTTAGGGTCTGGGTTAATAATTTCTTACTCTTGTTCCCTTTTTCTTTCCCGTCCTTTTTTTAAATCTTTCTTTCAAACCTTTTGTCCTTCTCCTCCTCCCTCTCTTTCCCCTTTATCTTAAACCTTTATCCAACTAGAATACACCCAATTCCAAATGTAAATTAAAGGGATTTGGTTGCATCTAATTTGTACATAGGTTATAACCTATGTTTTGCCTTGTTTATTTTGCTCAAAAAACTGATTACTACTCGCTGCATCAAGTACTTTCCACTGTACAAATTGTAGTTTTCTGGGGGGGTTTCCCTATAATGCATTGTAATGTATTTAATCAGTTTTCAATAAAAACAGATTGTATAAAATAAAATATGTGGCCACACCTACCTGTGCATATTTTGGGGCACTGGTCTGTCTCTGCAATTGTGCCAAGGACCGGCTTTGTGTGGCCAATATTAATGCAGATTGAAGAAAACTAAAATTTCAAACTGAAGTTAGGACAGATATAAACAAGGATGGTAGCAGTTCAAATGCCTGGATTCACATCAAAGTAGAAAATACTGTTTGGGATGTTAAAGAAATAAAAAAGTACAGCTGCTGCAGTTTTTTTTTTTTTTTTTTACCAACAGGAGGCGATATAGAGCCCAAACCTCTGGTGTCTCTTTTTCTTAAAGATATTTATTTTGAGTTGTAGTTTATTTTAGGGCATGTTGAGTATAGACCACAAAATTGCTATGTTATATTTATTTGTTTATATTTCATGTACATTTTGAGAAATTGTGAATGTGGAAGTCCATTGCTGTGGTTTGCCAATAACAAAGCTCCTGTAATTTTGAATTTAGAAAACAGGTCACCTCAGGCCACAAAGTCCATCCCATACTTCCTTGTATGGTAGATCCCAAATAAGGCAAAACAGTTGCAAAATCCCCTCCCCGCAGTCTTGGAATGCATCTACTGTAGTTTGCAATTGTAGTTTTGGTTAATGAGGGAAATGAAGTATGATGAGCTACATATTTGTAGGGCTTCTCCTAGAAAAAGTGGGCCACATGGAAGCCAGCGCTAATGAAGAGTTATGAAGGCCGTGACCAAGCCACCATAAATTAATGCTCAGATTTATCAAGCCTTGGAGAGTGATAAATAGAACGGTGATAAAGTATCAACCACCCAGTTCCTAACTGTCATTTTTCAAACAAAGCCTATAAAATGGCAGTTAGGAGCTGAGTGGCTGGTATTTTATAACTGTGCTATTTACACTCTCCAAGGCTTGATAAATGGTCCACTAATTGTGAAATGTTGACATTATCAAAATCTTGACATTAGGGTAGAGCTGCAGGTAGGAGGGTTAGCCTACATGCAGGCTCGGACTGGCCCACAGGGGTACAGGGGAAACCATCGGTAGGCCCCACTGCCTGGGGGGCCCTCCTCCTCTAGGGATCAGGTTCTAGATGGTGCACTTGAATTATATATTATACATATGTTTCCTTATACTGCACAGGATTATGATGTATTCTCTACAGTACATTGCTGTCATTAATCTGGCACATTATCATGCATGCATTAGCATTAATTACAATATAAATTATCAAGGAGTCCAGACCAGGTACTCTACAATGGTTAGCCAAACCTCTGTGGTGGCTGGTCACACCTCCTTTGGAGGCTGCCACACCTCTAATCATGGGCCCCTACCACTGCATACCCCCGGTGGGCCCTTCATGCTCCAGACCGACACTGGTTGAATGGTTGGAGGATAGATCATCTGGTGTCTGGTCATCTTTAGAGAGGAGTGAGCTCAAGCACTGTCTCCTGTTCCTACATAGAAGCCAGGAAGCCTCCTTTACTAAGATTGCTGCTGCACAATGGGCAGGTATACAGGATTACTCCTTGTGCCCTAGATGTCAAGTGGATAATGCAGGATTCTGGCATTTCTTATGGGAATGCCCACTGGTATATTCCTTTTGAGAGCTAGTTTGGAGGGATATTCAGCACACGGCTCCATCATTGCCAGGGATAAACCCACAAATATGTCTATATGGAATGGGTGTGGTGGAAACACATTTGTTTGGAATCTATAGTTACATAATGATCCTCTCCACATTGGCGAAAGTAATTATAGCGTGCGGATGGTTCTCATGCAACCAACCAGAAATAGTTAAATGGAGGGCACTGGTCAATGAAACAATCAGGCATGAGGGGTTTATGTTTGCATCCAGGAACGCTTTGGATAAACCAGTCTGATACTTTGCCAGTGGCACTCGGTCCCCTAGATACACCCCTGTGTGTAAGTGTGTTTTGCTATGTGTTTTGCTATGGGTGTGTGTGTGTTTTGTGCTATGGGTGTGTGTCTGTGTGTATATGTGCTTTGCTATGTGTGTTTAGCTGTGTGAGTATGTGTGTTTTGATATGGGTGTGTGTGTTTTTTGCTGTGTGTGTTTAGCTATGTGTGTTTAGCTGTGTGTGTGTTTTGCTATTGCTGTGTGTGTATATGTGTTTTGCTGTTTGTGTATTTTACTATATTTCTGTATATACAGGGCTGGCCCGACCACGTAGAGCACCGCATGTGGAGGGCACCACCGCTGCCTTCTTATCCCGACTGCCGCTTCCCGAGATGTGCTTACAACCAGGCTGCAGAGAGAGCCCGGACTGCAGGGTGAGGTGAGTGGGGAGCCAGGGAGAGAAACCACACACTACAGGCACCATCTTTCTGCAATCTCACTGACACCCCTGCCTCAGTCATCAACTCTCTCCCAGTCACCCCAGCCTCAGTCACCCAC
Organism: Pseudophryne corroboree; assembly: GCF_028390025.1. Taxonomy (NCBI): domain Eukaryota; kingdom Metazoa; phylum Chordata; class Amphibia; order Anura; family Myobatrachidae; genus Pseudophryne; species Pseudophryne corroboree. Next base: position 204,679,473 of record NC_086450.1, on the reverse strand, counting down.
TCTCTACTAGTCACACCTGCCTCAGTCAACAACTATCTCCCTTTCACCACCGCCTCAGTCACCCAATCTCTCCCTGTCACCCCCGCCTCAGTCACCCACTATCTCCCTGTCACCCCTGCCTCAGTTACCTACCATCTCCCTGTCACCTTCACCTCAGCCAGCTACTCTCTACCTGTCACCCCTGCCTCAGTCACCCCACTATCTTCCCGTCACCCCTGCCTCAGTCACCCATTAACAGTTTTTTGGGGTGGATTGCACTGTCCCTCTTTTTAATATGGGAGAGGGACCCAATGCATATGGGTCCTCCATTCTCTAGTTCCACCACTGTGTTAAGGCTAATATAGAATGCATATGCTTTATCGGCAGACGGTATGTGGGCTGTCAGTATACCGACAGCGGCAACTCATCTGTCGGAATCCCACCAGAAATGCAGCGAGTTCCCTCACAGTCTTGCTCGCCACACTTCAGGCCCAGTGGTTTGCTTTTTTCTCCACAGGTTATATTCCCACTCGGTTGGTGGCGTCGACCCACCAACCACATGGGAATAACCTGCGGTGTTCAGGATTCCATCCTGCTTCATTTCACCAGCTGTCAGGATTCCGCCGACGGTCTCCTGATTACTGGGATCCCGACAGCCGGTATATGAACTGCATCCCGCTGATACATGCACAGTGCTGCAACATTTTAGATATTCAGTTTTTTGTGCATGTGCCAGCCCCAGCGTGCTCTGACAGAAGTGCAGAGGGGGACCTATTCTATATTTACCTGGTATCTAAATATAATGAATGCATAAACATACACATGTTCCTTCCCAGCAGATATAAATGGGTCAGTCTGTATTTTCATGGAATTGCTTTGTTATTGATTCGAATACAGACCATTCTATTTTTCTCTGTGTATTCCTGATATTAGTAGGTTTATATTTTACTGCACTTTATGTAAAAGAAGACCTGTTTATATTGGCGGTTTTATTGTACTGTTTCAACATTATTTTCTTAATTTTGTATTTACCAATAAAGTTCCACAGTAGGCCCAAAATATGCCAAGTTTAGATCCTCATAACCACAGGTATATTACAATGGTTCCAGTCTGTTTTAGCAATCTCATTTACATTTGCAGACATGTGTTAGATGTCAGCTTGTTGTAAAACAAATAAATTAATAAACAACCAGCAGACAAAGGGTTTCCACACTGTCTTGACCTGTTTTCTTGAAACATCTGTTTGTGGTTTTTGCAGCGAAAGTCTGGACATTGCTGTTGTATCATTGTTTCTTTGTGCACTCTCAACCACATGTTTATGAAGGGACATTGTGAAATCACACCCCTGGCGTCATCTCTCTGGCTCCTCTCCAGTTCATGGGATATTTCGGGGCATTAACTGTAAGTAGTCTGAGACCCACATAGAGATTTGATAATGAAACCAGTCACTCTCCATCTCGGATCCCCAGAATCCCGTACTCAATCCTAGATTTTTCTATCTATAAAAAAAAAAAAAGGTCTTTTCTATTAAGAGTCCACAGTTTGCATTTCATATTCCATAATTGACAATAATTAGAAGTGTGAAAGTTCCATCACATATTTTGGATATAATATAGTATTTTAATGAATATCATATTCAGAATAAGATCTGTGCCTAAACACAGTTATTAGAAAATAAATAAGTTGCATTAACTATATAAAACACATTTAAATGCAAGTACAGATAACAATGATAAGCATACCTACCAACTGTCTCGATTACACTGGGACAGTCCTGCTATTTAGTTACTGTTCCACTGTCTCTCCCACGGGCCGCAGTGTCCTGCAGATGGGAACGGGGGGGGGGGGGGGGGGGGGGGTTGGGGGTGCTCTGCGCCCCAGAGGCAAAGCACTATAGTGTTAGGGACCTGTTCGATAAGGTCACCGTGAAGTACGTGGGCAGGCTCATATACTGGCCGATATATGCCAAGAACCTCGAAAATTATGGTTGTTATAATTTTAATGGTGTATGGTGCACCTGCACCCTTTTTCAAATATTGTAGTACTAAGTCCCAAAAAGGTAGCACATCCCATTATAAGAAGCCAGGGTGTGCAGCCCAGGCCCCCACTCCACAACATAGCACAGTGCAAGAAAAAAAGCACTGCTTGCATCAAAAGTCTACATAATTGTCATAGGGTATTAAATTCTACTTAATACTAGAGATGTGTGCAGACAAATAAAATAGAAAAGACAAAACAATCCACTGGCACTCCTACAAAAGTTGCACTCTGCCAAAGATGGAATCACCAATTACACACATACAGTAAATCACAAATGTCAGTATGGGCCAAATGTACAGTACTAAGTTTTGAAAAGTGATAAAGTGGAGAGTGATAAACTACCAGTCAACCAGCTCCTATGTGTCATTTTTCAAACAGGGCCTGTGACATGGCAGTTAGGAGCTTTATAACTTTTTAAGGCTTAGTACATCTGGCCCTATGTGCGCTTACTATTTGTCTCACACAGAATGTCCATAGATACCATAGGCTCCTCTTCTATACAGGGAGGTCTTTAAATCTGGATTCTCCAATCATACATACAAAAAAACAGAGATAAAAACATCAACACCTCAGTGAGGGTTAAAAGTATAAGAGATGTGTACTCCACGATAGTTCCCTGTTATCTTCAATACTGTGCACAGGAATATATCAAATCCCCACGTGGATATTATAAATATGCGAATGCTCACAGATATGCTTACATAAGCAACGTGAAGAATCCTTATATACAGGTTTCTTTATTTGTCACTCCTGTTGCTTCACCATGGATATACAGTAGGCCCATTTTCAAATCTCAGCAATAGTACAGAAAATCTATTTCATATATATCCCAAAGTTTTGGTTTTAGTTCTGAATAATCAACGTTTTTGTTTTTGTTTTACAAAACCACCAACCAGTATATTTAAATCTATAGAAAAGAAAAAAAATCTATAAAATTAGCTAAAAGCGAAGGAGATATGAATCTTATCAGAATCCATCCACTTGATATGTCACAAAAATATTAGCCTTAGTAAGGTTTCTGCATGCTGGGTGCCCCATCAGCTGACTCGAGAACAGAAGGTGGCTTGGCGAACTTGGTGCCATAACATGCTGTTCAGGTTTGATGGTGGTCTCTCAAACTCTGTCTGGGAGATCATCAGTGGTGATGAATCCTGAATCTACAGTTTTGACCCTGAGACAGTTGGCCCAGTGGACACCAGTTGGAGGTGCGCCACCACAGAAGTTCTGATATGTGCACAGCATGGCCAAGAAGATGGTGGCTGTTTTTGTGGCCAAGACTGGTCATGTAAATAGCATACTACTCTTGCAGCAGCACACCATCACTGGGGACTGGTATGCCAACCAATGCGTATCACAAGTGCTGGAAGCCATTTCCAGATACCATCCAAGATCTTATGCTTATGGTGCCCTTCTCCATCATGACAATGCACTTGGGCACCAGTCAAGGAAGGTGGCCGATTTTATGACCCATGAACGTATCCAGGAGCTTCGTCATCTGCTATACAGTCCAGACATGGTCTCCTGTGACTTCTTCATGTTTCCACAAATCAAGCGCAAAATGTGTGGGATTAATTTTGAATTACTGGAAGCTGCAGTGGAGACCTTCATTAAGCATGTAGAAGACATACCTGCTTCAGACTGGTCCAGCTGCTTCATTAAGTGGTTTTAGCATTTGCAACATTTCATAGATTCCTCTAGTGAATAAGCAGCAGGAAACAGGGAAGGTATTTTGGTACGGCAACAGGAGCATGGCATGGGCACAGGCCAGAGACACTGTGCAAGGCAGAGCAGTTGGCAGGGCGGCCGGACATGATAGTGTTGTACCTTGGCGGGAATGATCTGGGCAAGGTCAAGTCGCTAGACATTATTAGGATGGCCCGGGAAGACATTGCGTGGATAAAAGGGCAGTGGAGCAATATTCACATAGTATGGTCAAAAATCATCCCAAGGTTAGCCTGAAGAGGAGCCAGTTTATGGTCAGGAATTGACAGGGCCCGTAAGAAGGTAAATGCAGCCATCAGTAAGTTGGTCACAGCCAGTGGTGGTAGTGTCATTCAGCACAACGAGCTGGCCAGTAAATGTAAAGGTTTGAACTGGAGCGATGGGGTGCACCTGTCCGACATAGGCCTGAACATTTTCAACAATTCCTTGCAGTACACCCTGGAGCGAGTAAGGTGGTAGCGCACCTGTGGGGACCTCGTGTGGCGGGGAGGGAGCGGTGCACAAGGCATGAAAGTAGGGGATTTACAGAATGCCTTGCATATTCACAAGTAGGTGGCCGCACGCCTGGTTCCAGCACGAATACGGCAGGGGCCATACGGGTTGCGCGCCAAGGTAGGGTGCTGTGCGGATGGTAGCTGGTCCCAAAATGGTAGTGGGCGTGGTCCCGTAACCACACGATGGGGTTGGGCACACCCCGGGTAGTACCAAATTGTATGGGGCAGGGCCACATACCCACGAAGGTGGGGCGGCCACGCCTCAGGTGGTACAACGTTGCATGAGCCTGGCGCACCGCTCCCCTTGTTTCCTTGCCCTGCGGTTGTTTTGGTTGTGATTATGTATTTAATCAATAAAGCTGTGACCTTTTGATTTGCCCAAGAAACAAAGTTGTCTTGTCTCAGTTATTGCTTGACCAAAGAGAGGTGCCGGCATGTCACCCTCTCCCTCCTTAAAGGGACGAAACAGGAGTCTTGCTGGAATGCACTCTGCTACAAAAATTCCACCAATGACTGATTCCAGGCTTGTGCAAAAACAATAAATACCTTTTATTCAGGTTGCTCAAAAACAAAGATACACATAAAACAAAGATCACTGTCTTTAGTATAAACAACCAGGGAGGTTAGGCCTTGCCTCACTCCCTCTTACTAAATAAGGAACCCTTCAGGTCCCGGCATCCAAACACTAGTGGCCCAGCCCTCTAGATCCCACTGTCCCTAGCAGGCTTATCACCTGGACACTAACTGCCTTCAGGAGCCCTGACTCATGGGAGAGACTCTGCTTTAAACCCAGCACCCAGGTGCTGGCTGATGAAGCAGCTTCTTGGGCTAAGAAGCCTATAAGACCTTGTTTGGGCCAAATGGATGGGAACCTGGTCCATCCATACTTCCCACCTACCCACAGGACCCTGTGAGTAGCTTCCAGGTGGCAAAGTACCTCTCCTGCCACATACCCTTTCCCTCAGCTTTTCGTGGCTCAGAAAAGCAGCATGTGATATTGGCAAGGTTTCACCTTCGCCAATTATTTTGGGCTGACAAATCTTTGGGACATAACTTGGGCCTATACACCTGGGTCCCAAGTTCCTCTCACAAGTACACGTCCGAGGCCCTTTTAACTGGCCTTGGAATCTATTTTCATTAAAGGTTGGTGGCACCGACTCCACTGTGCCACCTACCATTTTCCTCCACTTTGGCATAGTGGCAAAAGTGGTCGTTTTAATGGACAACTTCCTGTTGCCCACTAAACTTCCCCTTTTCTTCACCTTTCCACCATTAGGGATGTTTACCTTATCAGGCTCGGATTTACTGGCTACTGAGGAAGTCGCTTCATTATTTTCTGGGTGTTTGTGACACCTGAAATTAACCAACTCTGGACTGGGGAAGGTTTTTAAGTTCACTCTGGGCCTAGTAGTCACCCTGGCCCTCACTGGTCTTGGCCTATATGGACAATTCCACCTTTTATGGCCAAGCTCTTGGCACCGGTAACATCTAGTCTCTGCCCTGACTTTAATTGTTCTGAGGTCATGGTCCAATTTTGCCTCCACCCTTTCCCTCAGAGTGAGGCATTGGTCCTGAGTCTCAGAAAGTCCTTTCATTTGTTGAACTTTTAGTGTTTCCTTCAATCTTTCCAACATTGGTAACATTTTCTTCATTAACGTGACTGCTTCGTCCTCCGATCTCCCATCTTTGACCCTAGTCACTGTCTCCTGCTGTTCTATATCAAGCTCAAAACCCATTTTGATTCTTTTGTCCAGGTCTCTTATTCGACTCTGTAGTTTAGGAATCTCCTTCACTTTTTCTTTTAGCTGGCTATTACTTAGGGCCAGCTTTTGGAACTCTCCCCCCAAGTTTTTCAGCTCTCGTGTCTCATATAGAGAACTCTCCCTGGGTAGAGCAACCTCAGAAATGGGACTCTGCACTGATTCCTCTGAGACAGGTTCTTGCTCCTTACTTATTGTGTCCATAATGAACTATCCCAGTTCAGCAATTGGATCTTGAGCCTCTCGTGGTGGATCATGCCGGGGTGCAACAACCCCAAGATCGAAATCTTGCACCTTATCCTCCTCATACATGAGCGGAGCCCCTTCTGAAGCAGGTTCCTGGATGACTTCGGAAGTCGACTCCTGTATTGCAACTAGCTTAGCCATGACTACCTTACATAGGCGAGACACCGCCAAAGGTACGGTCTTTGTCTGTGATTGGTCAGAGAAAGTCTCACATGTGCACTGGATGTCCAGAACTTGGGGCTTCTGAACCTGTGATGTCCCATCAGGGATTAACTTCTGAACGTATATCGCATCAACAGGAGAAGGATCCTGGGTTTCCAAGACCTCAACAGAACTCAACAGAAGCAATCTTCAGCTCAGATAAGACTTCCTGTTCTAGGGTGGGCTCTTGAGTAGTCATCAAATTGCCATAAATCCAGGTAGATTCCTGGGATTCATCATTCTGCCACAGATCCAGCAGATTAGAGGATTCTTGTTTTGGAGGTGGATGATCACTTGACAACAAGTCAACCTCTCCCAGCTCCATTACCGCTTCCGCCTCACTTCCTGTCAACTGAGGAGCGCCAGGAATACCACATCCTTATCTGGTGTCTTCATAAACACATCTTCTGTGAGCCCCTGTGGCTGCCATGCTCCATCTTGAACAGGCTCCACTGAACTCAGGGCTTTGTTCCACTCTTCACCCAAGCTACTATGACGTTCTTTTTCCGGAAATTGAGGTGGTCCTGCTTCGGAGGAACTTCTCAATGCTGTCCTAGGGGTTAACAACAAAACACTGCCATCTTATGTGGCTCTCTCCTGCTGCTTGCAAAATTCCCGTGGATTTTCTGTGCGCTGCGCAATAATGGCTGCAGCTTCCTCCATGCTCTGGAACTGCAATACCAACTGAATGGACATTAGTGCCTGTAAATGCTCTACCTCTGAGGAAGGGCCCTCATATCCACTTTCCAGGCAGATGGCCTTACTAGTGGCATAGCAGGGAGACTTCTGGGCCTTAGGCACTGGCAGCTCTGGCTCAACTCTCCTGTTCCTTCTGGCTGGAACAGGGAATCCAGTATAGCCGGGTTCCAATACAATATGGTAAAGCGCAATAATTGTAAAGCGCAACGGAATATGCTGCGCTATATAAGAAACTGCTAATAAATAAATAAATACCATTCTTCCGCAGCCTGCACCACCATTGGCATAATTTCCCCTGAAGATGGCATCTCCACTTCGGCTGATAATGTCTCTGACCCAACCTTCGGCATAACATCTTCAGCAATTGGTGTAGCTATACCTGTGTCTGAACTGAAACTAGGCATAGCCAATGGTTTTAGCTTAGAAACCTCTTCCTGAAGCTCTGCCAAGTCTTGCGACAGAGCCTTATTGGCCAGCACCAAACCCCCATATCATGTCTGGTCACAGGAGATTTCCTCTAATAGTCCTTGGCTATGTACTACAAAGTTTTCAGATCTGGGTTTAGCCTTTGCCAAGGTTTTCTGCAACTCTGGCACCTGGCCTGAGAGCTTGGCAATCTCTTCTCTACTCCTTCCCAATTTGGTCAGGGAGTCAGACAAAAGGGATTCCTTCTCCTCCAGCTTTTGCGTTAAGGTGTTCACCTGCTCTTGAAGGAAATCACATTTTTCCTTAAGCTCTTCTAGCTCCTAGTCCTTTAATTGGACATTGCTTTCAAGGTCACTTATCATGTGACACCAAAAAAAAGGTTCCATGCTAAAATCTTCCCCAAGATCTGGATTACTCCCCAATAAGCTCTCCACTTCACTCTCCAACTGTGGGGCTTTAATAGGGTCACATAACTTCCTGACCGGAGGTGTTAGAGCTGTCACCCCTTTTGTTTTTTTTTTTGCATGAATTCTTTTTGTTACCCATTTGAAGAGATACTTCAGAATAGGCTGTATATCTGGAAATCTTTATTCACCCTGTTACCTTTGAAAACTGTAAGTGAAAGGGAAAATAAAAATTCATTTTTTTTTCTTTTTAGCACAGATTAAGCTTTTAACAAAGCACTGAAATGTAGCATGTACATAGTGGTCCCAAATACCTTACACTGGTAGTGCAAATAAACAACTTCTCCCTTCAGGCTCTTACAACTAGAACTCAGGGATTGCTGGGACACATAGTGCCACAAAATGTCTCTCTTTAAATAGAACCACATTTATAAAAGGTTTCAACTTTGCTTGATTGGTCTTAATGAGCTAATTAGCAGGGACACCAGACTCCCATTACCAGATTTTGCAGGCACAGGTAAAAATAAGCTTGAAAAAGAAATTCAGTCATAAATTATCACTGCTTGCAACCCCTTAGAGCAAATCAGCACAGCTACTTTCAATGATTGGTGCAAAGCATATAAGACAGAACAGGCCATGCACCCTGTTTAACCTCTTAGCTGTCAATGTAAACCTTTGCACCAAAATCAAACACATTCAGTTTAAACAAAACATATCCTTATTTTTACACTGTGGGGTTGGGATTAACCACTACTCACAACACCCTTGGTCTGGTACTGATGCCCATGAGTTCAGCTTGGTCTGGAGTTGACTGCTATGTGTGCTGCTACCTTGCGGCTGTTGGGTCCTCTGCCATGTGTGACACGACTAGCAGAAGAGCCCCACGTTGGGCGCCATTTGTAACAGGAATCTTGCTAGAATGCACTCTGCTGCAATAATTCCACAAACGACCGACTCCAGGCTTGTGCAAAAACAATAAATACCTTTTATTCAGGTTGCTTAAAAACAAAGATACACATAAAACAAAGGTCACTGTCTTTAGTATAAACAACCAGGGAGGTTAGGCCTTGCCTCACTCCCTCTTACTAAATAAGGAACCCTTCAGGTCCCGGCATCCAAACACTAGTGGCCCAGCCCTCCAGATCCCACTGTCCCTAGCAGGCCTATCACCTGGACACTAACTGCCTTCAGGAGCCCTGACTCAAGGGAGAGACTCTGCTCACCCAGGTGCTGGCTGATGAAGCAGCTTCTTGGGCTAAGAACCCTATAAGACCTGGTCTGGGCCAATTGGATGGGAACCTAGTCCATCCACACTTCCCACCTACCCACAGGACCCTGTGAGTAGCTTCCAGGTGGCAAAGTACCTCTTCTGCCACTATATACACTGCTCAAAAAAATAAAGAGAACACTTAAACAACACAATGTAACTCCAAGTCAATCACACTTCTGTGAAATCAAACTGTCCACTTAGGAAGCAACACTGATTGACAATCAATTTCACATGCTGTTGTGCAAATGGAATAGACAACAGGAGGAAATTATAGACAATTAGCAAGACACCCCCAATAAAGGAGTTGTTCTGCAGGTGGTGACCACAGACCACTTCTCAGCTCCTATGCTTTCTGGCTGATGTTTTGGTCACTTTTGAAAGCTGGTGGTGCTTTCACTCTAGTGGTAGCATGAGATGGAGTCTACAACCCACACAAGTGGCTCAGGTAGTGCAGCTCATCCAGGATGGCACATCAATGCGTGCTGTGGCAAGAAGGTTTGCTGTGTCTGTCAGCATAGTGTCCAGAGCATTGAGGCACTACTAGGAGACAGGCCAGTACATCAGCAGATATGGAGGAGGCCTTAGGAGGGCAACAACCCAGCAGCAGGACCGCTACCTCCGCCTTTGTGCAAGGAGGAACAGGAGGAGCACTGCCAGAGCCTTGCAAAATTACCTCCAGCAAGCCACAAATGTGCATGTGTCTACTCAAACGATCAGAAACAGACTCCATGAGGGTGATATGAGGGCCCGACGTCCACAGGTGGGGGTTGTGCTTACAGCCCAACACCGTGCAGGACGTTTGGCATTTGCCAGAGAACACAGAGATTGGCAAATTAGCCACTGGCGCCCTGTGCTCTTCACAGATGAAAGCAGGTTCTCACTGAGCACACGTGACAGACATGACTGAGTCTGGAGACGCCAAGGAGAACGTTCTGCTGCCTGCAACATCCTCCAGCATGACCGGTTTGGCAGTGGGTCAGTAATGGTGTGGGGTGGCATTTCTTTGGGGGGCCGCACAGCCCTCCATGTGCTCGCCAGAGGTAACCTGACTGCCATTAGGTACCGATATGAGATCCTCAGACCCCTTGATGCTATGGACTGGCCTGCCCATTCCCCAGACCTGAATCCAATTGAGCACATCTGGGACATTATGTCTCGCTCCACTTGTGTAAGCGTCACTGGTACAGGGGCGTTACGTGTGTAAGCGTCATTGCGACAGGGGGCATTATGTGTGTAAGTGTCACTGGTACAGGGGGCGTTACGTGTGTAAGCGTCACTGCGACAGGGGGCGTTATGTGTGTAAGTGTCACTGGTACAGGGAGCGTTATGTGTGTAAGCGTCACTGGTACAGGGGGCGTTATGTGTGTAAGCATCACTGGTACAGGGAGCATTATGTGTGTAAGCGTCACTGGTACAGGGGGCGTTATGTGTGTAAGCGTCACTGGTACAGGGGGCGTTATGTGTGTAAGTGTCACTGGTACAGGGGGCGTTATGTGTGTAAGCGTCACTGGTACAGGGGGCGTTATGTGTGTAAGTGTCACTGGTACAGGGGGCGTTATGTGTGTAAGCGTCACTGGTACAGGGGGCGTTATGTGTGTAAGCGTCACTGGTACAGGGGGCGTTATGTGTGTAAGCGTCACTGCGACAGGGGGCGTTATGTGTGTAAGTGTCACTGATACAGGGAGCGTTATGTGTGTAAGCGTCACTGGTACAGGGGGCATTATGTGTGTAAGCATCACTGGTACAGGGAGCGTTATGTGTGTAAGCATCACTGGTACAGGGGGCGTTATGTGTGTAAGCGTCACTGCGACAGGGGGCGTTATGTGTGTAAGTGTCACTGGTACAGGGAGCGTTATGTGTGTAAGCGTCACTGGTACAGGGGGCGTTATGTGTGTAAGCGTCACTGGTACAGGGAGCATTATGTGTGTAAGCGTCACTGGTACAGGGGGCGTTATGTGTGTAAGCGTCACTGGTACAGGGGGCGTTATGTGTGTAAGTGTCACTGGTACAGGGGGCGTTATGTGTGTAAGCGTCACTGGTACAGGGGGCGTTATGTGTGTAAGTGTCACTGGTACAGGGGGCGTTATGTGTGTAAGCGTCACTGGTACAGGGGGCGTTATGTGTGTAAGCGTCACTGGTACAGGGGGCGTTATGTGTGTAAGCGTCACTGGTACAGGGGGCGTTATGTGTGTAAGCGTCACTGGTACAGGGGGCGTTATGTGTGTAAGTGTCACTGGTACAGGGGGCGTTACGTGTGTAAGCGTCACTGGTACAGGGGGCGTTATGTGTGTAAGCGTCACTGGTACAGGTGGCGTTATGTGTGTAAGCGTCACTGGTACAGGGGGCGTTACGCGTGTAAGCGTCACTGGTACAGGGAGCATTATGTGAATACATGTCACTGCTACAGGAGGCATTATGTGCACTGTCCCTTTGTAAAGTATGGGAGGGCGCAAATTTATAGTTTGCAGGAGGGCGCCGAACACCCTAGCACCGGCCCTGCCTCCATGGGTTAATAAATTTGATTTCCATTGATAATTTTTGTGTGAATTTGTTGTCAGCACATTCAACTATGTAAAGAACAAAGTATTTAATAAGAATATTTCATTCATTCAGATCTAGGATGTGTTGTTTAAGTGTTCCCTTTATTTTTTTGAGCAGTGTATATATATATAAAAAGAAACATTTGTGATTTGATTTTTCAAGTTCATGTTCTTACATTGCTGTATAGGTTGTTGAGAAGGATGTTATTGTCACAGTTTGGTCGGCAGGGAGGGAGCGGTGCACAAGGCATGAAAGTAGGGGATTTACAGAATGCCTTGCATATTCACCAATAGGTGGCCGCACGCCTGGTTCCAGCATTATTATGGCAGGGGTCATATGGGTTGCGCGCCAAGGTAGGGTGCTGTGCGGATGGTAGCTAGTCCCAAAATAGTAGGGGGCGTGGTCCCGTAACCACATGGTGGGGTCGGGCACGCCCTGGGTAGTACTAAATTGTAGGGGGCGGGGCCGCATACCCACGAAGGCAGGGCAGCCATGCCTCAGGTGGTACAACATTGCGTGAGCCTGGTGGACCGCTCCCCTTGTTTCTTTGCCCTGCAGTTGTTTTGGTTGTAATTATGTATTTAATCAATAAAGCTGTGACCTTTTGATTTGCCCAAGAAACAAAGTTGTCTTGTCTCAGTTATTGGTTGACCAAAGAGAGGTGCTGGCATCCCTCCTTATGAGTAATGGATCTCCCCAGTTGTCACCCACTCCCCAGAGTTCCAGGTACTCAGTTCATAACAACTGCATTGTAAATTTATTATAACCTGACCTCCCTCCCTGTCTGTGACATGAGCAGGCTTCCAGGGGAAGGGGGTGGGAGGGAGGTTGTGGCTAATTACCATGTTCTGCAAAAATTATTCATTCTCTGTTCTGCAGAAATTATTCATTCACCCAAAAAAATTAACCAATAAATCAGTCAATTAAAATAGTGTGTACAGACGCAAGTGAACATGTAAAACAAAGGGTCTGAGAGATCATAATTCCAGAGGAATGAGCGATTAGTTTAAATTGTGTATACAGACGCAAATCATGTTAGACTATAGAACCATTGACTTTAGGTATAGAGGCTGTATTGTACAGTATGAGGGGATCACTGCTTATAGTACATTATCGCATGAGCTTGTGTATCTATCATGAGGCATTGTGTCCGAGTGGTGAAGTGTGCCGCTTCCCATGCTTAGAGTCCTGGGTTTGATTCCCAAAGTTCGAATGCATGTTTAATTTTTCCTGACACTTTATTATTATTTTTTTATCTATTGTAATATACCTTCACATTCAATAGAAGTGTGCACACAGGATTTACATAAATCAGGGTACATCTGCAGGAGCATCTCATTCCACTATTTAAAGCAGCTGCAATGGGGTCCCGTAGACATATCAATAAATATAAATACTGTATTGTATACAGAAGAAACTAACTGAGCAATACTGTAGTTCATTGACTTTAGAGAATCTGTGCTGTACTGTATTAGAAGGGATGACTGCTAACATTTACACAAGCTCATGTCTCTATCAAAGTGACTGCACTTCTTATCAGCTCTTCATTTACATACTGTAAAGTACTGTGTTGTCAATTTATTATAACGTGACCTCCCTCCCTGTCTATGAAATGAGCAGGCTCCCAGGGAAAGGGGAAGGGGAGTTTGGAGGTGGTTGCTAAATACTGTGTTTAAAGACAATACAGTATCTGCAGTGTCTTTGAACCATCTCCCCCTTCCCCCTCTCCTTGGAGCCTGCTCATCTCACAAAAAAGTAACCAGTAAATCAATCAATTTATATAGTGTATATAGACGCAAGCGATCATGTAAAACATAGGTTCATAACACGTAAGGGTACTGTGAATTGATATGTAATTCCTGTAGAATGAGCGTTTAATTTAAATAGTGTATACAAACGAAACTCATGTTAAAGCCACAGCTACAGTATAGAAGGGTGGTCTTCAGTATGCCGAATGTCGGGATCCCGGCGCACAGTATACCGGCGCCGGGATCCCGACACCCGGCATACCGACAGATATTCTCCCTCGTGGGGGTCCACGACCCCCCTAGATGGAGAATAAATAGCGTGGCGCGTGCGCGCCACCGTGTCCGCAGCGTGGCGAGCGCGGCGAGCCCGCAAGGGGCTCCTTTGCACTCGCCACACTGTCGGTATGCCGGCGGTCGACCTCCCGGCGCCGGTATGCTGGTCGCCGGGAGCCCGGCCGCCGGCATACCATACTACTACACCCGTATAGAATGTGTTACATACTACACCCATATAGAATGTGTTCATTGACATTAGGGATACACTGTACTGTATTGTAAAGTATGAGCATCCAAATCCAGTAGCCATTACGGTATAATCAAGACCAACGGGAAGTTTGAATATGATTATGCGTACAAGAAAACAACAGTTTCCATAACTACTGTAACTGTCTGCCGTTGCACACAATATTGTACAGTATATACCAGTTCAGAACAACCTGGAATGCACGCCTGGGACACACACCTGGGATGCACGTCTAGGATGCACGTCTCAGATGCACATCTCAGACGCACATCTCTGACGCTGTATGCTTTATGCTCCATGCTGTGGGGAAAATGGCAGCACACCGTGATAGGCCCTACAGCATGGCAGAGCTGCGACTCCTCGTTTGCTGGCAGATCCGAGCTCTCACCAGCAGCGAAGAGAAGCTGAGGGCATACAGAAGGGCCAGCAGGGCAATCCTGCAGGAATACAACAGGTGCAGAATAGTGAGGTCACTCCTGAGGAGGTGGAGTGACCTCGTGAGGATGACCTCCGGATGCCTCCAGAACATCCGGAACTGTAAGTACTGTATAGTAGATTACTGTACTTTAAGTTACTGTAATTACAGGTGCTATATAAAATTACAGGTGCTCGTTGATAATCATTAGGTCTACAGTGTCGACCGTCAAATGGTAAACAGTGTGCAAAGGTAAACAGGGTCAAAAGGTCGACAGGTTCAAAATATCTGCAGGGTCAAAAGGTTAACAATTTTTTTCATGTTTCCAACTTTTGCTGCATTTACTATCCGTGTCAAAGACTATTACCATTAGTAACCATGGAGCAGATGTATTAACCTGGAGAAGGCATAAGGAAGTGCTAAACCAGTGATATGTGCAAGGTGATAAAGGCACCAGCCAATCAGCTCTAATATGTAAATTAACAGTTAGGATCTGATTGGCTGGTGCCTTTATCACCTTGCACATATCACTGGTTTATCACTTCCTTATGCCTTCTCCAGGTTAATACATCTGCCCCCTTGTTACTGTACTATTACTAGTGATGAGCGGGTTCGGATCCTCGAGATCCGAACCCGCCCGAACTTCACCTTTTTTTTCACGGGTCCGAGCAACTCGGATCCTCCCGCATTGCTCGGTTAACCCGAGCGTGCCCGTACGTCATCATCCCGCGGTCGGATTTTCGCGAGATTCGAATTCTATATAAGGAGCCGCGCGTCGCCGCCATTTTTCACTCGTGCATTGGAGATGATCGTGAGAGGACGTGGCTGGAGACCTCTCAGTTTCTATGTTCAGTGGGCTGCAAATTGTGCTGCAAATATCTGTGCTCAGTGTGCTGCAAATATCTGTGCTCAGTGTGCTGCAAGTGCAAATATCTACGTTCTCTGTCTGAAAAACGTTCCATATTTGACTGTGCTCAGTGTGCTAATTGCTTTATTGTGGGGACTGGGGACCAGCAGTATTATATAGTAGGAGGACAGTGCAGAGTTTTGCTGACCAGTGACCAGTGACCACCAGTAATATACGTTCTCTGCCTGAAAAACGCTCCATATCTGTGCTGCATTGTAGTATATAGTAGGAGGACAGTGCAGAATTTTGCTGACCACCAGTATAACTATTTATATAGCAGTATGGTACAGTAATCCACTGCTCTACCTACCTCTGTGTCGTCAAGTATACTATCCATCCATACCTGTGGTGCATTTCAGTTTTGCACAGTTTGCTGGCCACCAGTATATACTATATAGCAGTACGATACAGAAGGCCACTGCTCTACCTACCTCTGTGTCGTCAAGAACACTATCCATCCATACCTGTGGTGCATTTCAGTTTTGCACAGTTAGCTGACCATCAGTGTATACTATATAGCAGTACGGTACAGAAGGCCACTGCTCTACCTACCTCTGTGTCGTCAAGTATACTATTCATCCATACATGTGGTGCATTTCAGTTTTGCACAGTTTGCTGACCATCAGTATATACTATATAGCAGTACGGTACAGAAGGCCACTGCTCTACCTACCTCTGTGTCGTCAAGTATACTATCCATCCATACCAGTGGTGCATTTCAGTTTTGCACAGTTTGCTGACCACCAGTATATACTATATAGCAGTACGGTACAGAAGGCCACTTCTCTACCTAAATCTGTGTCGTCAAGTATACTATCAATCCATACCTGTGGTGCATTTCAGTTTTGCACAGTTTGCTGACCACAAGTTTATAATATATAGCAGTACGGTACAGTAGTCCACTGCTCTACCTACCTCTGTGTCGTAAAGTATACTATCCATCCATACCTATGGTGCATTTCAGTTTTGCACAGATTGCTGACCACCAGTATATAATATATAGCAGTACGGTAAAGTAGGCCAATGCTCTACCTAACTCTGTGTCGTCAAGTATACTATCCATCCATACCTGTGGTGCATTTCAGTTTTGCACAGTTAGCTGACCAACAGTATATACTATATAGCAGTACGGTACAGAAGGCCACTTCTCTGCCTATCTCTGTGTCGTCAAGTATACTATCCATCCATACCTGTGGTGCATTTCAGTTTTGCACAGTTTGCTGACCACCAGTATATAATATATAACAGTACGGTAAAGAAGGCCACTGCTCTACCTACCTCTGTGTCGTCAAGTATACTATCCATCCATACCTGTGGTGCATTTCAGTTTTGCACAGTTAGCTGACCAACAGTATATACTATATAGCAGTACGGTACAGAAGGCCACTTCTCTACCTACCTCTGTGTCGTCAAGTATACTATCCATCCATACCTGTGGTGCATTTCAGTTTTGCACAGTTTGCTGACCACCAGTATATACCATATAGCAGTACAGTACAGAAGGCCACTGCTCTACCTACCTCTGTGTCATCAAGTATACTATCCATCCATACCTGTGGTACATTTCAGTTTTGCACAGTTTGCTAACCACCAGTATATAATATATAGCAGTACAGTACAGTAGTCTACTGCTCTACCTACCTCTGTGTCGTCAAGTATACTATCCATCCATACCTGTGGTGCATTTCAGTTTTGCACAGTTTGCTGACCACCAGTATATACTATATAGCAGTACGGTACAGAAGGCCACTGCTCTACCTACCTCTGTGTCGTCAAGTATACTATCCATCCATACCTGTGGTGCATTTCAGTTTTGCACAGTTTGCTGACCACCAGTATATACTATATAGCAGTACGGTACAGTAGGCCACTGCTCTACCTACCTCTGTGTCATCAAGTATACTATCCATCCATACCTGTGGTGCATTTCAGTTTTGCACAGTTTGCTGACCACCAGTATATACCATATAGCAGTACGGTACAGCAGGCCACTGCTCTACCTACCTCTGTGTCGTCAAGTATACTATCCATCCATACCTGTGGTGCATTTCAGTTTTGCACAGTTTGCTGACCACCAGTATATACTATATAGCAGTACGGTACAGAAGGCCACTGCTCTACCTACCTCTGTGTCGTCAAGTATACTATCAATCCATACCTGTGGTGCATTTCAGTTTTGCACAGTTTGCTGACCACCAGTTTATAATATAGAGCAGTACGGTACAGTAGTCCACTGCTCTACCTACCTCTGTGTCGTAAAGTATACTATCCATCCATACCTGTGGTGCATTTCAGTTTTGCACAGTTTGCTGACCAACAGTATATAATATATAGCAGTACAGTAAAGAAGGCCACTGCTCTACCTACCTCTGTGTCGTCAAGTATACTATCCATCCATACCTGTGGTGCATTTCAGTTTTGCACAGTAAGCTGACCCACAGTATATACTATATAGCAGTACGGTACAGAAGGCCACTTCTCTACCTACCTCTGTGTCGTCAAGTATGCTATCCATCCATACCTGTGGTGCATTTCAGTTTTGCACAGTTTGCTGACCACCAGTATATACTATATAGCAGTTCGGTACAGAAGGCCACTGCTCTACCTACCTCTGTGTCGTCAAGTATACTATCCATCCATACCTGTGATGCATTTCAGTTTTGCACAGTTTGCTGACCACCAGTATATAATATATAGCAGTACGGTACAGTAGTCTACTGCTCTACCTACCTCTGTGTCGTCATGTATACTATCCATCTATACCTGTGGTGCATTTCAGTTTTGCACAGTTTGCTGACCACCAGTATATACTATATAGCAGTACGGTACAGAAGGCCACTGCTCTACCTACCTCTGTGTCGTCAAGTATACTATCCATCCATACCTGTGGTGCATTTCAGTTTTGCACAGTTAGCTGACCAACAGTATATACTATATAGCAGTACGGTAAAGAAGGCCACTTCTCTACCTACCTCTGTGTCGTCAAGTATACTATCCATCCATACCTGTGGTGCATTTCAGTTTTGCACAGTTTGCTGACCACCAGTATATACTAAATAGCAGTACGGTACAGAAGGCCACTGCTCTACCTACCTCTGTGTCGTCAAGTATACTATCCATCCATACCTGTGGTGCATTTCAGTTTTGCACAGTTTGCTGACCACCAGTATATAATATATAGCAGTATGGTATAGTAGTCTACTGCTTTACCTACCTCTGTGTCGTCAAGTATACTATCCATCCATACCTGTGGTGCATTTCAGTTTTGCACAGTTTGCTGACCACCAGTATATACTATATAGCAGTACGGTACAGAAGGCCACTGCTCTACCTTCCTCTGTGTCGTCAAGTATACTATCCATCCATACCTGTGGTGCATTTCAGTTTTGCACAGTTTGCTGACCACCAGTATATAATATATAGCAGTATGGTACAGTAGGCCACTGCTCTACCTACCTCTGTGTCATCAAGTATACTATCCATCCATACCTGTGGTGCATTTCAGTTTTGCACAGTTTGCTGACCACCAGTATATACTATATAGCAGTACGGTACAGTAGGCCACTGCTCTACCTACCTCTGTGTAGTCAAGTATACTATCCATCCATACCTGTGGTGCATTTCAGTTTTGCACAGTTTGCTGACCACCAGTATATACTATATAGCAGTAAGGTACAGAAGGCCACTGCTCTACCTAACTCTGTGTCGTCAAGTATACTATCAATCCATACATGTGGTGCATTTCAGTTTTGCACAGTTTGCTGACCACCAGTTTATAATATATAGCAGTACGGTACAGTAGTCCACTGCTCTACCTTCCTCTGTGTCGTCAAGTATACTATCCATCCATACCTGTGGTGCATTTCAGTTTTGCACAGTTTGCTGACCACCAGTATATAATATATAGCAGTACGGTACAGTAGGCAACTGCTCTACCTACCTCTGTGTAGTCAAGTATACTATCCATCCATACCTGTGGTGCATTTCAGTTTTGCACAGTTTGCTGACCACCAGTATATACTATATAGCAGTAAGGTACAGAAGGCCACTGCTCTACCTAACTCTGTGTCGTCAAGTATACTATCAATCCATACATGTGGTGCATTTCAGTTTTGCACAGTTTGCTGACCACCAGTTTATAATATATAGCAGTACGGTACAGTAGTCCACTGCTCTACCTTCCTCTGTGTCGTAAAGTATACTATCCATCCATACCTGTGGTGCATTTCAGTTTTGCACAGTTTGCTGACCACCAGTATATAATATATAGCAGTACGGTAAAGAAGGCCACTGCTCTACCTACCTCTGTGTCGTCAAGTATACTATCCATCCATACCTGTGGTGCATTTCAGTTTTGCACAGTTAGCTGACCAACAGTATATACTATAAAGCAGTACGGTACAGAAGGCCACTGCTCTACCTACCTCTGTGTCGTCAAGTATACTATCCATCCATACCTGTGGTGCATTTCAGTTTTGCACAGTTTGCTGACCACCAGTTTATAATATATAGCAGTACGGTACAGTAGTCCACTGCTCTACCTTCCTCTGTGTCGTCAAGTATACTATCCATCCATACCTGTGGTGCATTTCAGTTTTGCACAGTTTGCTGACCACCAGTATATAATATATAGCAGTACGGTAAAGAAGGCCACTGCTCTACCTACCTCTGTGTCGTCAAGTATACTATCAATTCATACCTGTGGTGCATTTCAGTTTTGCACAGTTAGCTGACCACCAGTATATACTATATAGCAGTACGGTACAGAAGGCCACTGCTCTACCTACCTCTGTGTCGTCAAGTATGCTATCCATCCATACCTGTGGTGCACAGTTTGCTGACCACCAGTATATAATATATAGCAGTACGGTACAGTAGTCTACTGCTCTATCTAACTCTGTGTCGTCAAGTATACTATCCATCCATACCTGTGGTGCATTTCAGTTTTGCACAGTTTGCTGACCACCAGTATATACTATATAGCAGTACGGTACAGAAGGCCACTGCTCTACCTACCTCTGTGTCGTCAAGTATACTATCCATCCATACCTGTGGTGCATTTCAGTGTTGCACAGTTAGCTGACCACCAGTATATACTATATAGCAGTACGGTAAAGAAGGCCACTGCTCTACCTACCTCTGTGTCGTCAAGTATACTATCCATCCATACCTGTGGTGCATTTCAGTTTTGCACAGTTTGCTGACCACCAGTATATACTATATAGCAGTAAGGTACAGAACTCCACTGCTCTACCTAACTCTGTGTCGTCAAGTATACTATCAATCCTTACATGTGGTGCATTTCAGTTTTGCACAGTTTGCTGACCACCAGTTTATAATATATAGCAGTACGGTACAGTAGTCCACTGCTCTACCTTCCTCTGTGTCGTCAAGTATACTATCCATCCATACCTGTGGTGCATTTCAGTTTTGCACAGTTTGCTGACCACCAGTATATAATATATAGCAGTACGGTAAAGAAGGCCACTGCTCTACCTACCTCTGTGTCGTCAAGTATACTATCCTTCCATACCTGTGGTGCATTTCAGTTTTGCACAGTTTGCTGACCACCAGTATATACTATATAGCAGTAAGGTACAGAAGGCCACTGCTCTACCTAACTCTGTGTCGTCAAGTATACTATCAATCCATACATGTGGTGCATTTCAGTTTTGCAGTTTGCTGACCACCAGTTTATAATATATAGCAGTACGGTACAGTAGTCCACTGCTCTACCTTCCTCTGTGTCGTCAAGTATACTATCAATCCATACCTGTGGTGCACAGTTTGCTGACCACCAGTATATAATATATAGCAGTACGGTACAGTAGTCTACTGCTCTATCTAACTCTGTGTCGTCAAGTATACTATCCATCCATACCTGTGGTGCATTTCAGTTTTGCACAGTTTGCTGACCACCAGTATATACTATATAGCAGTACGGTACAGAAGGCCACTGCTCTACCTACCTCTGTGTCGTCAAGTATACTATCCATCCATACCTGTGGTGCATTTCAGTGTTGCACAGTTAGCTGACCACCAGTATATACTATATAGCAGTACGGTAAAGAAGGCCACTGCTCTACCTACCTCTGTGTCGTCAAGTATACTATCCATCCATACCTGTGGTGCATTTCAGTTTTGCACAGTTTGCTGACCACCAGTATATACTATATAGCAGTAAGGTACAGAAGGCCACTGCTCTACCTAACTCTGTGTCGTCAAGTATACTATCAATCCATACATGTGGTGCATTTCAGTTTTGCACAGTTTGCTGACCACCAGTTTATAATATATAGCAGTACGGTACAGAAGTCCACTGCTCTACCTTCCTCTGTGTCGTCAAGTATACTATCCATCCATACCTGTGGTGCATTTCAGTTTTGCACAGTTTGCTGACCACCAGTATATAATATATAGCAGTACGGTAAAGAAGGCCACTGCTCTACCTACCTCTGTGTCGTCAAGTATACTATCCATCCATACCTGTGGTGCATTTCAGTTTTGCACAGTTTGCTGACCACCAGTATATACTATATAGCAGTAAGGTACAGAAGGCCACTGCTCTACCTAACTCTGTGTCGTCAAGTATACTATCAATCCATACATGTGGTGCATTTCAGTTTTGCAGTTTGCTGACCACCAGTTTATAATATATAGCAGTACGGTACAGTAGTCCACTGCTCTACCTTCCTCTGTGTCGTCAAGTATACTATCCATCCATACCTGTGGTGCATTTCAGTTTTGCACAGTTTGCTGACCACCAGTATATAATATATAGCAGTACGGTAAAGAAGGCCACTGCTCTACCTACCTCTGTGTCGTCAAGTATACTATCCATCCATACCTGTGGTGCATTTCAGTTTTGCACAGTTAGCTGACCACCAGTATATACTATATAGCAGTACGGTACAGAAGGCCACTGCTCTACCTACCTCTGTGTCGTCAAGTATACTATCCATCCATACCTGTGGTGCACAGTTTGCTGACCACCAGTATATAATATATAGCAGTACGGTACAGTAGTCTACTGCTCTATCTAACTCTGTGTCGTCAAGTATACTATCCATCCATACCTGTGGTGCATTTCAGTTTTGCACAGTTTGCTGACCACCAGTATATACTATATAGCAGTACGGTACAGAAGGCCACTGCTCTACCTACCTCTGTGTCGTCAAGTATACTATCCATCCATACCTGTGGTGCATTTCAGTGTTGCACAGTTAGCTGACCACCAGTATATACTATATAGCAGTACGGTACAGAAGGCCACTGCTCTACCTACCTCTGTGTCGTCAAGTATACTATCCATCCATACCTGTGGTGCATTTCAGTTTTGCACAGTTTGCTGACCACCAGTATATAATATATAGCAGTACGGTAAAGAAGGCCACTGCTCTACCTACCTCTGTGTCGTCAAGTATACTATCCATCCATACCTGTGGTGCATTTCAGTTTTTCACAGTTAGCTGACCAACAGTATATACTATATAGCAGTACGGTACAGAAGGCCACTGCTCTTCCTAACTCTGTGTCGTCAAGTATACTATCAATCCATACATGTGGTGCATTTCAGTTTTGCACAGTTTGCTGACCACCAGTTTATAATATATAGCAGTACGGTACAGTAGTCCACTGCTCTACCTTCCTCTGTGTCGTCAAGTATACTATCCATCCATACCTGTGGTGCATTTCAGTTTTGCACAGTTTGCTGACCACCAGTATATACTTTATAGCAGTACGGTAAAGAAGGCCACTGCTCTACCTAACTCTGTGTCGTCAAGTATACTATCCATCCATACCTGTGGTGCATTTCAGTTTTGCACAGTTTGCTGACCACCAGTATATACTATATAGCAGTATGGTACAGAAGGCCACTGCTCTACCTACCTCTGTGTCGTCAAGTATACTATCCATCCATACCTGTGGTGCATTTCAGTGTTGCACAGTTAGCTGACCACCAGTATATACTATATAGCAGTATGGTACAGAAGGCCACTGCTCTACCTACCTCTGTGTCGTCAAGTATACTATCCATCCATACCTGTGGTGCATTTCAGTTTTGCACAGTTTGCTGACCACCAGTATATACTATATAGCAGAACGGTATAGTAGGCCACTGCTCTACCTACCTCTGTGTCGTCAAGTATACTATCCATCCATACCTGTGGTGCATTTCAGTTGTGCTCAGTATATATAGTAGTAGTCCATTGCTATTGATATATTACTGGCATATAATTCCACACATTAAAAAATGGAGAACAAAACGTGGAGGGTAAAATAGGGAAAGATCAAGATCCACTTCCACCTCGTGCTGAAGCTGCTGCCACTAGTCATGGCCGAGACGATGAAATGCCATCAATGTCGTCTGCCAAGGCCGATGCCCAATGTCATAGTAGAGAGCATGTAAAATCCAAAAAAATAAAGCTCAGTAAAATGACCCAAAAATCTAAATCAAAATCGTCTGAGGAGAAGCGTAAACTTGCCAATGTGCCATTTAAGACACGGAGTGGCAAGGAACGGCTGAGGCCCTGGCCTATGTTCAAGGCTAGTGGTTCAGCTTCACCTGAGGATGGAAGCACTCATCCTCCTGCTAGAAAACTTAAAAAAGAGTTAAGATGGCAAAAGCACAGCAAAGAACTGTGCGTTCTTCTAAATCACAAATCCCCAAGGAGAGTTCCATTGTGTCGGTTGCGATGCCTGGCCTTCCCAACACTGGACGGGAAGAGGTTGCGCCTTCCACCATTTGTACTGGAAGGAGCACCCCCCGCAGTCCAGTTCCTCATAGTTAAATTGGAGATGTCACTGTTTAAGTACACCAGGATGAGGATATGGGTGTTGCTGGCGCTGGGGAGGAAATTGACAAGGAGGATACTGATGGTGAGGTGGTTTGTTTAAGTCAGGCACCCGTGGAGACACCTGTTGTCCGTGGGACGAATATGGCCATTGACATGCCTGGTCAAAATACAAAAAAAAATCACCTCTTCTGTGTGGAATTATTTGAACAGAAATGCGGACAACTGGTGTCAAACCGTGTGTTGCCTTTGTCAAGCTGTAATAAGTAGGGGTAAGGACGTTAACCACCTAGGAACATCCTCCCTTATACGTCACCTGGACCGCATTCATCAGAAGTCAGTGACAAGTTCAAAAACTTTGGATGACAGCGGAAGCAGTCCACTGACCACTAAATCCCTTCCTCTTGTAACCAAGCTCCTGCAAACCACACCACCAACTCCCTCAGTGTCAATTTCCTCCTTACACAGGAAAGCCAATAGTCCTGCAGGCCATGTCACTGTCAAGTCTGACGAGTCCTCTCCTGCCTGGGATTCCTCCGATGCATCCTTGAGTGTAACGCCTACTGCTGCTGGCGCTGCTGTTGTTGCTGCTGGGAGTCGATCGTCATCCCAGAGGGGAAGTCGGAAGACCACTTGTATTACTTCCAGTAAGCAATTGACTGTCCAACAGTCCTTTGCGAGGAAGATGAAATATCACAGCAGTCATCCTGCTGCAAAGCGGATAACTCAGGCCTTGGCAGCCTGGATGGTGAGAAACGTGTTTCCAGTATCCACCGTTAATTCACAGGGAACTAGAGACTTGATTGAGGTACTGTGTCCCCGATACCAAATACCATCTAGGTTCCATTCCTCTAGGCTGGCGATACCGAAAATGTACACAGACGTCAGAAAAAGAGTCACCAGTGTCCTAAAAAATGCAGATGTACCCAATGTCCACTTAACCACGGACATGTGGACAAGTGGAGCAGGGCAGACTCAGGACTATAT
This sequence comes from Pseudophryne corroboree, assembly GCF_028390025.1. Taxonomy (NCBI): domain Eukaryota; kingdom Metazoa; phylum Chordata; class Amphibia; order Anura; family Myobatrachidae; genus Pseudophryne; species Pseudophryne corroboree. The sequence continues at coordinate 204,654,316 of NC_086450.1, read as the reverse complement.
GACTGTGACAGCCCACTGGGTAGATGTATTGCCTCCCGCAGCAAGAACAGCAGCGGCGGCACCAGTAGCAGCATCTCGCAAATGCCAACTCGTTCCTAGGCAGGCTACGCTTTGTATCACCGCTTTCCATAAGAGGCACACACCTGACAACCTCTTACGGAAACTGAGGAACATCATCACAGAATGGCTTACCCCAATTGGACTCTCCTGGTGATATGTGACATCGGACAATTCCACCAATATTGTGCGTGCATTACATCTGGGCAAATTCCATCACGTCCCATGTTTTGCACATACATTGAATTTGGTGGTGCAGAATTATTTAAAAAAACGACAGGGGCGTGCAAGAGATGCTGTTGGTGGCCCGAAGAATTGCGGGCCACTTTCGGCATTCAGCCACCGCTTGCCGAATACTGGAGCACTAGCAAACAGTCCTGAACCTGCCCTGCCATCATCTGAACCAAGAGGTGGTAACGAGGTGGAATTCAACCCTCTATATGCTTCAGAGGATGGAGGAGCAGCAAAAGGCCATTCAAGCCTATAGATCTGCCTACGATATAGGCAAAGTAGGGGGAATGCACCTGACTCAAGCGCAGTGGAGAATGATTTCAACGTTGTGCAAGGTTCTGCAACCCTTTGAACTTGCCACACGTGAAGTCAGTTCAGACACTGCCAGCCTGAGAAGCTGGAGACATTGAAGGAGGAGCTAAAACAGAGCGATTCCGCTAGGCATGTGGGACTTGTGGATGGAGCCCTTAATTCGCTTAACCAGGATTCACGGGTGGTCAATTTGTTGAAATCAGAGCACTACATTTTGGCCACCGTGCTCGATCCTAGATTTAAAACCTACGTTGTTTCTCTCTTTCCGGCAGACACAAGTCTGCAGAGGTTCAAAGACCTGCTGGTGAGAAAATTGTCAAGTCAAGCGGAACGTGACCCGTCAACAGCTCCTCCTTCACATTCTCCCGCAATTGGGGGTGCGAGGAAATGGCTAAGAATTCCGTGCCCACCCGCTGGCGGTGATGCAGGGCAGTCTGGAGCGAGTGCTGACATCTGTTCCGGACTGAAGGACCTGCCAACGATTACTGACATGTCGTCTACTGTCACTGCATATGATTCTGTCACCATTGAAAGAATGGTGGAGGATTATATGAGTGACCGCATCCAAGTAGGCACGTCAGACAGTCTGTACGTATACTGGCAGGAAAAAAAGGCAATTTGGAGCCCCTTGCACAAACTGGCTTTATTTTACCTAAATTGCCCCGCCTCCAGTGTGTACTCCGAAAGAGTGTTTAGTGCAGCCGCTCACCTTGTCAGCAATCGGCGTACGAGGTTACTTCCAGAAAATGTGGAGAAGATGATGTTTATAAAAATGAATTATAATCAATTCCTCCGTGGAGACATTCACCAGCAATTGCCTCCAGAAAGTACACAGGGACCTGAGATGGTGGATTCCAGTGGGGGCGAATTAATAATCTGTGAGGAGGGGGATGTACACAGTGAAAGGGGTGATGAATCGGACGATGAGGAGGAGGTGGACATCTTGCCTCTGTATAGCCAGTTTGTGCAAGGAGAGATTGATTGCTTCTTTTTTGGTGGGGGCCCAAACCAACCATCATTTCAGTCACAGTCGTGTGGCAGACCCTGTCACTGAAATGATGGGTTTGTTAAAGTGTGCATGTTCTGTTTATACAACATAAGGGTGGGTGGGAGGGCCCAAGGACAATTCCATCTTGCACCTCTTTTTTCTTTCATTTTTCTTTGCATCATGTGCTGTTTGGGGATTATTTTTTTGAAGTGCCATCCTGCCTGACACTGCAGTGCCACTCCTAGATGTGCCAGGTGTTTGTGTCGGCCACTTGGGTCGCTTAGCTTAGCCATCCAGCGACCTTGGTGCACCTCTTTTTTTCTTTGCATCATGTGCTGTTTGGGGACTATTTTTTAAATCTGCCATCCTGTCTGACACTGCAGTGCCACTCCTAGATGGGCCAGGTGTTTGAGTCGGCCACTTGGGTCGCTTAGCTTAGTCACACAGCTACCTCATTGCGCCTCTTTTTTTCTTTGCATCATGTGCTGTTTGTGGACTATTTTTTTCAAGTGCCATCCTGTCTGACACTGCAGTGCCACTCCTAGATGGGCCAGGTGTTTGTGTCGGCCACTTGGGTCGCTTAGCTTAGTCACACAGCGACTTCATTGCGCCTCTTTTTTTCTTTGCATCATGTGCTGTTTGGGGACTATTTTTTAAATCTGCTATCCTGTCTGACACTGCAGTGCCACTCCTAGATGGGCCAGGTGTTTGTGTCGGCCACTTGGGTCGCTTAGCTTAGTCACACAGCTACCTCATTGCGCCTCTTTTTTTCTTTGCATCATGTGCTGTTTGGGGACTATTTTTTTGAAGTGCCATCCTGTCTGACACTGCAGTGCCACTCCTAGATGGGCCAGGTGTTTGTGTCGGCCACTTGGGTCGCTTAGCTTAGTCACACAGCTACCTCATTGCGCCTCTTTTTTTCTTTGCATCATGTGCTGTTTGGGGACTATTTTTTTGAAGTGCCATCCTGTCTGACACTGCAGTGCCACTCCTAGATGGGCCAGGTGTTTGTGTCGGCCACTTGGGTCGCTTAGCTTAGTCATCCAGCGGCCTCGGTGCAAATTTTAGGACTAAAAATAATATTGTGAGGTGTGAGGTGTTCAGAATAGACTGGAAATGAGTGGATATTATGTTATTGAGGTTAATAATACTATGGGATCAAAATGACCCCCAAATTCTATGATTTAAGCTGTTTTTGAGGGTTTTTTGTAAAAAAAACACCCGAATCCAAAACAAACCCGAATCCGACAAAAAAATTTCAGGGAGGTTTTGCCAAAACGCGTCCGAATCCAAAACACGGCTTCGGAACCGAATCCAAAACCAAAACACAAAACCCGAAAAATTTCCGGTGCACATCACTAACTATTACCATTAGTAACCGAGCCCAAAGCATGGCGAGCGAACACATTTCATCAAATTGACTATCTATTTCCTAAATTACTGTACAGTACTGTATCACCATTTGTAAAGTTTTGGCGTGTAAAGCGACCCACCGTGCCTGAAGTGTAGCGAGCGAAGCAAGCCCAGGAGGAGGCACTTTTCAACAAATTGGGATTAAAAAATGGTTTAGAACATTGAGTGTCAACCTTTTGACCCTGTCGACCCTTTGTCTGCCGCCCTTTTGACTGTCAACCTTTTACTGTTGACCAAATGACTGTCTATCTTTTTAATGTCTACAGTATCTTCTGTACTACAACCGTAGCAGCATTACTGTTTGCCTTAATGTACTGTAGATGACAGTCAGGTGCAGTATGGTGTGGTCGCTGTGTTCTAAGGGACATTCATGTTGCAGATTGTTTTCTAAGGAACATTTGTGTTTCAGATAGTATTATAAGGGCATTACTGTGCCAGATTGTATTCTAAGGGCGTTACTGTGGCAGATTGTATTCTAAGGGTGTTACTGTGGCAGATTGTTTTCTAAAGGATGTTACTGTGGCAGAATTTATTTTAAGGGGCATTACTGTAGTCTAAAATGTTATAAGGTGCATTACTGTGTCCTAATGTGTTATAAGGTGTATTACTCTTGCATAATGTGTAATAAAGTCCCTGACTGTGGCAGAACTCGACTTTGTGACGTAATGTGAATATACTGCACTACTGTGATGTACAGTAACGTGAATAAGGTGCTCTACTGTGTGACACAACGTGAATCAAGGACAGTACGGTGACGTGAATAAACTGCACTACTATGATGTGAATAGTGTAAGATGGATTCAGGGGAGTGCTGCATCATCTGTCATTAAATCAATTTACTGTATACTGTAATGAGATGTTTAAGGGTGGGAGGGCCGCATGAGGGCCACATGCTGGTGTGTGTCATAATGTTTATAATGGCAATGCTAATGTGTGTCACAATGTCTATTAAGGTAGTGTTCTGTCTAATACCCTAGACCTAATGTAATTAGTGTACTACTGTTCTGTAGAGATACTGTAAGTGTACTGTATAGTGTACACTATGCCCCCCTGACTGATTAGTACTAGAATGAACAATTCCATTGATGTCATAAAGATGCTGTCAATGTGCTGTACAGTATGCTGCCATTACTCTATACTGTATATATATTTTTTACAGGGCTGGAAAAACATCGCTGGACAAGGTGGGAAAGGCGGCGCTGCAGAGCTTGTAAGTATTGTCAAGTACAGTACAGTATGGTACAATTGTGATGTATATAGTATTTTCAATGTGTCCCACTCCCCCTGCCCTGACCAGCCCAGATATCTCACCACAATCTAGACGGGAAGGAGGGTGGGACACTTCCTGTAAGATCCGGCGGCCGGGAGGTGCAGGGTGGCTGTGAGGTCCAGTAGGTGGGTGGATGGCTGGTTGCGCAGCGTCACCTATGACTTCATGTCATGCTGCGCATCACACCCAGCCAGATCCAGGGGGAGGTGAGCAGGGGGAGCCAGGCAGCGTCTCAGCCTCCTGAGGATGCTCAACACTGGCCGGCACATAAAATACGAGGTTGCTGGCCAATCCCAGGACTGAATCCCAGACAATTTTAGGTCAGGATACTGCTGTGCCTTGTTTAGATGTGGATGCTGGGGAGTGCAAGCAGGGTCAGAATGGCACACTGCCTGGGGCCCCCATCTCCTCCTCTAGGGAAGAGGTTACAGACTGTGCACTTGAATTATACATTATGCATACATGTATGTTCCATTATAATGCACAGGACTATGGTGTATTTTCTATCATGCATTGCTGTTATTAATCTGCTACTGTACATTATCATACAGGCACTATCAATATATCAACAGTATATACCCACCCACAGTATATCATTTATCCCCACCCATAGTTGCTGTGTATATTCCTACAGCATTGCCCTGATTCATGTAAAATCTGTGTGCATACAGTATTTCTATTGAATGTAAAGGTACAGTACATTATATTACAATAGAAAAAAATTAATAAAATGTCAGGAACAAAAAGGCATGTGCACGCCTCATGACAGATACACAAGCTCATGTCTAAATGTGATCCCTTGCCATTGGTTTTAGATTATGCCCAAATGGCTATGGGACTTGGCCACTCACATACAGTACTGTACTGTATCCCTAACTTCAATGGACCAAACTGCAGCTTAAACATGTTGTTTTGCATCTGTATACACTATATTTATTTATTAATTACTCATTTTACGGGACCTCATTGCTGCTGTGTAATTTAACTGGGGTATTGAGATGCTCCTTCAGCATTGCCCTGATTCTTGCAAAACCAATGCCATCACTGGCTCCATAGCTGAGGGCTTCCATGAGGTGCAGGGTCACGGGCAGCAGCCATGTCAATCGAGTCTGGCCTGCTACAGTACTGTATGTGTACCATACTGTGCATTAAGCTCGCTTATCCTAATAGCTGTTGTGTATTTTAGATAGCGTAATGAGATGCTCCTGCATATTTACCCTGATTTATGTAAAACCTGTGTGCACACTTCTGTTGAATGTGAAGGTACATTACAATAAATAAAATAAAAAATCATAAAGTGTCATGAAAAAATAAACATGCATTCACACTTTGGGAATCGAACCCGGGACTCTAAGCATGGGAAGCGGCACACTTCACCACTCGGACATGACGCCTCATGACAGATACATAAGCTCATGTGTATAGTAAATGTAAGCAGTGATCCCTTCCCATTGGTTTTTGATAATGCCCTAATGGACCATACTGTAGCTTAAACACATTGTTTTGCGTCTGTATTCACTATATTTATTAATTGCTTATTCTATGGGACCTCATTGCCGCTGTGTATTTTAGCTAGAGTATTTAGATGCTCCTTCAGCATTGCCCTGACTCTTGCAAAACTGATGCCGTTGCTGGCTCCATAGCTGAGGGCTTCCAAGAGGTGCAGGGTCATGGGCAGCAGCCATTTTGTAATCTTGCTATGTAATTGAGTCTGGTGTATCATAATGTGCATAGAGCTCGCTTATACCTATTGCTCCTGTGTAATATAACTAGGGTATTGAGACGCTCATTCAGCATTGCCCTGATTCTTGCAAAATTGATTCTGTTACTTGCTCCATAGCTGAGGGTTTCCAAGAGATGCAGGGTCATGGGCAGCAGCCATGTCAATCAAATCTGGCCATCTACAGTATTACATGTGTACTGTGCGGTGCATAGCGCTTGCTTATCCCCATAGCCACTGTGTATTTTAGATATGCTCCTGCAGCTTTGCCCTGATTTATGTAAAACTTGTATGCACACTCCTATTGAATTTGAAGGTATATTACAATAGATACAAAAATAAAAAATTAATAAAGTGTCAGGAAAAAATAAACATGCATTCGCACTTTGGGAATCGAACCCGGGACTCTAAGCACTTCACCATTCAGACACATCACGGCATGACAGATACATAAGCCCATTGGTTTTGATTATGCGGAAATGGCTACGGGATTTGGACACTCACATAAAGTATCCCTAACATCAATAGACCATACCTGTAACACATTTGTTTGCATCTGTATACACTACTATTTTTTATTTGTTGATTTGTTTGCGGGACTTGGATGCTCACATATCCCTAATCTCAATGGACTATACTGTGGCTTTATCACGTTTGTTTACATCTGTATATACTGTACTATTTGCGTCTGTATATACTGTACTAAATACAGTACTATATACTGTATTTGACATACTGTAGCGTAGTGAGACGCTAGAGTAAATTAGTTCTTACGCTGCAGTTCAGTATTGTATTTTAATGGAGACCACACGCATGTGCAATGGTGATTTTAAAAAGTGACATCTGATGAATGATTGCAGATATTACACTCAAAGGTAACACCAAATGCTCTGTGCGCCTCCCTGCGAATAGGCAAGCCTCCTTGCACCCAGGCATGCTGTGTATGCCCGATCGCGACTAATGCCTCAGCCAGCAAAGATAATGGAGGCTCCATCTGTACCATTGACAACCTGTTAGAAAAACTAAGGGATGTCAGCAAATTAGATTACTCTCCTCAGGATTTGTGATTTCTTATAACACCACAAATATTGTCAAAACATTACAGCTGGATGAATTCCAACACGTCCCATGTTTTGCTCACACAATCTACTTAGGTACAGGTTCTTTTTTAAATGACAGAGAGGTATAGGAGATGCTGTCTGTGGCCCAACATTTTGGGACATTTTCAGCATTCAGCCACAGCATGCAGGAGATTGCAGTACCTGAAAGAACAGGTTAATTTGCCCTGCCAGCAACTGAAGAAAGAGGTGGTTGCAAGGTAGCATTCCACCCTTTATGTGCTTCAGCAGATGGAGGAACAGCAAAAATGTATCCACAGCTATACAACAAACCATGACATTGGGAGTGGAGGGGTGTACCTTAGTCCAGCGCAGTGAATACTTTCCATGTTGGAGAATTCTATCTGTTTTGTGCAAGATGCTGAAACCATTCAAAATAGTCACCTGTGAAGTGAGTTCAGATACTGCCAGCTTGAGTCAGGTTATTCTCCTAATTAGACTTTTGAAAAAGCAGTTTGAGAAATTGAGAGATGTAATGACACAATTCTGCTAAATACAGGTATGTCACACTTGTAGATCAAGTCCTTTATTCCCTTCACAAGGATCCAAGGGTTCTCAATATTTTGAAATCAGACCACTACATTTTGGCGACAATGCTTGATCATAGGTTTAAGTCACATGTTGTGTTTTTCTTTCCAAATAACCTAGATCATAAAAGATGCAAAAAACTCCTGGTGAGCAATTTGGAAGCTTTAGTGATATACGACACAACAATGTCTACTCTTTCTGTTTCTCCTGCAGCTGCCAGAAAAAAAAAAAAGCTTTCCCAAAAGACCCAGTGGTGATGCAGAGGAGTCAACACAACATTTTGACATCTGGTCGGTCTAAAGAATTGCCTAAAATTCGTGACACAGCTAACATAACTCCATGTGATACGGTCACCATCCAGTGGTGGAGGAAAGAAAAAAAGGCAATTTGGAGGACCTTGTACAAAATGGTTTTACATTACTTAAGCTGCCCACCCTTCAGTGTGTACTTATAAAGAGTTTTCAGCACAGCTGGTAACCCTGTCAGTGATCTGGGTAGGAGGCTACTTCCTCAAAATGTGGAAAAGATGATCAGAATGTACTGGAAATTCCACATGGAAGACCTTTACCAACAATTACATCAAAGTACAGAGACTACTGTTATGGTGGATTCCAGTGGGGATGAATTAATATTGTGTCAGGATGATGTGCACACTGATGTTAGTGATGATGACATCTTGCAACTGCAGAGCTTACCTGCCCTAAGCCAATGATTAGCTTGTTTTGTGGACCAAACACATCAGCTCCAAAAGTGGCAGTCCTTGAAGTGCTTGAAGTGCTTAGTTTGTTAAACTGTGCATGTCCTTTCTAATATCTAAGGTGAAGGTGGGTGGAAGAGCCCAAGGACAATTCCACCTTGCACCACTTTTTTTTAAATTTTGCCACTGCCTGCTGTGTAGCAATGTTCCATAGATGTACTATAGACTGCTGTGTGTTTGTGCTGTGTCTCTGTTGCTTATTAACCAGCCAGCTCACAGCAGCCTTGGCCTAAATTGGATGAAGACAATATTGTGAGCTGTGAGTTGGTCAAAATTGACAGAAAATTAATGTTAGATAAGCTGAAGGCTGCATAAGCCTGAGGCAATATAAGCGATCAACTTTTTGTGATTGGTTGTTAAATGACTAAGCAGTTGCTAGGCAGATCAGTTTCCCAGTTGGGTTTTTTCCTATTGGATTAGAGGGTTGTGCATCAGGATGGAGAGGAGGGTCTCAGTTTAGTATATAAGGGGTGGCCATTTTGCCAGACTTCCTCTTGCCTTCAGTTTTGCCCAGGAAGGATAAGTATCACACTGCTTGTCTTTTCTTTGCTATAGATTTGTGAGTTTTAGTTGCCTTCACTGGGCATTATTTAACAGCCTTATCTCTGTTGCTGTGTGCTTTGATTGTGGTGCAGACTGTCCCCTCACCCTCCTGTCATGCCTCGTCCTCGTCGCTCTGCTCCCCCTCCCAGGCGCCTCGTGGAGGCAGGGAGTGCCCTCCGCTCCCGCTCTCCGAGCGTCGCTCCCCAGAGTGGGCTTTCCCCTGCTGCGGACAGGCGGCGGGGGCGGGCAGTTACAGCCCGCTCCCCTGCCGCACGGAGACGGGCGGCCAGCGGCCGCTCGTCACGTGGTTCCGGGGCGCGCGGCTCGGCCGAGCCACGCACCCCGGCGCTTGCAGCAGGACGGGCCTCTCCCCGCCCTCCAGCTCCGGTCTCTTCCAGTCCCCCTCCGTCCCCCACCAGCAGCCGCATGTCACAGGGCGCGGGTGCGCGCGACCCGGCCGGGCCGCGTGACCCGGCGCTTCCGGCGGCAAGTTCGTTCACTCACCCTCAGCCGGGCACCGCGGACGGCTCCCTTCCTCCACCCTCGCTCGTGGCTCCCGGCGGCGTCCTGGTGGCACAGGACCGCCGCAGCAGAGCTGCGGGGGGGGAGGTGGGGTTTAATGTGCAGAGTGATATGAGCCCAGGGCAGCGGGTAGCGCCTCCCGCTGTCCCTGGGACAGTTCAGGACAGCACACTGCCAAATTACATCAGGGAGGCCAGCGCACCCCTGATGATTGGTGGCGACGCGGGGCCCCTGGTGTCCGGGACGGGGGACGTGGCGCCGGCTGCCGCCACGCCCGCCCCGGCTGCATCAGCATGGCAGGTTTTCCCCCCGGCATCAGAGCCCTGCTTGGGCGCCCCCTGGGCGTCGGCTGCCCCGCCGCCATGGGCGGCGCCCTCGCTTACAGGGTATCAGTCTCCCCACGCCCTCCACGGTCCTTTGCAATGCGGGTCCACGCAGGCGTCCGTATCGACGGCTTATTTTACGCACGGCGGGGCGCTCGCGGTAACAGCTCAGCAAGGCTACGCGGGGAGCCAGTCCTTCCCCGGGGGGTTTGCGTGGCCTCCGGCCCCAGCATTCCCTTTTGCCGCCAGTATGCCTTCCATGGGTTTCATGACCACGGCCGACACACAGTTTTCCCCGCGTGGGGCCAGCGCGTGCGCCGGCGGGCAGTCCACGTGGTCGGTCGGGGGACCCCGAGTCGCGGTGCCCATGCCGGCCTTTGCGGGCCTGCAGCCAGGACAGGCACCGGGCGGGGGGTATCAGGTGGCACAGGGTTGGCCCCCTCTCCCGGCGCCCCCTCAGTTCCTTCCGGCTTCATACGGAGGGGCAGGAGCAGGCGTCTGCCTGCCGCATGCGGCTTGGCGGCCATCTTACCCCGCGATTTTTGGCGCAGCAAGCGGGTCGGCCTTTACGCAGTCGATCGGGTACACCTCGGCGGGGGCCCCCTCCCTACAGTTGCCGGGCGGCCATCCGCCGCAGAGCGGAGGGGCGGTCCCTCCGCCGCCGCAATTGCGGGCAAGTGTTAATAATGTTCTGGTTCCCCCTGTGCCTGTGGTCCCCTCTTCTTCTCCCTCACAGGTCCCGCCTAGTTCGGGGGCTACAACCGGCATGAGGCGAAGATCACGGACAAGCGGGACGGCGAACGTGGAGGTACGGCCATCAGCGGAGGCGGGTGCAGCGGACGAAGAGGTTCCGGGTCCTTCGAACTCCGGTGAGCTAGATATTTCTTTACACGTTTCAACATGTAGTTCATCGTCTTCCAGCAGCATATCATCCGGCTCTCCGCGGCGCCCGCGTAAATTAGCTAGGCTCATCGCGCGGCGAATGGCTAAGGAGGCGCATAAGGCGGCCGCTCCTGCGCAGGTGGTCCCTTCGGACCCTCCCCGTTTCGGCGAGATGGTGCATTGCGCCAACACGGCGGTTACAAGGGGAGTTCGCAAGCGCATGCGGGAAAAGATCCGCAAGGGGAAGTATGTGGACGTATTCACCCTTACGGAGGAAATGCGGCTGGGTTTTGAGGCAGCCAAGAAACCGGGCGGTATGGGGGAAAATGCGTTCCGCAATTTCCACCAGTGGCTGCGTGGGTTTTTGGTGTTCATGGTTTGCTACACGGAATCCCGTCCCGCGGAGTATGCCAATTTGGTGAAATATTTGTTTTTAGTACACGATATGTACTTAAAATCCAAAGGGTCTGCGTGGCGGGATTACGACGAGAAGTTTCGTCGCAATCAGGATGGCAACCCCATCCTGCCCGCGGGTTTTAAGGACGTTGAGGTGTGGTTGGAGGTCACGCAGCAGGTCAAACCCACCCCAGACGTCACGGCCAAGAAGCCCGGGGCGTCCGGGGTGGCAGCTTCCCGATTGACGGGGAAAGGGAAGTGTTTCGCCTACAACGACGGTAAATGCGTCAAAGGAACGAGCTGTCGTTTTCGCCACTCATGCAGGGTGTGCGGATCCAATCACCCGGCCAAGGAATGCACCGCGTCAACAGGCAGTAAGCCTGCCTCTTCCACCGAGGCCGGTGGAATTGGCAAGTAAGGCCTTCTCCCCGATTATAGTTTCCGAGTTGCTGCGCTGGCTTGCGTTATATCCCGATCGGACGGCCGCATCGTTTCTCTCGGAGGGTTTTCAGCAGGGTTTTCGCTTGCCGATTCCGGATTCGGTGTATGTGGTTGCACGCCAGAATTTGAGATCGGCTCGTGAATTCCCGCAGGAGATCCGGCGGAAGGTCGACGGGGAGATTGAGCGAGGGCGCATGGCTGGGCCCTACGCCTTTTCCCCGTTGCCCTCCTTGTGCATTTCCCCAATAGGGGTGGTGCCCAAGAAGGCCATAGGCAAGTTTCGTTTGATACAGCACTTGTCTCACCCGCCGGGGGGGTCGGTCAACGACGCTATCCCGGAAGCCCAATGCAGAGTTCGATATCAATCGTTTGACGACGCGCTGCGCTTAGTGCGGGATGATGGTCCAGGGAGTCTGTTGGCAAAATTGGACGTGGAGTCAGCCTTTCGCCTACTCCCGCTGCACCCAGATTCCTTGCGGTTTCTGGGTTTCAAAATAGGGGGCGAATTCTACGTCGATCGGTGTCTCCCCATGGGCTGTTCTGTATCCTGCGCCTACTTTGAGTGTTTTAGCACATTTTTGCACTGGTGCGTCCAGACCGCCTCCGGGCAACCGGGGGTGGCTCACTATCTGGATGATTTTCTTTTTGTAGGACCCGGGGACAGTTCGGTCTGTGGGGACATTCTCTCGGTGGCCAGGTCGTTATTCTGCGCTTTAGGGGTACCTGTTGCGCAGGATAAGTGCGAGGGTCCTTGCACTTGTCTTAGCTATTTAGGTATCGAGATCGACACGGTGGGGGGGTGCTGTCGCTTGCCCGAGGATAAGGTGCAGAAGCTATTGGGTTTGATTACAGACTGTTTAGGAAAACGCAGGGTTCGGCTTAAGCAGGTGCAGTCCTTGCTTGGCTCTCTCAATTTTGCGTGTCGGATTATCCCCATGGGTAGGATTTTCTGTCGCAAACTTGAGCGGGCCACAGCGGGGACGGTTCGACAGAATCACTCCGTTTACCTGTCCCGCGAGATCAAGGATGATTTGCGGGTTTGGGTCTCTTTCCTGGTGTCCTTCAACAGGGAAGTGTTGTGGCCCGCTCCTTGTTGTTCCAGTGAGCAGCTGCAGTTGTTCACGGATGCTTCAGGCAGTCGGGGTTTCGGAGCGTTCTTTGCTGGCGCGTGGTGCGCTGCGGCCTGGCCGGCATCTTGGGTAACGCGTGGGTTTACCAAGAACCTGCTGCTGCTGGAATTGTTCCCAATCTTAGTGGCGCTGGAGTTATGGGCCGGACAGTTCGCAAATAGGGACATTTTGTTTCTTTGCGACAACCTAGGGGTAGTGCATGCGATAAATAATCAGCGTTCATCATCGCCGCAGGCCCTGCGATTACTAAGGCATTTAGTGCTAGTTTGTTTACAGCGTAATATTAATTTTAGGGCTCGCCACGTTCCCGGAGTTGACAATGGAATTGCGGATGCATTGTCCCGGTTCCAGTTTGACAAATTCAGGACGTTGGTTCCGGGAGCGGAGGCAGAGGGGTTACAGTGCCCACCTTCTGTCTGGCAGATGGTCGAAGCGGTTTAACGGCGTTGGCCAGGTGTGCACTGGCTCCCTCCACGCTACGTGCGTACGATGCTGCATGGCGGGATTGGTCAGCCTTTCAGAGTAGGTACGGGGTAGCAGGTGAGTCCTCGGCCGACGCCCTGTTGACCTTTGTTTGGGAGCATTACCAAAACGGTAGGTCAAAAGCGGCCATGGCTACTGCCCTTGCGGGCATCGCCTTTCACTCGCGACTCCACGGGACAACGGACCCCACGGGGTCGTTTGTCCTTTCCAGAGCGCTGAAAGGTTGGGCTAGGTTGCACCCGGCGCCCGCGGATTCACGTAGGCCTATAACGTTGCAGCTGCTAGCGGACTTGCTGCATGTGCTACCTCGGATTGCGTCCTCGGAATTTGAGGTGGCTTTGTTTAGTAGCGCGTATGCCCTGGCCTTTTTCGGGGCGTTTCGGGTGAGCGAGCTAGTGGCGAGCAGCAAGGCGTCCCGGGAATCGGGTCTGCTCTATGAGAATGTGCGCTTGCAGGAGGGCCTGTTGCTCTGTAGGATTGTGCGATCCAAGACAGATCAAACAGGTCGGGGTCGCTGGTTGTCCTTGGAGGCTCAGGAGGGTATGGGCGTTTGCCCGCTGCGGCTGACGCAAGAGTATGTGCGGTTAAGACCTCCGGGGGGCAACCAGTTGCTGGTACACGCGCAGTCGGACCCTCTGACGAAGTTTCAGTTTTCATCGGTGTTTAAGAAATGTTTAACGGCGTTGGGCTTGCAGGAGGCGGACTTCGGTACTCATTCCTTTCGGATTGGGGCGGCTACCCATGCGGCAGCCGCTGGTTCATCACCAGCGGCTATTCGGGAGTTGGGTCGCTGGAAGTCGGCCTCCTATAAGTCCTACGTCCGTATAGATAAGTTATAAGTGCGCCGGTTGCGCTAACCCAAAAACGTGTTTACTCGTCGGTTTTTGAACGCTTACCGTTCAGGAATCGAGGGTGTGAAGCGAATTTTTAAAATTTTTCCTCCGAGGGGGCCTAATTTCAATTGGCTGTTCTACCAAGGTCCACGGGAGGTTTTTTGAGTTTTCTCCTTCACTTGGGTTTAATTGGTTTACGTTGTGTTTCAGTTACAGATTATGTGCATAATCTGACATTAGGATATTTTCTTTTACAGCTGTCATCAATTTTGGAGACCACATATGGATGGTTGGTCATTCATACGTTTTTTGGGCAGAGAAACATCCCATGGCGGCTAGGGCGAATGAGATTTTTGGGTCCAGGCAGTTTAGATGGCTAGGTGTTAGGGGCATGTTATGGGGTGATTTGTTGCGCGTCCTGTTTGCACGGGAGCGCCGCTGGGGTCGCCCCAGTTGTATTATCATCCATCTGGGTGGTAATGATCTGGGCCGAGTGAAAAGCATAGACTTGATTTTGTCTATAAAGGCGGATGTAGTGGCTATACGTTGTCACTGGCCTGGGGTATGCATTGTCTGGTCGTAAATGGTGCCCCGTTTCCATTGGCGTGGTGCGGTGCGTTTCTCGGCGCTGGAGAAAGCACGCAAAAAGGTGAACTCGACGGTGTCTCTGTTTGTCAAGGCCATAGGCGGAGTGGCAATTAAGCATCCTCTGCTGGTGCTGCGGAACAGACAGTTCTATAGAGACGATGGGGTTCACCTTTCTCCGGAAGGAGTGCAGTTTTTTCTGGAAGATATTTTCGGTCTTTTTCGGTAGAGCTAGTTTGTTTCTGGTTGGTTAAGTTTCTGTTTGCGGATGGCGGTGGCGGTTTGGTAAACCTTGGTGGCGGGAAATCGCTGCCAACCAGCTGTCACACAGGCATAAGTGGTCATTGTGGGGCTCCCTCTTTAAATGGACGGCAGGTGTGTCCTTTTCTTGCGGTTGGACATTTAGACGTTCCCCTGTGGGAACCGAACGTTTGCCAGAGAAAGAGGGGTAAGGCCAGCACAATGCGGGTTATGCGGGAAGGAGGCGGGGTATGTGTACTCCCCTCCTTGGTTTGGTGGTTTCCATCTAGGTGACGGGTGCTGGTGGTTTGGCACCGGTTTTCTGTTTTTGCCATCCTCCAAACTAGAGTTAATTATATATTCAATTTCAATTCTAATTCGGCCTCAATTATTAGTTTAAAGAGTTGGTCAGCGATTAATAAACATCGTCTGACCTTTAACTCCAGCTACTGTGTCCGTGTCTTTATTTCAGTGTGTGGTGTGGTTTTATTTAGTGATAAGCTAGCTTAAATACAAGGTTTATGTAATCACAATAAAGTTATGAGCGGCTTAGATAAGCTGAAGGCTGCATAAGCCTGAGGCAATATAAGCGATCAACTTTTTGTGATTGGTTGTTAAATGACTAAGCAGTTGCTAGGCAGATCAGTTTCCCAGTTGGGTTTTTTCCTATTGGATTAGAGGGTTGTGCATCAGGATGGAGAGGAGGGTCTCAGTTTAGTATATAAGGGGTGGCCATTTTGCCAGACTTCCTCTTGCCTTCAGTTTTGCCCGCCCGCCCTCCCAGAATGCGGATAGGTCTTGTTTTGCTGTGGGCTATTGAAAGCCAGATTGGCGGGAAATCGCTGCCAACCAGCTGTCACACAGGCATAAGTGGTCATTGTGGGGCTCCCTCTTTAAATGGACGGCAGGTGTGTCCTTTTCTTGCGGTTGGACATTTAGACGTTCCCCTGCGGGAACCGAACGTTTGCCAGAGAAAGAGGGGTAAGGCCAGCACAATGCGGGTTATGCGGGAAGGAGGCAGGGTATGTGTACTCCCCTCCTTGGTTTGGTGGTTTCCATCTAGGTGACGGGTGCTGGTGGTTTGGCACCGGTTTTCTGTTTTTGCCATCCTCCAAACTAGAGTTAATTATATATTCAATTTCAATTCTAATTCGGCCTCAATTATTAGTTTAAAGAGTTGGTCAGCGATTAATAAACATCGTCTGACCTTTAACTCCAGCTACTGTGTCCGTGTCTTTATTTCAGTGTGTGGTGTGGTTTTATTTAGTGATAAGCTAGCTTAAATACAAGGTTTATGTAATCACAATAAAGTTATGAGCGGCTTATTGAGGTTAATGATACTCAAGGAACAAAATAAGGGCCAAATTTTTAGGAAAAATCCAAAACCAAAACAAGTCACGGCCAAAATCCCAAACCAACACCTTACGACGAATTAGAACCAAAACCAGCAAATATGGTCTGGTGCACATCCCTTAACTAAGACACCCGGGGCCTTTCCTGCTGCAAATTAGTATTTAGTGGATGACTAGGACATGTGAAGAAAATGGTGGCGACACATCACTTACTGGGTGAATAATTCCTCACTGCATTTAGGTTGTGATGCATATGCAGTGACCTAAAATCACTGCACTGCATCTGACATTACGTCTACCTCTGAATCATGTCCACTATTAATTTGTCTGCCACCAACTAGAGTTGTTTCAGGAACTCACTCTGTATAGAAAGCATTAAGATTTCCCTATAACAACAATTAAGTCTGAGTTATAATTATCCAAATAAGTACATGTAGTACAAATCTCTTGCATGGGTTAGCAGAATCCACAGGCAAAATGGATCAGATACTGTAAGTATCACAGAGACCAATCTTATTAAAAAAAGTTAATATGATAAATATACTAACAATGCTTAAAGTATATACAAAAACAATTAATAAGAATGACATACAAAGATAGTCTTAGGTAAAGGTTAATAAGAATGACATACAAAGATAGTCTTAGGTAAACAATTTTCTATAAACAAAAAGTAAAAATAAATGATAGAACATGTTTGTGGTGACACACAAGAAGATGGTTGTGGTAGCAGTGGGAGTTGACACTCCACAGACCATCTTCATGTTGGTAGGAAATGCAAGCCATGGAATGTATAAGGCTCCATAGTTTTATAATTATTTGTCTGTTGGATCCTAATGGGTTACCCATAAATCTGCCATATGTCATCTTCTCAGACAAATAAATCCTGCAGCTGGACTTTACTCATTGCAGGGTCATTTGCAGGTCACCATGCTGGTAATTAAAAGAAATACACTTAATAAATATTAGAGATGAGCGCCTGAAATTTTTCGGGTTTTGTGTTTTGGTTTTGGGTTCGGTTCCGCGGCCGTGTTTTGGGTTCGAACGCGTTTTGGCAAAACCTCACCGAATTTTTTTTGTCGGATTCGGGTGTGTTTTGGATTCGGGTGTTTTTTTCAAAAACCACTAAAAAACAGCTTAAATCATAGAATTTGGGGGTCATTTTGATCCCAAAGTATTATTAACCTCAAAAACCATAATTTACACTCATTTTCAGTCTATTCTGAATACCTCACACC
This sequence comes from Pseudophryne corroboree, assembly GCF_028390025.1. Lineage (NCBI taxonomy): Eukaryota > Metazoa > Chordata > Amphibia > Anura > Myobatrachidae > Pseudophryne > Pseudophryne corroboree. Next base: position 204,636,957 of record NC_086450.1, on the reverse strand, counting down.
TCACAATATTATTTTTAGTCCTAAAATTTGCACCGAGGTCGCTGTGTGAGTAAGATAAGCGACCCTAGTGGCCGACACAAACACCGGGCCCATCTAGGAGTGGCACTGCAGTGTCACGCAGGATGTCCCTTCCAAAAAACCCTCCCCAAACAGCACATGACGCAAAGAAAAAAAGAGGCGCAATGAGGTAGCTGTGTGAGTAAGATTAGCGACCCTAGTGGCCGACACAAACACCGGGCCCATCTAGGAGTGGCACTGCAGTGTCACGCAGGATGGCCCTTCCAAAAAACCCTCCCCAAACAGCACATGACGCAAAGAAAAAAAGAGGCGCAATGAGGTAGCTGTGTGAGTAAGATTAGCGACCCTAGTGGCCGACACAAACACCGGGCCCATCTAGGAGTGGCACTGCAGTGTCACGCAGGATGTCCCTTCCAAAAAACCCTCCCCAAACAGCACATGACGCAAAGAAAAAAAGAGGCGCAATGAGGTAGCTGTGTGAGTAAGATTAGCGACCCTAGTGGCCGACACAAACACCGGGCCCTTCTAGGAGTGGCACTGCAGTGTCACGCAGGATGTCCCTTCCAAAAAACCCTCCCCAAACAGCACATGACGCAAAGAAAAAAAGAGGCGCAATGAGGTAGCTGACTGTGTGAGTAAGATTAGCGACCCTAGTGGCCGACACAAACACCGGGCCCATTTAGGAGTGGCACTGCAGTGTCACGCAGGATGTCCCTTCCAAAAAACCCTCCCCAATCAGCACATGATGCAAAGAAAAAGAAAAGAAAAAAGAGGTGCAAGATGGAATTGTCCTTGGGCCCTCCCACCCACCCTTATGTTGTTTAAACAAAACAGGACATGCACACTTTAACCAACCCATCATTTCAGTGACAGGGTCTGCCACACGACTGTGACTGATATGACGGGTTGGTTTGGACCCCCCCCCAAAAAGAAGCAATTAATCTCTCCTTGCACAAACTGGCTCTACAGAGGCAAGATGTCCACCTCATCATCACCCTCCGATATATCACCGTGTACATCCCCCTCCTCACAGATTATCAATTCGTCCCCACTGGAATCCACCATCTCAGCTCCCTGTGTACTTTGTGGAGGCAATTGCTGCTGGTCAATGTCTCCGCGGAGGAATTGATTATAATTCATTTTAATGAACATCATCTTCTCCACATTTTCTGGATGTAACCTCGTACGCCGATTGCTGACAAGGTGAGCGGCGGCACTAAACACTCTTTCGGAGTACACACTTGTGGGAGGGCAACTTAGGTAGAATAAAGCCAGTTTGTGCAAGGGCCTCCAAATTGCCTCTTTTTCCTGCCAGTATAAGTACGGACTGTGTGACGTGCCTACTTGGATGCGGTCACTCATATAATCCTCCACCATTCTATCAATGTTGAGAGAATCATATGCAGTGACAGTAGACGACATGTCCGTAATCGTTGTCAGGTCCTTCAGTCCGGACCAGATGTCAGCATCAGCAGTCGCTCCAGACTGCCCTGCATCACCGCCAGCGGGTGGGCTCGGAATTCTGAGCCTTTTCCTCGCACCCCCAGTTGCGGGAGAATGTGAAGGAGGAGATGTTGACAGGTCGCGTTCCGCTTGACTTGACAATTTTGTCACCAGCAGGTCTTTCAACCCCAGCAGACTTGTGTCTGCCGGAAAGAGAGATCCAAGGTAGGCTTTAAATCTAGGATCGAGCACGGTGGCCAAAATGTAGTGCTCTGATTTCAACAGATTGACCACCCGTGAATCCTTGTTAAGCGAATTAAGGGCTCCATCCACAAGTCCCACATGCCTAGCGGAATCGCTCCGTGTTAGCTCCTCCTTCAATGTCTCCAGCTTCTTCTGCAAAAGCCTGATGAGGGGAATGACCTGACTCAGGCTGGCAGTGTCTGAACTGACTTCACGTGTGGCAAGTTCAAAGGGCATCAGAACCTTGCACAACGTTGAAATCATTCTCCACTGCGCTTGAGACAGGTGCATTCCACCTACTATATCGTGCTCAATTGTATAGGCTTGAATGGCCTTTTGCTGCTCCTCCAACCTCTGAAGCATATAGAGGGTTGAATTCCACCTCGTTACCACTTCTTGCTTCAGATGATGGCAGGGCAGGTTCAGTAGTTTTTGGTGGTGCTCCAGTCTTCTGTACGTGGTGCCTGTACGCCGAAAGTGTCCCGCAATTCTTCTGGCCACCGACAGCATCTCTTGCACGCCCCTGTCGTTTTTTAAAAAATTCTGCACCACCAAATTCAAGGTATGTGCAAAACATGGGACGTGCTGGAATTTGCCCATATTTAATGCACACACAATATTGCTGGCGTTGTCCGATGCCACAAATCCACAGGAGAGTCCAATTGGGGTAAGCCATTCCGCGATGATCTTCCTCAGTTGCCGGAAGAGGTTTTCAGCTGTGTGCGTATTCTGGAAAGCGGTGATACAAAGCGTAGCCTGCCTAGGAAAAAGTTGGCGTTTGCGAGATGCTGCTACTGGTGCCGCCGCTGCTGTTCTTGCGGCGGGAGTCCATACATCTACCCAGTGGGCTGTCACAGTCATATAGTCCTGACCCTGCCCTGCTCCACTTGTCCACATGTCCGTGGTTAAGTGGACATTGGGTACAACTGCATTTTTTAGGACACTGGTGAGTCTTTTTCTGACGTCCGTGTACATTCTCGGTATCGCCTGCCTAGAGAAGTGGAACCTAGATGGTATTTGGTAACGGGGGCACACTGCCTCAATAAATTGTCTAGTTCCCTGTGAACTAACGGCGGATACCGGACGCACGTCTAACACCAACATAGTTGTCAAGGCCTCAGTTATCCGCTTTGCAGCAGGATGACTGCTGTGATATTTCATCTTCCTCGCAAAGGACTGTTGAACAGTCAATTGCTTACTGGAAGTAGTACAAGTGGGCTTACGACTTCCCCTCTGGGATGACCATCGACTCCCAGCAGCAACAACAGCAGCGCCAGCAGCAGTTGGCGTTACACGCAAGGATGCATCGGAGGAATCCCAGGCAGGAGAGGAATCGTCAGAATTGCCAGTGACATGGCCTGCAGGACTATTGGCATTCCTGGGGAAGGAGGAAATTGACACTGAGGGAGTTGGTGGGGTGGTTTGCGTGAGCTTGGTTACAAGAGGAAGGGATTTACTGGTCAGTGGACTGCTTCCGCTGTCACCCAAAGTTTTTGAACTTGTCACTGACTTATTATGAATGCGCTGCAGGTGACGTAAAAGGGAGGATGTTCCGAGGTGGTTAACGTCCTTACCCCTACTTATTACAGCTTGACAAAGGGAACACACGGCTTGACACCTGTTGTCCGCATTTCTGGTGAAATACCTCCACACCGAAGAGCTGATTTTTTTGGTATTTTCACCTGGCATGTCAACGGCCATATTCCTCCCACGGACAACAGGTGTCTCCCCGGGTGCCTGACTTAAACAAACCACCTCACCATCAGAATCCTCCTGGTCAATTTCCTCCCCAGCGCCAGCAACACCCATATCCTCCTCATCCTGGTGTACTTCAACACTGACATCTTCAATCTGACTATCAGGAACTGGACTGCGGGTGCTCCTTCCAGCACTTGCAGGGGGCGTGCAAATGGTGGAAGGCGCATGCTCTTCACGTCCAGTGTTGGGAAGGTCAGGCATCGCAACCGACACAATTGGACTCTCCTTGTGGATTTGGGATTTCGAAGAATGCACAGTTCTTTGCTGTGCTGCTTTTGCCAGCTTGAGTCTTTTCATTTTTCTAGCGAGAGGCTGAGTGCTTCCATCCTCATGTGAAGCTGAACCACTAGCCATGAACATAGGCCAGGGCCTCAGCCGTTCCTTGCCACTCCGTGTCGTAAATGGCATATTGGCAAGTTTACGCTTCTCCTCCGACAATTTTATTTTAGGTTTTGGAGTCCTTTTTTTTCTGATATTTGGTGTTTTGGATTTGACATGCTCTGTACTATGACATTGGGCATCGGCCTTGGCAGACGACGTTGCTGGCATTTCATCGTCTCGGCCATGACTAGTGGCAGCAGCTTCAGCACGAGGTGGAAGTGGATCTTGATCTTTCCCTAATTTTGGAACCTCAACATTTTTGTTCTCCATATTTTAATAGGCACAACTAAAAGGCACCTCAGGTAAACAATGGAGATGGATACTAGTATACAATTATGGACTGCCTGCCGAGTGCAGACACAGAGGTAGCCACAGCCGTGAACTACCGTACTGTACTGTGTCTGCTGCTAATATAGACTGGTTGATAAAGAGATGTCTATGTAACTATGTATGTATAAAGAAGAAAGAAAAAAAAACCACGGTTAGGTGGTATACAATTATGGACGGACTGCCTGCCGAGTGCAGAGACAGAGGTAGCCACAGCCGTGAACTACCGTACTGTACTGTGTCTGCTGCTAATATAGACTGGTTGATAAAGAGATGTCTATGTAACTATGTATGTATAAAGAAGAAAGAAAAAAAAACCACGGTTAGGTGGTATACAATTATGGACGGACTGCCTGCCGAGTGCAGACACAGAGGTAGCCACAGCCGTGAACTACCGTACTGTACTGTGTCTGCTGCTAATATAGACTGGTTGATAAAGAGATGTCTATGTAACTATGTATGTATAAAGAAGAAAGAAAAAAAACCCACGGTTAGGTGGTATACAATTATGGACGGACTGCCTGCCGAGTGCAGAGACAGAGGTAGCCACAGCCGTGAACTACCGTACTGTACTGTGTCTGCTGCTAATATAGACTGGTTGATAAAGAGATGTCTATGTAACTATGTATGTATAAAGAAGAAAGAAAAAAAAACCACGGTTAGGTGGTATACAATTATGGACGGACTGCCTGCCGAGTGCAGACACAGAGGTAGCCACAGCCGTGAACTACCGTACTGTACTGTGTCTGCTGCTAATATAGACTGGTTGATAAAGAGATGTCTATGTAACTATGTATGTATAAAGAAGAAAGAAAAAAAAACCACGGTTAGGTGGTATACAATTATGGACGGACTGCCTGCCGAGTGCAGACACAGAGGTAGCCACAGCCGTGAACTACCGTACTGTACTGTGTCTGCTGCTAATATAGACTGGTTGATAAAGAGATGTCTATGTAACTATGTATGTATAAAGAAGAAAGAAAAAAAAAAACACGGTTAGGTGGTATACAATTATGGACGGACTGCCTGCCGAGTGCAGACACAGAGGTAGCCACAGCCGTGAACTACCGTACTGTACTGTGTCTGCTGCTAATATAGACTGGTTGATAAAGAGATGTCTATGTAACTATGTATGTATAAAGAAGAAAGAAAAAAAAACCACGGTTAGGTGGTATACAATTATGGACGGACTGCCTGCCGAGTGCAGACACAGAGGTAGCCACAGCCGTGAACTACCGTACTGTACTGTGTCTGCTGCTAATATAGACTGGTTGATAAAGAGATGTCGTAGTAGTATGTATGTATAAAGAAGAAAAAAAAACCACGGTTAGGTGGTATACAATTATGGACGGACTGCCTGCCGAGTGCAGACACAGAGGTAGCCACAGCCGTGAACTACCGTACTGTGTCTGCTGCGACTGGATGATAAATGATATAAAAAATATATATATATCACTACTGCAGCCGGACAGGTATATATTATATATTATATAATGACGGACCTGCTGGACACTGTCTGTCAGCAGAATGAGTTTTATTTTTATAGAATAAAAAAAACAACAACACACAAGTGAAGTCACACGACGAGTGTTTAACTTTTTCAGGCAATCACAATATAAGTATACTACTAACTATACTGGTGGTCAGTGTGGTCAGGTCACTGGTCAGTCACACTGGCAGTGGCACTCCTGCAGCAAAAGTGTGCACTGTTTAATTTTAATATAATATTATGTACTCCTGGCTCCTGCTATAACCTATAACTGGCACTGCAGTGCTCCCCAGTCTCCCCCACAATTATAAGCTGTGTGAGCTGAGCAGTCAGACAGATATATAATATATATAGATGATGCAGCACACTGGGCTGAGCCTGAGCAGTGCACACAGATATGGTATGTGACTGAGTCACTGTGTGTATCGCTTTTTTCAGGCAGAGAACGGATATATTAAATAAACTGCACTGTCTGGTGGTCACTCACTATATAATATTATGTACTCCTGGCTCCTGCTATAACCTATAACTGGCACTGCAGTGCTCCCCAGTCTCCCCCACAATTATAAGCTGTGTGAGCTGAGCAGTCAGACAGATATATAATATATATAGATGATGCAGCACACTGGGCTGAGCCTGAGCAGTGCACACAGATATGGTATGTGACTGAGTCACTGTGTGTATCGCTTTTTTCAGGCAGAGAACGGATATATTAAATAAACTGCACTGTCTGGTGGTCACTCACTAGTAAACTCTCTGCACTCTCTACACTTCTACAGTACTCCTCCTAGTCCTAAACTCCAGTAAATCTCTCTCTCTTATAATCTAAATGGAGAGGACGCCAGCCACGTCCTCTCCCTATCAATCTCAATGCACGTGTGAAAATGGCGGCGACGCGCGGCTCCTTATATAGAATCCGAGTCTCGCGATAGAATCCGAGCCTCGCGAGAATCCGACAGCGTCATGATGACGTTCGGGCGCGCTCGGGTTAACCGAGCAAGGCGGGAAGATCCGAGTCGCTCGGACCCGTGAAAAAAAACATGAAGTTCGTGCGGGTTCGGATTCAGAGAAACCGAACCCGCTCATCTCTAATAAATATAAGGGGTTATATCTTACCTAATATCCCTTGATCCATAACTGAATCACAACACTGACACATTGTAGAACTGAACCCTGGTCTACCATTCTAATAACATGGAAAGTCAATGCCTTGTAAAGCATGCCCCACTTAAATCATCACTGCATGGGGCAAATTCAAAATATTAAATTCACTGCATTCACATATCTGAGAGATATATATATATATATATATATATATATATATATATATATATATATATATTTTTTTTTTTTTTTATTTATTCATTTATTTACAGAAAACAGTATAAATAATTTTGCCTTTTGTGGAATCAATAGAGCGTCAGGTACTGGAAAGCATATACACAGTAGCTTTAAAGGTACATTATTGAGCTAATAGAGAGGTCAACATAAGTCCATTTGCGGAAATCATCTAGTATGATTTATTTATTAACAGTTTATTATAGTGCAGCATATTTTGTTGTGCTTTACAACTGGAAACAACAGTGATAGAAGATGGAAGACCCTGCTCGCAAGATTACAATCTATAGAGAAATAGGCATTGATACACAAGGCTAACTATTGCATAATGGTCCAGCCAGATTGCAAAGGTTCTTTCTGGGCTCTATGATGTGGTTACACAGCAATGTTGGCTTGAGGTCAGGAAGATGCAAAGTTAATTAAGAAAAAATATGTGTACTGCATAGAGGGCATATAACTGAGTAGGATAGCTTATGAACTTTTTGTGGGCGGTTCTGGAACTTGATACACTTTCCTGAAGAGGTGAGTTTTCAAGAACGTTTAAAGGTTTAGAGACTAGAGGAGAGTCTTATTGTGCATGTAAGGGCATTCCACAGAGTGGGTGCAGTCCAAAGAAAGTCCTACAATCATGTATGGGAGCAAGTAATGAGTATGGATGAGACACAGATCCTGTGTAGAGCACAGAGGTCTGGTTGGGAGAAGTTTTGAGATAAGCAAAGAGATGTAGGTTGGTGTGATTTGGTTAATAGCCTTATGTGTAAGTAAAAATATTTTATATTGAATACGATAGAAATAGAGATGAGCAGGTTCGGATGTAACGCCAGAATTAATGCCAGTTGAGTTTTATCCGGATTTTAATTATGAGCTAGCCAAAACACGTGACATCCATGAGCCAATAAGTTACCGTTTTGAGAAACGAGTAAATCCAAGTAAAACCGAACCCGCTCATCTCTAGGTAGAATACAGGTAATCAATGAAGGGATTGCCAGAGCAGATCAGCAGAAGATGAATAGTTGGTGAGGAAGATTAGCCTTGCAGCTGCATTCAAAATGGATTGTAGTTGTGAGAGTCTGTGTTTGGTAAGACCAATAAGTAGACATGTGCGGCGAGCACTTTTCTTGTTTTGTGTTTTGGTTTTAGTTCTGGTTCCATGCCCGTGTTTTGGATCTGGATTGGTTTTGCCAAAACCACCCTTTCGTGTTTTGGTTTTGGATCTGGATGATTTTTGAAAAAAAACCAACACAAAAACAAGTTAAAATCACAGAATTTGCGGGTAATTTTGATCCTACGGTATTATTAACCTCAATAACATTCATTTCCAGTCTATTCTGAATACCTCACACGTCACAATATTGTTTTTAGGCCAAAAGGTTGCACCAAGGTGGCTGTATGACTAAGCTAAGTGACACAAGTGAGCGGCACAAACACCTGGCCAATCTAGGTGTGGCACTGCAGTGTCAGACAGGATGGCAGTTTTAAAAACTAGGCCCCAAACAGCACATCATGTAAAGAAGAAAAAGAGGTGAAATGAGGTAGCTGAATGACAAAGCTAAGCGACACACGTGTGCGGCACAAACACCTAGCGCATCTAGGAATGGCACTGCAATGGCAGACAGGATGGCACTTAAAAAAAACTAGGCCCAAAACAGCACATCATGTAAAGAAGAAAAAGAGGTGAAATGAGGTAGCTGTATGACTAAGCTAAGCGACACAAGTGAGCGGCACAAACACCTGGCCCATCTAGGAGTGGCACTGCAATGGCAGACAGGATGGCACTTAAAAAACTAGGCCCAAAACAGCACATCATGCAAAGAAGAAAAAGAGGAGCAATGAGGTAGCTGTATGACTAAGCTAAGCGACACAAGTGTGCGGCACAAACAACTGTCCCTGGCCCATCTAGGAGTGGCACTGCAATGGCAGACAGGATGGCACTTAAAAACACTTATAGCAACACAAGACACCACCACTGGACTGATGCAGCACAACACAGCACCACTGGACTGGACTTATACGGCAGTACCCCTGGACTTATACGGCAGTACCCCTGGAGTTATACGGCAGTGTCGGACAGGATGGCACATTAAAAAACTAGTCCCCAAACAGCACATGATGCAAAGAAGAAAAAGAGGTGCAAGATGGAATTGTCTTTGGGCCCTCCCACCCACCCTTATGTTGTACAAACAGGACATGCACACTTTAACAAATCAATAATTTCAGCGAAAGGGTCTGCCACACGACTGTGGCTGAAATGACTGGTTTGTTTGGGCCTCCACCAAAAAAGAAGCACTCAATCTCTCGCACAAACTAGCTCTACAGAGGCAAGATGTCGACCTCATCCTCCGATTCCTCACCCCTTTTAGTGTATACATCCTCCTCCTCACAGAGTATTAATTCATCCCCACTGGAATCCACCATCACAGGTCCCTGTGTACTTTCTGGAGGCAATTGCTGGTCAAGGTCTTCCTGGAGGTATTTATAATTAATTTTGATGTACAACATCTTCTCCACATTTTCTGGAAGTAACCTACTACGCCAATCGCTGACAAGGATACCGGCTGCACTAAGCACTCTTTTGGAGTACATACTGGAGGGGGAGCAACTTAGGTAAAATAAAGCCAGTTTGTGCAAGGGCATCCAAATTGCCTCTTTTTGCTGCCAGTATACATACGGATTGTCTGACATGCCTACTTGGATGCTGTCACTCATATAATCATCCACCATTCTTTCAATGGTGACAGAATCATATGCAGTGACAGTAGACATGTCAGTAATTGTTGGCAGGTCCTTCAGTCCAGACCAGATGTCAGCACTTGCTCCTGACTGCCCTGCTTTCCTGTTGTGGGAGAAAATGAAGGAGGAGCTGTTGACGGGTCACGTTCCGCTTGAGTTGACAATTTTCTCACCAGCAGGTCTTTGAACCTCTGCCGGAATGAGAGATATAACGTAGGCTTTAAACCTATGATCGAGCATGGTGACCAAAATGTAGTACCCTGATTTCAACAGATTGACCACCCTTGAATCCTGGTAAAGCAAATGAAGGGCTCCATCCCCAAGTCCCACATACTTTGCGGAATCGCTCCGTATTAGCTCCTCCTTCATTTTCTTCAGCTGCTTCTGCAAAAGCAAAAGCATGATGAGGGTAATGACCTGACTCAAGCTGGCAGTGTCCGAACTGACTTCACGTGTTCGAAGGGTTGGAGAACCTTGCACAAGATGGAAATCATTCTCCACTGCGCTTGAGTCAGGAGCATTCCCCCTCCTTTGCCTATATCATAGGTGTATCTATAGGCTTGAATGCTCCTCCATCCTCTGAAGCATATAGAGTATTGAATTCCACCTCGTTACCACCTGTTGCTTCAGGTGATGGCAGGGCAGGTTCAGGAGTGCTTGCTGGCGCTCAAGTCTTCGGCACACGGTGGCTGAATGTCAAAAGTGGCCCGCACTTTTTCGGGCCACCAACAGCATCTCCTGCACGCCCCTGTAATTTTTAAAAAAATTCTGCACCACCAAATGAATTGTATGTGTAAAACATGGGACGTGCTGAAATTTGCCCAGATGTAATGCACGCACAATATTGGTGGAGTTGTCTGATATCACAAATCCCCAGGAGAGTCTAAGTGGGTTAAGCCATTGTGCGATGATGTCCCTCAGTTTCCGTAAGAAATTGTCAGCAGTGTGTCTCTTACGGTAAGCCGTGATACACAGTGTAGTCTACCTAGGAACGAGTCGGTGTTTGCGAGATGCTGCTACTGGTGCCGCTGCTGTTGTTGCTGCGGGAGGCAATACATCTTCCCAGTGGGCTGTCAAAGTCATATAGTCCTTATTCTGCTCTGTTCCACTTGTCCACATGTCTGTGGTTAAGTGGACAGTGGGTACAACTACATTTTTTAGGAGACTGAGGACACTTTTTCTGACGTCTCTGTACATTCTCTATATTGCCTGCCTAGTGAAGTGGAACCTAGATGGGATTTGGTACCGGGGACACACTACCTCCATCAATTCTCTAAGTCCCACTGAACTAATGGCGGTTACCGGACGCACGTCTAACACCAACATAGCTGTCAAGGCCTAAGTTATCCTCTTTGCAACAGGATGACTGCTGTCATGTTTCATCTTCCTCGCAAAGGACTGTTGGACAGTCAATTACTTAGTTGAAGTAGTACAAGTGGTATACTGACTTCCCCTCCAGGGTGACGATCGACTCCCAGCAGCAACAACAGCAGCAACAGCAGCAGTAGTCGTACCACTCAAGGATCCTCCAGAGAAATCCCGGTTAGGAGAGTACTCCTCAGTCTTGCCAGTGACATGGCCTGCAGGACTACTGACGTTCCTGACTGAGGAGGAAGTTGATGTTGAGGGAGTTGGTGGTGTGGCTTACAGGAGCTTGGGTACAAGAGGAAGAAGGGATTTAGGTGTCAGTGGACTGCTTACGCTCTTACCCAAAGTTTCTGAACTTGACACTGACTTCTGATGAATGCGCTGCAGGTGACTTATAAGGGAGGATGTTCCTAGGTGGTTAACGTCCTAACCCCTACTTATTACAGATTGACAGAGGCAACACATAGCTTGACACCTGTTGTCCAGATTTGTGGAGAAATAATTCCACACTAAAGAGGTGGCTTTTTTGGTATTTTGCCCAGGCATCACAATGTGCTTATTCATCCCACGGAAAACAGGTGTCTCCCCCGGTGCCTGATTTAAACAAACCACATAAGCATCAGAATCCTCATCGTCAGCTTCCTCCTCAGTTCCAGCAACACCCATATCCTCATCCTGGTGTTCTTCAACAGTGACATCTTCAATTTGAATATCAGAAACTGGACTGTGGGTGCTACTTCCAGCACTTGCAGAGGGCGTACAAATGGTGGAAGGAGCCACCTCTTCCCATCCAGTGTTGGGAAGGTCACGCATCGCAACCGCCAATACACTTGGACTTTCCTTGGGGATTTGTGATACCATCTTAGTACGCACAGTTCTTTGTTGTTCTTTTGCCAGCTTAACTCTTATCATTTTTCTAGCGGGAGGATGAGGGCTTCAATCATCATGTGAAGCTGAACCACTAGTCATGAACATAAGCCAGGGCCTTAGCCGTTCCTTGCCACTCCGTGTCATAAATGGCATATTGGCAAGTTTATGTTTCTCCTCAGACCATTTAAATTTATTTTTTGGGGTCTTTTTACTGAACTTTGGCTTTTCGGATTTTACATGACCTCTGCTATGACATTGGTCATCGGCCTTGGCAGAAGACATTGATGGCATTTAATCATCTATGTCATGACTAGTGGCAGCAGCTTCAGAACTAGGAGGAAGTGGTTCTTGATCTTTCCATATTTTATCCTCCAAATTTTTGTTCTCTATTATTTTTCTGGAGTTATATAACACAATATGCAGCACAGGACAGCGTATCCCTACACCACACAGGTCAAACCCTGTAAAAATTATTTGGATTTAAATATTAATAACCCCTTTAAACTAAGTAAATAATATACAGCACAGGACAGTACCACTGGAATTATACGGCAGTACCACTGGACATATACGGCAGTATCACTAAAATTATATGGCAGTACCACTGGACATATACGGCAGTATCACTGGATTTATACGGCAGTACCGCTTGACATATACGGCAGTATCACTGGACATATACGGCAGTACCACTGGACTTATACAGCAGCACTGGGACACCACCACTGGACTGATGCAGCACAACACAGCACCACTGGACCACTGTGACTGGGCTTATGCAGCACAAGACACCACCACTGGACTGATGCAGCACAACACAGCACCACTGGACTGGACTTATACAGCAGCACTGGAAATATGGCAGCAGAGGACACCACCACTGTGACTGAACTGATGCAGCACAAGACACTACAACGGGAACTTGATTGGAGGAGGAGCGAGTAGGAAAGATGGAGCTGCACTGATTCCGGGAGTCTGTGACCCGGAAACGGAAGTGGACGCGCGTGTGTGAGTAGTGGTGTGTGAGTGGTGAGTGGTGCCGGTGAAGGGGGCCGGAGCCAGGTGCCAGAGCCAGGTGCCGAAGGTGGCCGTGACAGGTGCAGGAGCCGTAACAGGTGCGAGAGCCGGAGAGGGGGGACAGAGCCAGTGAGGAACGGAGCGGAGCGCGCAGCAAGGGTAAGAGCTGCCGCTTCCACTCTGTTTGTATTAATTTGTATTAGGCTTTGTGTGTGTGCGTGCATGTGTGTGAGTGTTTTCCTGGGCTACCGGGTGGCGCTGCTGCAGCCGGGCCGAGGGTTGCTGCCGACTCTGACTGCTGACAGTACTACTGCTGCTGCTGCTGCTAGAGGAGCCTGCTGTGCGGGGCCAGGAACTGCTACTGCATAAGAAAAAAGGGTCAGTGGGCGCTCAAGGGAGTTAAGTATAAAACTGACTTCATTACTGTTTAAGTGACTGTATTGTATTGTCATATATATATATATATATATATATATTTTACTTTTTTATTTTTATTTTATTTATTATTCTCTCTATTTTCATTTTCTAAAATTAACAGGGAGTTAGCACTTAGCAGAAATGAGTGGGGCCGTGATTGAAAATCTCACTCAGTGTGTGTTGCGCACCTGGAACAATAGTCCGAGTGTGGGTACATCTGTACGAGATGTGAGCGAACAGCCGCCCTGGAAGCCAAGGTAACTGATCTAGAGCAGACTGTTACACAACTGAGGGACATTCACAATCTCGAGCAAAGTTTAGATAGAACGGTGGCGGAGTTGCAGGGGGGATCACTGGTAGATGAGGAAGATCGGGTAGGCAGCTGGGTCACGGTTATAAGGTAGAAGAAGAGGGGGAGGGGGAGACAGGACATCTCCGATCTGCCAAACCCCAATAAATTTGCCCGACTGGACGAAGATTCTGGGGATGGCAGTGCGGAAATGACGGAGCCAGAGGAGCCTGTTCCCTCTAGCAGCTGGAGGAGCGGTCCCCCCAGTAAAGATGGGAAAAAAGATAGTGAAGTACCTACTCAGATAGTGGTGGTAGGGGATTCTATTATCAGGAAGACAGACAGGGAAATCTGCTACCGGGACCGTGATCGCCGTACGGTCTGTTGTCTCCCGGGTGCTTGGGTACGGCACATCACGGACCAGGTAGACAGATTGTTGGGAGGGGCTGGTAAAGACCCGGCGGTCTTGGTGCATGTTGGCATTAACGACAAAGTTAGTGGTAGGTGGGATGTCCTTAAGAAAGACTATAGGGAATTAGGCAAGAAACTTAAGGCAAGGACATCTAGGGTAATATTCTATAAAATATTACCAGTGCTAGTCCAGGGAGACAAAGGGAGATTAGGGAAGTAAATGTGTGGCTTGGAGACTGGTGTAGGAAGGAGGGGTTTGTGTTCTTGGAACACTGGGCAGACTTCTCAGTCAGGCACCATTTTTTTTGTCACGATGGATTGCACCTGAATGAGGAGGGGGCTGCGGTACTGGGGGGCAGGATGGTTAGAGGGTTGGAGGAGCTTTTAAACTAGAAGTCTGGGGGGTGGGTTTAGCTAGAAGCTGCGGGTCAAACAGTGAGAGCAGTAAGGATGGGGGTAGTGAACAAAATGGGGTTGGCGAAGGGAGGAGGGAAAGTTCAGCCCGCAAGGGTAATTGCATGGGTATTGACACAGGAATTACCGACAAAGGTATTGCTCATGGTATCCCTAAGTTATTAACTTATGATGATTATGGCTCAACAGTACGGAATATAGAAAAAGATGTCCATAGCATTAGGGGGAACACCTTCATCAGGGTGGGGGGTTTAGAAAGGTCTAATAGGTCAAATGGGGATAGTAGTAAAATAGGCTGTATTAAGTATGATGGGGGTGCTATAGGAGGGAAGAGAATAACAGTCAGTAGGAGTAATTCTAGAAAGGCACTTGTAAATAAGGATAACATGCCATTAAAACAAATGGGCAAGGGAAATATTAAGCTAAAATGTATGCTAGCAATAGCAAGAAGCCTTTCGGGTAAAATGGGGGAATTGGAATGGCTTGTATCAAAAAATCAATATGATATTATAGGTATTATGGAAACATGGTGGGAAAACTCCCATGACTGGGTTACAAATTTGGAGGGATATTCACTTTTCAGGAGGGATAGGCTACCAAGAGGGGTGGAGGGGTATGTCTCTATGTAAAACCATCCCTAAAACCAAACATAATAGATGTTTTTTTACGAGGGGACGGGAGATAACGTGAAATCGCTACGGGTTATAATCACAAGTGGAGGCATTGAAGTGAAAAAAATGGTCATTTACACATGCTATAAACAACCAGATATTAGCATACATGACGAGGAACATCTCTTACAACAAATTGAACAAGCTACGGGAATGGGGGACATCCTAGTGATAAGGGATTTCAATTATCCTGATTGTAACACTGTAAGGGTACAAGGTGCCACTTCCTGGGATAAATGGCAGCCTGCAGCAGCTGAGGAACCACACAAGTCCAGTTTCCGGTACAACTGGCCCCAGCCAGTTTTATTACACAGAAAATAAAACAAACAGCAAAAGAAAATACCTTGCCTGTCCGGCACTAACTAAACACAAGATGTTCCTAACTATCACTAAACAAAAACACAGAGTTCTCCAGTAAACACTGTATATCTCACTTGTATCAGGAAGCGTGTTTCTCTCACAGAGATCCTGCAGTCTTCCCAGGAAGTCTGCCCACCCTAATCAGGCCAGCAGCTCTATAACACTCTTACACAGCTGAAAGCCTGATTAGCCTTCTGTGAGGCCAAAGTGGGCCCAATGTCTGGAACTTGCCCCATCTCTCTTTCAGGGCCCTTATCCAGCTTTTCCAACAAACTGAAAAGGTTCTAATAAAACATATTCCTAGAAGTTTTCATTTTTCTAATACATGTAAGACAAGAACCTGTGACAAACATACCTGCCCTCAAACACTATCCCAGTGTTCTTGTCACATGATATAAATTGGACTAATGATTCATGTGTAAAAGCTAGGAGCAGCGTTAACAGATCAGTACTTTTCTCAATCAGTCGAGGACCCAACCAGAGGAAATAATATCCTGGACCTAGTTATTAGCAATAATGTTGACATTATATCAAACACTAAAGTTGGGGAGACCTTGTGAAACAGTGACCACTATATGATCACATTCGACATCAGTTTGAAGAAACATAGCTATAAGGGAACAACTAAAACATTTAACTTTAGAAAAGCTAACTTCAATATGCTGAGACAGGCCCTAAATGACATTGACTGGGAAGTCTTATTTCAGGGTAAGGACACTTCGGAAATGTGGGATGCTTTAAAATGGTTACTTGATAGCAATATTCACAAATTCATTCCCATGGGCAATAAACACAGGAGTACTAAACACAAACCAATGTAGCTTAATAAGGAGGTCAAAAAGGAAATGGCTAATAAGAGTCGTGCTTTCAAAGCATTTAAATCAGTTGGAGGGGAGGAGGCATTCCAGTATTACAAGGAATGCAATAAAAGGTATAAAAAGGTAATAAGAGCATCTAAAATTGTAAATGAAAAGCAAATCGCTATAGAGAGTAAAGCCAATCCTAACAAGTTTTACAAGTACATAAACAGTAAAAGGATAAAAAAGGAGAACGTAGGCCCATTAAAAGATGAACTGGGAGCCTTGATAAACGATGATAAAATGAAAGCGGATATACTGAACAAGTTTTTTTCATCCGTATTCACCAGGAAGGATCAGAAGGTGATAGTAGTGCATAACGACAGTGAAGGTAATGACTCTTGGCTAGATGCTTTTTTAAGTGAGAAAGTAGTCCTGGAGAGGCTAAGCAACATAAAGATTAATAAATCACCAGGCCCAGATGGTTTTCACCCGAGAGTTATTATGGAGCTTAGGGCACAGTTAGCAAAACCCTTATACTTGATTTTCTATAGTTCAATTAGATCAGGTATGGTACCGAGGTATTGGCGTATAGTGGAAGTAGTGCCCTTATTTCAAAAGGTATCTAGAAATCATCCTGGGAACTATAGACCAGTTAGTATAACCTCTATAGTGGGTAAAATATTGGAAGGAATTTTGAGAGATAGCATACAGGGTAATCTGCAGGTTAATAAGATTATTAGCAAGAGTCAGCATGGGTTTGTAAGGGACAGTTCACGTCAAACTAACTTAATTAGCTTCTACGAGGAAGTGAGCGATAATCTCGATCAAGGCAATGCAGTGGATGTTGTCTTTTTAGATTTTGCAAAAGCCTTCAATGCAGTGCCTCACAGGAGACTGATCATCAAATTAAGGGAACTTGGCATAGGATATACTATTTGTACATGGATAGGTAATTGGCTGGACAACAGAGTACAAAGAGTAGTGGTCAACGGGACGTTCTCCAGCTGGTCACCAGTAGTCAGCGGAATACCACAAGGGTCCGTACGCTACGGTTCAATATATTTATTAATGATCTAGGAATAGGTCTGTGTAGCACAGTGTCAATCTTTGCAGATGATACCAAACTGTGTGAGGTAATTAATTCAGAAAGTGATGTGGAGTCTCTACAGAATGAGTTACTTAAACTTGAAACCTGGGCGTCTAAATGGGGAATGAGATTCAATATTTAAAAATGCAAACTTATGCACTTTGGGATTAAAAACAAACTTGCATCCTACACACTTAATGGGAAAAATATAGGGGTAGCAGTAGTGGAAAAAGATATGGTGGTGCTCATAGATAATAGGTTTAATAACAGTCAACAATGTCAAAATGCAGCAAAGAAGGCAAGTAAAGTGCTCGCATGCATAAAACGGGGTATTGAAACAAGGGACGATGATATAATCCTGCCGTTGTGCAAATCATTGGTACGTCCACATCTGGAATATTGTGTTCAGTTTTGGGCACCATATTATAAAAAAGATATCGGGGAACTCAAAAGAGTGCAAAGGCGAGCTACTAAGCTGATAAAAGGGTTAGAGACATTGGAGTATGAGGAAAGGCTTACTAGGTTAAATATGTATTCCCTTGAAAGAGGAGCCTAAGAGGAGACATTATTAATATCTTTAAATATGTAAAGGGTCAATACAAAGAGCAGGGGATCTGTTTATTAATAGAAGTCTGTATAGGACACGTGGACACTCGCTGAGGCTGGAGGAAAGAAAATTCCGTACAAATCATAGGAAGGGGTTCTTCACCGTAAGGGCAATAAGGATTTGAAACTCCCTGCCAGAGAAGGTAATAATGGCGGTCCTGTAAATGTATTTAAAAATGGATTGGACAGTTTTCTAGCTGAGAAAAGTATCCAAGGCTATAGCATTTAATATATTGACATTAAGTATATGGGTGTGATATGACATATAGTTGTCAATAAGTACGAAACCATTATTTTGGCTGGTGCATTATAATGTGCAGATCCGGCCCTAGGCATAAGCAAACTAGGCAACTGTCTAGGACATTTGGCATGCCTAGGGGCACACGCAGCTTCTGCTGATTAAAATGATATGCGGCATGCCTATATTCTGTGTGTAGCATTTTGTATGCAGATACAGCCACAGTCGCATACAGTATATTGGCATGCAGCATATCATTTTAATCAGCAGAAGCTGCATGTGCATCATAGCCACATAGCAATGCAAATAAGATGCATTTTCATCAAAAATAGGCACTTGCCGTTAGCAGAGTTGCCAGTTGACTCACACCAGGCATCTCCTGCTGCATGGAGCACTGAGGCAAGATTTATGAGGACATATCTGTATCCAAGCAGAGGCAGAGGTCACAGTGTTAGTGGCCATGTGAGTGATGTGTTTTTGTGAGTGGGTTGGTTGTGTAATAGTGTTCAGCATATGTGTAAGGGGCAATAAGTGTGTCATGTGTATAAATGCATTAACAATGTGCGGCATATGTTTAAGGGACATTATGTGTGTGTTTATGTGTATAAGGGCATTAATAAAGGTTGGCATAATGTGTAAGGCGCATTATGCTTATAAGGACATTAAAAATGTGTGTCATATATATAAGGGGCATTACTGTGTGGTATTATGTGTATAAATGTATTACTAATGTGTGGCATTATGTGTATAAGATGCTCTACTGTGTGGCGTAACATATAGAAACGGCACTACTGTGTGGTCTAGTGTGAATAAAGAGCAATATGGTGCGGTGTAATGTGCATAAGGAGCAATTTATTGTGATGTAATGTGAATAAGGGACACTACTGTGAGGAGTAACGTATATAAGTTAAAGTGGTACTACTGTGTGATCATTTTGGTTTGGGCCGGCTCCGATAATGTGCACTGCTTAATACAGAATACAGGTTGAACCTGATGGGCTTTTGCCTCTTTTCAACCTCATTAACTATGTTACTATGTTACTATGTTACCACTGTACTGATGCAGGACAACACAGCACCACTGCACTGAACTTATACAGCTACACTGGACATATGGCAGCAGAGGACACCACCACTGTGACTGGACTGATGCAGCATAAGACACTACACTAGACTGAGCAGCACAAGACAGCACTGGAATTGCCACCCCACTTTTCCTCCACAGACACTTAGGACAGAGACACATCCTCTCGCTACACTCTCCAATGCCGGAGTGAAAATGGCGGCGACGCGCGGCTCCTTATATGGAATCCAAACCCCTCCAGAATCCGACAGCGGGATGACAATGTTTTGCCTCGTTCTGGTTTTCGAATCAGACAGGAAAACCCGTGCCGTGCTTGGATCGGGGCTCGGGTAGTGAAGTCTGGTAGGGTTCGGTTGTCAGGGAACCGAACCCGCTCATCTCTACCAATAAGGAGACCATTGCAATAATCAATGCGACAGATAATGAGTGCATGGAGTTTTTGCAGTTTCTTGTGTAAGAAATTGTGGTATTTTGGATATGTTTTTTAGCTGTATGTATCATGATTTGTGACAGACTGAATGTAGGAAATGTGTGTGGGAATGTGGATTTCCTAATGTGCATGCTTCAGAAATGAGCAGCACACACATCCAGTCTACACTTACGAATAGGTGGAATGGATTGTCTGGTCTGGTCTGTGTTCTGACTCTTGATAGAGGCGCCTGAGTTAAGAGTCTTGCTTGGTTTCTAGAGTTGTGATGATTGGCTGTTTAGCCTTTTTAGTTATTTCTCTTTGACACTCCTCTGTGGGTTGTAGTTAGTCGGAATTCTGTTAGTCATGGCAAAAACTTGGATACCTGCAGTGTACTGCTCAGTGGAGCTCATTTACCTCTGCTACTTGAATATTTGTATAATGGCCCTCATTCCGAGTTGTTCGCTCGCTAGCTGCTTTTAGCAGCATTGCACACGCTAAGCCGCCGCCCTCTGGGAGTGTATCTTAGCTTAGCATAATTGCGAACGAAAGATTAGCAGAATTACGAATAGAAAATTCTTAGCAGTTTCTGAGTAGCTCCAGACTTACTCTGCCATTGCGATCAGTTCAGTCAGTTTCGTTCCTGGTTTGACGTCACAAACACACCCAGCGTTCGCCCAGACACTCCCCCGTTTCTCCAGACACTCCCGCGTTTTTCACAGAAACGCCAGCGTTTTTTTCGCACACGCCCAGAAAACGGCTAGTTTCCGCCCAGAAACACTCACTTCCTGTCAATCACAGTATGATCACCAGAACGATGAAAAATCCTCGTTATGCCGTGAGTAAAATACCTTACTTTTGTGTAAAATAACTAAGCGCATGCGCTCTGCAAACCTTGCGCATGCGCAGTAAGTGACTAATCGCAATATAGAGAAAATCGGCAACGAACGAACAACTCGGAATGACCACCCATGTTGGAGGGGAAAAAGGGGGGAGGGGAGTAAGCTGTGCACAAACAAAACATCCAGGTAGCTGAGTTACATGTTATTCAAAAATGTTAATAGCCACAATTCCTGTCAAATATAGAAAGCCTCCTGTGTGGAGGTTGCACCCCAGAGAGTAATTGTATGTCAAGTAGCAGGGGGGAAAAAGAAAGGAAGGGTACTCTCATTTTTCGTGGGAGGCACTCTTAATTAATAAATTAAAACTAAACTGTCAATTTAAAAAAATTAAAATAGAAGTAATGCTCATTGCAGAAATCAACACATCAACAAACAATTTCCAGAAAAGGTTTTTAAAAGAGAAAAAAAAACACATAAAGGCAGAGTATTTATAATGTGAGACTACACCAGTACATAATCTCAGATCAGTATATGTATCTACACTTATGCCAAGTAGCATGCGAAATATATATATATATATATATATACACACGTACTGCTACTAATTTGGACAGGAACAGAAGCGGAATTCTCCGATCTGATGACAGAGGTCAATTCCATGGAAGGTACCATTCGATTTACCTATCAGATGAGCACACAATCTGTGAACTATCTAGATGTCAAGATCTCCATTTCGAATGGTAGACTATACACTGGACTTTACAAAAAGGACACAGATAAGAATACTATCTTGCATGGAAGGAGCCAACATCCAGCTGCTACGAAGAATGGTCTCCCGTTCTCTCAGTTCCTAAGAATCCACCGTATCTCCGATGATCTATCCGAGACCAATAAAGAAATTGATACCATGATTAAACAATTTGTCCTGAGAGGATATGATTACAACAACTTGATCAAAGCTAAGAGTAAGGTATTGGCCATTCCTCGTTCAGACACCTTGGTTCCGTCAACTAGAAAGAGCAAACAGCGGAAGGACATTATACCATTCGTACAACGCTTCAACCCTGCCAGTACCGCTATTACCAAAGCGACGAAAAATCTTTGGACTGTGGTTACTTCCGATCCAGACCTTCTGATGCTGAACAATTCCAGAATAATGGCCAGTTATACCAGAAATCGAAACCTGAAGGACTGGCTAGTCAAGAATGACATTTCAGGTAGAAAAGACAGCGGTCCGATCACATTCCTCTCGAGGAAGCCAGGGTGCTATCGGTGTACTTGATGTACCACATGCAGTTACATGGAACCTGGCAGCTCGTTCTCCCACCCACACTCGGGGGAGCGGATTGCCATCAAACAGATATTAACATGCAGTAGTACATATGTGGTGTACATCATCTGCTGTCCCTGTGGTCTTCTCTATGTTGGGAAGACCACCAGGCAGTTCAAAGAGCGCATGGCGCTTCACAGGTCTTCCATTCGTAGCGCTCTTGAGGGGGCCAAAGGTGGCCTTAACCAATCTGTTGCCAGACATTTCAAACTCCATAATCATGGCCTTGCGACACTCAGGTATAAAATAATCGACTCAGAGCCTAAACGACTCAGAGGGGGAGACAGAGGTAAAGCCCTCCTTCAGAGGGAGTCGCGTTGGATACATCGGCTCAACACGATTGCACCCAAAGGACTTAATGAGTATCTTCCTCTGAATTGCTTTATTTAAATGCCCTGTGTGTCCTTGATGGCCTACACCATCGGGATCCAGCCCGTGCACACCACCCTCGGTAATGTTTTCACCTGGAGTGGGTGCAGGGCCGGCTCCAGGCATGTTCCACTCGAGTGGCCGCGCAGGGCGCCACCCCTAAAAGGGCGCCGCTATTTGTGGCCGTCATATTGTGTCCACATACCTGGAGCTGGCACTGCCCTGATCACAGATGTCCGCCCCGGCTCTCAGCAGTGGCCGCAATGATGGGGGAGTGTTGTGGGTGGGCCAAGGCCGGGCTCAGTAAATTTGTGTGCGGCGCCTAGCCAGCCCGAGCAGCCCCGCCTCCCTCTCGACACACCCACCGCCTGTCTCCAGCCACTGTGCTCTCCTCATCCCCCTCTCCTCCCCAGAAAGCCGGTGTGCGCACGACGTCATTGCGCTCGGCAGTCTGGGAGAGGAAGCGTTGGTGGGAGAAGAGAGGACCGAGGAGCGGGAAGATCGAGGAGCAGCGGCAGCCCCAGCGACGGTGCGTACTGTACAGCATGTGCCCACCCATCCACCAAAAAGCACCAGCAGGTCTGCAGTCTGCCTGCCTGAGCCCCTGGCCCCGAGGAGGCAACCTGTCAGTCCAGGATCCCGGCAGCAGCACAGCACATGGCCAGCATGAGCATTTCACGGAGAGTGCTGCTCCCCAGCCAGGTTGAGTCCGGATGTATACATGTATAGAGTACATCTCTCACTCTCTGTCAACTCTCTCTCAGTCCTCACCCCCCTCTCTCTCTTTTCTTGTCCCCCCCCTCTCTCTCTCTCTCTTTTGTATTCTCGCCCCCTCTCTCTTTTGTCCTCGCATCTCTCTCTTTTGTACTCAGACCCTCTCTCACTCTTGTACTAACCCCCCTCTTTGTTGTTACCCACCTCTCACTCTTTTGTCCTTACCCCCTCGCTCTATTTTGTCTTTACCTCCCTCTCTCTCTTTTGTTGTTACCCATATCTGTCTCTTTTGTCACTACCCCTCTCTGTCTCTTTTGTCCTTATCCCACCCTCTCTCTTTTGTCCTTATCCCACCCTCTCTCTTTTGTCCTTACCCCCCTCTCTCTCTTTTGTCCTTACTCCCTCTCTCTTTTGTCCTTACAGTACCTCTCTCTTTGTCCTTACAGTACCCCTCTCTTTGTCCTTACAGTACCCCTCTCTTTGTCCTTACAGTACCCCTCTCTTTGTCCTCACCTCTCTCTCTTGTCCTCACCTCTCTCTATTGTCCTCACCTCTCTCTATTGTCTTGTCCTCACCTCATCTCTATCTTTCTCGTCCTCACCCCCTCTCTTCTGTCTCTTTTCCTCACCTCTCTTCTTTTGTCCTTACCCCCTCTCTTCTGTCTCTTTTCCTCACCTCTCTTCTTTTGTCCTTACCCCCCTCTCTTGATCTCTCCCTCTCTCTCATTCTCACTCCCTCTCTTTTGTCCTCATCCTATCTCTTTTTTGTCCTCACCCTCTCTCTCTTGTCCTCATGCCTCCTTTTGTCCTCACCTCTCCTCTCTCTTGTATTCACCCCCCCAATTTTGCCCTCACATCCCTCTCTCTCTTCTCCTTACCCCTCTCTTTCTATCTCTCTCATCATAGCGCACAGCAGGGAGGAGTCCTGGGAGCAGCAGCACGGCGTTGAGCGATGCCGCGTGATACTGTATGCAGCTGGCCGCCCACAAGCACACGGTCTGCAGCCTGCCTGCCTACCTGAGCCCCTGGTCCTGAGGAGGAGTCCAGCCACCCATGCAGCCCGGGATCCCAGCAGCAGCACAGCACACAGCCAGCATCAGCACTGCAGGGAGAGTGCTGCCCCCCTGTCCAGGGTGAGTGCGGATGTATACATGCCCTGGCTGATTCTCTCTGTCCTCACCCACTCTCTCTGTCCCTCTGTTCTCACCCCCCCCTCTCTTTTTTTTTTTGTCCTCACCCCCTGTCTTCTCCCTCTTGTCCTCACCTCTCTCTTGTGTTCACCCTTCTCTCTGTTGTCCTCGTCTCTCTTTTTATTGTCCTCAGCCCTTCTCTTCTCCCTCTTTTCCTAACCTCTCTCTTTTGTACTCACCCCCCTCCCTCTGTCTCTCTCTCTCTTTTGTCCTCACTCCCCCTCTTTGTCCTCAACCCCTCTCTCTTTTGTCCTCACCCCCCTCTCTCTCTTTTGTCCTCACCCCTCTCTTTTTGTCCTCACCCCCCTTTCTCTTTTGTCCTCACCCCCCTCTCTCTCTTTTGTCCTCACCCCCCTCTCTCTCTTTTGTCCTCACCCCCCTCTCTCTCTTTTGTCCTCACCCCCCTCTCTCTCTCTTTTGTCCTCACCCCCCTCTCTCTCTTTTGTCCTCACTCCCCCTCTCTCTTTTGTCCTCACTCCCCCTCTCTCTCTCTTGTCCTCACTCCCCCTCTTTGTCCTCACTCCCCCTCTCTCTTGTCCTCACCCCCTCTCTCTTTTGTCCTCATCCCCCCTCTCTCTTTTGTCCTCACCCCCCCTCTCTCTCTTTTGTCCTCACCCCCCTCTCTCTCTTTTGTCCTCACCCCCCTCGCTCTCTTTTGACCTCACCCCCCTCTCTCTCTTTTGACCTCACCCCCCTCTCTCTCTCTTTTGTCCTCACCCCCCTCTCTCTCTTTTGTCCTCACTCCCCCCCTCTCTTGCGTCACTTCTCTTTCTCTTGTCCTCTCTCTTTCTCTCTTGTCCACAATTCAAAGCTACTTTCATAGCGCCTCTACTGTGGTGTAATGTGTATAAGGTGCTCTACTATGGCATAATGTGTGTAAGTGGCTCTGGTGTAAAGTGTCTAAGGGTTATGATGTGGCGTAACATGTACAGTATAAGTTGATCTACTGTGGTGTAACGTGTATAAGGGGCATTACTTTGTGGGGCATACTAAGGTGTAAAGGGCATTACTGTGCGGGCATATTAATGTGCAAGGAGCATTACTGTGTGGGGCATGATACGGTGCAAGGGGCATTACTGTGTGGAGACCAATAGAACCATACTTCAGTTATCGTCTGCTGTGCGGATTTGAAAAACCGTCCCCACTGAGTATGTCCGAGAACTGGGATTGCATATAAGAAAATTTTTACAAGGATCTTCTATATGATATTAAGCAATATATTGGAGTTTGTAGGGAATTAATTAGGAACAGCGCTGTGGATTCCTTTTTGCTCTGGTATTTTCAAACATGTGTATCTGCCACTCCTGGGGTCATTTTGTGAATCTGGCACTGCAATAATGGGGTCATTATGTGTATCTGTCACCATTGGGGGCATATGTGTATCTGGCACTGCACTACTTGGGTCATTATGTGTATCTGGCACTGCACTACTGGGGTCATTATGTGTATCTGGCACTATTGGGGGCATATGTGTATCTGGCACTGCACTACTGGGGTCATTATGTGTCTCTAGCACTGCCCTACTGGGGTCATTATGCCTATCTGGCACTCTACTGGGGTCATTATGTGTATCTGGCACTATACTGGATCGTTATGTGTATCTAACAGTATACTGGGTACATTATGTGTAAGGAGCACTACTGTGGGCGTTATGTGTAAGGATGCTAATTGTGTTAAGGGTGTGTGGTGAAAATATACATATTTATAGTTTGATAACATAATATAAAGTTGCGTGGCCACACCCACTTTCCCAGAAGTGCGCGTGCCAAATGCGCACGCATTGAGAGGGGGGGTGCTTCAAAATTTCCCGCTCAGGGTGCTAGTAGGCCTGGAGCCGGCCCTGAGTGGGTGCATGACCTGGGTTTTACTGCTGTGGGTTCTCAGCGAGGTAGCCAGCATACCATCAGTTTTATTCATATGTACCAGTGACAACAGTTAGACTGTATAATCTGTCTCTGCATCATTCTTTGCTCAGAACGTAAAGTTTCACAATATAATTGCTACATGACTGGGTGGATTCAGAGGTTATGTTGTTATACATTGGATCATTTGATTATTGCAGTGTCTCCTGACTGTATTTCACTATGGAGTATGTTTTGACGTCTCTCTGTGGGATATTGTGTATGTTATTATGCTCAGTAAATCACGATGTGTTGTTTTTGTTGCTAGGTTACCGCGGGAGCTGCCGGGCGCACAGGAAGTGCGCGACACAAGGGGGTGTCGGCAGAGGACCCGGCGCCCGCGGTGAGGGTTTGCACGAGGTGGGGTGAGTATGTATATATTATGTGTATGTATCCTTATCTTGTTATCCTGATGACGATATTAAATTATCGAAACGTTGAACTTTAAGCAGAGACCGCCGTGTCCTGTATTCTATTGTGTGTAAAGCCTGAGAGTGCCACTGCTTCCGTTTGCTACACACATATATATATATATATATATATATATATATATATCCAATTGTAAAGCGCAACGGAATTTGCTGCGCTATATAAGAAACTGTTAATAAATAAATATATAACTGAAGAAAGTGTTTTCAAGTGTAAGATGATTCTTTTAAGGGGGTACACACGTAGAGATGTGTGTTTAAATTCTAAGCAATCTGACTAGATTGCCCCATAGCGATAGCCACGGGTCGCTGTCGCTGACTCTAGATTGGCCTGCATGCAGGCCAGATCTAGTCAGATCACTTACTTCACAGCTGGGTGAAGTGAGCGTTTTTCCCCCCTCGCTCAGCACACATCGCGCTGTGTGCTGAGTGTCCTAAGATGTGTGCTGAGCGATCTGTGCTAGATCGCTTAGCATACATCTCTGGGAGAAATCTCCCCATGTGTACCCCCATTTAGTCTATTATTGTCAGTTATTAATATTGTAGCATGAAAATGACTGGAGACATTGGTAACAAAATAGTAATGTGATTTGATACACATACAGTAGTCTCCCTTGCATAGGGGTACAGTGTTACATATCACTAGGTAAAATCACAATGTGTCATATGTGTGTAATCAATAAATCAATTATCATACAGTTGTTCCAATAGCAGATGACTTTTATACCAGCAGATATATATCACAGAGATAAACTGCTTATTACACAGAAGTTTATCACAGCAGTAGATATATGTCTTGAAGCTATCAAACGACAGAGTGATATTTGCTTGAGTTTTTTCAAGTGTCTCTGAAATAGTTAATTATAAGGAAAAACCAGACCCCCCAAAGAATGAGAGTACCTTTTCCTCCCCCCGCTACTATCTGAATATTTACCAGTAGGTCTCCAAAGTTCAAATAATCTGTTCTGTTCGGAAAACATGTTACCTGTCAGCATTTGGAGAACGAATTGACAGAAAAGGAGAGGAGTGGGTTAAACCTCAGCTAGTCTGGGGGGCTGGACGGTAAGGCATTATGGGAGTTTCTTGTTAGCCAATGGGAATGAACATTGGGGGTAGGTGGAAAGGGTTTTTAAGCCTGGGAGAGGGGCTGGGTCAGCCTCTTTTGCTGTAATCGTGGTAGGGGTGAGTGCTCTTCACCCCTTTTCTCCTGTGTTTCTGCTGATTGCCCCTTATTACTTTATTACTCACTTTGCCTGGCTGGGTGCATTTTATATTGTGCCCACATTGCGTCCCCTTCTGTTGCCCATTACCTCCTGGTTGATTAGTGTTGGCTGCCATGTCCCGTCCCCGCCGCTCCTCTGGTGCCCCTGTACTATATATGCTGCTGCTGCCCCCTCTCCGTCTGGTGCCCCGGGCCTGAGCGCTGCGCTCACGGCCGATGCTCAGTCTCCTGGCGCTGCTGAGGTTGCCTGTCCCTGGGCATGCATCCGCTCCCACGCTGGCAGTGCTGCGGGCGCCGGGGGATTCTTCCAGCGTAGCGGCGGCTGGTGAGGGGCAGGGCGCTGGACAGTGGAGGACTAGATCGGGCGGTCGGCGGGGGGAGCCAGCGGGGGTGCCCGCTGGTGGGAATCCCCCTCCGGCTGCGTCGGCGCAGGGTCCCCGTGTCCTCCACCGCTGAGAGTCACTCAAGGCTCCCCGGACGATGAGGGGGTTTTGTTTAGGGTTGCGGCCAGTGGCTCGTCCACTGGCCGCCCCTTACAGGCAGCTCCTGTATCGCGGGCACGCGCGCCCGCGCACACGGCTGGCTCTTGTGCTTCCTGTGAGCTCTCCCCGCTCCAGCGGACGGGGCTCCCGGGATTCTTCTGTTGTCACAGTGCAGGGCCTGAGGTGGGAGGTGCAGTCTGGGAACGGTGGTCATCCGGTTCTCCCAGTGGGCGGGGCCAGTGGGGGCCGGGGCGGTGTTGGGGCGAATATTTCAACACAGATAAATACGGGTATGCGGAGGCCGGCCGGGACGGCATGGCGGCGCTGTGAGGGCCATCCCTGCTGCGGACACGGGGAGCGGGGGGACCGTTGGGGCTGAGGCTGCGGCTCCGGATACCTCTGCCGTTGCGGCGGCAATGATGGCGGCGTTTGCGGCGTTTTTGTCGGCTTTGTCCCCGACTCCCATTTTGAAATGCTTTTATTTCAGTTGGCTTTTTCCTTGGCTTTCCATGGAGCATTTAGGGTCTCTGAGTTGGTTGCGGCTTCTAAAAAGTCAGATGCCATTATGCGGCGCGCAGATGTTGTTGTGGGTGTGGGGTCCATGCTGTGCAGGCTGTGCAGCTCCAAAACTGATCAGATGGGTAGAGGTCATTGGATCACTTTGGCACCATCAGGTAATGGGGACTGTTGTCCAGTGGCATTGGCTAATCTGTATGTGGAGGTCAGGCCCTTGTAAGAAGGGTCTTGGCTTCTGCACTATGATGGGTTGCCATTGACGAAATACCAATTTACTTTTGGTTCGCATTCATTTAGAATTGGAGCCGCCACTTCCACAGCATCTGCAGGGCATGCCGTGGATGAAATTAAGGCTTTGGGCCGCTGGAAGTTGGCGGCTTATAAGCGTTACATTCGGCCCGTTGTTGCATAAGCGAGTTGTTGTTCTACTAACATTTTGTTTGTTTACTGTTTATACGTTTCGGTTCAGTTTGTTCATTTGTATTGTTTGTCTCCCCTGTCCTCCCTACTCGGATGGCTAGCTACTCGCCACTGCTGGCAGTGGGGGTCTGGAGTGCTTAGCGATTTTTTGCCTGAACTGACGAACTGATTTGGCTTAATTCATTCAATTTGGCTAATTGACATCTAATTACAAGTTCCTCAGCAGGTTTTTATGTTTCACCTCCAGCCGAGTTATTCTGTGTGTCCCCATACCCTCCCCCCCCCCACTCCGCTCCCTAACCCCCCCACCCCCCCATTTCCCCTTTTTCTTATTTTGAGCTTTTCCGTCCGTTTCTTTTTGTTGCTTCGATTGACCTGAAGCTTGTCCGAGAGGAAATTCATAGTCCTCCATTCAATTTTTCTTTTTGTCAGATCCTCGTTCTAGTAGTTGGTTCCTGTTCTGGTCTGGAGTTTTATGTTTTACTTTGTATATTCACAATTGTTTGTTTTGTTTTTTCCTTTATAGGTTGGTGGGAGGATGAGTTTAGTGTTTGGGTGATTGGTCACTCCTATGTTTTTTGGGCAGCCGAGTTGGTGGCTTCGGAGGGGGCTCCTGGCTTTGTTGGGTCGGATAACGTGAGGTGGATAGGAGTTAGGGGGATAATGTGGCAGGATCTGAAGGTTAACCTTTTGGAGCAGGATAAGCGTTTTGGGCTGCCCAAATTGTTGGTGATTCACTTAGGTGGCAACGACCTGGGTAAGAGGAAGGCAGTGAATCTTAGATTGGCCACTGTTCATGACTTACAGGTGATTGCGGGTGCTTGGCCGGGCTGTAGACTTATCTGGTCCTGTATAGTGCAGCGGTTGTGTTGGCGTGAAGTTGCGGACTGTAGGGTGATCGATGCCTCTCGGCGGAAAGGTCAATTATGCAGTTGCTAAGTTTTTGGTGGCTCTTGGCATTGCTGTGGTGTGGCACCAGCGGATTAAGTTTCGGTTCTTCTACTTGTTTAGACCGGATGGGGTTCATTTGACTAGGCAGGGACTATGTATTTTCCTTGAGGATCTGTTTTTGGTGGTTGGTTCTTTGGGTTAGGGGTATGGTGGCGGAGCATAGTTGCTGTTGAGCAGAACTTCGCTGTTGGCGGGAAAGAACGGCAAGTTAACTTTTGTTGTATTAAAGAAGTTGATTGGAGGTCGTTTGGTGATTGGTTTTTAGGTGCGCTCTCCTTCGTTGACTGGTATTACATCTGCTGGACCACATTCACAGGGGCAGCCTCATCACCTTCACGGGTGGGTAGTCAAGATGGAGGTTGAGCGGATACCTATTGTTTGTTGTAAGGTTTACGTCAGTTTTTATAAGATAGGTTTTTGTTCATGGGATAGGGTTGTTTTAGCCGTTCTTTCTGGCCACCATACTTTAGTTTAAATATTCATCAGTTAATGGTTCATTTAAATAAATAGCTAACATTTTCTGCCAAATTCAAGTCTCTGTGTCTTTATTTATTACAGTAAAGTGTTAAGATGTTATGGTTTAAGGTTACGCACAATCCTCAGACTATATGAGGTTTAGATCACTGTGCAAGTTATCTGTGCTATTTGGAAGTTCTACCAGCATGTCTTCCCAGTTCAATTAATCTGTTCTATTCAGAAAACCTTTTAACTGTCAGCAATTTACCTATTCTCTTTGGATGATCTCCTAGCATGTCTTCGCAGTGCAACTAATTTGTTCTATTCAGAAAACCTGTTACCTGTCAGCATTTCTCAACTATGTAGATTACCTGTGCTATTTAAAAGTTATTTTTTATGATTATTATTATTATTATTATTATTATTACATTTTATTTATAGGGCACACAAATGTTTCGCAGCACCGTACAAAGGACAGTACAGGGAGACAAAACTTAGCATAACAGTAAATAAATAACAAAAATAGAGTGCCGGTAACAAAGAGCACCAAAATTCTCAAAACATAATACAGCTTAGATGTAAGTAGCGAGGGAGTAATCATTGTACTACTTGGGGCTGGCGGCCATAGATAGAGAGGAGCCTTTACCAGTAGGAGAAAAAGCAGGTAAAGATGGTCGCTGAGTAAAATGTGGCAAGAAGAGGGCTTAGACAACAAGAGGAAAGTGGGCCCTGCTCTGAAGAGCTAACAATCTAGTGGGGAGGGGCGACAGACAGATGACATGAGGTGCAAGCAAGCGTGGAGGAAGCCTGATGGCAGTATGCAGGCAAAGCAGAGATGTTCAAGGCATGGGGCAGGGGGATGGAGGAACAGCCTAAGGACTAGGTTATGCATTGGAGGGGTACGCTTGATAAATAGGTGGGTTTTCAGTGCCCGTTTGAAGCTTTGCAAGGTCGGGGAGAGTCTTTAAGCATGTCTTTGCAGTTCAATTGTTCTATTATATTCAGAAAACATATTACCTTTCAGCATCTCTTTGATGTGCACGTTATGTGTACTACTTGGAAGACCTGTCCAGCATATCACTGCGTTCCATTGTCTGTGCTATTTGGAAAACCTGCTAGCATTCTCTTTAGTGAAATTATCAGTGCTATTCTGAAGATCCATTTAGCTTTTTTCTTTATATAGTTTTAATAAAATCCAGTTATTCCTATTTAGTTGGCCATGCAGTTAAATAGTACATTTAGCTTGTGCTTTTAGTTCTTTATGCCATTCAGTCTTTCTGTGGTGTCATGTTCCCTTTTAAATATATGTGTCTGTGATCATGAGCCTAAATTACTTATAAAGTTTTGGCGGCAGCTGAGCAGCATTGAACCATATTAGTTTTGGAAAAGGGGGTTGTTATACAGGGCCGGTTCCGAGGCTTCTGGCGCCCCAGGTGGCATTAGGGGGCGTGGCTTCGTACAGGGGGTGTGGTCATTTACACCCCCTGTACAGACTGAAATGATGTGCGGTGCGCGATGACGTCATCGCGCACCGCACAGCAAAGATCCTCTCCACGAAGGGAAACTAGACGCGTAGCGTCTAGTTCCCTTCGTGTAGAGGACCTTTGCTGTGCATTGCGCGATGATGTCATTGCGCACCGCACAGTAAAGGACCTCTCCATGAAGGGAAACTAGACGCGTACGCGTCTAGTTTCCCTTCCCAGCGGCAGCGGGGGGGCAGCGGCCAGCGGCAGCAGGGGGGCAGCGGGGGGGCACATAGCAGCAGCGGATCTTGCCCTGGTGCGGCGCCCTCCGGATGGCGGCGCCCCGAGCAAAAGTCCTGCTTGCCTGTGGCAAGATCCGCTACTGTTGTTATAGCAGAAGTACTTTGACAAGTTGTTTCTGCATGCTCAGGATTGTTATAGGAACTTATAACACTCAAGATGTGGGCTGCTATCCTTCATGCAGGAGTATATACTGTACACATGTTTTATGTGCACACTTCTTTTGAGCAATGTACTCCCAATTTATGTGCAACTCTTCATCAGGCCCTATGTTGCAGACTATGCTTTTTTGTTCAAGTATCAAATAGACAGGGAAAGATTAGGGTACATACTTTACTGTGACCAGTACATGTAAGTTCCTAACATAACATACAAAAAGAGCCTTAAACAGTGACAACATATGTTACAGCGCCATCTACTGTCCATCCAGGATAGCTTTTCATTTTATACATAGCCTATAGCACTATTAAAGACTAACCGTAGGCAGAATTTTTACTTACAGTACAAAAGCACCACGAATCTTGAATCCTGAGCACTCTTTAGACTACACACTGGAAGCTATTTTCTAATATCCAGATATTTTCTCTCAATTATATAATACACCCCTGAGGAAGTCATCACAGATGAAACGCACAGGGTGAATGTGCAATATTGACTTACAAATGTGTCCATACACATCTTACAGGTTTATTTGTCATGATCCTGACTGTATTTCTCATATTCTGGGCCTTACCTCAGCATATCCTGTAACTTGCATCCGTTTAGCTCAGCATGAAGACTGCAAATCTGTGTTTGTTTCCCTTGATTAGCCACCTGAGTAGGAATTCCTCTAAGTAACCAGTAATCAGCTGTATGCAGCATTTTGATTCTTCACTGTGTTCAGCAATGTGGAGTTTAGGCCTAAAAGTCAGCATCCTCTGTTTATTTTTTAGAAGTTAAGGCTTCAGTATTTTTTCCAAAACCCAGCCCGGTTCACAGTGAGGTTCTCAGTCTCACCAGTAACCAGCCCGGTTCTCAGTTTCGCTGGTAACCAGCATTGTTCCAGTCTCACCGGTAACCAGTCCGGTTCAACGTCTTCAGCTCTCCTCCGAGATCTGCTTAACTCCAGAGAACCTATATCATAATAACCTTGGGTACACAAACACCTACCCTTTGACAGTATATCCAGTTTGTTCTTACCAATACATTCACTATCCTGCCATCAACACCAAGTCCATGGTGATTCAGTGGTCAGGATACGGCTCCCCCTGTCGAGGCCCATGTACGACTCCCGGTCAGGGATTGCTCCTTACTACTTCATCTCATTGATTCCCACAGACCAGTCAAATATACACATAGTCCTCCAGTTAGGTTACCCGCACGGACTTCACATATACGCCGGGTTCACAAAACTATAGTCATGGCATGACTCATTTGCTTTGAATAGCATGCCTGTGGATGTGTGCGGGCACTCCAAACTATATAGGGATAGGAGTGATAAATTATACAAAGTACACATTAAGTAAAAGCTAACTATCCTCGGTGTAGAACAACTTGTATATTATTTCAGACACTGTAACTGTACTTAATGACGCATACTTAATGAAATATTTTTGTTCCAAACTGTACTCCCAATTACTATACTATAGGCACCCTCTTGGTGTTTATATGTATTTCTGCTGCGGGGTACACTGGGCTCCACAAGGAATGGACAATGGGGTGTAGAGTAGGATCTTGATCCGAGGCACCAACAGGCTCAAAGCTTTGACTGTTCCCAGAATGCATAGCGCCGCCTCCTATATCACCCCGCCTCCCTGCACAGGATCTCAGTTTTGTAGTTGGTGCTGCATTAGCAGGCACTTAACAGAGGGCCTGCTCCAGGCAGCCCTAAGAAGAGCTTTTTTTCTGAGGAAAAAAGTGAAGACTTCAAGGGCAGCAGCAGTGTTACATGTCAGTGGACATTCACGGCTGCAGCTCCGGCTCTCCCAAGCGGCGCTGTACACTCCCGAGCCCTGGTTGCCGGGTAACTACAGCAGGAGGCTCCGGTTTTCTTCTTGTCAGGCACACACAACGGAGGCTCTCCGGGATCGCGTGGCCGCGCTTCGGGAGGCGGTAACCCGGTCCTTATCGCGATCCGGCGCGGTAAGTGGGAGGCGGGTCGCGCGCGCTGGCGGTGGACACTGTGGCAGTACAGGCGATCCCACTAGATCACCAGGGCATGGGACAGGTCAGGTTTTCTCTATAAACCGTTTAATTAGAGCCCGCAGTACCCGGTGGTTTTGTCAGCAGGGGGCTAGAGCTTGGACCTGAAGCCCCTCCCCCAGCCCCAGGGCAACATTTTCTGCAAATGTTCCCACCCTGGAGCTGCATTTCTGTCTCTCCCTCTTTCCCTGGCAGTGTCTGCGGCGCCATTATCCCTCAGCTCACTGTTCCTGAGAATACTTGGGCAAATCCTCCTATGTAAATCCGCCTGGTTGTCAGTGCTGTGACTTTACAAGACACTTAAGTATTCTACCTGCCTTTTTAGTCAGTGTTAGTTAAGAAAGAGTGCACTTAGTCAGGGTTTCCTAGTACAATTACCCTGTGATATACATCCAGTTCTTACTGTGTACTGTTATATCTATTGTTATATAGCTGTGTAAGCTAGTCCAGTCCAGTATTATTGTTAGTAATAACCTCTGCATTGTACAGACTGTGACTATTTGTGTGTGCATTTGATAGCTGAGTGGTGTCCATTTCTTGTCTTTCACTCAACCTGCTATCCCTATATTCTACAACCTGAGGGGGCTTGGTGCGTCAGGTTTTATCTAATATAGGATTTTCACAAAGATATACTGTATTACGTATTTTTCTCTGTGATTTAGTCACCATATCTCTCCTTTATCTCTGCTGGTGCTGACTACACTGCGCAGGGGTTTGGGCTAGAGGTATTGTGCTGCTGACAAATTATACTGTTACCTGATACTGCAAGTTATATCATGTCTGCTTCTGAGGGTAACGGTTCTGGGGCTGAACACACTGCCGGTGTTGCTGAAGCCGCAGATACCTATGAGGAGAATCTAGCAGCTTTGGGCTCTGGTTCTGGGGGCCCCTTGCCCCCCAGTGGGACGGTGGCAAAGGGGGCAAATAATGACCCGCCGTAGGCCGCTTTTTCCACACTTCTGCATACGCTAGTTCATAAACTAACACCCCCCAAGGGACCCCCAATGCCGGTGTAACCGTTTGTGGTCCCTGCAGCTAACCCGCCGTGGGCGGATGATTTATCTGCTCAAATAAAGAAGTTGAACCAGTCCCTGAATACTAAAAAGTCTGACCGTCGCTCGCCTACGTCCAAGGGGTCCTCTAAGCGTGCGCTTGTCTCCTCACAATCCACTGCTGTCACTGACACCTCGTCGGATGAAGACGGCACTTACACTGACCCCACAGGTTCTGACTCAGATACGGCTGATGGGGAGGGTGGTTCACATGTGGATGTTCCTGATCTTTTGGAGGCTATTAAGTTAATTTTACAGATTACGGATGATCCCGAGCCATCCGTTCCTCCTAAGAAACCAGATAGGTTCAAGTGTCAGAAGGTGATTAAACAAGTTTTACCTCACTCTGACCACCTAATTGATATACGTCAAGAACCCTGGGAAAACCCGGGTACGAAGTTTGTGCCTCAAAAGAAGATGCTGGCTCGCTATCCCCTTGCGCCGGAGCTGTCTAAGAATTGGGAAACGCCTCCTGGACTCGCATGTGGCTAGGATGGTGGTTTCCTCAGCTCTACCGGTCACCACCGTTACGTCTCTAAAAGAGCCTACGGATAAACGTGTGGAGGGTTGTCTGAAAGTGATTTACACCTTTACGGGTGCTGCACAAAGGCCCACTATTGCAGCTACTTGGGCTGCAGAGGCAATTGAGGTACTCCCTTTTAAGGGAGATATTCTGTTTGGGGAGGATTTAAATAAGATTGTGGCTGACTTGGCTACTGCCAAAACTGCCTGTCTGCCAAGTACTGCTCCTTCTGTGTCGAAGGCTAAAAGTACTTCCTTTCGCCCCTTTCGTCCTTCAGGTAAAGCAAAAGGTCAGGCGTACAACAAGCAGGCCCGCACTTCCAAACCTGGTAAGCCTAAGCCCAAAAGAGCCTGGGCGGCCCGTCAGCCAGCTTCCAAGACAGATAAGCCTGCCACATGATGGGGCGGGCCTCCCTCTGGGGGATCCCAGGGTGGGGGGCCGGCTTCTAGGGTATACCCAAGAATGGTTGAAGACCACTTCAGATGCCTGGGTATGGGAAGTCGTCACTCGAGGTTACGCCATAGCCTTCAAAAACCGACCCCCTCATCGATTTTGCCAGACAGATGTCCCGTTGGACTAAACAAAGGCAAACACTCTACATTCGGTGGTACAGACCCTCCTGGATACAGGAGTCATAGTACAGGTGCCTCTTGCGCAGAGGGGCCGGGGGTACTATTCTCCGCTGTTTCTAGTCCCGAAACCGAATGGGTCCTCCCGGCCCATTCTCAACCTCAAGGCATTGAACAGGTTTGTGAAGGTTTCCAAGTTCCGGATGGAAACCCTTCGCTCTATAGTTCTGGCCTTGGAACCTGGGGACTTCATGGTCTCCCTGGATATACAGGATGCTTACCTGCATATTCCTATAGCAGTGTCTCATCAGCAATACCTGAGATTTGCAACTGGCAACTGCCATTACCAGTTTCGGGTGTTACCTTTTGGTTTAACAATGGCTCCGCGAGTCTTTACAAAAGTCATGGCGGTGATGACGGTGGTACTCCGCCGTCAAGGGGTCAGGATACTGCCGTATTTGGACGACTTATTAATCCTGGCAAATTCCCCAGAACTTCTGCGTCATCTAGATGTGACGGTCCGGTTTCTGCAAGCCCATGGGTGGCTCATCAACTGGAAGAAGTCATCCCTGATCCCTGCTCAGAGCATGGTGCATCTGGGAGCACTATTGGACACTCAAAACCAGCGGTTGTTCCTGTCTCAGGAGAAAGTCCTGAAACTTCAGGACAGGATTCGTTGCTTCCTATCTCGTCCGCAAGCGTCGATACATTCGGCGATGCTGGTGCTGGGCCTCATGGTGTCAGCATTCGACATGGTGGAGTACGCTCAATTTCACTCTCGCCCTCTTCAGAGGCTGATTCTAGCCAAATGGGATGGCCTGCCTCACCAGATCAGGTCTCAAATGATCTCATTGACTCCGGAGGTCCATCTGTCGCTGCTCTGGTGGCTCCGGGACCAACAACTGTGCAGGGGCCGTCCATCCTGGATATCCAACTGGGTCCTGTTGACGACAGATGCCAGTCTAAGAGGTTGGGGCGCGGTGCTGGAGCAACACTCCCTTCAGGGGCGGTGGACCAAGGAGGAGTCCCTCTTCTCAATCAATATTCTGGAGTTGCGGGCGGTCTTCAATGCCTTGAACCTAGCCCAGCATTTATTCAGAACCGTTCTGTTCAAGTACAGTTGGACAACGCCACCACAGTGGCTTACATAAATCATCAAGGCGGCACTCTAAGCCACCTAGCAATGAAGGAAGTCTCACGGATTCTACAGTGGGCAGAACGCCATCTACCGGCCATATCGGCAATATTCATTCCGGGAGTCCTGAATTGGGAAGCGGACTTTCTCAGTCATCAGGACGTGCATGCCGGCGAGTGGGGCCTCCATCCAGAAGTGTTTCAACTCCTAGTGGAAAGGTGGGGCCTTCAAGACGTAGATCTGATGGCGTCTCGACACAATCACAAGGTTCCGGTCTTCGGAGCAAGGACAAGGGATCCTCAAGCAGCATTCGTGGATGCGCTGGCGGTACCGTGGAGGTTTCGACTGCTGTACGTGTTCCCTCCGGTGTCACTCCTGCCCAGGGTAATTCGGAAGTTCAAGCAAGAAAAAGGAATTCTGCTTCTCATAGCTCCAGTGTGGCCCAGATGGCACTGGTTCTCAGACCTGCAAGGCCTAGCGTCAGAGCATCCAATTCTACTTCCACAATGCCCAGACCTCCTCGTTCAGGGCCCCTGTGTCTACCAGGACCTAGCCCGGCTGTCTTTGACGGCGTGGCTCTTGAAGCTTCCATCTTAAGGGCTAAAGAGTTTTCTGAGGTGGTCATTCAAACTATGTTGCGGGCCCGGAAACCGGCTTCGGCTCGGATTTACTATAGGGTCTGGCATTCTTACTTTGTTTGGTGCGCATCTAACGATTATGACGCTTCCAAGTTTAGTATAGCCAAGTTGTTGGCTTTTCTTCAGCAGGGCCTGGACTTAGGCCTGCGTCTGGCCTCCCTCAAGGTTCAAATATATGCCTTGTCGGTGTGGTTTCAGAGAAAAATTGCTACCTTACCTGATGTGCATACCTTTACTCAGGGCGTGTTGCGTATCCAACCTCCCTATGTCCCGCCTGTGGCTCCTTGGGACTTGTCAGTGGTTTTGGAGGCGTTACAAGAGTCTCCGTTTGAACCTCTTGTTCAGCTGACCTTAAGTGGCTTTCCCTTAAGGTGGTGTTTCTGCTGGCCATTGCTTCAGCTAGAAGAGTGTCGGATTTGGGTGCCTTGTCCTGTAGTTCCCCATATCTGATATTTCACCGTGACCGGGCGGTTTTTAGGACTCGTCCTGGCTATCTACCTAAGGTGGTTTCTTCGTTCCACCTTAATCAGGAGATTGTAGTACCGGCACTTGTTTCTCCTGATCTGTCTCCCAAAGAGCGGTCTTTGGATGTGGTACGGGCTCTCCATATCTAGGTGAAGAGAACTGCTCCTATTAGGAAATCTGATTC
Organism: Pseudophryne corroboree; assembly: GCF_028390025.1. NCBI lineage: Eukaryota > Metazoa > Chordata > Amphibia > Anura > Myobatrachidae > Pseudophryne > Pseudophryne corroboree. Next base: position 204,597,860 of record NC_086450.1, on the reverse strand, counting down.
TCTTTTTGTTGTGTTTGGGTTTCACAAACGTGGCTGGCCTGCTCACAAGCAAAATCTGGCCAGATGGATTAGAATGGTGATTGCACATGCTTATGTGAAGGCTGGTCTCTCTGCTCCTGATCACATTAAAGCCCATTCTACTCGGTCTGTTGGACCTTCTTGGGCGGCCCAACGTGGTGCGACCCTTGAACAATTGTGCAAGGCGGCTACATGGTCCTCTGTGAACACGTTCATAAGGTTCTATTCCTTCGATACTGACGCTTCCCAGGATGCTTCCTTTGGACGCCAGGTTCTTGTGCCCGCAACAGTGCGTCCCCTCCCATAAGGAACTGCTTTAGGACATCCCCATTGTCCATTCCTTGTGGAGCCCAGTGTACCCCGCAGCAGAAAACGAGTTTTATGGTAAGAACTTACCTTTGTTAAAACTCTTTCTGAGAGGTACACTGGGCTCCACAAGGCGCCCACCCTGACGCACTTAGCTTCTTTGGGTTGGTATGGCATTAGCCGCTGACACGTCTCCTGTCGTGAGAATGCGATGTTGTGGCTACTAACCATTGTCGTCTCTTTTCCTGCTACTGCATTGGACTGGTTAACTAAAAACTGAGATTCTGTGCAGGGAGGCAGGATGATATAGGAGGCGGCGCTATGCATTCTGGGAACAGTCAAAGCTTTGAGACTGTTGGTGCCACGGATCAAGATCCTACTCTACACCCCATTGTCCATTCCTTGTGGAGCTCAGTGTACCTCGCAGAAAGAGTTTTAACAAAGGTAAGTTCTTACCATAAAACTCGTTTTATATATATATATATATATATATATATGAACAGATAGTATGAGCGCAAATAACAAGGTAAAAGCTTTTTTTAGATATAAATATATATGAAAAGTCCCGTGGAACTACAAGTCCAAAGATAAACCTAGAGCAATGTTCCTCAAATTCACTGACTGCCAATATTATTTGGTGGAAGAGTTTTGTCAGTGGGCACTTCTGGGATTTCCAGCTGTCGCCTCCCCAATGTTACCCGATCCCGGACTGGTGGTAGTCCTGCCAAAAAATTGAAGAAGCAGGGAGCGCCAATAGTGCATTAAAAGAGTACAGGAATTTTATTTAAAAAGTCCAAATTGGTGACAAGTAAAACCCGTACCATAAAAGGCGGTCAAACCACCGCTCGTATAACCGGCATATAATTTACCCCACCGTGCGAACGGAATATTCTTGATTCCAAATCCAAACGTCAGACCACGCCCATATGCGTTTCGTCATTCGACTTCGTCAGTAGGCCTGGTCTTTTTTAGGTATCGGATCCCATATGTAAATATATAAAGGTTAAATGTAAATATCCACATGCTCTCGCAAAAACGAGTTAGAATACTCGGCTTTTCCTGATTCCTCCTCTGCCGAAACCAGCGTTGAATGCTGCGCACATCCCAGTCGAGTTGCTTCGAAAGCCCCTCTAGTCTCTTTTCATGAGGATGCTTTGTGATAGCAGTGAAGACTTTTTCCAGAATTGCATTGTGCTGGGCTTTCTGTGGGCCACTGGCTTGTATTTTCAGTGCTAACGCACATGGCTTAGCTATAAACCTGAATGTTCATTGTTCATGAGATTCCTTGATCTTTGCAAACGTATCCAGATTCCCAGTAGATCAAAGTCCCGGGCTGCTGGGTGGCGAGGGGGGTGCGCCGCAGCCCGGCTCCCCGCCGGACGCTGCGGCGAGTCTACCAGACAGGCGCCGCTCATGGGGGACCGGGCTAGCCGGCTCCCTAGCGGCGGGGGTGCAAATAGGCTGCCGAGCAGGATGGTGAGCGCTGGGGTCCGGGAGCTACGCTCCCGGCGCCTCAGCGCTGAAACAAGCCAGAGTCACGGCGGCCGGGACAAGTGTCCCGGGCCGCCGGGCTTTGGTACAGGGGGGTGCGCCGCTGCGTGCGGCAAGGCCACTGAGTAGTGCCACGCTGGGGGGACAGGGAGAGTCAGCTCCCTGGACCCCAGAGGCAGGAAGGCAGGCTGGAGGATGGGGGAAGCCAGCCCCATACCTCCAGCACTGAGAGAGCCCTAGCAGCCAGGCTGCAGGGCTAGTACAGTATTCCACAAACCAGACATTGTGTAAAATAATAGGAAGTACAGTGTGTTGTAAGGCACTGCAGTGCCTAGGTATGTGGAGCCTGTGCAGGCTCAGAGTGTATTTAAATGTATAAACATGTACAGTGTGATTTAAATGTAATGTATTTAAAGGTAAATTGCACTTACTTGGTTGTGTGTCCCAGGAGGGGGAATCCATGGCTGTGCAGGCTGATGGATTCTCCCAGACCTTTTCCCCCAAAACGGAATGCTTTCCCATCCAGCCTCACATTTCCAAGGGGCACAGGGAGAAAGAGAATCAGCTCAGCTATGAAACAAGCTGAGTGGTTTCTTGGAGCTCCATGGAGATCAGCCGTAGTGGACTAGAGACCTGGACCGGGGAGCCAGGCTGCCCAGCTCTGGAGCCCGAATCCAGGCTGCAGGCAGTGAGCTGGGTCCCGGGCAGGTTTCTGGAGGTCAGATTTAGGAGGGAAAACTTCCCCCAGCCAGACTGAACGGCACCGGGGAGTATCCTGACTCTCCCAGATGGGAGAGTCAAAGGAGACCGACCACTCCCCACTGTCCATAGGGAACAATGTTAGCTGTGCATGAGACCAGAGCATGCACAGCTCATGGGTAAACATTGATTGGTTGTGCACCACAGGGCGGGCTTACCCCCTGTGGTAAGGGGTCTTGGAGAGGGATAAAAGAAGGGCAGCTGGCCCATAGGAGGTGTATTATTCCATCTTATTTCTGCTGAAAACATCTGATTGTATGCTGTTACCCCTAGCAATAGGGAGGAGCCTTTTTAAAGGTTATTTGAGCAATAAACATCTTTGCCTCAAGAAGACTGCTTCATCTTGTGACCAACAGGGTTAGGCCAAACCTAGCCCCGTCCTCCGGCTGTCCAGGGAAGTACCTAGCGTCTCCAAGCTCCGCCTTCCTCCAGCTACCGGTAGAGGCCTAGCAAGTGGCTAGTGGGGATTCGTCAGCACCACACAGCTGTGGTAAGGCAGTGCGTCGGCACATACAGAGCAGAACCGTGGTTCCAAACGCCACGGCAGGTTAGGAGTTTGGTGGTGGCAGCGAGAACCCGCCCACAGTGCAGTGGGTGGAGTCAGTGACAGGCGGTTACTGACGGTAAGCGGGAATCCCCTATGTGGTCAGGCCTCGTGCGGCTTGACCTTCCAATCTGTGCGCAGTCAACGGGACGCGAAAGCGGCGAGTGCTTTCGTACGGTACCGTCCTGTCACAGAAATTGGTGGCATAGTGGTGGGATATTCCCAGGCGGCTTTTTATCACCCGATTGGAGAAGCCGAGTTACTCAGGAGAGGAGTAACTGCAGCGCAGGAGAACGCACAAGATGGCGGAATTCAGCGGAATGTCCAAGGAGGATCTGGAGATCGTATGCCAGGGGAAGGGTATGGATATCCCTTCCAACGTGTCCAGAAGCGTCATGAAGGCGGCGCTCAGGAGCGTGGAGGAGTCTCATCGGGCGGAGGTGGAAAGCACTGACGGCGTCAGCATCGGAGAGGACGGCCCAACAGTGGACCTTCGTAAGGAACCGGTGAGATCCACAAGCCCCGCCCCCTTTCACAGCAGCCATGTTTCCCAGCAATCCCAATCAGGGCCAGGATCCCAACGTCCCAGGGGGGGCGGCCCGGATACCCTAGCAGATCGGCTAGCGGAATTGGGGGAAAGGGCAACGGAGCAAGAGCGCTTGATCATCATCCAGATGTGGCGTGATGAGCGGGCACCACAGGCCGTGGTACCCCGGGAGCCGTTGTCAGCTGTTGTACACAGATCAGGACGTATTCAGTTTGCCAAGTTTGCAGACAGTGATGGGGACATTGATGGACATTTGCAAGTTTTTGAAAGGACTTGTAAACTACACGATCTACCCAAGTCAGAGTGGGTGAGACACCTTGTGCCCACTCTGCATGGAGAGGCCTTGGAGGCCTATCGAGGAGTGGCGACGGAGGACTGTGGGAACTACGACGAAGTCGCGAAGGCCCTCCTCCAGCGATTCTTCATCACTCCAGAGTCTTACAGGAAGAAGTTCAGAGACTTGCACAAGAATCCGAGCAGCACCCATGAGCAGTTCGCCACCCAGCTGCGGCAGTACGTGGTGAAGTGGGTGAAGGATTCGGAAGCCACTACATGGGACGCACTGATCGACCTGATCTGCAGGGAGCAGTTCTACCGCAGGTGCGCCCAAGAAGTGAAGGAGTGGGTGCTAGATCGGGAGCCACCCAGCTTAAAAATGGCTGCCCAATTAGCCGACAAATATGTGGCAATTCGGCCACGGGGGCAGAAGCGCCCCACCAGCAGCCAGCTCCAACAGACTGTACCACCAAGGGGACCCCCCTCTTCAGCTCATAACCCCCAAAGACAAGCATCTTCCAACCCGGGTGCTCTTGGCCAGCAACCGCACCGCAGCGTCCCTGCAACTGATCAGAGATCATCGGTGCCACGACTGGAGAAGAAGTGCTACGGCTGTGGGAAAATCGGACATCTGAGGATGAACTGTCCTGCATCCCAAGCACCCCAGACTCGTGCCCCAAATCCGAGTGCTGGAGCCCGGCTCGCTTGTTTGACGAGAGGAGATGAGCCTACAGAGACTGTTCCCCCTCCAGTCAGTCCGATGGAGTGTGGCGAGAGACAGGTGCACTCTGCAGAGAGAGTCACCTGCATGGCCAAACAGCCCCTACACAACATGTGGAGGCACCTGCAGCCAGTCCACGTGGGACCCCTGCAGGGAGAAGGCCTAAGAGACTCTGGGGCCTCAATCACTGTGGTGAGCCCCCACCTTATAGATCCTGCTGCAGTATTGCAGGGTCGCACTGCCACGGTCACCCTGGCAGAAGGAACAGAAAAAGTGGTTCCCATGGCAAGAGTCTACCTGGACTGGGGAGCTGGACCAGAGTTGCGAGAAGTTGCCGTCATGGATGGTCTCCCAACTGATGTGGTCCTAGGTAATGATCTGGGTGGTGGGATCGTCACTATGTTTGTTGGCGCCATTCCCCGGAGTCAAGTTCCAAAACCACCGTTGACATCAGCTACTCCAGCACAGCCCAGCCCAGAGGAAACGACTACAGCTGCTAGACAACTGCCAGCACAGCCAACCACAGCATCAACCAGCCCAGAGGAAAAGATCACAGCGGCTAGATCAGTACATCGACCCCGCATGCCTTTTGCCTCTGGTATGCCTACGTCCCCTAGCAACGCAGAGGATGTCGGTTCCAGCTCGTGTGATCCTGTGGGGGTGCCCAATGATGCTCCTGACCCAAGTGGTTTGCCAACTCCGGCGGTGAGTATGAGAAACCACACTGACTTTTCCATGACTGACCCCTACCAGACTGACCCTAGTAATCCCCACCTAGATCCCCCTGTAGAGTGTCCCAATTTAGGAGAGATTGAGGGCCACAGGCAGGAGTTTAGGGAGGCTCAACTCTCTGACCCGTCCCCGAAAGGCATGAGGCGCCACTCTGGCAGCGGCCTTGACAGGGTTGGGGCGGGGAGGTTGACCTGGCGGGAAGGGTTAAGGTACAGGGTAGCCAGGAAAGAGGGAGGGGATAGACCAGATAGGGAATGTGTCCAACTGGTCCCCCCAGGGAACTTTCCTGTGCAACCGGTGTCGGTTGCCAGCGAAACCCCTTTGGACAGTAACCCGGAGACAGACCGTACCCTGAAGTGCCTGACACAGAGCTTACCCTGGTCTGGAATGTCGGATGACGCCCAGACCACATGTAAGGCTGGTGCCATGCGTTGGCAGCCGGGGCACTCCAGCGGTTGTGTTGTCTCTGGGCCTCTGCCCATAAGAGAACCCTTGCAGCAAGTTGCTGTGGACATAGCAGGTCCCTTGCCTGTGCACAGTAGATCGGGGAAGACACGCAGCCTCCCTGTAGTGGATGCCACACAGGATCCAGAGGCTGGTGGTCTGGCCGCCATCACTGTGGCACAGGTAGCGGACGAGGAGGGAAGAGTAGGCCTAGGTGACAGGGTAGGTTTCCCGAGTCATAGGTCGACAGAAGAGGATTGGAGGGCAGGTCTGACAGTTAGGGCAGACAGTTGCCAGATAGGTATGACGGAGGTGCAGTGCCTGGGGCACCATGTGGGAGGAGACAGGGGTAGGCCCAACCCAGAGGGGGTGGAGGCAACCAGAGGCTGTCCCCGACCCACATCACCCAGACCGGTACTGACCTTAGAACCTGTAAGGCCCTACGGACATGTTGTCATTGACTTTAGTCCTGTAGTGAACCCCTTGACAGAGATGGCTAGGAAGGGCATTCCCAAGTCAGTGTACTTTGCACCCGCTTGCGAGTTGTCATTCCAGTCATTGAAGGAGGCTCGGGTGCCCGCTCCAGTGCTGATGGCGCACATTCTTGACCAGGACTGTGTGTTACGAACCATTGCGCCACTGCACGAACTGGGAGCAGTACCGAGCCAGAAAGAGCCATATGGGCAGGAGCACCCTGTGGCCTGGTTGAGCAGTATACTGCTATTGTGGGAGGTGGGGTATGCCCCAGTTGGGACACCGTGGGTGGCACTTGTTTGTAACCGGCCCCCCACCGTGGTGACTTACCACCTACTTGTTAGGTGGCTGCAACCTACCTTGGGGGAATTGGACAGACTTTTGTGGTGGCGCCTTGAACTTGGACTTCAGGAGGACTATCTGAGCATTGTGCACCCACGAAGAGAGGCCCACTGCACTATGGATGAACTGTCTAGGCCAGAGTCTACAACCCCCAGGTAGCGCCCCCTTCACCCCAATGGACTGCGGGACCAGGACCCAAATCGTTGGGACATGGGTCCCTGGTTGACCCGCTTGAATGGGGGGGGGGGGAGTGTGGCCGGAGGGACCCCAGCCACGAGGAGAATGGCCGCCGGCGGCACTGAAGGGGTTAACCCCTAGTGCCCGGCGCCATTCTACAGGACAATGGGCGCTTGGCGCCATATTTAAAAAGTAATGGGCGCTAGGCGCCGTGTTTATAAAATGTTTAAAAACATGTATTTTTTAAAATGTGCCGTGGTCCCGGACCCCTCCGGAGACCACGGCAGTGAGGGCAGCCCCGGCGCGCTCAGCAGAGTGTGCGCGCCGTGGGAGAGGGCAGCCGCTGACCGCCGGAGTCCGGGAGCTCCGCTCCCGGCAGCGGTCGGTGAAGCCCCGGGCGCACTGGAGTGTGCGCGCCGGGGAGAAGGGTGAGCGCTGCGGCTGGGAGCTCGGCTCCCGCTGCAGTGCTCTCTGTAAGAGCCGCCGCTGGGGGCTGGGAGCTCTGCTCCCGGCGCCTCAGCCCAGCACGGGTGGCCAGCCGCAGCAGCCGGGACGGACGTCCCGGGCTGCTGGGCGGCGAGGGGGGTGCGCCGCAGCCCGGCTCCCCGCCGGACGCTGCGGCGAGGCTACCAGACAGGCGCCGCTCATGGGTGACCGGGCTAGCCGGCTCCCTAGCGGCGGGGGTGCAAATAGGCTGCCGAGCAGGATGGTGAGTGCTGGGGTCCGGGAGCTACGCTCCCGGCGCCTCAGCGCTGAAACAAGCCAGAGTCACGGCGGCCGGGACAAGTGTCCCGGGCCGCCGGGCTTCGGTACAGGGGGGTGCGCCGCTGCGTGCGGCAAGGCCACTGAGTAGTGCCACGCTGGGGGCACAGGGAGAGTCAGCTCCCTGGACCCCAGAGGCAGGAAGGCAGGCTGGAGGATGAGGGAAGCCAGGCTGCAGGGCTAGTACAGTATTCCACAAACCAGACATTGTGTAAAATAATAGGAAGTACAGTGTGTTGTAAGGCACTGCAGTGCCTAGGTATGTGGAGCCTGTGCAGGCTCAGAGTGTATTTAAATGTATAAACATGTACAGTGTGATTTAAATGTAATGTATTTAAAGGTAAATTGCACTTACTTGGTTGTGTGTCCCAGGAGGGGGGAATCCATGGCTGTGCAGGCTGATGGATTCTCCCAGACCTTTTCCCCCAAAACGGAATGCTTTCCCATCCAGCCTCACATTTCCAAGGGGCACAGGGAGAAAGAGAAGCAGCTCAGCTATAAAACAAGCTGAGTGGTTTCTTGGAGCTCCATGGAGATCAGCCGTAGTGGACTAGAGACCTGGACCGGGGAGCCAGGCTGCCCAGCTCTGGAGCCCGAATCCAGGCTGCAGGCAGTGAGCTGGGTCCCGGGCAGGTTTCTGGAGGTCAGATTTAGGAGGGAAAACTTCCCCCAGCCAGACAAAACGGCACCGGGGAGTATCCTGACTCTCCCAGATGGGAGAGTCAAAGGAGACCGACCACTCCCCACTGTCCATAGGGAACAATGTTAGCTGTGCATGAGACCAGAGCATGCACAGCTCATGGGTAAACATTGATTGGTTGTGCACCACAGGGCGGGCTTACCCCCTGTGGTAAGGGGTCTTGGAGAGGGATAAAAGAAGGGCAGCTGGCCCATAGGAGGTGTATTATTCCATCTTATTTCTGCTGAAAACATCTGATTGTATGCTGTTACCCCTAGCAATAGGGAGGAGCCTTTTTAAAGGTTATTTGAGCAATAAACATCTTTGCCTCAAGAAGACTGCTTCATCTTGTGACCAACAGGGTTAGGCCAAACCTAGCCCCGTCCTCCGGCTGTCCAGGGAAGTACCTAGCGTCTCCAAGCTCCGCCTTCCGCCAGCTACCGGTAGAGGCCTAGCAAGTGGCTAGTGGGGATTCGTCAGCACCACACAGCTGTGGTAAGGCAGTGCGTCGGCACATACAGAGCAGAACCGTGGTTCCAAACGCCACGGCAGGTTAGGAGTTTGGTGGTGGCAGCGAGAACCCGCCCACAGCGCAGTGGGTGGAGTCAATGACAGGCGGTTACTGACGGTAAGCGGGAATCCCCTATGTGGTCAGGCCTCGTGCGGCTTGACCTTCCAATCTGTGCGCAGTCAACGGAACGCGAAAGCGGCGAGTGCTTTCGTACGGTACCGTCCTGTCACAGGCGTGGTCTGACGTTTGGATTTGGAATCAAGAATATTCCGTTTGCACGGTGGGGTAAATTATATGCCGGTTATACGAGCGGTGGTTTGACCGCCTTTTATGGTACGGGTTTTATTTGTCACCAATTTGGACTTTTTAAATAAAATTCCTGTACTCTTTTAATGCACTATTGGCGCTCCCTGCTTCTTCAATTTTTTGGCATATATATATATATATATATATATAAAATATATATATATATATATATATATATACACACACACACACACACACACACACACACACACACACACACACACATATACACACACACCAGGGCCAGACTGCCCATCTGACACTTCTGGCAAATGCCAAAAGGGCCAATTGTCTGATGGGCCAATCTGCCCGGCTGCGAGGTTCACATAGACACGGGCCTCCTGGAGTTCTGCCAGGCCACTCAGCATACTACATAGAGATAGAGGCATGAGAGCTGTGACCACACCCCCTTTTAATGGCCATACCCCTTTTTTCTCTTACGTCCTAGATGATGCTGGGGACTCTGTAAGGACCATGGTGATAGACGGGCTCCGCAGGAGACATGGGCACTTTAAGAAAGACTTTAGATCTGGGTGTGCACTGGCTCCTCCCTCTATGCCCCTCCTCCAGACCTCAGTCTGATACTGTGCCCAGAGGAGACTGGGTGCTTTTCAGAGAGCTCTCCTGAGCTTTCTGACAGAAAGTATATTTGTTAGGTTTTTTATTTTCAGGGAGCCTGCTGGCAACAGACTCCCTGCATCGAGGGACTGAGGGGAGAGAAGCAGACCTACTTCTGTGAGTTTCAAGGCTCTGCTTCTTAGGCTACTGGACACCATTAGCTCCAGAGGGAGTCAGAACACAGGTCTCACCCTGGAGTTCGTCCCGGAGCCGCGCCACCGTCCGCCTCACAGAGCCGGAAGATAGAAGCCGGGTGAGTATGAGAAGAAAAGAAGACTTCAGAGGCGGCAGAAGACTTCATGATCTTCACTGAGGTAACGCACAGCGGTGAAGCTGTGTGCCATTGCTCCCATACACCTCACAAAGGGTGCAGGGCGCAGGGGGGGCGCCCTGGGCAGCATATAAACCTCATTTCTGGCAAAAATAATATATATACAGCTGGCCACTGTATATATATAAGAGCCCCTGCCAGTTTTCAGTATATTTGAGCGGGATAGAAGCCCGCCGCCGAGGGGGCGGGGCTTCTCCCTCAGCACTCACCAGCGCCATTTTCTCCACAGCACAGCGCTGAGAGAAAGCTCCCCGGACTCTCTCCTGCTTAATCCACAGTGAAAGAGGGCTTTGAAGAAGAGGGGGGGGGGGGGGGGAACATAATTGGCGCATTTATAAATTACAACAGTGCTACTGGGTAAACATATAATTATTAGAGATGAGCGCCTGAAATTTTTCGGGTTTTGTGTTTTGGTTTTGGGTTCGGTTCGGCGGCCGTGTTTTGGGTTCGACCGCGTTTTGGCAAAACCTCACCGAATTTTTTTTGTCGGATTCGGGTGTGTTTTGGATTCGGGTGTTTTTTTAAAAAAACACTAAAAAACAGCTTAAATCATAGAATTTGGGGGTCATTTTGATCCCATATTATTATTAACCTCAAAAACCATAATCTCCACTCATTTTCAGTCTATTCTGAATACCTCACACCTCACAATATTATTTTTAGTCCTAAAATTTGCACCAAGGTCGCTGGATGACTAAGCTAAGCGACACTAGTGGCCGACACAAACACCTGGCCCATCTAGGAGTGGCACTGCAGTGTCACGCAGGATGTCCCTTCCAAAAAACCCTCCCCAATCAGCACATGACGCAAAGAAAAAAAGAGGCGCAATGAGGTAGCTGACTGTGTGAGTAAGATAAGCGACCCTAGTGGCCGACACAAACACCGGGCCCATTTAGGAGTGGCACTGCAGTGTCACGCAGGATGTCCCTTCCAAAAAACCCTCCCCAATCAGCACATGACGCAAAGAAAAAAAGAGGCGCAATGAGGTAGCTGACTGTGTGAGTAAGATTAGCGACCCTAGTGGCCGACACAAACACCGGGCCCATTTAGGAGTGGCACTGCAGTGTCACGCAGGATGTCCCTTCCAAAAAACCCTCCCCAATCAGCACATGACGCAAAGAAAAAAAGAGGCGCAATGAGGTAGCTGACTGTGTGAGTAAGATTAGCGACCCTAGTGGCCGACACAAACACCGGGCCCATTTAGGAGTGGCACTGCAGTGTCACGCAGGATGTCCCTTCCAAAAAACCCTCCCCAATCAGCACATGACGCAAAGAAAAAAAGAGGCGCAATGAGGTAGCTGACTGTGTGAGTAAGATTAGCGACCCTAGTGGCCGAGACAAACACCGGGCCCATTTAGGAGTGGCACTGCAGTGTCACGCAGGATGTCCCTTCCAAAAAACCCTCCCCAATCAGCACATGACGCAAAGAAAAAAAGAGGCGCAATGAGGTAGCTGACTGTGTGAGTAAGATTAGCGACCCTAGTGGCCGACACAAACACCGGGCCCATTTAGGAGTGGCACTGCAGTGTCACGCAGGATGTCCCTTCCAAAAAACCCTCCCCAAACAGCACATGACGCAAAGAAAAATAAAAGAAAAAAGAGGTGCAAGATGGAATTGTCCTTGGGCCCTCCCACCCACCCTTATGTTGTATAAACAAAACAGGACATGCACACTTTAACCAACCCTTCATTTCAGTGACAGGGTCTGCCACACGACTGTGACTGATATGACGGGTTGGTTTGGACCCCCCCCAAAAAAGAAGCAATTAATCTCTCCTTGCACAAACTGGCTCTACAGAGGCAAGATGTCCACCTCATCATCACCCTCCGATATATCACCGTGTACATCCCCCTCCTCACAGATTATCAATTCGCCCCCACTGGAATCCACCATCTCAGCTCCCTGTGTACTTTGTGGAGGCAATTGCTGCTGGTCAATGTCTCCGCGGAGGAATTGATTATAATTCATTTTAATGAACATCATCTTCTCCACATTTTCTGGATGTAACCTCGTACGCCGATTGCTGACAAGGTGAGCGGCGGCACTAAACACTCTTTCGGAGTACACACTTGTGGGAGGGCAACTTAGGTAGAATAAAGCCAGTTTGTGCAATGGCCTCCAAATTGCCTCTTTTTCCTGCCAGTATAAGTATGGACTGTGTGACGTGCCTACTTGGATGCGGTCACTCATATAATCCTCCACCATTCTTTCAATGGTGAGAGAATCATATGCAGTGACAGTAGACGACATGTCCGTAATCGTTGTCAGGTCCTTCAGTCCGGACCAGATGTCAGCATCAGCAGTCGCTCCAGACTGCCCTGCATCACCGCCAGCGGGTGGGCTCGGAATTCTGAGCCTTTTCCTCGCACCCCCAGTTGCGGGAGAATGTGAAGGAGGAGATGTTGACAGGTCGCGTTCCGCTTGACTTGACAATTTTGTCACCAGCAGGTCTTTGCACCCCAGCAGACTTGTGTCTGCCGGAAAGAGAGATCCAAGGTAGGCTTTAAATCTAGGATCGAGCACGGTGGCCAAAATGTAGTGCTCTGATTTCAACAGATTGACCACCCGTGAATCCTTGTTAAGCGAATTAAGGGCTGCATCCACAAGTCCCACATGCCTAGCGGAATCGCTCCCTTTTAGCTCCTTCTTCAATGCCTCCAGCTTCTTCTGCAAAAGCCTGATGAGGGGAATGACCTGACTCAGGCTGGCAGTGTCTGAACTGACTTCACGTGTGGCAAGTTCAAAGGGCATCAGAACCTTGCACAACGTTGAAATCATTCTCCACTGCGCTTGAGACAGGTGCATTCCACCTCCTATATCGTGCTCAATTGTATAGGCTTGAATGGCCTTTTGCTGCTCCTCCAACCTCTGAAGCATATAGAGGGTTGAATTCCACCTCGTTACCACTTCTTGCTTCAGATGATGGCAGGGCAGGTTCAGTAGTTTTTGGTGGTGCTCCAGTCTTCTGTACGTGGTGCCTGTACGCCGAAAGTGTCCCGCAATTTTTCTGGCCACCGACAGCATCTCTTGCACGCCCCTGTCGTTTTTTAAATAATTCTGCACCACCAAATTCAAGGTATGTGCAAAACATGGGACGTGCTGGAATTTGCCCATATTTAATGCACACACAATATTGCTGGCGTTGTCCGATGCCACAAATCCACAGGAGAGTCCAATTGGGGTAAGCCATTCCGCGATGATCTTCCTCAGTTGCCGTAAGAGGTTTTCAGCTGTGTGCGTATTCTGGAAACCGGTGATACAAAGCGTAGCCTGCCTAGGAAAGAGTTGGCGTTTGCGAGATGCTGCTACTGGTGCCGCCGCTGCTGTTCTTGCGGTGGGAGTCCATACATCTACCCAGTGGGCTGTCACAGTCATATAGTCCTGACCCTGCCCTGCTCCACTTGTCCACATGTCCGTGGTTAAGTGGACATTGGGTACAGCTGCATTTTTTAGGACACTGGTGACTCTTTTTCTGAGGTCTGTGTAAATTTTCGGTATCGCCTGCCTAGAGAAATGGAACCTAGATGGTATTTGGTACCGGGGACACAGTACCTCCAACAAGTCTCTAGTTGGCTCTGCAGTAATGATGGATACCGGAACCACGGTTCTCACCACCCAGGATGCCAAGGCCTCAGTTATCCGCTTTGCAGTAGGATGACTGCTGTGATATTTCATCTTCCTCGCAAAGGACTGTTGGACAGTCAATTGCTTGGTGGAAGTAGTACAAGTGGTCTTACGACTTCCCCTCTGGGATGACCATCGACTCCCAGCAGCAACAACAGCAGCGCCAGCAGCAGTAGGCGTTACACGCAAGGATGCATCGGAGGAATCCCAGGCAGGAGAGGACTCGTCAGAATTGCCAGTGACATTGCCTGCAGGACTATTGGCATTCCTGGGGAAGGAGGAAATTGACACTGAGGGAGTTGGTGGGGTGGTTTGCGTGAGCTTGGTTACAAGAGGAAGGGATTTACTGGTCAGTGGACTGCTTCCGCTGTCACCCAAAGTTTTTGAACTTGTCACTGACTTATTATGAATGCGCTGCAGGTGACGTATAAGGGAGGATGTTCCGAGGTGGTTAACGTCCTTACCCCTACTTATTACAGCTTGACAAAGGGAACACACGGCTTGACACCTGCTGTCCGCATTTCTGTTGAAATAGTTCCACACCGAAGAGCTGATTTTTTTGGTATTTTCACCAGGCATGTCAACGGCCATATTCCTCCCACGGACAACAGGTGTCTCCCCGGGTGCCTGACTTAAACAAACCACCTCACCATCAGAATCCTCCAGGTCAATTTCCTCCCCAGCGCCAGCAACACCCATATCCTCCTCATCCTGGTGTACTTCAACACTGACATCTTCAATCTAACTAGAGATGAGCGCCTGAAATTTTTCGGGTTTTGTGTTTTGGTTTTGGGTTCGGTTCCGCGGCCGTGTTTTGGGTTCGAACGCGTTTTGGCAAAACCTCACCGAATTTTTTTTGTCGGATTCGGGTGTGTTTTGGATTCGGGTGTTTTTTTCAAAAAACACTAAAAAACAGCTTAAATCATAGAATTTGGGGGTCATTTTGATCCCAAAGTATTATTAACCTCAAAAACCATAATTTACACTCATTTTCAGTCTATTCTGAATACCTCACACCTCACAATATTATTTTTAGTCCTAAAATTTGCACCGAGGTCGCTGTGTGAGTAAGATAAGCGACCCTAGTGGCCGACACAAACACCGGGCCCATCTAGGAGTGGCACTGCAGTGTCACGCAGGATGTCCCTTCCAAAAAACCCTCCCCAAACAGCACATGACGCAAAGAAAAAAAGAGGCGCAATGAGGTAGCTGTGTGAGTAAGATTAGCGACCCTAGTGGCCGACACAAACACCGGGCCCATCTAGGAGTGGCACTGCAGTGTCACGCAGGATGGCCCTTCCAAAAAACCCTCCCCAAACAGCACATGACGCAAAGAAAAAAAGAGGCGCAATGAGGTAGCTGTGTGAGTAAGATTAGCGACCCTTGTGGCCGACACAAACACCGGGCCCATCTAGGAGTGGCACTGCAGTGTCACGCAGGATGTCCCTTCCAAAAAACCCTCCCCAAACAGCACATGACGCAAAGAAAAAAAGAGGCGCAATGAGGTAGCTGACTGTGTGAGTAAGATTAGCGACCCTAGTGGCCGACACAAACACCGGGCCCATCTAGGAGTGGCACTGCAGTGTCACGCAGGATGTCCCTTCCAAAAAACCCTCCCCAATCAGCACATGATGCAAAGAAAAAGAAAAGAAAAAAGAGGTGCAAGATGGAATTGTCCTTGGGCCCTCCCACCCACCCTTATGTTGTATAAACAAAACAGGACATGCACACTTTAACCAACCCATCATTTCAGTGACAGGGTCTGCCACACGACTGTGACTGATATGACGGGTTGGTTTGGACCCCCCCCAAAAAAGAAGCAATTAATCTCTCCTTGCACAAACTGGCTCTACAGAGGCAAGATGTCCACCTCATCTTCACCCTCCGATATATCACCGTGTACATCCCCCTCCTCACAGATTATCAATTCGTCCCCACTGGAATCCACCATCTCAGCTCCCTGTGTACTTTGTGGAGGCAATTGCTGCTGGTCAATGTCTCCGCGGAGGAATTGATTATAATTCATTTTAATGAACATCATCTTCTCCACATTTTCTGGATGTAACCTCGTACGCCGATTGCTGACAAGGTGAGCGGCGGCACTAAACACTCTTTCGGAGTACACACTTGTGGGAGGGCAACTTAGGTAGAATAAAGCCAGTTTGTGCAAGGGCCTCCAAATTGCCTCTTTTTCCTGCCAGTATAAGTACGGACTGTGTGAGGTGCCTACTTGGATGCGGTCACTCATATAATCCTCCACCATTCTATCAATGTTGAGAGAATCATATGCAGTGACAGTAGACGACATGTCCGTAATCGTTGTCAGGTCCTTCAGTCCGGACCAGATGTCAGCATCAGCAGTCGCTCCAGACTGCCCTGCATCACCGCCAGATGGTGGGCTCGGAATTCTGAGCCTTTTCCTCGCACCCCCAGTTGCGGGAGAATGTGAAGGAGGAGATGTTGACAGGTCGCGTTCCGCTTGACTTGACAATTTTGTCACCAGCAGGTCTTTGCACCCCAGCAGACTTGTGTCTGCCGGAAAGAGAGATCCAAGGTAGGCTTTAAATCTAGGATCGAGCACGGTGGCCAAAATGTAGTGCTCTGATTTCAACAGATTGACCACCCGTGAATCCTTGTTAAGCGAATTAAGGGCTGCATCCACAAGTCCCACATGCCTAGCGGAATCGCTCCCTTTTAGCTCCTTCTTCAATGCCTCCAGCTTCTTCTGCAAAAGCCTGATGAGGGGAATGACCTGACTCAGGCTGGCAGTGTCTGAACTGACTTCACGTGTGGCAAGTTCAAAGGGCATCAGAACCTTGCACAACGTTGAAATCATTCTCCACTGCACTTGAGACAGGTGCATTCCACCTCCTATATCGTGCTCAATTGTATAGGCTTGAATGGCCTTTTGCTGCTCCTCCAACCTCTGAAGCATATAGAGGGTTGAATTCCACCTCGTTACCACTTCTTGCTTCAGATGATGGCAGGGCAGGTTCAGTAGTTTTTGGTGGTGCTCCAGTCTTCTGTACGTGGTGCCTGTACGCCGAAAGTGTCCCGCAATTTTTCTGGCCACCGACAGCATCTCTTGCACGCCCCTGTCGTTTTTAAAAAAATTCTGCACCACCAAATTCAAGGTATGTGCAAAACATGGGACGTGCTGGAATTTGCCCATATTTAATGCACACACAATATTGCTGGCGTTGTCCGATGCCACAAATCCACAGGAGAGTCCAATTGGGGTAAGCCATTCCGCGATGATCTTCCTCAGTTGCCGTAAGAGGTTTTCAGCTGTGTGCGTATTCTGGAAACCGGTGATACAAAGCGTAGCATGCCTAGGAAAGAGTTGGCGTTTGCGAGATGCTGCTACTGGTGCCGCCGCTGCTGTTCTTGCGGCGGGAGTCCATACATCTACCCAGTGGGCTGTCACAGTCATATAGTCCTGACCCTGCCCTGCTCCACTTGTCCACATGTCCGTGGTTAAGTGGACATTGGGTACAGCTGCATTTTTTAGGACACTGGTGACTCTTTTTCTGAGGTCTGTGTACATTTTCGGTATCGCCTGCCTAGAGAAATGGAACCTAGATGGTATTTGGTACCGGGGACACAGTACCTCCAACAAGTCTCTAGTTGGCTCTGCAGTAATGATGGATACCGGAACCACGTTTCTCACCACCCAGGATGCCAAGGCCTCAGTTATCCGCTTTGCAGTAGGATGACTGCTGTGATATTTCATCTTCCTCGCAAAGGACTGTTGAACAGTCAATTGCTTACTGGAAGTAGTACAAGTGGGCTTACGACTTCCCCTCTGGGATGACCATCGACTCCCAGCGGCAACAACAGCAGCGCCAGCAGCAGTAGGCGTTACACGCAAGGATGCATCGGAGGAATCCCAGGCAGGAGAGGACTCGTCAGAATTGCCAGTGACATGGCCTGCAGGACTATTGGCATTCCTGGGGAAGGAGGAAATTGACACTGAGGGAGTTGGTGGGGTGGTTTGCGTGAGCTTGGTTACAATAGGAAGGGATTTACTGGTCAGTGGACTGCTTCCGCTGTCACCCAAAGTTTTTGAACTTGTCACTGACTTATTATGAATGCGCTGCAGGTGACGTATAAGGGAGGATGTTCCGAGGTGGTTAACGTCCTTACCCCTACTTATTACAGCTTGACAAAGGGAACACACGGCTTGACACCTGTTGTCCGCATTTCTGGTGAAATACCTCCACACCGAAGAGCTGATTTTTTTGGTATTTTCACCTGGCATGTCAACGGCCATATTCCTCCAACGGACAACAGGTGTCTCCCCGGGTGCCTGACTTAAACAAACCACCTCACCATCAGAATCCTCCTGGTCAATTTCCTCCCCAGCGCCAGCAACACCCATATCCTCCTCATCCTGGTGTCCTTCAACACTGACATCTTCAATCTGACTATCAGGAACTGGACTGCGGGTGCTCCTTCCAGCACTTGCAGGGGGCGTGCAAATGGTGGAAGGCGCATGCTCTTCACGTCCAGTGTTGGGAAGGTCAGGCATCGCAACCGACACAATTGGACTCTCCTTGTGGATTTGGGATTTCGAAAAATGCACAGTTCTTTGCTGTGCTGCTTTTGCCAGCTTGAGTCTTTTCATTTTTCTAGCGAGAGGCTGAGTGCTTCCATCCTCATGTGAAGCTGAACCACTAGCCATGAACATAGGCCAGGGCCTCAGCCGTTCCTTGCCACTCCGTGTGGTAAATGGCATATTGGCAAGTTTACGCTTCTCCTCCGACAATTTTATTTTAGGTTTTGGAGTCCTTTTTTTACTGATATTTGGTGTTTTGGATTTGACATGCTCTGTACTATGACATTGGGCATCGGCCTTGGCAGACGACGTTGCTGGCATTTCATCGTCTCGGCCATGACTAGTGGCAGCAGCTTCAGCACGAGGTGGAAGTGGATCTTGATCTTTCCCTAATTTTGGAACCTCAACATTTTTGTTCTCCATATTTTAATAGGCACAACTAAAAGGCACCTCAGGTAAACAATGGAGATGGATGGATTGGATACTAGTATACAATTATGGACGGGCTGCCGAGTGCCGACACAGAGGTAGCCACAGCCGTGAACTACCGCACTGTACTGTGTCTGCTGCTAATATATAGACTGGTTGATAAAGAGATAGTATACTCGTAACTAGTATGTATGTATAAAGAAAGAAAAAAAAACCACGGTTAGGTGGTATATACAATTATGGACGGGCTGCCGAGTGCCGACACAGAGGTAGCCACAGCCGTGAACTACCGCACTGTACTGTGTCTGCTGCTAATATATAGACTGGTTGATAAAGAGATAGTATACTCGTAACTAGTATGTATGTATAAAGAAAGAAAAAAAAACCACGGTTAGGTGGTATATACAATTATGGACGGGCTGCCGAGTGCCGACACAGAGGTAGCCACAGCTGTGAACTACCGCACTGTACTGTGTCTGCTGCTAATATAGACTGGTTGATAAAGAGATAGTATACTCGTAACTAGTATGACTATAAAGAAAGAAAAAAAAACCACGGTTAGGTGGTATATACAATTATGGACGGGCTGCCGAGTGCCGACACAGAGGTAGCCACAGCCGTGAACTACCGCACTGTACTGTGTCTGCTGCTAATATATAGACTGGTTGATAAAGAGATAGTATACTCGTAACTAGTATGTATGTATAAAGAATGAAAAAAAAACCACGGTTAGGTGGTATATACAATTATGGACGGGCTGCCGAGTGCCGACACAGAGGTAGCCACAGCCGTGAACTACCGCACTGTACTGTGTCTGCTGCTAATATAGACTGGTTGATAAAGAGATAGTATACTCGTAACTAGTATGACTATAAAGAAAGAAAAAAAAACCACGGTTAGGTGGTATATACAATTATGGACGGGCTGCCGAGTGCCGACACAGAGGTAGCCACAGCCGTGAACTACCGCACTGTACTGTGTCTGCTGCTAATATATAGACTGGTTGATAAAGAGATAGTATACTCGTAACTAGTATGTATGTATAAAGAAAGAAAAAAAAACCACGGTTAGGTGGTATATACAATTATGGACGGGCTGCCGAGTGCCGACACAGAGGTAGCCACAGCCGTGAACTACCGCACTGTACTGTGTCTGCTGCTAATATAGACTGGTTGATAAAGAGATAGTATACTACTAATATTATATATACTGGTGGTCAGGTCACTGGTCACTAGTCACACTGGCAGTGGCACTCCTGCAGCAAAAGTGTGCACTGTTTAATTTTAATATAATATTATGTAATCCTGGCTCCTGCTATAACCTATAACTGGCACTGCAGTAGTGCTCCCCAGTCTCCCCCACAATTATAAGCTGTGTGAGCTGAGCAGTCAGACAGATATATAATATATATAGATGATGCAGCACACTGGCCTGAGCCTGAGCAGTGCACACAGATATGGTATGTGACTGACTGAGTCACTGTGTGTATCGCTTTTTTCAGGCAGAGAACGGATATATTAAATAAACTGCACTGTGTGTCTGGTGGTCACTCACTATATAATATATTATGTACTCCTGGCTCCTGCTATAACCTATAACTGGCACTGCAGTAGTGCTCCCCAGTCTCCCCCACAATTATAAGCTGTGTGAGCTGAGCAGTCAGACAGATATATATAATATTATATATAGATAGATAATAGATGATGCAGCACACTGGCCTGAGCCTGAGCAGTGCACACAGATATGGTATGTGACTGAGTCACTGTGTGCTGTGTATCGCTTTTTTCAGGCAGAGAACGGATTATAAAGTAAACTGCACTGTCCTCACTAGTAAACTCTCTCCACTCAGTCTCTACACTTCTACAGTAACAGTACTCCTCCTAGTCAGCTCCAGTAAATCTCTCTCAGTCTCTTATAATCTAAATGGAGAGGACGCCAGCCACGTCCTCTCCCTATCAATCTCAATGCACGTGTGAAAATGGCGGCGACGCGCGGCTCCTTATATAGAATCCGAGTCTCGCGATAGAATCCGAGCCTCGCGAGAATCCGACAGCGTCATGATGACGTTCGGGCGCGCTCGGGTTAACCGAGCAAGGCGGGAAGATCCGAGTCGCTCGGACCCGTGAAAAAAAACATGAAGTTCTGGCGGGTTCGGATTCAGAGAAACCGAACCCGCTCATCTCTAAATCTAACTATCAGGAACTGGACTGCGGGTGCTCCTTCCAGCACTTGCAGGGGGCGTGCAAATGGTGGAAGGCGCATGCTCTTCACGTCCAGTGTTGGGAAGGTCAGGCATCGCAACCGACACAATTGGACTCTCCTTGTGGATTTGGGATTTCGAAGAACGCACAGTTCTTTGCGGTGCTACTGCTTTTGCCAGCTTGAGTCTTTTCATTTTTCTAGCGAGAGGCTGAGTGCCTCCATCCTCATGTGAAGCTGAACCACTAGCCATGAACATAGGCCAGGGCCTCAGCCGTTCCTTGCCACTCCGTGTGGTAAATGGCATATTGGCAAGTTTACGCTTCTCCTCCGACAATTTTATTTTAGGTTTTGGAGTCCTTTTTTTACTGATATTTGGTGTTTTGGATTTGACATGCTCTGTACTATGACATTGGGCATCGGCCTTGGCAGACGACGTTGCTGGCATTTCATCGTCTCGGCCATGACTAGTGGCAGCAGCTTCAGCACGAGGTGGAAGTGGATCTTGATCTTTCCCTAATTTTGGAACCTCAACATTTTTGTTCTCCATATTTTAATAGGCACAACTAAAAGGCACCTCAGGTAAACAATGGAGATGGATGGATACTAGTATACAATTATGGACGGACTGCCGAGTGCAGACACAGAGGTAGCTACAGCCGTGAACTACCGTACTGTGTCTGCTGCTAATATAGACTGGTTGATAAAGAGATGTCGTAGTATGTATGTATGAAGAAGAAAGAAAAAAAAACCACGGTTAGGTGGTATACAATTATGGACGGACAGCCGAGTGCCGACACAGAGGTAGCCACAGCCGTGAACTACCGTACTGTACTGTGTCTGCTGCTAATATAGACTGGTTGATAAAGAGATGTCGTAGTATGTATGTATGAAGAAGAAAGAAAAAAAAAACCACGGGTAGGTGGTATACAATTATGGACGGACTGCCGAGTGCCGACACAGAGGTAGCCACAGCCGTGAACTACCGTACTGTACTGTGTCTGCTGCTAATATAGACTGGTTGATAAAGAGATGTAGTAGTATGTATGTATAAAGAAGAAAGAAAAAAAAACCACGGGTAGGTGGTATACAATTATGGATGGACTGCCGAGTGCCGACACAGAGGTAGCTACAGCCGTGAACTACCGTACTGTGTCTGCTGCGACTGGATGATAAATAATGATATAAAAAATATATTTATATCACTACTGCAGCCGGACAGGTATATATATTATATAATGACGGACCTGCTGGACACTGTCTGTCAGCAGAATGAGTTTTTTATAGAATAAAAAAAAAACACCACACAAGTGAAGTCACACGACGAGTGTTTAACTTTTTCAGGCAATCACAATATAGTATACTACTAACTATACTGGTGGTCAGTGTGGTCAGGTCACTGGTCAGTCACACTGGCAGTGGCACTCCTGCAGCAAAAGTGTGCACTGTTTAATTTTAATATAATATGTACTCCTGGCTCCTGCTATAACCTATAACTGGCACTGCAGTGCTCCCCAGTCTCCCCCACAATTATAAGCTGTGTGAGCTGAGCACAGTCAGATATATAATATATACATAGATGATGCAGCACACTGGGCTGAGCAGTGCACACAGATATGGTATGTGACTGTCTTGTACTCCTGGCTCCTGCTATAACCTATAACTGGCACTGCAGTGCTCCCCAGTCTCCCCCACAATTATAAGCTGTGTGAGCTGAGCACAGTCAGATATATAATATATACATAGATGATGCAGGCATGCAGCACACTGGGCTGAGCAGTGCACACAGATATGGTATGTGACTGAGTCACTGTGTGTACCATTTTTTTCAGGCAGAGAACGGATATATTAAATAAAACAACTGCACTGCTGGTGGTCACTGTGGTCAGTCACTAAACTCTGCACTCTCTTCTACAGTATCAGCCTCAGGTCAATCTCTCTCTCTCTCTCCTAATCTAAATGGAGAGGACGCCAGCCACGTCCTCTCCCTATCAATCTCAATGCACGTGTGAAAATGGCGGCGACGCGCGGCTCCTTATATAGAATCCGAGTCTCGCGAGAATCCGACAGCGTCATGATGACGTTCGGGCGCGCTCGGGTTAACCGAGCAAGGCGGGAAGATCCGAGTCGCTCGGACCCGTGAAAAAAAACATGAAGTTCGTGCGGGTTCGGATTCAGAGAAACCGAACCCGCTCATCTCTAATAATTATATAATGTTTTTTCCTGGGTCATATAGCGCTGGGGTGTGTGCTGGCATACTCTCTCTCTGTCTCTCCAAAGGTCCTTGTGGGGGAACTGTCTTCAGATAAGAGGATTCCCTGAGTGTGTGGTGTGTCGGTACGCGTGTGGCGACATGTCTGAGGTAGAAGGCTTTCAGGAGGAGGAAGAGGTAAAAATGAATGAGGTGTCTCCGTGGACAATGCCGACACCTGACTGGATGGATATGTGGAATGTTTTAAGTGCTAATGTTAATTTATTGCACAAAAGATTAGACAAAGCTGAAGCTAGGGTACAGTCAGGGACTCAACCCATGCCTGCCCCTATGTCGCAGGGACCTTCGGGGTCTCAAAAGTGCCCACTATCCCAAATTGTTGACACAGATACCGACACGGATTCTGACTCCAGTGTCGACTACGATGATGCAAAGTTGCAGCCAAAATTGGCTAAATGTATTCGATATATGAGTATTGCAATAAAAGATGTTTTGCACATCACAGAGGAACCCCCTGTTCCTGACACGAGGGTACACATGTATAAGGGAAAGAAACCTGAGGTAACCTTTCCCCCCTCACATGAGTTGAATGAATTATGTGAAAAAGCTTGGGAATCTCCAGACAAGAAACTGCAGATTCCCAAAAGGATTCTTATGGCGTATCCTTTCCCGCCAACGGACAGAATACGGTGGGAATCCTCCCCTAGGGTGGATAAAGCATTGACACGCTTATCCAAAAAGGTAGCGCTACCATCCCAAGATACGCTACCCTCAAAGATCCTGCGGACTGCAAGCAGGAGGTTACCTTGAAGTCCATTTACACACATTCTGGTACCTTACTCAGACCGGCGATTGCGTCGGCCTGGGTTTGTAGCGCGGTAGCAGCATGGACAGATACCTTATCAGCGGAAATTGAGACCCTAGATAAGGATACCATTTTATTGACCCTAGGGCATATAAAAGATGCTGTCCTATATATGAGAGATGCTCAAAGAGACATTAGTCTACTGGGTTCTAGAATCAATGCTAGGTCGATTTCTGCTAGACGAGTCCTATGGACCCGGCAATGGACAGGTGATGCCGACTCAAAGAGGCATATGGAGGTATTACCTTACAAGGGTGAGGAATTGTTTGGAGAAGGTCTCTCGGACCTGGTCTCC
Organism: Pseudophryne corroboree; assembly: GCF_028390025.1. Taxonomy (NCBI): domain Eukaryota; kingdom Metazoa; phylum Chordata; class Amphibia; order Anura; family Myobatrachidae; genus Pseudophryne; species Pseudophryne corroboree. The sequence goes on along the minus strand of NC_086450.1, from coordinate 204,573,639 downwards.
ACAGCTACAGCTGGTAAATCAAATTTTTTGCCTTATATTCCCTCACAGCCTAAGAAAGCGCCACATTATCAAATGCAGTCCTTTCGATCACAAAGAAACAAGAAAGTACGAGGTGCGTCCTTTCTTGCCAGAGGTAAGAGCAGAGGAAAAAAGCTGCACAACACAGCTAGTTCCCAGGACCAGAAGTCCTCACCGGCCTCTACAAAATCCACCGCATGACGCTGGGGCTCCACTGAGGGAGTCCGCCCCAGTGGGGGCACGTCTTTGACTTTTCAGCCACATCTGGGTTCACTCACAGGTGGATCCCTGGGCGATAGAAATTGTCTCCCAGGGTTACAAGCTGGAATTCGAAGAGGTGCCCCCTCGCCGGTTTTTCAAATCGGTCCTACCAGCTTCTCCCCCAGAAAGGGAGATAGTGTTAAATGCAATTCACAAATTGTATCTTCAACAGGTGGTGGTCAAGGTTCCCCTGCTTCAACAAGGAAGGGGATATTACTCGACCCTGCTTGTAGTCCCGAAACCAGACGGTTCGGTCAGACCCATATTAAATATAAAATCCCCAAACCTATATTTGAAAAGGTTCAAGTTCAAGTTGGAATCGCTAAGAGCGGTCATCGCCAGCCTGGAAGGGGGGATTTTATGCTATCTCTGGACATAAAGGATGCATACCTTCATTTTCCCATTTATCCACCTCATCAGGCGTACCTAAGATTTGCGGTACAGGATTGTCATTACCAATTTCAGACGGTGCCGATTGTTCTCTCCATGGCCCCGAGAATTTTCACCAAGGTAATGGCGGAAATGATGGTGCTCCTACGAAAGCAAGGTGTCACAATTATCCCGTACTTGGACGATCTCCTCATAAAAGCGAGATCAAAAGAGCAGTTGCTGAACAGCGTATCACTTTCACTGAAGGTGTTACAGGAACACGGCTGGATTCTCAATATCCCCAAGTCGCAGTTGGTTCCTTCGACTCGTCTGACTTTCTTGGGCATGATTCTGGATACGGACCAGAAAAGGGTTTATCTTCCGATAGAAAAGGCCCAGGAACTCATGACTCTGGTCAGTAACCTATTGAAACCAAAACAGGTGTCAGTGCATCACTGCACTCGAGTCCTGGGAAAGAGGGTGGCATCATACGAGGCCATTCCCTTCGGCAGGTTCCATGCGAGGATCTTCCAATGGGACCTACTGGACAAGTGGTCCGGGTCACATCTACAGATTCATCAGTTGATCACCCTATCCCCCAGGGCCAGGGTATCTCTCCTGTGGTGGCTGCAGAGTACTCACCTTCTAGAGGGCCACAGGTTCGGCATTCAGAACTGGATCCTGGTGACCACGGATGCGAGTCTCCGAGGTTGGGGAGCAGTCACACAGGGAAGAAATTTCCAAGGTCTTTGGTCAAGTCAGGAGACTTGTCTTCACATCAACATCCTGGAACTAAGGGCCATATACAACGCCCTACAGCAAGCGGAGACCTTTCTTCGCAGCCAACCAGTTCTGATCCAGTCAGACAACGTCACTGCAGTAGCTCATGTAAACCGCCAAGGTAGCACAAAGAGCAGAGCGGCAATGGCGGAAGCCACCAGAATTCTTCGCTGGGTGGAGAATCATGTAAGCGCACTGTCAGCAGTGTTCATTCCAGGAGTGGACAACTGGGAAGCAGACTTCCTCAGCAGACATAACCTGCATCCAGGAGAGTGGGGACTTCATCAGGAAGTCTTCGCACAGATTGCAAGTCGGTGGGGACTGCCCCAGATAGACATGATGGCGTCCCGCCTCAACAAAAAGCTACAGAGGTATTGCGCCAGGTCAAGAGACCCTCAGGCAATAGCTGTAGACGCCCTAGTGACACCGTGGGTGTTCCGGTCGGTCTATGTATTTCCTCCTCTTCCTCTCATACCCAAGGTGTTGAGAATAGTAAGAAAAAGAGGAGTGAGAACAATCATCATTGTTCCAGATTGGCCTCGAAGGACCTGGTATCCGGATCTGCAGGAAATGCTCACAGAAGATCCGTGGCCTCTTCCTCTAAGACAGGACCTGTTGCAACAGGGGCCTTGTCTGTTCCAAGACTTACCGCGGCTGCGTTTGACGGCATGGCGGTTGAACGCCGGATCCTAGCGGAAAAGGGTATTCCGGATGAGGTCATTCCTATGCTGATAAAGGCTAGGAAGGACGTGACAGCTAAGCATTATCACCGTATATGGCGAAAATATGTGTCTTGGTGTGAGGCCAGGAATGTTCCTACGGAAGAATTCCATCAGGGCCGCTTACTTCACTTCCTACAAACTGGAGTGAATATGGGCCTAAAATTAGGCTCCATTAAGGTTCAGATTTCGGCCTTATCCATTTTCTTTCAAAATTAATTGGCTACTCTTCCAGAAGTACAGACGTTTGTGAAGGGAGTGCTGCATATTCAGCCTCCTTTTGTACCTCCGGTGGCACCTTGGGAGCTTAACGTGGTGTTGAGTTTCCTTAAGTCGCACTGATTTGAACCACTTAAAACGGTGGAGTTGAAATATCTCACTTGGAAAGTGGTCATGTTGTTAGCCTTGGCTTCGGCTAGGCGAGTGTCAGAATTGGCGGCTTTGTCTCATAAAAGCCCCTATCTAGTTTTCCATATGGATAGAGCGGATTTGCGGACCCGTCCTCAATTCTTGCCTAAGGTGGTGTCATCTTTTCATATGAACCAACCTATTGTGGTGCCTGTGGCTACGTGAGACTTGGAGGATTCCGAGTCCCTTGATGTAGTCAGGGCTTTGAAAATTTACGTGGCCAGAACTGCTAGAGTCAGAAAAACAGAAGCACTATTTGTCCTATATGCAGCCAACAAGGTTGGCGTCCCTGCTTCAAAGCAGACTATTGCTTGCTGGATCTGTAACACGATTCAGCAGACGCATTCTACGGCTGGATTGCCGTTACCAAAATCGGTCAAGGCTCATTCCACTAGGAAGGTGGGCTTGTCTTGGGCGGCTGCCCGAGGGGTTTCGGCAGTACAACTATGCCGAGCTGCTACTTGGTCGGGTTCAAACACCTTTGCAAAGTTCTATAAGTTTGATACCCTAGCTGAGGAGGACCTCCTGTTTGCTCAATCGGTGCTGCAGAGTCATCCGCACTCTCCCGCCCGTTTGGGAGCTTTGGTATAATCCCCATGGTCCTTACGGAGTCCCCAGCATCCTCTAGGATGTAAGAGAAAATAAGATTTTAAACCTACTGGTAAATCTTTTTCTCGTAGTCTGTAGAGGATGCTGGGCGCCCGTCCCAAGTGCGGACTACTTCTGCAAGACTTGTATATAGTTATTGCTTACGTAAGGGTTATGTTATAGTTTTCATCAGTTTTCGACTGATGCTATGTTGTTGTCATACTGTTAACTGGGTAGTATATCACAAGTTCTACGGTGTGATTGGTGTGGCTGGTATGAATCTTGCCCTTGGATTAACAAAATCCTTTCCTCGTACTGTCCGTCTCCTCTGGGCACAGTTTCTCTAACTGAGGTCTGGAGGAGGGGCATAGAGGGAGGAGCCAGTGCACACCCAGATCTAAAGTATTTCTTAAAGTGCCCATGTCTCCTGCGGAGCCCGTCTATCCCCATGGTCCTTACGGAGTCCCCAGCATCCTCTACGGACTACGAGAAAAAGATTTACCGGTAGGTTTAAAATCTTATTATTCTGACAATAGTATGCCAGGCTGTTATTTAGCCCTAGGCTGTCCCTGACATACACTCATAATGTTCTAAGTGCAAATAGCAAGCATGAACGCATTCCATTCTAGGCATGTTTTTAATGTTGGATAGAAAACCTGCACCTTCATGCTGTCACTTTATAATATATGTCTGCCCCTAAAACCTTGCACAAAATTCCAAATTTTCAATAAAGACCCTTTATTACTTAACCTTATAATAAAGCTCCTTGAATACAGTTCATGAATGTTGCAGTAGGACATGAAACAGGAGTTAGGAGTTTCTGCTTCACAATCTATATTTTCTTTGCATTTAAGACAATGGAATAAAAAAAGATGAACAAAATGCCTTGTTGTGGCTTTCAGCCAAAGGTGGGATGACTAGGATGTGATTCCAAACCAAACATTTCCAGCATCAACAGGTTTGTGTCACAGTGACAATATAACCCAACCCTATCCTGTGGGGAACATCTGCTTCACTGTGATTGTTAAAGGAGTGACCCTGGGAAAATACAATGTCACTATGACAACATGTCCTCAGCTGCCGTTACATGATCTGTAAGGTATAATATTGCACAGTCATGACTTCTCTATATATGGTATCATGCACTCCTGACTTTACTACATAATAAATGCCTAGAAAAATCATTATCAGCCAGTCTCTCATAATAATATTAAAAGAGGGTTGATGGGGAAGGGATACGCTTATCAATTACTTAATTTTATGCAGTAAATCCAGATTAATCACAGTATATGTCTATGTTTCCCTTGATGCAGCAACTAAGCACCTTGTTATGTGGCCAATAAAGTGCCATGAAGAGGAATTTTGTGTTAGAGCAGTTGTTCCAAAACTTTTTTGAGTCATGGCGCCCTAGAGTATCAGCCTGTGTTTCACCGCACCCCTAGGCCAATAGTTTGTTTTTGAGAAATTCAGAATTTTTGTTTGAAATTAAATGAATTGTGTTTATACGTCATCCTTAGGGCCAGTTATGTTTGTCCACATATTTTATGATTGGAATCCACAAGCACTGGTATTGCCTATTACATTGACCAGAAATAATGAGTTGGTCCTGGACCACCAACCCAGGGCACCCATGCAAGTGCCACGGCTCCCAGTTTGGGTACCACTATGTTAGAGTATGAACTGCACTGAAGCTCATATGGACCACTAGGGACAACCAGGGAGTAAGCTCTAACTGATTTCTATTTGTAGGTTGGAAGGGTAGTCCTTATGTATCATATTCGGGTAGTACGGATGGTGTAATGGTTAGCATTACTGCCTCATAGCACTGAGGTCATGGGTTCGATACCCACCATGAATGTGTGCACGTGTTTATGTGATAGGGAATATAGACTGTAAGCTCCACTGGGGCAGGGACCGATGTGAATGGCCAAATATTCTCTGTAAAGCTCTGCAGAATATGTGTGAGCTACATAAATAACTGGTAATAATAATAATAATAATAATAATAATAATAATATATTTGATGGGAACAAGCTGTGTTGGTACATCTTTAGGCTCCATTCTGCCCAGGATACTATTGAGGTGTGGAGGTTTGCATGTTTTTCCTCTGTACACTTGGGTTCTCTGCAGGTGCTCTGGCTTCCGAATATAGCAGTTAGCTCTTAGAATTGCGAGTGGTTCATCTTAGACTGTAAACTGTAAGTGCTATCATTTAAACATGTTAGTTAATTAACCTCTAGGGGGAACTAAAACTACCTTGTTGAAGTTAAGACCTAGGGGTAAATTTACTAAGATTCGTATTTTCCCGTTTGAGGTCAAAGTTCAATCACGAATGACATCGAAAGTGTAAATATGCAACTTTTTGAATTGATTACGACTAATTTACTAAGCTGCCGTATTCTGCATTTTCGGGTTTTCCGATGTTGATGTCATTCGTTTTTTTTGGCAGTGTTTTACGTGAGTGACTTGTAAAACACTGCCGACTTTAATACAATGAATCTCGGCCGGATCTGAGAGATCCGTGCTGGGCTACATTGTGCACCTTGTAAAAAAAAATTAAAATGTTTAAATGTAAAAAAAAAATTGCGTGGGGTCCCCCCTCCTAAGGCAAACCAGCCTCGGGCTCTTTGAGCCGATCCTGGTTGCAGAAATATGGGGAAAAAATGGACAGGGGTTCCCCCATATTTAAACAACCAGCATCGGGCTCTGCGCCTGGTCCTGGTTCCAAAAATACGGGGGACAAAAAGCGTAGGGGTCCCCCGTATTTTTTAAACCAGCACCGGGCTCCACTAGCTGGACAGATAATGCCACAGCCGGGGGTCACTTTTATACTAGAGATGAGCGCCGGAAATTTTTCTGGTTTTGTGTTTTGGTTTTGGGTTCGGTTCCGCGGCCGTGTTTTGGGTTCGACCGCGTTTTGGCAAAACCTCACCGAATTTTTTTTGTCGGATTCGGGTGTGTTTTGGATTCGGGTGTTTTTTTCAAAAAACACTAAAAAACAGCTTAAATCATAGAATTTGGGGGTCATTTTGATCCCAAAGTATTATTAACCTCAAAAACCATAATTTACACTCATTTTCAGTCTATTCTGAATACCTCACACCTCACAATATTATTTTTAGTCCTAAAATTTGCACATAGGTCGCTGGATGACTAAGCTAAGCGACCCTAGTGGCCGACACAAACACCGGGCCCATCTAGGAGTGGCACTGCAGTGTCACGCAGGATGTCCCTTCCAAAAAACCCTCCCCAAACAGCACATGACGCAAAGAAAAAAAGAGGCGCAATGAGGTAGCTGTGTGAGTAAGATAAGCGACCCTAGTGGCCGACACAAACACCGGGCCCATCTAGGAGTGTCACTACAGTGTCACGCAGGATGTCCCTTCCAAAAAACCCTCCCCAAACAGCACATGACGCAAAGAAAAAAAGAGGCGCAATGAGGTAGCTGTGTGAGTAAGATAAGCGACCCTAGTGGCCGACACAAACACCGGGCCCATCTAGGAGTGTCACTGCAGTGTCACGCAGGATGTCCCTTCCAAAAAACCCTCCCCAAACAGCACATGACGCAAAGAAAAAAAGAGGCGCAATGAGGTAGCTGTGTGAGTAAGATAAGCGACCCTAGTGGCCGACACAAACACCGGGCCCATCTAGGAGTGTCACTGCAGTGTCACGCAGGATGTCCCTTCCAAAAAACCCTCCCCAAACAGCACATGACGCAAAGAAACAAAGAGGCGCAATGAGGTAGCTGTGTGAGTAAGATAAGCGACCCTAGTGGCCGACACAAACACCGGGCCCATCTAGGAGTGGCACTGCAGTGTCACGCAGGATGTCCCTTCCAAAAAACCCTCCCCAAACAGCACATGACGCAAAGAAAAATTAAAGAAAAAAGAGGTGCAAGATGGAATTGTCCTTGGGCCCTCCCACCCACCCTTATGTTGTATAAACAGGACATGCACACTTTAACCAACCCATCATTTCAGTGACAGGGTCTGCCACACGACTGTGACTGAAATGACGGGTTGGTTTGGACCCCCACCAAAAAAGAAGCAATTAATCTTTCCTTGCACAGACTGGCTCTACAGAGGCAAGATGTCCACCTCATCATCATCCTCCGATATATCACCGTGTACATCCCCCTCCTCACAGATTATCAATTCGTCCCCACTGGAATCCACCATCTCAGCTCCCTGTGTACTTTGTGGAGGCAATTGCTGCTGGTCAATGTCTCCACGGAGGAATTGATTATAATTCATTTTAATGAACATCATCTTCTCCACATTTTCTGGATGTAACCTCGTACGCCGATTGCTGACAAGGTGAGCGGCGGCACTAAACACTCTTTCGGAGTACACACTTGTGGGAGGGCAACTTAGGTAGAATAAAGCCAGTTTGTGCAAGGGCCTCCAAATTGCCTATTTTTCCTGCCGGTATAAGTACGGACTGTGTGACGTGCCTACTTGGATGCGGTCACTCATATAATCCTCCACCATTCTTTCAATGGTGAGAGAATCATATGCAGTGACAGTAGACGACATGTCCGTAATCGTTGTCAGGTCCTTCAGTCCGGACCAGATGTCAGCATCAGCAGTCGCTCCAGACTGCCCTGCATCACCGCCAGCGGGTGGGCTCGGAATTCTGAGCCTTTTCCTCGCACCCCCAGTTGCGGGAGAATGTGAAGGAGGAGATGTTGACAGGTCGCGTTCCGCTTGACTTGACAATTTTCTCACCAGCAGGTCTTTCAACCCCAGCAGACTTGTGTCTGCCGGAAAGAGAGATCCAAGGTAGGCTTTAAATCTAGGATCGAGCACGGTGGCCAAAATGTAGTGCTCTGATTTCAACAGATTGACCACCCGTGAATCCTTGTTAAGCGAATTAAGGGCTCCATCCACAAGTCCCACATGCCTAGCGGAATCGCTCCGTGTTAGCTCCTCCTTCAATGTCTCCAGCTTCTTCTGCAAAAGCCTGATGAGGGGAATGACCTGACTCAGGCTGGCAGTGTCTGAACTGACTTCACGTGTGGCAAGTTCAAAGGGCATCAGAACCTTGCACAACGTTGAAATCATTCTCCACTGCGCTTGAGACAGGTGCATTCCACCTCCTATATCGTGCTCAATTGTATAGGCTTGAATGGCCTTTTGCTGCTCCTCCAACCTCTGAAGCATATAGAGGGTTGAATTCCACCTCGTTACCACTTCTTGCTTCAGATGATGGCAGGGCAGGTTCAGTAGTTTTTGGTGGTGCTCCAGTCTTCTGTACGTGGTGCCTGTACGCCGAAAGTGTCCCGCAATTCTTCTGGCCACCGACAGCATCTCTTGCACGCCCCTGTCGTTTTTTAAAAAATTCTGCACCACCAAATTCAAGGTATGTGCAAAACATGGGACGTGCTGGAATTTGCCCATATTTAATGCACACACAATATTGCTGGCGTTGTCCGATGCCACAAATCCACAGGAGAGTCCAATTGGGGTAAGCCATTCCGCGATGATCTTCCTCAGTTGCCGTAAGAGGTTTTCAGCTGTGTGCGTATTCTGGAAAGCGGTGATACAAAGCGTAGCCTGCCTAGGAAAGAGTTGGCGTTTGCGAGATGCTGCTACTGGTGCCGCCGCTGCTGTTCTTGCGGCAGGAGTCCATACATCTACCCAGTGGGCTGTCACAGTCATATAGTCCTGACCCTGCCCTGCTCCACTTGTCCACATGTCCGTGGTTAAGTGGACATTGGGTACAACTGCATTTTTTAGGACACTGGTGAGTCTTTTTCTGACGTCCGTGTACATTCTCGGTATCGCCTGCCTAGAGAAGTGGAACCTAGATGGTATTTGGTAACGGGGGCACACTGCCTCAATAAATTGTCTAGTTCCCTGTGAACGAACGGCGGATACCGGACGCACGTCTAACACCAACATAGTTGTCAAGACCTCAGTTATCCGCTTTGCAACAGGATGACTGCTGTGATATTTCATCTTCCTCGCAAAGGACTGTTGGACAGTCAATTGCTTACTGGAAGTAGTACAAGTGGTCTTACGACTCCCCCTCTGGGATGACCATCGACTCCCAGCAGCAACAACAGCAGCGCCAGCAGCAGTAGGCGTTACACGCAAGGATGCATCGGAGGAATCCCAGGCAGGAGAGGACTCGTCAGAATTGCCAGTGACATGGCCTGCAGGACTATTGGCATTCCTGGGGAAGGAGGAAATTGACACTGAGGGAGTTGGTGGGGTGGTTTGCGTGAGCTTGGTTACAAGAGGAAGGGATTTACTGGTCAGTGGACTGCTTCCGCTGTCGCCCAAAGTTTTTGAACTTGTCACTGACTTATTATGAATGCGCTGCAGGTGACGTATAAGGGAGGATGTTCCGAGGTGGTTAACGTCCTTACCCCTACTTATTACAGCTTGACAAAGGCATCACACTGCTTGACACCTGTTGTCCGCTTTTCTGTTGAAATACCTCCACATTGAAGAGCTGATTTTTTTGGTATTTTCACCAGGCATGTCAACGGCCATATTCCTCCCACGGACAACAGGTGTCTCCCCGGGTGCCTGACTTAAACAAACCACCTCACCATCAGAATCCTCCTGGTCAATTTCCTCCCCAGCGCCAGCAACACCCATATCCTCCTCATCCTGGTGTACTTCAACACTGACATCTTCAATCTGACTATCAGGAACTGGACTGCGGGTGCTCCTTCCAGCACTTGCAGGGGGCGTGCAAATGGTGGAAGGCGCATGCTCTTCACGTCCAGTGTTGGGAAGGTCAGGCATCGCAACCGACACAATTGGACTCTCCTTGTGGATTTGGGATTTCGAAGAACGCACAGTTCTTTGCGGTGCTTTTGCCAGCTTGAGTCTTTTCAGTTTTCTAGCGAGAGGCTGAGTGCTTCCATCCTCATGTGAAGCTGAACCACTAGCCATGAACATAGGCCAGGGCCTCAGCCGTTCCTTGCCACTCCGTGTGGTAAATGGCATATTGGCAAGTTTACGCTTCTCCTCCGACAATTTTATTTTAGGTTTTGGAGTCCTTTTTTTACTGATATTTGGTGTTTTGGATTTGACATGCTCTGTACTATGACATTGGGCATCGGCCTTGGCAGACGACGTTGCTGGCATTTCATCGTCTCGGCCATGACTAGTGGCAGCAGCTTCAGCACGAGGTGGAAGTGGATCTTGATCTTTCCCTAATTTTGGAACCTCAACATTTTTGTTCTCCATATTTTAATAGGCACAACTAAAAGGCACCTCAGGTAAACAATGGAGATGGATGGATACTAGTATACTTATGGATGGACTGCCGAGTGCCGACACAGAGGTAGCTACAGCCGTGGACTAACGTACTGTGTCTGCTGCTAATATAGACTGGATGATTGATAATGAGATGAAATCAATATATATATGTATGTATATATAATATCACTAGTACTGCAGCCGGACAGGTAGATAATATATTTATTAGGTAATGATGACTGATGACGGACCTGCTGGACACTGTCAGCTCAGCAGCACCGCAGACTGCTACAGTAAGCTACTATACTATAGTAGTATGTACAAAGAAGAAAGAAAAAAAAAAAACCACGGGTAGGTGGTATACAATTATGGATGGACTGCCGAGTGCCGACACAGAGGTAGCTACAGCCGTGGACTGACGTACTGTGTCTGCTGCTAATATAGACTGGATGATTGATAATGAGATGAAATCAATATATATATGTATGTATATATAATATCACTAGTACTGCAGCCGGACAGGTAGATAATATATTTATTAGGTAATGATGACTGATGATGGACCTGCTGGACACTGTCAGCTCAGCAGCACCGCAGACTGCTACAGTAAGCTACTATACTATAGTAGTATGTACAAAGAAGAAAGAAAAAAAAAAACCATGGGTAGGTGGTATACAATTATGGATGGACTGCCGAGTGCCGACACAGAGGTAGCTACAGCCGTGGACTAACGTACTGTGTCTGCTGCTAATATAGACTGGATGATTGATAATTAGATGAAATCAATATATATATGTATGTATATATAATATCACTAGTACTGCAGCCGGACAGGTAGATAATATATTTATTAGGTAATGATGACTGATGACGGACCTGCTGGACACTGTCAGCTCAGCAGCACCACAGACTGCTACAGTAAGCTACTATACTATAGTAGTATGTACAAAGAAGAAAGAAAAAAAAAAACCACGGGTAGGTGGTATACAATTATGGATGGACTGCCGAGTGCCGACACAGAGGTAGCTACAGCCGTGGACTAACGTACTGTGTCTGCTGCTAATATAGACTGGATGATTGATAATTAGATGAAATCAATATATATATGTATGTATATATAATATCACTAGTACTGCAGCCGGACAGGTAGATAATATATTTATTAGGTAATGATGACTGATGACGGACCTGCTGGACACTGTCAGCTCAGCAGCACCGCAGACTGCTACAGTAAGCTACTATACTCTATAGTAGTATGTACAAAGAAGAAAGAAAAAAAAAAAACCACGGGTAGGTGGTATACAATTATGGATGGACTGCCGAGTGCCGACACAGAGGTAGCTACAGCCGTGGACTAACGTACTGTGTCTGCTGCTAATATAGAGTCTAGACTGGATGATAAATTATTTATAATGAGATGAAATCAATATAATATCACTAGTACTGCAGCCGGACAGGTACTATATATATTTATTATGTAATGACTGATGACGGACCTGCTGGACACTGTCAGGTCAGCACAGCACCGCAGACTGCTACAGTAAGCTACTATAGTAGTATGTATAAAGAAGAATGAAAAAAAAAAAAAAAAACCACGGGTAGGTGGTATACAATATTATATATATATATATATATATATATATATTATATACAATTATATATATATATATATATATATTAAACTGGTGGTGATTGATTATTAAACTGGTGGTCACTTCAGGACAGGTCACGTTGCAACTTGCAACTAGTACTCCGAGGCCTAAGCAGACAATCACAAAATATATTATTATACTGGTGGTCAGTGTGGTCACAACAATGGCAGTGTGGCACTGACTCTGGCAGCAAAAGTGTGCACTGTACGTTATATGTACTCCTGAGTCCTGCTCTCAGACTCTAACTGCTCCCCACTGTCAGTGTCTCCCCCACAAGTCAGATAATACACTTACAGTCACACTATCTAATCTATAAATATCACTTCAGCAAGTAGTATAGTAGTATACAGTAGTACTCCTCCTAATAATGCTCCCCGAAAATACTGTGTCTCTCTCTTCTCTAAACGGAGAGGACGCCAGCCACGTCCTCTCCCTATGACTCTCAATGCACGTGTGAAAATGGCGGCGACGCGCGGCTCCTTATATAGAATCCGAGTCTCGCGATAGAATCCGAGCCTCGCGAGAATCCGACAGCGTGATGATGACGTTCGGGCGCGCTCGGGTTAGCCGAGCAAGGCGGGAAGATCCGAGCCTGCTCGGACCCGTGTAAAAAACCTGAAGTTCGGGCGGGTTCGGATTCAGAGGAACCGAACCCGCTCATCTCTATTTTATACAGTGCCTTGCGGCCGTGGCATCAAATATCCAACTAGTCACCCCTGGCCGGGGTACCCTGGGGGAGTGGGGACCCCTTCAATCAAGGGGTCCCCCCCCCCAGCCACCCAAGGGCCAGGGGTGAAGCCCGATGCTGTCCCCCCCATCCAATGGGCTGCGGATGGGGGGCTGATAGCCTTTGTTCAAAGTGATTGATATTGTTTTTAGTAGCAGTACTACAAGGACCAGCAAGCCTCCCCCGCAATCTGGTACTTGGAGAACCACAAGTACCAGCATGCGGCGGAAAAATGGGCCCGCTGGTACCTGTAGTACTACTACTAAAAAAATACCCCAATAAAGACAACACACACACACCTTGAAAGTATAACTTTATTACATCCATCCACACCTCCATATACACATACTTACCTTATGTTCCCACGCAGGTCGGTCCTCTTCTCCAGTAGAATCCATGGTGTACCTGTAGAAAAAATTATACTCACATAATCCATGGTTGAAGGCTCCTCTGCTTGTAATCCTTTTGTAATCCACGTACTTGAAAAAATAAAAAAACGGACACCCGACCACAAACTGAAAGGGGACCCATGTTTTCACATGGGACCCCTTTCCCCGAATGCCAGAAACCCACTCTGACTGATGTCTAAGTGGGTTTCTTCAGCCAATCAGGGAGCGCCACGTTGTGGCACCATCCTGATCGGCTGTGTGCTCCTGTACTGTCTGACAGGCGGCACACGGCAGTGTTACAATGTAGCGCCTATGCGCTCCATTGTAACCAATGGTGGGAACTTTCAGGTCAGCGGTTGACCGAAAGTGACCTCACCGCTGACCTGAAAGTTCCCACTACTCTATTTGTCCCCCGTATTTTTGGAACCAGGACCATGCGCAGAGCCCGGTGCTGGTTGCTTAAATATGGGGGAACCCCTGTCAATTTTTTTCCCATATTTTTGCAACCAGGGCCGGCTCAAAGAGCCCGAGGCTGGTTTGGTTTAGGAGGGGGGACCCCACGCATTTTTTTTTTGAAAATTTATAACATTCCCCCCCCCCTTCCCACTGAAAAACATGCACGGATCTCATGGATCCGTGCATGCCTATACAAACACGGGATAAAAAAGCAGGTCTGTTTTTTTTTAGCATTTTTTCACGATTTGTATTTTAGCACGGCAGTGTTTGGCTATTGTCGGCAGTGTTTGTGTTTTGCACTTTTTAGTAAATTCCCGATTTCTACCAAATTGCGGGCGTATTTGACCGATGGTGTATTGATTCGTGATTTTTTCCTAGGACTTCCAAAATATTACGAATGCCCTCATCACTGCCGTGATTTTTGCTTAGTAAATTACCGAGATGACACTTTGAAGAAAAAACGGCATCTCGGTCAAAATCGGGACCTTAGTAAATATACCCCCTAGAGCCTGTATTGTGGTACAAATGGAATTTTGTTTAGGAAGAGAGAAACAGTGATGAGCATAGTGATGAGCGGGTTCGGATCCTCGGGATCCGACCCGCCCGAACTTCACCTTTTTTTTACACGGGTCCGAGCGACTCGGATCCTCCCGCCTTGCTCGGTTAACCCGAGCGCGCCCAAACGTCATCATCCCGCTGTCGGATTCTCGCGAGATTCGGATTCTATATGAAGAGCCGCGAGTCGCCGCCATTTTCACACGTGCATTGAGATTGATAGGGAGAGGACGTGGCTGGCGTCCTCTCCGTTATATTAGAAAAGAACAGAGTAAACTGAGTGACTTAGTTATGTGGGGAGGATTGGGGACGGGGAGCAGCTGTTAGGGAGTACAGTGCAGGGTTTACCACCAGTGAGTTAGTTTAATCCTTTGTTTCTCTGCCTGAATTTAAAAAACGCTCCACCATATCTGTGCTCAGTGTGCTGCACTGCTGCATGATATATCTGTGCTGAGTGCACTGCTCACACTGCCTAATTGTGGGGACTGGGGAGCAGTTATAGCAGGAGTACAGTGCACAGTTTTGCTGACAGTGACCACCAGTCCAGTATACGTTTGTCTGCCTGAAAAACACTCCTGTGGTGTTTTTTTTCTTTCTTCATACTAGTTTAGCAGTCTGCTGACAGTGTCCACCAGGTCCGTTATATACAGTATATTATATATAAGCAGTACGGTAGGCCACGGCTGTACCTACCTCTGTGTCGTCAGTGCACTCGTCGTCCATAAGTAATATAATACTATACTTACTATCCATCCATCTACATTGTATACCTACCTGTGGTGGGTTTTTTTTTCTTCATACTAGTTTAGCAGTCTGCTGACAGTGTCCACCAGGTCCGTTATATACAGTATATTATATATATAAGCAGTACGGTAGGCCACGGCTGTACCTACCTCTGTGTCGTCAGTGCACTCGTCGTCCATAAGTAATATAATACTATACTTACTATCCATCCATCTACATTGTATACCTACCTGTGGTGGTTTTTTTTTTTCTTCATACTAGTTTAGCAGTCTGCTGACAGTATCCACCAGGTCCGTTATATACAGTATATTATATATATATAAGCAGTACGGTAGGCCACGG
Source organism: Pseudophryne corroboree (assembly GCF_028390025.1). Classification (NCBI taxonomy): domain Eukaryota; kingdom Metazoa; phylum Chordata; class Amphibia; order Anura; family Myobatrachidae; genus Pseudophryne; species Pseudophryne corroboree. The sequence continues at coordinate 204,558,414 of NC_086450.1, read as the reverse complement.
CTGTACCTACCTCTGTGTCGTCAGTGCACTCGTCGTCCATAAGTAATATAATACTATACTTACTATCCATCCATCTACATTGTATAACTACCTGTGGTGGTTTTTTTTTCTTCATACTAGTTTAGCAGTCTGCTGACAGTGTCCACCAGGTCCGTTATTATTATACAGTATATATATATAGCAGTACGGTAGGCCACGGCTATATAAAGAGCCGCGCGTCGCCGCCATTTTCACACGTGCATTGAGATTGATAGGGAGAGGACGTGGCTGGCGTCCTCTCCGTTATATTAGAAAAGAACAGAGTAAACTGAGTGACTTAGTTATGTGGGGAGGATTGGGGACGGGGAGCAGCTGTTAGGGAGTACAGTGCAGGGTTTACCACCAGTGAGTTAGTTTAATCCTTTGTTTCTCTGCCTGAATTTAAAAAACGCTCCACCATATCTGTGCTCAGTGTGCTGCACTGCTGCATGATATATCTGTGCTGAGTGCACTGCTCACACTGCCTAATCGTGGGGACTAGGGAGCAGTTATAGCAGGAGTACAGTGCACAGTTTTGCTGACAGTGACCACCAGTCCAGTATACGTTTGTCTGCCTGAAAAACACTCCTGTGGTGTTTTTTTTCTTTCTTCATACTAGTTTAGCAGTCTGCTGACAGTGTCCACCAGGTCCGTTATATACAGTATATTATATATAAGCAGTACGGTAGGCCACGGCTGTACCTACCTCTGTGTCGTCAGTGCACTCGTCGTCCATAAGTAATATAATACTATACTTACTATCCATCCATCTACATTGTATACCTACCTGTGGTGGGTTTTTTTTTCTTCATACTAGTTTAGCAGTCTGCTGACAGTGTCCACCAGGTCCGTTATATACAGTATATTATATATATAAGCAGTACGGTAGGCCACGGCTGTACCTACCTCTGTGTCATCAGTGCACTCGTCGTCCATAAGTAATATAATACTATACTTACTATCCATCCATCTACATTGTATACCTACCTGTGGTGGTTTTTTTTTTTCTTCATACTAGTTTAGCAGTCTGCTGACAGTATCCACCAGGTCCGTTATATACAGTATATTATATATATAAGCAGTACGGTAGGCCACGGCTGTACCTACCTCTGTGTCGTCAGTGCACTCGTCGTCCATAAGTAATATAATACTATACTTACTATCCATCCATCTACATTGTATAACTACCTGTGGTGGTTTTTTTTTCTTCATACTAGTTTAGCAGTCTGCTGACAGTGTCCACCAGGTCCGTTATATACAGAATATTATATATATAAGCAGTACGGTAGGCCACGGCTGTACCTACCTCTGTGTCGTCAGTGCACTCGTCGTCCATAAGTAATATAATACTATACTTACTATCCATCCATCTACATTGTATACCTACCTGTGGTGTTTTTTTTCCCTTCATACTAGTTTAGCAGTCTGCTGACAGTGTCCACCAGGTCCGTTATATACAGTATATTATATATATAAGCAGTACGGTAGGCCACGGCTGTACCTACCTCTGTGTCGTCAGTGCACTCGTCGTCCATAAGTAATATAATACTATACTTACTATCCATCCATCTACATTGTATACCTACCTGTGGTGGTTTTTTTTTTCTTCATACTAGTTTAGCAGTCTGCTGACAGTGTCCACCAGGTCCGTTATATACAGTATATTATATATATAAGCAGTACGGTAGGCCATGGCTGTACCTACCTCTGTGTCGTCAGTGCACTCGTCGTCCATAAGTAATATAATACTATACTATCCATCCATCTACATTGTATACCTACCTGTGGTGGGTTTTTTTTTCTTCATACTAGTTTAGCAGTCTGCTGACAGTGTCCACCAGGTCCGTTATTATTATACAGTATATATATATAGCAGTACGGTAGGCCACGGCTGTACCTACCTCTGTGTCGTCAGTCACTCGTCCTCCATAAGTAATATAATACTATACTATCCATCCATCTACATTGTATACCTGTAGTGGCTTTTAGTTGTGCGCATTAAAATATGGAGAACAAAAATGTGGAGGTTAAAAAAACAGGGAAAGATCAAGATCCACTTCCACCTCGTGCTGAAGCTGCTGCCACTAGTCATGGCCGAGACGATGAAATTCCATCAACGTCGTCTGCCAAGGCCGATGCCCAATGTCATAGTACAGAGCATGTAAAATCCAAAACACAAAAGATCAGTAAAAAAATGACCCAAAAATCAAAATTAAAAGCGTCTGAGGAGAAGCGTAAACTTGCCAATATGCCATTTACGACACGGAGTGGCAAGGAACGGCTGAGGCCCTGGCCTATGTTCATGGCTAGTGGTTCAGCTTCACATGAGGATGGAAGCACTCATCCTCTCGCTAGAAAAAAGAAAAGACTTGCGGCAAAAGCACAGCAAAGAACTGTGCGTTCTTCGAAATCCCAAATCCCAAAGGAGAGTCCAATTGTGTCGGTTGCGATGCCTGACCTTCCCAACACTGGACGGGAAGAGCCTGCGCCTTCCACCATTTGCACGCCCCCTGCAAGTGCTGGAAGGAGCACCCGCAGTCCAGTTCCTGATAGTGAAATTGAAGATGTCATTGTTGAAGTACACCAGAATAAGGATATGGGTGTTGCTGGCGCTGGGGAGGAAATTGACAAGGAGGATTATGATGGTGAGGTGGTTTGTTTAAGTCAGGCACCCGGGGAGACACCTGTTGTCCGTGGGAGGAATATGGCCATTGACATGCCTGGTCAAAATACAAAAAAAAATCAGCTCTTCAGTGTGGAATTATTTCAACAGAATGCGGACAACTGGTGTCAAGCCGTGTGTTGCCTTTGTCAAGCTGTAATAAGTAGGGGTAAGGACGTTAACCACCTCGGAACATCCTCCCTTATACGTCACCTGCAGCGCATTCATAATAAGTCAGTGACAAGTTCAAAAACTTTGGGTGACAGCGGAAGCAGTCCACTGACCAGTAAATCCCTTCCTCTTGTAACCAAGCTCGCGCAAACCACACCACCAACTCCCTCGGTGTCAATTTCCTCCTTACCCAGGAAAGCCAATAGTCCTGCAGGCCATGTCACTGGCAAGTCTGACGAGTCCTCTCCTGCCTGGGATTCCTCCGATGCATCCTTGAGTGTAACGCCTACTGCTGCTGGCGCTGCTGTTGTTGCTGCTGGGAGTCGATCGTCATCCCAGAGGGGAAGTCGAAGACCACTTGTACTACTTCCAGTAAGCAATTGACTGTCCAACAGTCCTTTGCGAGGAAGATGAAATATCACAGCAGTCATCCTGTTGCAAAGCGGATAACTGAGGCCTTGACAACTATGTTGGTATTAGACGTGCGTCCAGTATCCGCTGTTAGTTCACAGGGAACTAGACAATTGCTTGAGGTAGTGTGCCCCCGTTACCAAATACCATCTAGGTTCCACTTCTCTAGGCAGGCGATACCGAGAATGTACACGGACGTCAGAAAAAGACTTACCAGTGTCCTAAAAAATGCAGTTGTACCCAATGTCCACTTAACCACGGACATGTGGACAAGTGGAGCAGGGCAGACTCAGGACTACATGACTGTGACAGCCCACTGGGTAGATGTATTGCCTCCCGCTGCAAGAACGGCAGCGGCGGCACCAGTAGCAGCATCTCGCAAACGCCAACTTGTTCCTAGGCAGGCTACGCTTTGTATCACCGCTTTCCAGAATACGCACACAGCTGAAAACCTCTTATGGCAACTGAGGAAGATCATCGCAGAATGGCTTACCCCAATTGGACTCTCCTGGGGATTTGTGGCATCGGACAACGCCAGCAATATTGTGCGTGCATTACATCTGGGCAAATTCCAGCACGTCCCATGTTTTGCACATACCTTAAATTTGGTGGTGCAGAATTATTTAAAAATCGACAGGGGCATGCAAGAGATGCTGTCGGTGGCCAGAAGAATTGCGGGCCACTTTCGGCGTACAGGCACCGCGTACAGAAGACTGGAGCACCACCAAAAACACCTGAACCTGCCCTGCCATCATCTGAAGCAAGAGGTGGTAACGAGGTTGAATTCAACCCTCTATATGCTTCAGAGGATGGAGGAGCAGCAAAAGGCCATTCAAGCCTATACATCTGGCCACGATATAGGCAAAGGAGGTGGAATGCACCTGTCTCAAGCGCAGTGGAGAATGATTTCAACGTTGTGCAAGGTTCTGCAACTTTTTGAACTTGCCACACGTGAAGTCAGTTCAGACACTGCCAGCCTGAGTCAGGTCATTCCCCTCATCAGGCTTTTGCAGAATAAGCTGGAGGCATTGAAGGAGGAGCTAAAACAGAGCGATTCCGCTAGGCATGTGGGACTTGTGGATGGAGCCCTTCATTCGCTTAACCAGGATTCACGTGTGGTCAATCTGTTGAAATCAGAGCACTACATTTTGGCCACCGTGCTCGATCCTAGATTTAAAACCTACGTTGGATCTCTCTTTCCGGCAGACACAAGTCTGCAGAGGTTCAAAGAACTGCTGGTGAGAAAATTGTCAAGTCAAGCGGAACGCGACCCGTCAACATCTCCTCCTTCACATTCTCCCGCAACTGGGGGTGCGCGGAAAAGGCTACGAATTCTGTGCCCACCCGCTGGCGGTGATGCAGGGCAGTCTGGAGCGACTGCTGATGCTGACATCTGGTCCGGACTGAAGGACCTGCCAACGATTACTGACATGTCGTCTACTGTCACTGCATATGATTCTCTCACCATTGAAAGAATGGTGGAGGATTATATGAGTGACCGCATCCAAGTAGGCACGTCAGACAGTCCGTACGTATACTGGCAGGAAAAAGAGGCAATTTGGAGGCCCTTGCACAAACTGGCTTTATTCTACCTAAGTTGCCCTCCCTCCAGTGTGTACTCCGAAAGAGTGTTTAGTGCCGCCGCTCACCTTGTCAGCAATCGGCGTACGAGGTTACTTCCAGAAAATGTGGAGAAGATGATGTTCATTAAAATGAATTATAATCAATTCCTCCGTGGAGACATTCACCAGCAGCAATTGCCTCCAGAAAGTACACGGGGACCTGAGATGGTTGATTCCAGTGGGGACGAATTAATAATCTGTGAGGAGGGGGATGTACACAGTGAAAGGGTTGATGAATCGGACGATGATGATGAGGTGGACATCTTGCCTCTGTAGAGCCAGTTTGTGCAAGGAGAGATTGATTGCTTCTTTTTTGGTGGGGGCCCAAACCAACCAGTCATTTCAGTCACAGTCGTGTGGCAGACCCTGTCGCTGAAATGATGGGTTCGTTAAAGTGTGCATGTCCTGTTTTTACAACATAAGGGTTTTTGGGAGGGCCCAAGGACAATTCCATCTTGCACCTCTTTTTTCTTTCATTTTTCTTTGCGTCATGTGCTGTTTGGGGAGTATTTTTTTGAAGGGCCATCCTGCGTGACACTGCAGTGCCACTCCTAGATGGGCCAGGTGTTTGTGTCGGCCACTAGGGTCGCTTAGCTTAGTCGTCACACAGCTACCTCATTGCGCCTCTTTTTTTCTTTGCGTCATGTGCTGTTTGGGGAGTATTTTTTGGAAGGGCCATCCTGCCTGACACTGCAGTGCCACTCCTAGATGGGCCAGGTGTTTGTGTCGGCCACTAGGGTCGCTTAGCTTAGTCGTCACACAGCTACCTCATTGCGCCTCTTTTTTTCTTTGCGTCATGTGCTGTTTGGGGAGTATGTTTTGGAAGGGCCATCCTGCCTGACACTGCAGTGCCACTCCTAGATGGGCCAGGTGTTTGTGTCGGCCACTAGGGTCGCTTAGCTTAGTCGTCACACAGCTACCTCATTGCGCCTCTTTTTTTCTTTGCGTCATGTGCTGTTTGGGGAGTATTTTTTGGAAGGGCCATTCTGCCTGACACTGCAGTGCCACTCCTAGATGGGCCAGGTGTTTGTGTCGGCCACTAGGGTCGCTTAGCTTAGTCGTCACACAGCTACCTCATTGCGCCTCTTTTTTTCTTTGCGTCATGTGCTGTTTGGGGAGTATTTTTTGGAAGGGCCATCCTGCCTGACACTGCAGTGCCACTCCTAGATGGGCCAGGTGTTTGTGTCGGCCACTAGGGTCGCTTAGCTTAGTCGTCACACAGCTACCTCATTGCGCCTCTTTTTCTTTGCGTCATGTTCTGTTTGGGGAGTATTTTTTGGAAGGGCCATCCTGCCTGCCACTGCAGTGCCACTCCTAGATGAGCCAGGTGTTTGTGTCGGCCACTAGGGTCGCTTAGCTTAGTCATCACACAGCTACCTCATTGCACCTCTTTTTTTCTTTGCGTCATGTGCTGTTTGGGGAGTATTTTTTGGAAGGGCCATCCTGCCTGACACTGCAGTGCCACTCCTAGATGGGCCAGGTGTTTGTGTCGGCCACTAGGGTCGCTTAGCTTAGTCGTCACACAGCTACCTCATTGCGCCTCTTTTATTCTTTGCGTCATGTGCTGTTTGGGGAGTATTTTTTGGAAGGGCCATCCTGCCTGACACTGCAGTGCCACTCCTAGATGGGCCAGGTGTTTGTGTCGGCCACTAGGGTCGCTTAGCTTAGTCGTCACACAGCTACCTCATTGCGGCTCTTTTTTTCTTTGCGTCATGTGCTGTTTGGGGAGTATTTTTTGGAAGGGCCATCCTGCCTGACACTGCAGTGCCACTCCTAGATGGGCCAGGTGTTTGTGTCGGCCACTAGGGTCGCTTAGCTTAGTCGTCACACAGCTACCTCATTGCGCCTCTTTTTTTCTTTGCGTCATGTGCTGTTTGGGGAGTATTTTTTGGAAGGGCCATCCTGCCTGACACTGCAGTGCCACTCCTAGATGGGCCAGGTGTTTGTGTCGGTCACTTGTGTCGCTTAGCTTAGCCATCCAGCGACCTCGGTGCAAATTTTTAGGACTAAAAATAATATTGTGAGGTGTGAGGTGTTCAGAATAGACTGGAAATGAGTGTAAATTATGGTTATTGAGGTTAATAATACTATGGGATCAAAATGACCCCCATATTCTATTATTTAAGCTGTTTTATAGGGTTTTTTGAAAAAAACACCCGAATCCAAAACACAACCGAATCCGACAAAAAAAATTCGGTGAGGTTTTGCCAAAACGCGTTCGAACCCAAAACACGGCCGCGGAACCGAACCCAAAACCAAAACACAAAACCCAAAAAATTTCCGGTGCACATCACTAGATGAGCAACTAATGGATGCTAGGATGTTGTGTTCAAAGTACCAGAAATGAGTACTGAAACTTCACCCTACATGTCAGTACCTTGTTTATTTTTCTGCTGAAGTGGGAGATAGACAGTTGCGTAAGTTCGTCACAGTCGCCCGGAGACAAGATAAATATTGGTGCCCCCCTATTTCCTATATTAAGATAAATATATGTATGTATGTATGTATGTGTGTGCGTGTGTGTGTTTATTTATATATATATATATATATATATATATATACACTGCTCAAAAAAATAAAGATAACATTAAAATAACACATCCTAGATCTGAATGAATTAAATATTCTTTTTAAATACTTTGTTCTTTACATAGTTGAATGTGCTGGCAACAAAATCACACAAACATTATCAATGGAAATCAAATTTATTAACCCATGGAGGTCTGGATTTGGAGTCACACTCAAAATTAAAGTGGAAAAACACACTACAGGCTGATCCAACTTTGATGTAATGTCCTTAAAACAAGTCAAAATGAGGCTCAGTAGTGTGTGTGGCCTCCACGTGCCTGTATGACCTCCCTACAATGCCTGGGCATGCTCCTGATGCGGTGGTGGATGGTCTCCTGAGGGATCTCCTCCCAGACCTGGACTAAAGCATCCGCCAACTCCTGGACAGTCTGTGGTGCAACGTGGCATTGGTGGATGGAGCGAGACATGATGTCCCAGATGTGCTCAATTGGATTCAGGTCTGGGGAATGGGCGGGCCAGTCCATATGCCTTCGTCTTGCAGGAACTGCTGACACACTCCAGCCACATGAGGTCTAGCATTATCTTGCATTAGGAGGAATCAGAGCCAACCACACCAGCATATGGTCTCACAAGGGGTCTGAGGATCTCATCTCGGTACCTAATGGCAGTCAGGCTACCTCTGGCGAGCACATGGAGGGCTGTGCGGCCCCCCAAAGAAATGCCACCCCACACCATTACTGACCCACTGCCAAACCGGTCATGCTGGAGGATGTTGCAGGAAGCAGAACGTTCTCCTTGGCGTCTCCAGACTCTGTCATGTCTGTCACATGTGCTCAGTGAGAACCTGCTTTCATCTGTGAAGAGCACAGGGCGCCAGTGGCAAATTTGCCAATCTTGGTGTTCTCTGGCAAATGCCAAACGTCCTGCACGGTGTTGGGCTGTAAGCACAACCCCCACCTGCGGACGTCGGGCCCTCATACCACCCTCATGGAGTCTGTTTCTGATCGTTTGAGTAGACGTATGCACATTTCTTGCTGGAGGTCATTTTGCAGGGCTCTGGCAGTGCTCCTCCTGTTTCTCCTTGCACAAAGGCGGAGGTAGCGGTCCTGCTGCTGGGTTGTTTCCCTCCTACGGCCTCCTCCACATCTCCTGATGTACTGGCCTGTCTCCTGGTAGCGCCTCCATGCTCTGGACACTACGCTGACAGACACAGCAAACCTTCTTGCCACAGCTCGCATTGATGTGCCATCCTGGATGAGCTGCACTACCTGAGCCACTTGTGTGGGTTGTAGACTCCGTCTCATGCTACCACTAGAGTGAAAGCACCGCCAGCTTTCAAAAGTGACCAAAACATCAGCCAGAAAGCATAGGAGCTGAGAAGTGGTCTGTGGTCACCACCTGCAGAACAACTCCTTTATTGGGGGTGTCTTGCTAATTGCCTATAATTTCCACCTGTTGTCTATTCCATTTGCACAACAGCATGTGAAATTGATTGTCAATCAGTGTTGCTTCCTAAGTGGACAGTTTGATTTCACAGAAGTGGAGTTACATTGTGTTGTTAAGGTGTTCCCTTTATTTTTTTGAGCAGTGTATATAAAATGTGTGTGTGTATGGGGGTCATTTCGAGTTGTTCGCTCGGTAAAAATCTTCGCATCGCAGCGATTTTCCGCTTAATGCGCATGCGCAATGTCCACACTGCGACTGCGCCAAGTAAATTTGCTATGCACTTAGGAATTTTACTCACGGCATTTTCATTGTTCTGGCGATCGTAATGTGATTGACAGGAAATGGGTGTTACTGGGCGGAAACAGGCCGTTTTATGGGCGTGTGGGAAAAAACGCTACCGTTTCCGGAAAAAACGCAGGAGTGGCCGGAGAAACGGAGGAGTGTCTGGGCGAACGCTGGGTGTGTTTGTGACGTCAAACCAGGAACGACAAGCAGTGAAATGATCGCAGATGCCGAGTAAGTCTGGAGGTACTCAGAAACTGCTACGAGGTGTGTAATCGCAATATTGCGAATACATCGTTCGCAATTTTAAGATGCTAAGATTCACTCCCAGTAGGCGGCGGCTTAGCATGAGCAAATCTGCTAAAATTCACTTGCGAGCGAACAACTCGGAATGACCCCCATGGAGTGTTCTGAAAAAATAATTATATACTGTATTTATACATTTAATTGTCTTTTATTTTAAATCACACATTTCTTAGCAGTCATACCCAGGAATAGAACCCATGACCTGTTACACTAACAGCAGACACTTTACTGATGGAGTTATTTTTCTCCTGTAGAGGAAGCATGAGAATTCTAACTATATGAAGTTACGTGTAATTGTCAGAGAAGTATCTTCATATAGTTAAAATTCTCATATTTCCTATACAGGAGCAAATACCTTCATCAGTAAGGTGTCTGCTTCCAGTGTAATAGGTAGTGGTTTCTATTTCTAATCCTGGGTGTGATACTTGTAAAACATGTATCTACAGTATAATAAAACAGGGTGTGATTTGTAGTGTGCAGGGACCAGTGAGGAAGTTCGCCACTGAAAAGACAGCGACAGCTATCAATTAACTTAATTCAGTGGTGTCACAGAATGGGAGGAGAGGTGCCCCCCTTCAGAGCAGGAGGCCGGCGGCAGATGACTCCGTTGCCTCCCAGAGTTCTGCCTCTGGAGATAGACAAAGGTTTGGTGCTGAACAGAAAAAGAACTTGCACAGAAGCAACAGTAATGACAATTGACAGCAACAAAACTGAACACACTAGGTTCAGAAGTTGTACTGAGATTGTATTCAGAAAGTCTTTATATAGCCCTGATTGCACAAATTGAATCAGTTTGTAATCTTGCATAAGTTACATTCATACTATGGGGTATAGCTTTACTTTCTCAGAAGTGGGCGCTAAAAACTATCAGTTAAAGTATTACAGCAAAAGGAGAGAAAAAAATAATTCCATTTAAATGGTGAATAGCTTGGCAATAAAGTGATACAGTTGCTATCAGATTCACTGCATATAAGCGGAGGGGATTGCTTTGGAAGTATCACAAGGTCCCTCTCCAGGGAAAAAAAACCTACATATGCACTGTACATAGTGGATAACTCCATCCAAAGATGTCAATGATTGTGTTAAGTAAATAGCCCCATGGCTGTAAATATCTGCAAGTAACCCCAATGTATGTGTTTACTGAGTATCTGATAATGTCTATAAATGTTTGCAAAGTATCCCCTAGTGTATATAAATGTTTTTTTTCACAAGTACATTGGGATCCACATGTTAGGTTGCGCCCCTGGTTCCTGTACTTCCTGTAATAAAAAATAAAGAATTACAGTACGTTATAAAATGAGAAGTGGTGGAGATTGGAGTTTTGTGGCAGCTGTTGGGCGAGGGAGGGCTCAGCAAACATTTACATCCTAACAGTCCTGGTTTTGGAATTAACAGACACCAAAAGGGCAGGACCTATTGGACAGTAGGGATGTGCACTTGAAATTTTTCGGGTTTTGTGTTTTGGTTTTGGGTTCGGTTCCGTGGGTTTTGGGTTCGAACGCGTTCTGGCAAAACCTCACCGAATTTTTTTTGTCGGATTCGGGTGTGTTTTGGATTCGGGTGTTTTTTTCAAAAAACCATAAAAAACAGCTTAAATCATAGAATTTGGGGGTCATTTTGATCCCATAGTATTATTAACCTCAATAACCATAATTTCCACTCATTTTCAGTCTATTCTGAACACCTCACACCTCACAATATTATTTTTAGTCCTAAAATTTGCACCGAGGTCGCTGTATGGCTAAGCTAAGCGACCCTAGTGGCCGACACAAACACCTGGCCCATCTAGGAGTGGCACTGCAGTGTCAGGCAGGATGGCCCTTCCAAAAAATACTCCCCAAACAGAACATGACGTAAAGAAAAAAAGAGGCGCAACGAGTTAGCTGTGTGAGTAAGCTAAGCGACCCTAGTGGCCGACACAAACACCTGGCCCTTCCAAAAAATACTCCCCAAACAGCACATGACGTAAAGAAAAAAAGAGGCGCAATGAGTTAGCTGTGTGAGTAAGCTAAGCGACCCTAGTGGCCGACACAAACACCTGGCCCATCTAGGAGTGGCACTGCAGTGTCAGGCAGGATGTCCCTTCCAAAAAATACTCCCCAAACAGCACATGACGCAAAGAAAAAAAGAGGCGCAATGAGGTAGCTGTGTGAGTAAGCTAAGCGACCCTAGTGGCCGACACAAACACCTGGCCCATCTAGGAGTGGCACTGCAGTGTCAGGCAGGATGGCCCTTCCAAAAAATACTCCCCAAACAGCACATGACGTAAAGAAAAAAAGAGGCGCAATGAGTTAGCTGTGTGAGTAAGCTAAGCGACCCTAGTGGCCGACACAAACACCTGGCCCATCTAGGAGTGGCACTGCAGTGTCAGGCAGGATGGCCCTTCCAAAAAATACTCCCCAAACAGCACATGACGCAAAGAAAAAAAGAGGCGCAATGAGATAGCTGTGTGAGTAAGCTAAGTGACCCTAGTGGCCGACACAAACACCTGGCCCATCTAGGAGTGGCACTGTAGTGTCAGGCAGGATGGCCCTTCCAAAAAATACTCCCCAAACAGCACATGACGCAAAGAAAAAAAGAGGCGCAATGAGGTAGCTGTGTGAGTAAGCTAAGCGACCCTAGTGGCCGACACAAACACCTGGCCCATCTAGGAGTGGCACTGCAGTGTTAGGCAGGATGGCCCTTCCAAAAAATACTCCCCAAACAGCACATGACGCAAAGAAAAAAAGGGCGCAATGAGGTAGCTGTGTGAGTAAGCTAAGCGACCCTAGTGGCCGACACAAACACCTGGCCCATCTAGGAGTGGCACTGCAGTGTCAGGCAGGATGTCCCTTCCAAAAAATACTCCCCAAACAGCACATGACGCAAAGAAAAAAAGAGGCGCAATGAGGTAGCTGTGTGAGTAAGCTAAGCGACCCTAGTGGCCGACACAAACACCTGGCCCATCTAGGAGTGGCACTGCAGTGTCAGGCAGGATGGCCCTTCCAAAAAATACTCCCCAAACAGCACATGACGCAAAGAAGAAAAAAAGAAAAAAGAGGTGCAAGATGGAATTGTCCTTGGGCCCTCCCACCCACCCTTATGTTGTATAAACAGGACATGCACACTTTAACCAACCCATCATTTCAGCGACAGGGTCTGCCACACGACTGTGACTGAAATGACTGGTTGGTTTGGGCCCCCACCAAAAAAGAAGCAATCTCTCCTTGCACAAACTGGCTCTACAGAGGCAAGATGTCCACCTCATCATCATCGTCCGATTCATCACCCCTTTCACTGTGTACATCCCCCTCCTCACAGATTATTAATTCGTCCCCACTGGAATCCACCATCTCAGATCCAGTGTACTTTCTGGAGGCAATTGCTGCTGGTGAATGTCTCCATGGAGTAATTGATTATAATTCATTTTAATGAACATCATCTTCTCCACATTTTCTGGAAGTAACCTCGTACGCCGATTGCTGACAAGGTGAGCGGCGGCACTAAACACTCTTTCGAAGTACACACTGGAGGGAGGGCAACTTAGGTAGAATAAAGCCAGTTTGTGCAAGGGCCTCCAAATTGCCTCTTTTCCCTGCCAGTATACGTACGGACTGTCTGACGTGCCTACTTGGATGCGGTCACTCATATAATCCTCCACCATTCTTTCAATGGTGAGAGAATCATGCAGTGACAGTAGACGACATGTCAGTAATCGTTGGCAGGTCCTTCAGTCCGGACCAGATGTCAGCATCAGCAGTCGTTCCAGACTGCCCTGCATCACCGCCAGCGGGTGGGCTCGGAATTCGTAGCCTTTTCCTCGCACCCCCAGTTGCGGGAGAATGTGAAGGAGGAGATGTTGACAGGTCGCGTTCCGCTTAAATTGACAATTTTCTCACCAGCAGTTCTTTGAACCCCTGCAGACTTGTGTCTGCCGGAAAGAGAGATCCAACGTAGGTTTTAAATCTAGGATCGAGCACGGTGGCCAAAATGTAGTGCTCTGATTTCAACAGATTGACCACACGTGAATCCTTGTTAAGCGAATGAAGGGCTCCATCCACAAGTCCCACATGCCTAGCGGAATCGCTCTGTTTTAGCTCCTCCTTCAATGCCTCCAGCTTCTTCTGCAAAAGCCTGATGAGGGGAATGACCTGACTCAAGCTGGCAGTGTCTGAACTGACTTCACGTGTGGCAAGTTCAAAGGGCAGCAGAACCTTGCACAACGTTGAAATCATTCTCCACTGCGCTTGAGTCAGGTGCATTCCCCCTCCTTTGCCTATATCGTGGGCAGATGTATAGGCTTGAATGGCCTTTTGCTGCTCCTCCATCCTCTGAAGCATATAGAGGGTTGAATTCAACCTCGTTACCACCTCTTGCTTCAGATGATGGCAGGGCAGGTTCAGGTGTTTTTGGTGGTGCTCCAGTCTTCTGTACGCGGTGCCTGCACGCCGAAAGTGGCCCGCAATTTTTCTGGCCACCGACAGCATCTCTTGCACGCCCCTTTCGTTTTTTAAATAATTCTGCACCACCAAATTCAAGGTATGTGCAAAACATGGGACGTGCTGGAATTTGCCCAGATTTAATGCGCGCACAATATTGCTGGTGTTGTCCGATGCCACAAATCCCCAGGAGAGTCCAATTGGGGTAAGCCATTCTGCGATGATCTTCCTCAGTTTCCGTAAGAGGTTGTCAGGTGTGTGCCTCTTATGGAAAGCGGTGATACAAAGCGTAGCCTGCCTAGGAACGAGTTGGCGTTTGCGAGATGCTGCTACTGGTGCCGCCGCTGCTGTTCTTGCAGCGGGAGGCAATACATCTACCCAGTGGGCTGTCACAGTCATGTAGTCCTGAGTCTGCCCTGCTCCACTTGTCCACATGTCCGTGGTTAAGTGGACATTGGGTACAACTGCATTTTTTAGGACACTGTGGAGTCTTTTTCTGACGTCCGTGTACATTCTCGGTATCGCCTGCCTAGAGAAGTGGAACCTAGATGGTATTTAGTAACGGGGGCACACTACCTCAAGAAATTGTCTAGTTCCCTGTGAACGAACGGCGGATACCGGACGCACGTTTAACACCAACATAGTTGTCAAGGCCTCAGTTATCCGCTTTGCAACAGGATGACTGCTGTGATATTTCATCTTCCTCGCAAAGGACTGTTGGACAGTCAATTGCTTACTGGAAGTAGTACAAGTGGTCTTCCGACTTCCCCTCTGGGATGACGATCGACTCCCAGCAGCAACAACAGCAGCGCCAGCAGCAGTAGGCGTTACACTCAAGGATGCATCGGAGGAATCCCAGGCAGGAGAGGACTCGTCAGACTTGCCAGTGACATGGCCTGCAGGACTATTGGCTTTCCTGGGTAAGGAGGAAATTGACACTGAGGGAGTTGGTGGTGTGGTTTGCGCGAGCTTGGTTACAAGTTGAAGGGATTTACTGGTCAGTGGACTGCTTCCGCTGTCGCCCAAAGTTTTGAACTTGTCACTGACTTATTATGAATGCGCTGCAGGTGACGTATAAGGGAGGATGTTCCGAGGAAGTTAACGTCCTTACCCCTACTTATTACAGCTTGACAAAGGCAACACACGGCTTGACACCTGTTGTCCGCATTTCTGTTGAAATACTTCCACACTGAAGAGCTGATTTTTTTGGTATTTTCACCAGGCATGTCAATGGCCATATTCCTCCCACAGACAACAGGTGTCTCCCCGGGTGCCTGACTTAAACAAACCACCTCACCATCAGAATCCTCCTTGTCAATTTCCTCCCCAGCCCAAGCAACACCCATATCCTCATCCTGGTGTACTTCAGCACTGACATCTTCAATTTCACTATCAGGAACTGGACTGCGGGTGCTCCTTTCAACACTTGCAGGGGGCGTGCAAATGGTGGAAGGCGCAAGCTCTTCCCGTCCAGTGTTGGGAAGGTCAGGCATCGCAACCGACACAATTGGACTCTCCTTTGGGATTTGGGATTTCGAAGAACGCACAGTTCTTTGCTGTGCTTTTGCCGCAAGTCTTTTCTTTTTTCTAGCGAGAGGATGAGTGCTTCCATCCTCATGTGAAGCTGAACCACTAGCCATGAACAGAGGCCAGGGCCTCAGCCGTTCCTTGCCACTCCGTGTCGTAAATGGCATATTGGCAAGTTTACGCTTCTCCTCAGACGCTTTTAATTTTGATTTTTGGGTCATTTTTTTACTGATCTTTTGTGTTTTGGATTTTACATGCTCTGTACTATGACATTGGGCATCGGCCTTGGCAGACGACGTTGATGGCATTTCATCGTCTCGGCCATGACTAGTGGCAGCAGCTTCAGCACGAGGTGGAAGTGGATCTTGATCTTTCCCTATTTTTTTAACCTCCACATTTTTGTTCTCCATATTTTGCGCACAACTAAAAGCCACCACAAGAATACAATGTAGATGGATGGATAGTATAGTATTACATATACTTATGGACGACGAGTGACGACACAGTGGTAGGTACAGCCGGGGCCTACCGTACTGCTGCTTAGTGCTTATATATAAATATAATATACTGTATAACGGACCTGGTGGACAGTGTCAGCAGCAGGCTGCTAAACTAGTATGAAGAAAGAAAAAAAAAACACCACAGGTATACAATGTAGATGGATGGATAGTATTACTTATACTTATGGACGACGAGTGACGAGTCGACACAGAGGTAGGTACAGCCGTGGCCTACCGTACTACTGCTTAAGTGCTTATATATAAATATAATATACTGTATAACGGACCTGGTGGACAGTGTCAGCAGCAGATTGCTAAACTAGTATGAAGAAAGAAAAAAAACACCACAGGTATACAATGTAGATGGATGGATAGTATTACTTATACTTATGGACGACGAGTGACGAGTCAACACAGAGGTAGGTACAGCCGTGGCCTACCGTACTGCTGCTTAGTGCTTATATATAAATATAATATACTGTATAACGGACCTGGTGGACAGTGTCAGCAGCAGACTGCTAAACTAGTATGAAGAAAGAAAATAAAAAACACCACAGGTATACAATGTAGATGGATGGATAGTATTACTTATACTTATGGACGACGAGTGATGACTCGACACAGAGGTAGGTACAGCCGTGGCCTACCGTACTGCTGCTTAAGTGCTTATATATAAATATAATATACTGTATAACGGACCTGGTGGACAGTGTCAGCAGCAGACTGCTAAACTAGTATGAAGAAAGAAAAAAAAAACACCACAGGTATACAATGTAGATGGATGGATAGTATTACTTATACTTATGGACGACGAGTGACGAGTCAACACAGAGGTAGGTACAGCCGTGGCCTACCGTACTGCTGCTTAGTGCTTATATATAAATATAATATACTGTATAACGGACCTGGTGGACAGTGTCAGCAGCAGACTGCTAAACTAGTATGAAGAAAGAAAGAAAAAACACCACAGGTATACAATGTAGATGGATGGATAGTATTACTTATACTTATGGACGACGAGTGACGAGTCGACACAGAGGTAGGTACAGCCGTGGCCTACCGTACTGCTGCTTAGTGCTTATATATAAATATAATATACTGTATAACGGACCTGGTGGACAGTGTCAGCAGCAGACTGCTAAACTAGTATGAAGAAAGAAAAAAAAACACCACAGGTATACAATATAGATGGATGGATAGTATTACTTATACTTATGGACGACGAGTGATGACTCGACACAGAGGTAGGTACAGCCGTGGCCTACCGTACTACTGCTTAGTGCTTATATATAAATATAATATACTGTATAACGGACCTGGTGGACAGTGTCAGCAGCAGGCTGCTAAACTAGTATGAAGAAAGAAAAAAAAAACACCACAGGTATACAATGTAGATGGATGGATAGTATTACTTATACTTATGGACGACGAGTGACGAGTCGACACAGAGGTAGGTACAGCCGTGGCCTACCGTACTACTGCTTAAGTGCTTATATATAAATATAATATACTGTATAACGGACCTGGTGGACAGTGTCAGCAGCAGATTGCTAAACTAGTATGAAGAAAGAAAAAAAACACCACAGGTATACAATGTAGATGGATGGATAGTATTACTTATACTTATGGACGACGAGTGACGAGTCAACACAGAGGTAGGTACAGCCGTGGCCTACCGTACTGCTGCTTAGTGCTTATATATAAATATAATATACTGTATAACGGACCTGGTGGACAGTGTCAGCAGCAGACTGCTAAACTAGTATGAAGAAAGAAAATAAAAAACACCACAGGTATACAATGTAGATGGATGGATAGTATTACTTATACTTATGGACGACGAGTGATGACTCGACACAGAGGTAGGTACAGCCGTGGCCTACCGTACTGCTGCTTAAGTGCTTATATATAAATATAATATACTGTATAACGGACCTGGTGGACAGTGTCAGCAGCAGACTGCTAAACTAGTATGAAGAAAGAAAAAAAAAACACCACAGGTATACAATGTAGATGGATGGATAGTATTACTTATACTTATGGACGACGAGTGACGAGTCAACACAGGGGTAGGTACAGCCGTGGCCTACCGTACTGCTGCTTAGTGCTTATATATAAATATAATATACTGTATAACGGACCTGGTGGACAGTGTCAGCAGCAAACTGCTAAACTAGTATGAAGAAAGAAAAAAAAAACACCACAGGTATACAATGTAGATGGATGGATAGTATTACTTATACTTATGGACGACGAGTGACGAGTCGACACAGAGGTAGGTACAGCCGTGGCCTACCGTACTGCTGCTTAGTGCTTATATATAAATATAATATACTGTATAACGGACCTGGTGGACAGTGTCAGCAGCAGACTGCTAAACTAGTATGAAGAAAGAAAAAAAAAACACCACAGGTATACAATGTAGATGGATGGATAGTATTACTTATACTTATGGACGACGAGTGACGAGTCGACACAGAGGTAGGTACAGCCGTGGCCTACCGTACTGCTGCTTAAGTGCTTATATATAAATATAATATACTGTATAACGGACCTGGTGGACAGTGTCAGCAGTAGACTGCTAAACTAGTATGAAGAAAGAAAAAAAAAACACCACAGGTATACAATGTAGATGGATGGATAGTATTACTTATACTTATGGACGACGAGTGACGAGTCGACACAGAGGTAGGTACAGCCGTGGCCTACCGTACTGCTGCTTAAGTGCTTATATATAAATATAATATACTGTATAACGGACCTGGTGGACAGTGTCAGCAGCAGACTGCTAAACTAGTATGAAGAAAGAAAAAAAAAACACCACAGGTATACAATGTAGGTGGATGGATAGTATTACTTATACTTATGGACGACGAGTGACGACTCGACACAGAGGTAGGTACAGCCGTGGCCTACCGTACTGCTGCTTAAGTGCTTATATATAAATATAATATACTGTATAACGGACCTGGTGGACAGTGTCAGCAGCAGACTGCTAAACTAGTATGAAGAAAGAAAAAAAAAACACCACAGGTATACAATGTAGATGGATGGATAGTATTACTTATACTTATGGACGACGAGTGACGAGTCAACACAGAGGTAGGTACAGCCGTGGCCTACCGTACTGCTGCTTAGTGCTTATATATAAATATAATATACTGTATAACGGACCTGGTGGACAGTGTCAGCAGCAGACTGCTAAACTAGTATGAAGAAAGAAAAAAAAACACCACAGGTATACAATGTAGATGGATGGATAGTATTACTTATACTTATGGACGACGAGTGACGAGTCGACACAGAGGTAGGTACAGCCGTGGCCTACCGTACTGCTGCTTAGTGCTTATATATAAATATAATATACTGTATAACGGACCTGGTGGACAGTGTCAACAGCAGACTGCTAAACTAGTATGAAGAAAGAAAAAAAAAACACCACAGGTATACAATGTAGATGGATGGATAGTATTACTTATACTTATGGACGACGAGTGATGAGTCGACACAGAGGTAGGTACAGCCATGGCCTACCGTACTGCTGCTTAAGTGCTTATATATAAATATAATATACTGTATAACGGACCTGGTGGACAGTGTCAGCAGTAGACTGCTAAACTAGTATGAAGAAAGAAAAAAAAAACACCACAGGTATACAATGTAGATGGATAGTATTACTTATACTTATGGACGACGAGTGACGAGTCGACACAGAGGTAGGTACAGCCGTGGCCTACCGTACTGCTGCTTAAGTGCTTATATATAAATATAATATACTGTATAACGGACCTGGTGGACAGTGTCAGCAGTAGACTGCTAAACTAGTATGAAGAAAGAAAAAAAAAACACCACAGGTATACAATGTAGATGGATAGTATTACTTATACTTATGGACGACGAGTGACGAGTCGACACAGAGGTAGGTACAGCCGTGGCCTACCGTACTGCTGCTTAAGTGCTTATATATAAATATAATATACTGTATAACGGACCTGGTGGACAGTGTCAGCAGCAGACTGCTAAACTAGTATGAAGAAAGAAAAAAAAAACACCACAGGTATACAATGTAGGTGGATGGATAGTATTACTTATACTTATGGACGACGAGTGACGAGTCGGCACAGAGGTAGGTACAGCCGTGGCCTACCGTACTGCTGCTTAAGTGCTTATAAATATAATATACTGTATAACGGACCTGGTGGACAGTGTCAGCAGCAGACTGCTAAACTAGTATGAAGAAAGAAAAAAAAAAACACCACAGGTATACAATGTAGATGGATGGATAGTATTACTTATACTTATGGATGACGAGTGACGAGTCGACACAGAGGTAGGTACAGCCGTGGCCTACCGTACTGCTGCTTAGTGCTTATATATAAATATAATATACTGTATAACGGACCTGGTGGACAGTGTCAGCAGCAGACTGCTAAACTAGTATGAAGAAAGAAAAAAAAAAACACCACAGGTATACAATGTAGATGGATGGATAGTATTACTTATACTTATGGACGACGAGTGACGAGTCGACACAGAGGTAGGTACAGCCGTGGCCTACCGTACTGCTGCTTAAGTGCTTATATATAAATATAATATACTGTATAACGGACCTGGTGGACAGTGTCAGCAGCAGACTGCTAAACTAGTATGAAGAAAGAAAAAAAAAACACCACAGGTATACAATGTAGATGGATGGATAGTATTACTTATACTTATGGACGACGAGTGACGAGTCGACACAGAGGTAGGTACAGCCGTGGCCTACCGTACTGCTGCTTAAGTGCTTATATATAAATATAATATACTGTATAACGGACCTGGTGGACAGTGTCAGCAGCAGACTGCTAAACTAGTATGAAGAAAGAAAAAAAAAACACCACAGGTATACAATGTAGATGGATGGATAGTATTACTTATACTTATGGACGACGAGTGACGAGTCGACACAGAGGTAGGTACAGCCGTGGCCTACCGTGCTGCTGCTTAGTGCTTATATATAAATATAATATACTGTATAACGGACCTGGTGGACAGTGTCAGCAAACTGGTAAACTAGTATGAAGAAAGAAAAAAAAAACACCACAGTGTTTTTCAGGCAGACAAACGTATACTGGACTGGTGGTCACTGTCAGCAAAACTGTGCAGTGTGCACTGACTGTACTCCTGCTATAACTGCTCCCCAGTCCCCACAATTAGGCAGTGTGAGCAGTGCACTCAGCACAGATATA
The DNA here is from genome assembly GCF_028390025.1 of Pseudophryne corroboree. Classification (NCBI taxonomy): domain Eukaryota; kingdom Metazoa; phylum Chordata; class Amphibia; order Anura; family Myobatrachidae; genus Pseudophryne; species Pseudophryne corroboree. The sequence continues at coordinate 204,537,294 of NC_086450.1, read as the reverse complement.
TCATGCAGCAGTGCAGCACACTGAGTGAGCACAGATATGGATTGGTGGAGCGTTTTTTTTCAGGCAGAGAAACAACGGATTAAGGGGGTCATTCCGAGTTGTTCGCTCTGTAAAAATCTTCGCATCGCAGCGATTTTCCGCTTAATGCGCATGCGCAATGTCCGCACTGCGACTGCGCCAAGTAAATTTGCTATGCAGTTAGGAATTTTACTCACGGCATTTTCATCGTTCTGGCGATCGTAATGTGATTGACAGGAAATGGGTGTTACTGGGCAGAAACAGGCCGTTTTAAGGGCGTGTGGGAAAAAACGCTACCGTTTCCGGAAAAAACGCAGGAGTGGCCGGAGAAACGGGGGAGTGTCTGGGCGAACGCTGGGTGACGTCAAACCAGGAACGACAAGCACTGAACTGATCGCAGATGCCGAGTAAGTCTGGAGCTACTCAGAAACTGCTACGAGGTGTGTAATCGCAATATTGCGAATACATCGTTCGCAATTTTAAGATGCTAAGATTCACTCCCAGTAGGCGGCGGCTTAGCATGAGCAAATCTGCTAAAATCCGCTTGCGAGCGAACAACTCGGAATGACCCCCCAAACTCAAAACCCTGCACTGTACTCCCTAACAGCTGCTCCCCGTCCCCAATCCTCCCCACAATTTATAACTAACTAAGTTCTACTATAACGGAGAGGACGCCAGCCACGTCCTCTCCCTATCAATCTCAATGCACGTGTGAAAATGGCGGCGACGCGCGGCTCCTTATATAGAATCCGAGTCTCGCGAGAATCCGACAGCGGGATGATGACGTTCGGGCGCGCTCGGGTTAACTGAGCAAGGCGGGAGGATCCGAGTCTGCTCGGACCCGTGCAAAAAAGGGTGAAGTTCGGGCGGGTTCGGATTCCGAGGAACCGAACCCGCTCATCACTATAATGGACAGTAGGCATGACTTCATCAGACCCTGACCTCACCTAGGGGAGATGTACTAAGCCTTGGAAAGTGATAAATTTCACGGTGATAAAGTACCAGCCAATCACTCCTGCCATGTTACAGGCTGGCTCAGGGCCAGATGTACTAAGCCTTGAAAAGTGATACATTTCACGGTGATAAAGTACTAACCAACCAGCTCCTAAGTGTCTTTTTTCAAACCCATGTCTGTAACATGGCAGTAAGGAGCTGATTGGCTGGATCTTTATCACAACGGAATTTATCACTTTTCAAGGCTTAGTACATCACACCCGGGTTTGAAAAATGACAGATAGGAGCTGATTGGCTGGTACTTTATCTCCATCCACTTTATCACCTCGAAGCGTGATAAAGTGAACGGAGATAAAAAAAAAACAGCCAATCAGCTCCTAAATGTAATTGTTCAAACCCAGCCTGTAACATGGCAGTTAGGAGCTGATTAGCTGGTTCTTTATCACTGTGAAATTTATCACTCTCCAAGGCTTAGTACATGTCACCTGGGTGAGGTTACGTAGGTTAGGAGTTAGGAGGCTAGATTCATAATAAATAGGATCTGGATATAAGATATAAGAAGTGATTGACAGTAGGTGCAGCACCAGACATTCTCCATCTATATTTGTTTTCCTGAGTAGTGACCTACTGTAGGTTTGGCAGAAAGGACAGAGTAACCAATGTAAATGGCTTAATTATTTTAGCCTTGATCATAAGACAAATACCCAGGAGGTGAGGTCATGAGGTGTGTACATAATGACCTTTAGATAAGAAAGTATCTACGTAATGTTAGCTGGATACTATCCCGAGGAATTTTAAGTGCTGCAAACATGCAAAATGAAAACAAAACATTTAATTCAGTACTACATAAAAAAAATACATATTGGAATAGATTTCGAGTACTATGATGCAAACAGAAAGCTCTCTCAGACAGTTGTAAACTCTGTCCTTGAGATAATTCTTTATCTGATAAGGTTACCTGGCATGAAACATGAATAGGGCCTGTACTTGAGAACACACACATAGCATTGTGATAAAGTCAGTGTTCAGGGTGAATGTACGTGACGCCTGAAGCATCTCTACCAAACTGCAGGTGTGTGTGAAGATGAACTTCTGAGTTGCAGACGGTTTAATATTCTTCTTAATGTCTGCTGGGAAAACTCTTTGTATGCACTTTCTTAATTCTGTATCCTGAGGCACTTCTATGAACACTTTAAGCTCTGTAAAAATGGTCCAAACCTCATAAATTCTGCATTCACCTGCAACTGACATAATCTACCCTGATTATATAAGACAAACATGCTGAGTTTGCAGTTTTTCCTCACGTTGGCTGATACATTGAGAAGTGACATCTGGTTAAAATGAAATGTGCAAAAGTAACTTTTTCAGTCATCAGTTATGCAACGTCTACCAAAATGCTGGAATCTTAAGATTTTTTTCTCTTTATCTTTCTCTTCATTTAGTTCTCTGACAATGACACCTCTGAGAGGACACTCAAAGTATTTATTGTACATATTATATTATATTGCATATTATGTAATAGTGCAAAAAAACAAAAACAAAACAACAGGTTTATCTTTATGTATAGAATTATAGGGGGTAATTCCGAGTTGATCGCTCGCTAGCTATTTTTTGCAGTGCTGCGTACAGATAGTCGCCGCCTATGGGGGAGTGTATTTTTCGCTTTGCAAGTGTGCGAACACTTGTGCAGCCGAGCGGTACAAAAAAGTTTAGTGCATTTTCTGAGTAGGTCTGAACTTACTCAGCCGATGCGATCACTTCAGCCTGTCCGGTCCCGGAAATTGACATCAGAAACCCACCCTGCAAACGCTTGGACACGCTTGCGTTTTTCCAACCACTCCCTGAAAACGGTCAGTTGACACCTATAAACGCCCTCTTCCTGTCAATCTTCTTGTGATCGGCTGTGTGAATGGATTGTTCGTTAAATCCATTGCCCAGCACCAATCCGCTTTGTACTCGTACAATGCACCTGCGCATTACGGTGCATACGCATGTGCAGTTTTGCCAAGTTTTGACCTGATCGTAGCTCTGCAAAAAATAGCTAGCGTGCGATCAGGTCGGAATGACCCCCTTAGTTCTTAACTAACAGCGAAATAGGTGAACAAAACGTCCATTTATTAATAGTAACTAAAGCTGGGTACAGACATTCCGACAGTGTGACCCAGCGATACATCGCACTGCCGCACACACTGGGTTATTCAGATGTGGCTGGAGTTGCTTTGTGGGTCGCAAAGTGCTGATTATCTGTACTTTGCTTATACACAGAACCTGTTCTGCGTGTGTGCGAATGGGTCCTGCAATGTAGGAAGCAGGACAGCAGCAGACTGTCATACCCCTTTCACACCGCAGCTTTAACCCCGTAAATTGCCGATTATTCAGCCTTCCTAAACGGTTCTAGCTGCGATGTGAAAGGGCCACCTTGAATTTACCGTTTTCAAAATACTGGTATTTTGAAACGGTTAAAAAGCAGGGTCCTACACGGTTCAGAACCGTTTCACTGTGCAGTGTGAAAGGCTCTGAAACGGTATTTCCAAGCCACAGGAGGTGATAGGCTGTCTCCATGTGTGATGTCACCAGGCAGAAGCAGGAAGCTGGAGGAAAAACACATCAGACACATGAGAGTGGGTTTAGAAGCGTTTTCTTACTGCAAATATACACTGCTCAAAAAAATAAAGGGAACACTAAAATAACACATCCTAGATCTGAATGAATGAAATATTCTTATTAAATACTTTGTTCTTTACATAGTTGAATGTGCTGACAACAAAATCACACAAAAATTATCAATGGAAATCAAATTTATTAACCCATGGAGGTCTGGATTTGGAGTCACCCTCAAAATTAAAGTGGAAAAACACACTACAGGCTGATCCAACTTTGATGTAATGTCCTTAAAACAAGTCAAAATGAGGCTCAGTAGTGTGTGTGGCCTCTACTCAAACAATCAGAAACAGACTCCATGAGGGTGGTATGAGGGCCCGACGTCCACAGGTGGGGGTTGTGCTTACAGCCCAACACCGTGCAGGACGTTTGGCATTTGCCAGAGAACACCAAGATTGGGAAATTCGCCACTGGCGCCCTGTGCTCTTCACAGATGAAAGCAGGTTCTCACTGAGCACATGTGACAGACGTGACAGAGTCTGGAGACGCCAAGGAGAACGTTCTGCTGCCTGCAACATCCTCCAGCATGACCGGTTTGGCAGTGGGTCAGTAATGGTGTGGGGTGGCATTTCTTTGGGGGGCTGCACAGCCCTCCATGTGCTCGCCAGAGGTAGCCTGACTGCCATTAGGTACTGAGATGAGATCCTCAGACCCCTTGTGAGACCATATGCTGGTGCGGCTGGCCCTGGGTTCCTCCTAATGCAAGACAATGCTAGACCTCATGTGGCTGGAGTGTGTCAGCAGTTCCTGCAAGATGAAGGTATTGATGCTATGGACTGGCCCACCCGTTCCCCAGACCTGAATCCAATTGAGCACATCTGGGACATCATGTCTCGCTCCATCCACCAACGCCACGTTGCACCACAGACTGTCCAGGAGTTGGCGGATGCTTTAGTCCAGGTCTGGGAGGAGATCCCTCAGGAGACCATCCACCACCTCATCAGGAGCATACCCAGGCATTGTAGGGAGGTCATACAGGCACGTGGAGGCCACACACACTACTGAGCCTAATTTTAACTTGTTTTAAGGACATTACATCAAAGTTGGATCAGCCTGTAGTGTGTTTTTCCACTTTAATTTTGAGGGTGACTCCAACTCCAGACCTCCATGGGTTAATGAATTTGATTTCCATTGTTAATTTTTGTGTGATTTTGTTGTCAGCACATTCAACTATGTAAAGAACAAAGTATTTAATAAGAATATTTCATTCATTCAGATCTAGGATGTGTTATTTTAGTGTTCCCTTTATTTTTTTGAGCAGTGTATTATACAATGGCAACTTGGAGTGATGAAGAGGTGAGGGAGCTGCTAAGAATCAGAGGGGATGAGGAAATCTGTAGACAAATAACTGGGACAGTGAAGGATGCACTCATATATAAAAACATGGTTAAAATGCTTCAAGCTGATGGGTTTCATCGTACGACTATCCAAATTATTAATTAATAATTAATTAATTAATAATTATTAATAATGTGTGGGCCAGAAAAGTCCATTTATAATGACAACCACTGTTTTCTCTGGGTGAAATGGGTTCAGTGTGAAAGGTACCAAAACTAATGGAATGGTAATATACTGGTTACAACATGCGATGTGAAGGGGGTTTAACTGCTCAGACCCGTTTTAAGAACCGTTTAAGGAACAGTTTCAAAAGCAGGGTTTGCGATGTGAAAGCAGCATCAGTGATTGACAGTCTGTTGCCGTTTGAAGGACAGGGAGGGGGTAGCGACAGCCTCCATTTCCCAAAATGGAGAAGTGTCTCTGCTGTTTATGGGAGGGAAGAGGCCAGGGATCTCCATAGTTGCACAAAGATTTCCTGGCCTTTGCGACGGGTGGCTTGTGCCCCCCTCACCATAGATGTGAATCAGTGAACTGATGCCTGCGTCCTAGGATGCAAGTCAGATCACTACTGCAGCAGGAGATGTCTGTAATAGGCGCCTCCTGCTGCATTAACATACAGTACAGAGATATCACTGCTGCTTCCAAGGAAACAGCAGTGATAGCAACTCCCAACCACATATGAATTAGCTGTACAATGACATGATGTATTGGAACATGCTGCATGTAACTACACTACTTTGGCAGCATTGGAACGATATATTGGAAAAGTGGTGAAACCATAGCATAATCTTATGACACATTTCATGGTTCATCTGTCCACTTCATTAGATTGGGCTGTCGTATTGTTTGCTATGAGAATTTTGTCAGAAAAGACTGTTTGTGACATTTTAAAAATAGTAAAACTCTGCTATAGAGTGATACTGGGCCTGATTCAGAGTTGCACACAAACCCCATTTTTTCGGAGGTGAGCGATTATCAGCCGAGTCACACTGAGCAAGTGCTGTGATGTTCTGGCAATGGCGGCTATAGAGAGGATTTATTTGCAAAGTGATTGACAGTCAGGGACCTTTTTGCAGTAGCGGATCTTGCCACGGGCAAGCAGTACTTTTGCCCGGGGCGCCGCCTTCCGGAGGGCGCAGGGCGCCCTCCGGAGGGCGCCGCACCAGGGCAAGATCCGCTACTGGTGTGTGCCCCCTGCTGCCCGCTGCCCGCTGCCCCCGGCCGCTACCGCTGGGAAGGGAAACTAGACGCGTACGCGTCTAGTTTCCCTTCCTGGAGAGGTCCTTTACTGTGCGGTGCGCGATGACGTCATCGCGCAACGCACAGCAAAGGTCCTCTCCACGAAGGGAACTAGACGCTACGCGTCTAGTTTCCCTTCGTGGAGAGGACCTTTGCTGTGCGGTGCGCGATGACGTCATCGCGCACCGCACATCAATTCAGCTGTACAGGGGGCGTAAATGGCCACGCCCCCTGTACAAAGCCACGCCCCCTAAAGCCGCCCGGGGCGCCACAAGCCCCGGAGCCGGCCCTGCCTTTTTGGGTCAGTTACTGGGAGTGGCCACAAATATGGAGTGTGTCTGCGTTTGTGATCCCATACACAGTAACAGTGGCTTCTACCTTCTCAGTGCCTGCAGCCATAGGACCTAATTCAGACCTGGTCGCACGCAGGCTATTTTTTGCACTGCTGCGACCAGGTAATCGCCACCCACAAGGGAAGGGGGATTCGCTGTACAGGGCTGCAAACACTTGTGCAGTCTCTGCTCAACTCAGGACTTACTCTCCCGCTGCGATGAACCAGGACGGAGCTGACACCAGGATCCCTCCCTGGAAACGGCCGGGCATGCCTGCGTTTGCATGGACACTCCCTGAAAACGGTCAATTGACGCCCACGAACTTTCCTCTTCCTATCAATCTTTTAGCGATCGCCGGTGCAACCGCTTTCTTTGTTAGATCCATCGCTCCCTGGCGACGGTGCATTTCAGACCTGATAACACCGCTGCGAAAAACCGCAGCGTGCTATCAGGTCTGAATGACCCCCCATAGTGTGCTACCATATGGCTACTACAAAGCCCAGAAACTGACTGACCTGTGAGTAACTCTGCATTTTTGTGCTTAGCCGCTGGGACTCAGCAACTTTTGCACATTCTTACACACATTTGCAGCTGCCTCCACATTATCGTACATCTCAGAATCATGCCCATTGTGTGTCCTGACCATCTAATCTAACACCATCACCTCTCTCTATTATATCAAGTTGCCCGACAGCAGCCATGGAAAAACTCTAACCTCCTTCCCATCTCTTGCTTGACTGACATGCATCAAATCCCTGTCTAGGGCTTGCAAGCTGTAAAAGAGACTGACAAACACATCTGGTAAGGCTTTCATTTTGCTACAGTACCAATATCAATAGTTTGAAGTTGTATATATTGGCAGATCCACACAGCAGATAAACTTAACCAAGGATTGGTTTATTAACCAGTAGAAACAGGTGCAGGATAACACTGGGTTAACAGTATACAGCAGGTACAGATTTCAAGGATATACAGTTGCAGCAAGAAGCATATAGGATATGCTGGGCATTGTAGTTTCCTATGGTGCACTCACACTGAAGTGGGCTGCTTAATATACCCAGGGTGGTGATAGTGGTAATGGAGGTCATAGTTGCCACAGCTAGACAGGACCATCATAATGTATAGGCACACCAAGGGCATAGCTACCATAGGTGCAGGGAGTGCAGTTGCTATGGGGCCCAGAGCTGAGGGGGGCCCATCTTCCTGTCACAGTTACATGTGTTGTATACATTTTACACCATTGTGTTGTACAAAGGGGCCCTTACAAAGTTTTACTACGGGACTACACATACAGTATGTAGTTACGCCCCTGAGGCACACTCAGGGCCCCACGACACGAGGAAGGCTGGACATCTGCCGATGGGCTAGTGCGGTATCTGGATGATAGAAGACAGTGTCTAGATACACAGTTTATAGGTCGACACCATATGGTTGACATGCATTAGGTTGACAGGGTCAAAAGTTTGACAGGTAAAATGTAGACATAATTAAGTCGACAGGTACGAAAGAGCAACAGGTTCCAAAGGTCGACATGACAATGGTTGACACACATAGACAAAACATTGACATGTTGGACAAAGGTTTTTTTAGGGTTTTCACATTTTTCAACTTTTTCTTAATTTACCAACCATGTGGACTGCGAATAGGAATACTGTAGTAGCCTTGCCCGAAGTGTGGTGAGCAAAGCAAGCCAAAGAGAGTATACTGTATGTTTGCACTAATCGTGGTCACATACTGTATGATGAAACATACAAGTAACACCCAAAAAACTTAAAAACTTGTGTCAACTTTTTTTGTGTTGATCATTTCCATGTGTACCTTTTGTAACTATAGACCTTTTCCACTGTCTACCTTTTCCATGTGATATTTTGACCCTCTCGACCTTTAGACCCTGTTGCACTAATGCATGCCTACCATATGGGGTCAACCTATTGACTTTCTATCTAATTACTGTAGATCTTTTATACCTTCCAAGCTTTTTGGGAGGCAGGAAGAGAATGCTGTTCGGCTACACGGGTGCTGAATTACACACAATCAGAGTGGCCAGGACGCAATCTTTACTTGCCTTCCAGCCTGTAGTCAGATAGTGAATAGCTGTGAGCATGCTGATTGGTGGATGGTTGGAGCTATCTACCAATCAGAGTGCTGACAGTCATTTGTTGTATGGAAGCATGACAGCGCAGGACTGCAGTGACTAGATTGGCTTCACGTCTAACAGCCTCCATTTTCTACCATATATTCTTTGTGACTTTCCACTACAACTGGATGTGGTTCTCTTGAATTGTAGAATCTGATATTTCTAGAAAAACAAACTGGTTTAGAAAGAACGATGGAAGGTATTAGGGATTGTCAAAGACCTTGCTAGCCTCAAGTGGAAAGCCACAAGGTTCACTTGCTTGATGATCTGAATTGGACCAATATATTTTGGACCAAATTTCCTAGAAGGGTGATGGAGTCTCATTTTTTTGATGGAAGCCATATTCAATCTCCCACCATAAATGTGAAAGCCTTATGATGACATTCTACAAAAATTTAGTCCAAAATGAAACATAGAAACATAAAATTTGATGGCAGATAAGAACCACTCAGGCTATTTAGTCTGCCCCTTTTTTATCCTTATTGTTAATGCAAACCCTATTTGATCCTTATTTATTTGAAAGGAGATCCTTATGTCTATCCCATGCATGTTTAAATTGCTCTACTGTGTTAGTCTCTACCACCTCTGATGGGAGGATAGTCCACCCTTTTCCTCAAATGTCTCCTGAACCTAACTACCTCTAGTTTCAGTGCATGTCCTCATGTTCTAATGCATGTCTTCCTTTAAAGACTGTGTAACTCTAGTACCTTTATAAAAACCTTGGTATATTTGAAAGTGTCTGTCATGTCCCCCCTTTCCCTTCTCTGCTGCATTCTATACATATTAAGATCTTTTAGTCTTTCCAGGTAAGTTTTGTGTATTAGGCCATGCACCATTTTAGTTTCTTGTACAGTCACTAATGTATTAATATCCTTCTGAAGATATGGCCTCCGGAACTGAACACAGTATTCTAGATGAGGACATATGAATGAACTATACAGTGGCATTATTGCTTCTTTCTTTCTGCTTCTGATTTCTCTCACTATGCAATCAAGCACTTGACTTGCCTTCCTCATTACTTTATTACATTGCTTACCTGCCTTTAAGTCATACTCTTTCCTCCTCAGTAGTTTCCAATGCAGTGCCCTTAATACTATATTTAGCCTTTGGATTTTTTAAAACCCAAGGGCATGATTTTACATTTTTTGGCATTAAACTGTAGTTCCCATGCTCTTGACCACTCCTCTAGTCTACCTAGATCATAAATAATTTATGTTATCCCTTCTGGTGTGTCTACCTTGTTGCATACCTTTTGTGTCATCTGCAAAAAGGCATACTTTCCTTCAATACCATTTGCATTGATCCCTGGGGTACTCCATTGATAACATTTCCCTCCATAGAATGCACTCCATTTACTACAACTCTCTGTTTTATATTCTGCAAAGAGGAAGCTTTGATCAGAGCTAAGTGTACTTTCTTCCACACACATTTGAGCTGAGTAGCAGTGTTATGAACCTAAGGCAAACTGGTGGTTCCAAGACAGAGAAGGAATTAACTCTGGGGTGATGGCCAAAATTACAAAAGAAAGGAGTCATCTTGGTAGATGAATGGCAATCTTTATTGTAGGTGAATTCGACCAAAGTCAGATTTTCTGCCCAATTGTTGTGGACTTTGGAAATATCACAATGAAGGACTGATGAATGCTTTCAGTCTGCCCATTAGACTGTGGATGGTATGCAGAGACTTAGGTTTATGTCTAGCAACTGAAAGAAAGACCTCCAAAACTGCACAATGAATTGGGTACCCCTGTCAGAGACAATATACTGAGGTACAGTAGGCCATTCTGTTTGAAAATGTATAGAATGAATAGAGGGGTCAATTACCTGGAACTAGGTATCTTGGTCAGTGGAATAAAATGGTCTAACTTACTAAAACGGTCAATCACAACCCAAATGATATTATAACCGGCAGACATGCATGGGTCATCAATAAAATTCATTATATATGGGTCCAAGGCCTTCTAGGAGTGACAGAGGCAACAATTGATCGGAAGGTGAGCCCTTTAGAGATCTGGTCCTGGCGTAGACCTTACAGGCAAAACAAAATTCCTTGACTTCCTGAATGATGGTTGGCCACCATTCTGAGTGAGCTAGGAGTTCCTAGGTCTTTGAAATTCTGGAATGTCCAGACATCTTACTTGAATAGATCTCAGATAGAACAGACCCCCTTAATCGTTCAGCTACAAATAACACTCCGGGAGGACTTTCGGCGGGAGCTTGATCTTGAAGCTGAGGAAGCTGAGAGGATAGCTCTATTGCCAGACCGGCATGAACTGAGGTGGCAGAAACAATAGCTAGGTCCTTTGTGGTGGGGGCCTGATTTGGATGGAAGCTGCGATATGAAGCATCGGCATTGAGATTCTTTGAATTGGGTCTGAACCAATTAAAAAACAATGCTCAGCATGCCTGTCTGGAATTAAGTCACTTGCGGACTCCATGTACAACACAAGATAAAGAAAAAGGCTGATGCACATTTGATGTACAGCAAGATATACAGCATGTTTTCAGTAATGACTTAATGACTTGCCTAACGCCCTCTGACTAGTATCTCCAATGAAAGCTTATTTTACTGCAAGGAGCTCCTGATTCCCTACATCATAGTTGACCTTGGCAGAATAGAATTTTCTGGAGAAGAATGCATACTACATTTTGTTCATGTAAGTTGGGTACACTTTTCCATCATCTGGTGTTAGTATTTGTCCCACATAGATTCCTGTTGGTGGACTGCTAAAGGGTCCTCTAAAGTGGATTGACCACACTTCCCTCCATTATTTCCCTGATACAGGGTGCTTTAAATTGTTCGTATAGTGTGAAACAGTATTACACATTAGATACAAACAAAAGTGAATCACTAAGCACAAACCAAACTAGGTATAAAATATTATCAAAGGATATGTATAATTGAATTTAGTAAATAATCAATATTATATCTTTGGATTGCGAGTAGAGATATAAACGACACCCTAAAGAGTGAAAAGACAAATAATGTCACCACAAATAGAGGACTGCTCTCAGACGAATGATGTCTCTTTCGTTGGCCTTATTCCTTAGTGTGAGCTCCTTATGGATAAGGATAGTTCCTCTTCTAGTTGATATTCCTGGGTTTCTTTTTCTCTCCCATTAGACAGATGTCCATCATATTGCACCTCAGATCTAGGAATGATGAGACTCAGCTGAACGACTCTATGTCTAATACAGAGCATCCCAGTTGCTTAGTAACATCCAGGATGAGAACATACTGCAGTCGCCAATAAGAGCAGCCCAGCTACTTAGAAACAGTCGGGACCATGATGCAGCACAGGCGTGACATCACCTGCTATCCAGCAACTGCTAAGAACAGAACCCTTTGTAGCCGGCATGACACAGAGATTGTGAGAAGTAGCGGCTCATAACAGTATCATAGAAAAAGCATCATGGTGACCGCCATAAACATAGAGAATAACCTACAGTAGTAGCAAACTTACAATACAGAAAGTACCCCATTTACAACCAGACAATAAAGAGAGCATCCTAGTGCTACTATACAATATAGAGCACATCCTCGCATACAATACAGATTACATTGTAGTGAAAACCACTTAATACAATCTAAACAACTTCCTTCTTCCTTAGAATAGCAGTATAAAACAGAGAGAATTCTAATGACATACTGTAGATTTAATACAGAGAACATCCTTTTGATATACATTTAATAGAGTGAATCCTAGTGATTATATGTGTGTGTGTGTGTGTGTGTGTGTGTGTGTGTGTGTGTGTGTGTGTGTGTGCCCCATGTTTTTATTTTGGATCTGTATTAACTCTGTGTTTTGGTTTTGATAAAGCCACCCTCACTTGTTTGTTTAGGTTTTGGATCTGTATTTTTTTCAAAAATTGATAAAACACTGCTAAAAACAAATAATGTGGGCCTTTTTTGTTTCTACAGTAATAGTAACCTCAACAACATTAATTTTCATTAATTTCCAGTAAATGTTGACCACCTCACAGCTTACAATATTGTTTTCACCAATATTGGCCAAAGGCTGCTGCGAGCTGGCTGGTTAATATGTGGCAGAGCAGTGACACAAACACACAGCAGTTTATAGAACATCTATGAAACATTGCCACACAGCAGTGGCAAAAATGAAAAGTAATGCAAGATGGAATTATTCTTAGGCCCTCACACTCACCCTTACATTGTATTTAAAAAAGACACGCACAGTTTAACAAATGAATCCAGTCATCGTCGAAAGGGACTGCCACTTTTGTGGCTGAAGTGTTTGGTTTGTTTGGGCCCCCACAAAACAAGCTAACAATATGCTTAAGACAGATAACAGTATTATTAATCTTCTCTGCAGTTGGAAGAGGTCAGTCACCATCATTAGTGTGTACATCATCCTCTCACAATATTAATTTATCCCTCTGGAATTCATCATTACAGAAGTCGCTGTACTTTGATGTAATTGCTGGTAAAGGAATTCCTCGTATAATTTCCAGTTTATTTTAATAAATATCACTTTTGGAGGAAGTAGCCTCCTACACCCATCGCTGTCAAGGTTCCCGGCTACGCTGAAATCTCTTTCTGAGTGCACACTTAATGGTGGGCAGCTCAAGTAATGCAAAGTGAGTTTGTACAAGGGTCTCCAAATTGCCTTTATTTTTCTCCAGTACTCAAAGGGAATCTGTGACATGCCTATTCGTACACTGTCATTTAGATTATCCTCCACCATTCTTTGAATGTTGACTTTATCAGATGGAGTTACGGCAGAGGTGTCAATAATTTTGGGCAATTATTTAAATCCAACCAGATGTCAAAATGTTGTGTTGACTCCTCTGTGTCACGACTGGGTCTCTTAGGATACTGTTTTTTTTTTTCCTGGCAGCAGCAGTTACCGGAGAAACTGAGGGAGGAGACATTGTCATGTCATGTACCACTTAAACTGACAACTTGCTCTCCAGGAGCTATTTGCATCTCTTAAGATCTGGGTGAGTTGGAAAGAAAGAATGTATGACTTAAATTTTGGATCAAGCACGGTCACCAAAATGTAGTGATCTCATTTCAAGATATTGACAACTCTTGGATCCTGACAAAGCGTATAAAGGACTTGATCTCCAAGTGTAACATACTTAGCAGAATTGTGTCATTTCATCTCCTCTTCAATTTCTGAAGCTGGTCTTCCAAAAGTCTAATTTGGGGAATCACCTGACTCAAGCTGACAGGGTCTGAACTCACGTCACAGGTGACAACTTCAAAATGATTTCAGCACCTTGCACAACATGGAAATTATTCTCCACCGTGCTGGAGTAAGGCACATTCCCTCTCCTCTCCCAATCTCATGGCTTGTTGTGTAGCTGTGGATGGCTTTTTGCTGTTCCTCCAACTGCTGAAGCATGTACAGGGTGGAATTCCACCCAATTACTACCTCTTGTTTTAGTTGTTGGCAGGGCAAATTGAACTTTTATTGCAGGCATCGCAGTCTTCTGCAGAATACTGAAAATGTCCTGAAATTTTTCGTGCCACAGACAGCATCTCCTGCTCACCACTGTTATTTCCTTAAAAAATATGTACCCCCAAGTTAATTGTTTGAGCAAAACATGGGACATGTTGGAATTCACAGAGCAGTAATGCTTTTTCAATATTTGTGGTGTTATCAGAAATCACAAATCCTGAGGAGAGTCTAAGCAGTGTAAGCCATTTTGCTATAACATCCCTTAGAAATTGTCAGCGGTATGCCTCTTAGTGATGCAGGTGACACAGAGAGTAGCCTGCCTCTCAATGAGATGGCATTGTTTATTAGATGCTAGTGCCGTTCCTGCTGATGAATGCAATTCACCCACAGAGTAGGCTGTCACATTCATGTCATCTCAAGTTTGCCCAGTTCTGCTTGTCCACAAATCTGTGGTTAGATGGACAGTGAGTACAATGGCCTTTTGTAGATTTTTCAGAATTTTTTTTAACATCCTGGTACAGCCGAGGAATTGCTTGTCTGGTAAAATGGAACTGAGATGGAATTAAGTAGCAAGAAAAGAGGACCTCAATTAACTGTCTAAAACCCACTACATTAATGGCGGCTATTGGATGCAGATCTAATACTATTGTAGCATAGCTGTCATTGCATCAGTGATCCGCATTGCGACTGTATGACAGCTGTTATACTTGATTCCTCTCAATCCTCTTGATTGTTTTACAGTCTGTAGTGGTTTGAAACTACTAGTAGTCTTCTTTATCCCCTTCTGGGATGAAGATCCACCCCCAGCTGCAGTCATAGTACTCAAGGATTATTCAGAGGAATCCTAGATAGGGGACAAATCACCTAGCCTTATTAAACTGGATGCAGGACTACTTCTGATCATTAGTGAGGATATTAATAATGAAGGTGTTGGCGGTGGAGATTGCAGGTGCTAGGATCTAGCTGGGAAGGGAGCTAGCTGATTCTGGACTGCTGGAAACTTTTTTATCATACGTTTTGGGAAAACGTGGGCGTGACACCCCCATTCTCTGGGAGTGGCGAGGCAAAGGACTGCCATGTGAGATGCAAATTCCTTGGCCTCGGAAGCCGCATTATTACGGCAAGGCTGAGAAAGCTTAGACTTACTTAGCCTTGCTGTTGCAGAAGAAAATAGTGACTGATGGGCATGATGTTCATGCAAGGAGGATGTGGTATTTGCTTTTGCATTGCTAAGGACTGCAATTGCAAAGCTGCTGTGGGCAGCTTTGCATTTGCAATCTTTAGTGAATAAGTCCTTTGGACATCTGCTTTAGCAGATGACATTGAAGGACTAGTATTGTTATGACTGGTGGCAGCAGCTGCAGCGCTAGTATTTGGTTGCTGCTCCTGCTCTTCTGTCGACTGATCATTATCATTATCCATATCGCTGAATCCAACACTCACAAGTTGTACAAACAAATGAACAATTATTTTTTACTTTTATTTTAAATGACTGACAAGTCACTGCAGACTCTCCACTTATATTTATGTGAAGTTGTGAACAAACATAGTGGAATACAGTACAGCATGCACCAGTTATACAAAGAAATTAACAATTTTTTTTTTAAATGAATGATAAGTCACTGCGGGCTCTGCTTATATTTATATGAGGTTGTGAACAAACATAGTGGGGTACAGTACAGGATGCACCAGTTGTACAAACAAATTAATGACTATTTTTAACGTTTCCTTCAAATGGCTTATACGTCACTGCAGTCTCTCCGCTTATATTTATGTGAAGCTGTGAACAAATGTAGTGAGGTACAGTGCAGCATGCATCAATTGTACAAACAAACAATTATTTTTTATTTATTTTATTAAATGACTGACAAGTTACTGTGGACTCAGCTCTTCTATTATTGTGAAATTGTGTGGGAATGGGCTGAGGAGTCGCAGTACTTATATTTATGTGAACAAATGAAGTTGGGGACAGCACCTACACTACACACAAGTTGTCCAAAAAATAAATAAAAACAACTTCTTTATTTTTACATTTTGGGGGGGTCTTATTTCTTGTTTTTTTACCCACTGCTGCAATTATTAAAGTGTACCAATAGAGGGTTAATCAATATAATAATGGCATTAAAATAAAAATAAATAGTGCTGTCTTTAGGAGAAGCTCTGAGCTGCGTGCAGTGTGTACAGGTAATATTATATATTATTATTATTTTTATTATTATTAATAATAATGCCCTGTCAGTCGAGTGGATGTGCTCCGTCTCCAGCGTCTGCTGTGAAATGGCGCAGAGTCACTGCTGCAGGGTCCTCATATCGAATACAAAACCTGTGAGAATCAGCTGCCACTCAGATTGCCTTGGAGTGGGTAAGTTTGTTTATATAAAACACAGAGAGCATCCATGTGATCATAATACAATACAGAGACATCTTAGTGATTGCCATACAGTATAGAAACACATGGTATGCAGTCAGTATCCCGGCTGTCGGGAACCTGGCAGTCAGAATACCGACACCACTCTGAATGCCGACACCATCAACCAGAAAGGAAGCAAGATCCTGGAACCGGAATCCCGACAACTGGTATCCAGAATGAGGAGAGACCGCACCGCAGCAGAGGTAAGCCGTGTGTGTGTGTGTGTGTGTGGGGGGAGTTGGTTTAGGATGCTGGGGGGAGGGCTAGGGTTAGGCTGCGGGGAGGGGGGGTTAGAGTTAGGCACCCCCCTCCAAAGGTTAGGGTTAGGCTATGGGGTGGGAGGGTTAGGGTTAGGCTGTGGGAGGGAGGGATAAGTTTAGGCACCCCTGGGGGGGGGGTGGTTAGGGTTAGGCACATAGAGGGGAGGTTAGGGTTAGGCAGCAGGCAGGGAGGGTTAGGGTAAGGGGGTGGGGAGAGGGTAGAACACCCTTAACTTAGCCCTGTCGGTATTTTGAGTGCCGGGATACCACACAGCAGGATATCATACTGATCCCAAAATACACTAGTCACTGCCATGCAGTACGAAAAGCATCTTAGTAACAGCCATAAAATATCAAGCGTGGCCTAGTGGCCACCTTACAATACAGCATACCTCCCAATATGACCGTCTCCAGGAGGGACAGAATGCTCTGCTCCTGGACTTACCTCTTAATTTGTGATTGCCGTTACCTGTGCTGAAACACCTTTCTTATCCATTAACCTGTTCAAAACAGGTGCCTGTAGTCAGAAATTAGGAGAAAAGTCCAGAAGTACAGCATTTTGCCCCACCTGTAATGGGTCATGTTGCGAGGTATGTATATTAGAAATAAATTATATTGACATTACAGTATAACTAAACTAAAAATATAAATATTACTAGTGAATGTACTTTGCTTGGTTAGCTCTGTCTAGTACAAAGGTAATTTCCACAATAATGAACAAATGTAAAAATAGTGAGGAAATATACAGAATATCTTCCAGTTTCTCCAGCACAACCAGTGTTAATGTGTTACCAAAGTCTCTGTTCTCTCCCAGAATCAGGTTTGTTCCCAAGTATCTGATAGAGTGCTGAGTAATATACAGAACAGCTGCTTGTGCAGAGCACCCCCAGCTATAAACCACCTTAGAGATTACTTTGTGGATTGCAGGTCTCAATAGTACTCAGTTCTCTGCATGTTTTTTTTTCTTTATAAAACTTTGCCAGGAAGGAGGGGTAGGCGAAGGGGTAGAGAGGCTCATTTGTAAGGCAATGTAAATCCCTTTACAGCCCTGTTAAGAAGCTTATGAAGAGAAAATTAATTGGGATAATAGAAACCAAATGGTGAGACACAAGTCCCACTGAGAAACAAATCCCTGGAAAACATCTGACTCTGCACATTCTAACATTTTGTATTGCATGGAGTGGCTTTATCTTAAGGACACCATTTATTTATGTATGTGCTGAAGAAAATTGGATACTAGAGGCACTGCCAAAAATATGGCACATAGGGGGGAATTCAATTGTTATCGCACCCCAATCTTCCATCTAAAGTGATGGGAGATCGCAGGGGCGATATTCAGTTGATCCCACATTAGCATGCTGATCACTCCCATTAGTGTCGGGTTTAGCCACGTAAAGCAGCTAAACCCAAGTAAACAAATGGACAAGATCCAGAAAAGTACCGTTTGGGTGCCCAAACAGGTCACTTTTTAAACATTTCAGCTCGCTCCCCCAGGGATGCATATGGGATATGATAAATTCTCCCAAATCCGCAATGTGATATTTGAATACATCACAAGAAAGTTATGTCTCTGCAAATTTTCTGTGAAAAATAACCCGAGCATGTGACCTCAAATGAATGGCTACCCCCACAATCCCCTCCACTTACACTTACCTGCACCCAGTACCAGTAATCGGTGAGGGCAGCCGGTCATCTGAACCAGTGCTTACACACTAATCAGTCTGTATGTCTACTAGAGATGAGCGGGTTCGGTTCCTCGGATTCCGAACCCGCCCGAACTTCAGTTTTTTTTACACGGGGCCGAGCGACTCGGATCTTCCCGCCTTGCTCGGTTAACCCGAGCGCGCCCAAACGTCATCATCCCGCTGTCGGATTCTCGCGAGGCTCGTATTCTATCGCGAGACTCGGATTCTATATAAGGAGCCGCGCGTCGCCACCATTTTTCACACGTGCATTGAGATTCATAGGGAGAGGACGTGTCTGGCGTCCTCTCCGTTTATAGAGATTCGAGAAGAGAGTGAGACAGAGAGAGACACAGTAGTAATTTGGGGAGCATTAGGAGGAGTATTACTACTACTAGTACTTGCTGAAGTGATAGAGAGAGATAGTGTGACTGTATTATCTGACTTGTGGGGGAGACACTGACAGTGGGGAGCAGTTAGAGTCTGAGAGCAGGACTCAGGACTCAGGAGTACATATAACGTACAGTGCACACTTTTGCTGCCAGAGTGCCAGCCACACTGCCATTGTTTGTGACCACACTGACCACCAGTATAATATATATTGTGATTGTCTGCTTAGGACTCAGGAGTACTACTTGCAAGTTGCTGATAGTGTGACCAGTGACCTGACCACCAGTTTAATAAATCACCACCAGTTTATGAGTTTAATATATATTATATATATATATAATTGTATATAATATATATATAATATTGTATACCACCTAGCACCTACCCGTGTTTTTTTTTTCTTTTCTTTCTTCTTTATACATACTACTATAGTAGCTTACTGTAGCAGTCTGCGGTGCTGCTGAGCTGACAGTGTCCAGCAGGTCCGTCATCAGTCATTACATAATAAATATATAATATATACCTGTCCGGCTGCAGTACTAGTGATATTATATATACATATATATTGATTTCATCTCATTATCATCCAGTCTATATTATCAGCAGACACAGTACGTTAGTCCACGGCTGTAGCTACCTCTGTGTCGGCACTCGGCAGTCCATCCATAATTGTATACCACCTACCCGTGGTTGTTGTTTTTTTCTTTCTTCTTTATACATACTACTATAATAGCTTACTGTAGCAGTCTGCGGTGCTGCTGAGCTGACAGTGTCCAGCAGGTCCGTCATCAGTCATTACATAATAAATATATAATATATACCTGTCCGGCTGCAGTACTAGTGATATTATATATACATATATATTGATTTCATCTCATTATCATCCAGTCTATATTATCAGCAGACACAGTACGTTAGTCCACGGCTGTAGCTACCTCTGTGTCGGCACTCGGCAGTCCATCCATAATTGTATACCACCTACCCGTGGTTGTTGTTTTTTTCTTTCTTCTTTATACATACTACTATAGTAGCTTACTGTAGCAGTCTGCGGTGCTGCTGAGCTGACAGTGTCCAGCAGGTCCGTCATCAGTCATTACATAATAAATATATAATATATACCTGTCCGGCTGCAGTACTAGTGATATTATATATACATATATATTGATTTCATCTCATTATCATCCAGTCTATATTATCAGCAGACACAGTACGTTAGTCCACGGCTGTAGCTACCTCTGTGTCGGCACTCGGCAGTCCATCCATAATTGTATACCACCTACCCGTGGTTGTTGTTTTTTTCTTTCTTCTTTATACATACTACTATAGTAGCTTACTGTAGCAGTCTGCGGTGCTGCTGAGCTGACAGTGTCCAGCAGGTCCGTCATCAGTCATTACATAATAAATATATAATATATACCTGTCCGGCTGCAGTACTAGTGATATTATATATACATATATATTGATTTCATCTCATTATCATCCAGTCTATATTAGCAGCAGACACAGTATGTTAGTCCACGGCTGTAGCTACCTCTGTGTCGGCACTCGGCAGTCCATCCATAATTGTATACCACCTACCCGTGGTTGTTGTTTTTTTCTTTCTTCTTTATACATACTACTATAGTAGCTTACTGTAGCAGTCTGCGGTGCTGCTGAGCTGACAGTGTCCAGCAGGTCCGTCATCAGTCATTACATAATAAATATATAATATATACCTGTCCGGCTGCAGTACTGGTGATATTATATATACATATATATTGATTTCATCTCATTATCATCCAGTCTATATTAGCAGCAGACACAGTACGTTAGTCCACGGCTGTAGCTACCTCTGTGTCGGCACTCGGCAGTCCATCCATAATTGTATACCACCTACCCGTGGTTGTTGTTTTTTTCTTTCTTCTTTATACATACTACTATAGTAGCTTACTGTAGCAGTCTGCGGTGCTGCTGAGCTGACAGTGTCCAGCAGGTCCGTCATCAGTCATTACATAATAAATATATAATATATACCTGTCCGGCTGCAGTACTAGTGATATTATATATACATATATATTGATTTCATCTCATTATCATCCAGTCTATATTAGCAGCAGACACAGTACGTTAGTCCACGGCTGTAGCTACCTCTGTGTCGGCACTCGGCAGTCCATCCATAAGTATACTAGTATCCATCCATCTCCATTGTTTACCTGAGGTGCCTTTTAGTTGTCCCTATTAAAATATGGAGAACAAAAATGTTGAGGTTCCAAAATTAGGGAAAGATCAAGATCCACTTCCACCTCGTGCTGAAGCTGCAGCCACTAGTCATGGCCGAGACGATGAAATGCCAGCAACGTCGTCTGCCAAGGCCGATGCCCAATGTCATAGTACAGAGCATGTAAAATCCAAAACACCAAATATCAGTAAAAAAAGGACTCAAAAATCTAAAATAAAATTGTCGGAGGAGAAGCGTAAACTTGCCAATATGCCATTTACCACACGGAGTGGCAAGGAACGGCTGAGGCCCTGGCCTATGTTCATGGCTAGTGGTTCAGCTTCACATGAGGATGGAAGCACTCAGCCTCTCGCTAGAAAAATGAAAAGACTCAAGCTGGCAAAAGCACCACAAAGAACTGTGCGTTCTTCGAAATCCCAAATCCACAAGGAGAGTCCAATTGTGTCGGTTGCGATGCCTGACCTTCCCAACACTGGACGTGAAGAGCATGCGCCTTCCACCATTTGCACGCCCCCTGCAAGTGCTGGAAGGAGCACCCGCAGTCCAGTTCCTGATAGTCAGATTGAAGATGTCAGTGTTGAAGTACACCAGGATGAGGAGGATATGGGTGTTGCTGGCGCTGGGGAGGAAATTGACCAGGAGGATTCTGATGGTGAGGTGGTTTGTTTAAGTCAGGCACCCGGGGAGACACCTGTTGTCCGTGGGAGGAATATGGCCATTGACATGCCTGGTGAAAATACCAAAAAAATCAGCTCTTCGGTGTGGAAGTATTTCAACAGAAATGCGGACAACAGGTGTCAAGCCGTGTGTTGCCTTTGTCAAGCTGTAATAAGTAGGGGTAAGGACGTTAACCACCTCGGAACATCCTCCCTTATACGTCACCTGCAGCGCATTCATAATAAGTCAGTGACAAGTTCAAAAACTTTGGGTGACAGCGGAAGCAGTCCACTGACCAGTAAATCCCTTCCTCTTGTAACCAAGCTCACGCAAACCACCCCACCAACTCCCTCAGTGTCAATTTCCTCCTTCCCCAGGAATGCCAATAGTCCTGCAGGCCATGTCACTGGCAATTCTGACGAGTCCTCTCCTGCCTGGGATTCCTCTGATGCATCCTTGAGTGTAATGCCTACTGCTGCTGGCGCTGCTGTTGTTGCTGCTGGGAGTCGATCGTCATCCCAGAGGGGAAGTCGGAAGACCACTTGTACTACTTCCAGTAAGCAATTGACTGTCCAACAGTCCTTTGCGAGGAAGATTAAATATCACAGCAGTCATCCTGCTGCAAAGCGGATAACTGAGGCCTTGACAACTATGTTGGTGTTAGACGTGCGTCCGGTATCCGCCGTTAGTTCACAGGGAACTAGACAATTTATTGAGGCAGTGTGCCCCCGTTACCAAATACCATCTAGGTTCCACTTCTCTAGGCAGGCGATACCGAGAATGTACACGGACGTCAGAAAAAGACTCACCAGTGTCCTAAAAAATGCAGTTGTACCCAATGTCCACTTAACCACGGACATGTGGACAAGTGGAGCAGGGCAGGGTCAGGACTATATGACTGTGACAGCCCACTGGGTAGATGTATGGACTCCCGCCGCAAGAACAGCAGCGGCGGCACCAGTAGCAGCATCTCGCAAACGCCAACTCTTTCCTAGGCAGGCTACGCTTTGTATCACCGCTTTCCAGAATACGCATACAGCTGAAAACCTCTTACGGCAACTGAGGAAGATCATCACGGAATGGCTTACCCCAATTGGACTCTCCTGTGGATTTGTGGCATCGGACAACGCCAGCAATATTGTGTGTGCATTAAATATGGGCAAATTCCAGCACGTCCCATGTTTTGCACATACCTTGAATTTGGTGGTGCAGAATTTTTTAAAAAACGACAGGGGTGTGCAAGAGATGCTGTCGGTGGCCAGAAGAATTGCGGGACACTTTCGGCGTACAGGCACCACGTACAGAAGACTGGTGCACCACCAAAAACAACTGAACCTGCCCTGCCATCATCTGAAGCAAGAAGTGGTAACGAGGTGGAATTCAACCCTCTATATGCTTCAGAGGTTGGAGGAGCAGCAAAAGGCCGTTCAAGCCTATACAATTCAGCACGATATAGGAGGTGGAATGCACCTGTCTCAAGCGCAGTGGAGAATGATTTCAACGTTGTGCAAGGTTCTGATGCCCTTTGAACTAGCCACACGTGAAGTCAGTTCAGACACTGCCAGCCTGAGTCAGGTCATTCCCCTCATCAGGCTTTTGCAGAAGAAGCTGGAGACATTGAAGGAGGAGCTAACACAGAGCGATTCCGCTAGGCATGTGGGACTTGTGGATGGAGCCCTTAATTCGCTTAACAAGGATTCACGGGTGGTCAATCTGTTGAAATCAGAGCACTACATTTTGGCCACCATGCTCGATCCTAGATTTAAAGCCTACCTTGGATCTCTCTTTCCGGCAGACACAAGTCTGCTGGGGTTCAAAGACCTGCTGGTGAGAAAATTGTCAAGTCAAGTGGAACGCGACCTGTCAACATCTCCTCCTTCACATTCTCCCGCAACTGGGGGTGCGAGGAAAAGGCTCAGAATTCCGAGCCCACCCGCTGGCGGTGATGCAGGGCAGTCTGGAGCGACTGCTGATGCTGACATCTGGTCCGGACTGAAGGACCTGACAACGATTACGGACATGTCGTCTACTGTCACTGCATATGATTCTCTCACCATTGAAAGAATGGTGGAGGATTATATGAGTGACCGCATCCAAGTAGGCACGTCACACAGTCCGTACTTATACTGGCAGGAAAAAGAGGCAATTTGGAGGCCCTTGCACAAACTGGCTTTATTCTACCTAAGTTGCCCTCCCACAAGTGTGTACTCCGAAAGAGTGTTTAGTGCCGCCGCTCACCTTGTCAGCAATCGGCGTACGAGGTTACATCCAGAAAATGTGGAGAAGATGATGTTCATTAAAATGAATTATAATCAATTCCTCCGTGGAGACATTGACCAGCAGCAATTGCCTCCACAAAGTACACAGGGAGCTGAGATGGTGGATTCCAGTGGGGACGAATTGATAATCTGTGAGGAGGGGGATGTACACGGTGATATATCGGAGGATGATGATGAGGTGGACATCTTGCCTCTGTAGAGCCAGTTTGTGCAAGGAGAGATTAATTGCTTCTTTTTAGGTGGGGGTCCAAACCAACCCGTCATTTCAGTCACAGTCATGTGGCAGACCCTGTCACTGAAATGATGGGTTGGTTAAAGTGTGCATGTCCTGTTTATACAACATAAGGGTGGGTGGGAGGGCCCAAGGACAATTCCATCTTGCACCTCTTTTTTCTTTCATTTTTATTTGCGTCATGTGCTGTTTGGGGAGTGTTTTTTGGAAGGGCCATCCTGCGTGACACTGCAGTGCCACTCCTAGATGGGCCCGGTGTTTGTGTCGGCCACTAGGGTCGCTAAGCTTAGTCACACAGCTACCTCATTGCGCCTCTTTTTTTCTTTGCGTCATGTGCTGTTTGGGGAGGGTTTTTTGGAAGGGACATCCTGTTAGGCGCCGGGGTCCGCTCGTCGGTGCGGCCCGGCGCCTAGCAACCAGGGACGCCGTGCGCGTACAGCCGCCGGCTCCCTGGCAACGCTAGACGCCGGGCGCACGGAGCCGCTCTGACCCTAGCAACGGGGACGCCACGTTCGGGCCGCGTTCCCCGTTGCTGGGTCTGTTCTAATTGTATCATGATGTGCTGATTGTATCATGGTGTGCTGGCCATGCAGCATGCAAGCTGCACGGCATTAATTGTGATGACCCAGTTTGGCTCCTGATTGGGGAGCTCACACTTATAAGCACCCTTTGGACTTCTCACAGACGCCGGTGATAGCTTCCTGTTTGCCTTTGTCAGTTGCAGAGAGTTTCCAGTCCTGCTCAATCCGGTTGTTCCTGTCCTCAGTGGTCCTGTACTCGGATATTTGTCATCTATTCCTGGAGTCTGACCGAGCACCTTTAACATCCTGTGGTGTTCGTGAGTCGCGGCGCAGCCGTGTGTTGCGGCTTGTCCGCTTACTGTTTATTATTTAGTTTATTTGTGTTCTGGAGCTTTTGCGGAGGATTCCGCTCCCACAGATCCACTCTGGTATCCAGCGGTGCTGGATAGGAGTAACGGATCAGTGGATCTTTGGTTGTCCTTTTCCCTGGCGGCTAGTCCGCACATACCTTGGTTTAAGTTAGTTAGCTTGTAACCCCTGGCCTGGTTGCTTAGTCAGAGGGCCCCTTGTTATCACCCTGTCTCGGATTTCCCTTTGTCTCCCATTAAGACCTGAGGGGGCATCGGGGTTGGGCAGACATAATCCGCCCTTCGAACGCGGCTGCCATGGGCTCAAGCAACCATAGTCTCGCAGGGGATTTCTGATAACACGGGCGAGACAACGGAGTTAGGGCGCCAGGGGTTACTAGGCTCTCCTGCTCCCACAACCAGCAAATCTTCCCAGTACTCAGACCTCTGCCATTAGATCTCCTCTGGTCTGGAGTACGGGAATCATAACATTATCACCGGCCAGACAAAAAAGAAAATTAAAATTAACAGGAGTTGATTTTTTTTTACTTATTCAGTTGGGAGATTTTTGTCGGCCTCATGAATCCCACCGGTGTTGGGCCAAATCCTGGCCAGCTTCTAGTTAGTCAGATTCAAGAACTTACTCAGATGGTTCAGGATCTGTCCCTCTGGGTGAGGTCACAGGAAGATCTGTTACGGACTTCCCCGAGGGTCATTCCTGAACCAAAGATGCATCTGCCTGACCGTTTTTCTGGGGATAGAAAACAGTTTTTTAATTTTAAAGAGTCTTGTAAACTTTATTTTCGTTTAAGACCAGTCTCCTCAGGTACGGAGGCTCAGCGGGTTGGAATTATTATTTCTCTGCTTCAGGGGGATCCTCAGACCTGGGCTTTTGGTTTAAAGACAGACGATCCAGCCTTATTGTCTGTAGACGCCTTTTTAAAATCGTTAGGGCTACTGTATGACGACCCTGATAGAGAGGCGTCCGCTGAGAGTCAGTTGCGTGCTCTCAGACAGGGTAGGAATCCCGCAGAGATTTATTGTACGGAGTTTCGCTGTTGGTCGAACGACTGTGGATGGAATGACCCAGCCCTGCGCAGTCAGTTTCGCCTCGGCTTATCTGAATCTATTAAAGACAGTCTCCTTCAGTATCCCGCTCCTGAGACTCTCGATAAACTCATGGAGCTCTCTATTAAGATAGATCGTCGGCTCAGAGAGCGGAGGGCTGAAAAAGGAGCGTCTGTCGGGTCTACTCCTTGTGTTTTTTCCATCCCTGTGGACATGGAGGAGCCTATGCAGATAGGTCTCTCCAAATTGTCTCCTGAAGAAAGAACCAGGAGGCAAAATTCTGGTCTTTGTTTATACTGTGGAGGTAAGGGACATTTTGCCCGTAGTTGTCCGAACAAGTCGGGAAACTTCCTGACCAAGTGAGTTGTGAGGGGGTTCACTTTGGTCTGCAGCTTATCTCCTCAAATAATTCACTGTTAGTTCCAGCTAAAGTTTCCTTTGGCAGCATCTGTTCCTCGGTCTCTGCTTTTGTGGACAGTGGAGCTGCAGGGAACTTTATGGATTTAACATGGGCCAAGGCCTTAGGTATTCCTCAGTTAACCTTGGGTAGGTGTGTCACCATGCATGGTTTAGATGGGAGTCCCTTGTCCAATGGGGTTATTTCTCTCTGTACACCTCCTGTTTTACTTTCGGTAGGAGCTCTACATTCTGAAAAGATTGAGTTTTTCCTTACCCATTGTCCAGCAGTTCCTGTGGTTCTGGGTCACCCTTGGCTGGCCTTTCATAATCCCATCATTGATTGGCAGTCGGGGGAGATCTTACAATGGGGTACCATCTGTAATAAAGAATGTATTACGCTTCCTATCCGAGTAGCTGCCGCCGTTCCCGCACCCATTCCTGTGGAATACCAGGATTTTGTTGATGTATTTTCCAAGGGCAATGCGGATATTCTGCCTCCCCATAGGCCTTATGATTGTGCCATTGAGCTAATTCCTGGTGCCACGTTGCCTAAAGGAAGGTTATATGCATTGTCTGGTCCTGAAACTGTGGCCATGAATGAGTATGTGAAAGAAAGCCTTGGGAAAGGATTTATCAGGCCATCCAAATCCCCTTTAAGTGCAGGTTTCTTCTTCGTAGAGAAGAAGGATGGTTCTCTCAGACCCTGCATTGATTTTAGAGCTTTGAATAAAATCTCAGTAAAGAATACTTACCCTCTGCCGCTGATCTCTGTCCTCTTTGATCAGCTACGTTCGGCTGTGATTTTTTCTAAGATTGACCTGAGAGGAGCATATAACCTCATCAGAATCAAATCAGGGGATGAGTGGAAAACGGCATTCAGTACTCAGTCTGGCCACTATGAGTATCTGGTCATGCCATTTGGCCTGTCTAACGCTCCGGCAGTCTTCCAGGATCTCATTAACGATGTGCTCCGTGAATTTCTTGGAAGGTTCGTTGTAGTCTACTTAGACGATATTTTGATATATTCTGATTCTGTAGAACAACATGTTTCCCAGGTGCGTCAAGTTCTAAAAAAATTACGTGAAAATCACCTGTATGCCAAGCTGGAGAAGTGTGAATTTCATGTTACGGAGGTATCCTTTTTAGGGTACATTATTTCCCCTCGGGGATTCTGTATGGAACCAAAGAAGCTCCAAGCCATCCTTAGTTGGGCGCAACCCACCAACTTAAAAGCAATTCAGCGCTTTTTAGGGTTTGCGAACTACTATAGAAGATTTATTCACTCTTTCTCTGACCTAGTTGCTCCCATTGTGGCACTAACTAAGAAGGGAGCAGATCCTACCAATTGGTCACGTGAAGCTGAGTTATCTTTTCAGGCCTTGAAACAAGCCTTTGTCTCAGCCCCTGTCCTCAGACATCCCAACCCAGAATTGCCTTTCATTGTTGAGGTTGATGCCTCGGAGGTTGGAGTGGGGGCTATCCTATCTCAGAAGGATCCGGATTCCCTTGAATTACATCCTTGTGCCTTTATGTCCAGGAAATTCTCATCTGCAGAATCCAACTACGATGTTGGTAACCGGGAATTGCTGGCTATTAAATGGGCTTTCGAGGAGTGGAGACATTGGCTTGAAGGAGCGACTCATACTATTTCAGTTTTGACTGATCACAAAAATCTTCAATACATTGAATCAGCTAAGCGACTGAATGCCCGGCAGGCTCGTTGGGCTTTATTTTTTACTCGTTTCAAATTCATTATCACCTTCAGGCCAGGTTCCAAGAATACTAAGGCAGATGCCCTGTCACGCAGTTTTCTTCCAGTTCAAGACAACAGTCCTGTTACTCCCATACTGCCGTCCTCAACCATTCGGGCAGGCCTCACACAGGATGTATTTACCCAGTTAAAGCTGCTTCAACATCAAGCTCCTGGAAATACTCCTGCTGGTCATCTTTTTGTCCCTGAGTTTTTGAGAGCAACTGTTTTGACGGAGTTTCATGATAGCAAAGTTGCCGGGCATCCGGGAATCGCTAAGACTTTGGAATTAGTCTCCCGCTCAGTATGGTGGCCTGGTCTTTCCAAAGACATTAAAGAGTTTGTTTTTTCGTGTCAGGTCTGTGCACAGCATAAAGTTCCCCGTTCTTTACCCATCGGTCAACTTATGCCCTTGAATGTTCCTCTTAGGCCATGGTCGCATATCTCCATGGATTTTGTGGTGGACCTCCCTCTGTCAGCCGGATGCCGAGTCATATGGGTGGTAGTGGACCGTTTTAGTAAAATGGCCCATTTCATTGCTCTTCCCCGATTGCCATCTGCCCAGGGATTGGCAGTCTTGTTCCTCCGCCATGTTTTCAGACTCCATGGCTTACCCACTGATATTGTTTCTGATCGGGGTCCACAATTCATTGCACAATTTTGGAAGTCTTTTTGTGCTTCATTAAAGATGAAGTTATCTTTAACGTCCGGCTATCATCCCCAATCCAATGGGCAGACTGAGCGAGTTAATCAATCTCTAAAACAATATTTGCGTTTGTACTCGGCCAAACTCCAAAATGACTGGTCGGAGTTTCTTCCATTGGCGGAGTTTGCTTATAATAATGCCTGTCATTCTTCCACCAATGTGTCTCCATTTTTTGCAGTTTTTGGTTTTCACCCCAGAGCTAATTCATTTTTTCAACATTCCTCTGTCTCCTCACTGGCCCTGACCTCTCATCTTAAACTTATTTGGAGAAAAGTGCACCTGGCTCTCAGAAAAGCGGCATTCCGGGAAAAAAGATTTTCTGACAGGCTCCGGCGGCCGTGCACTTTTAAAGTAGGAGATAAGGTGTGGTTGTCGACTCGCAACATTAAACTTCGACAAACCTCAGCCAGATTGGGTCCTAAATTTATTGGACCATTTCACATTATCAAAAAAGTCAATCCAGTTGCTTTCCGGTTACGTTTACCAAAAACTTTACGGATCGGAAATACCTTCCATTGCTCATTGCTGAAACCATATGTTTCGTCCAGTAGATTTCCTCGTAAAATATCTCAGGGGAGATCACCTATAAATGTACAGGGTCAGCAGGAGTTCTTAGTGGAGAAGGTTCTCGATTCCAAGTTGTCCCGGGGTCGGCTTTATTTTTTGGTACATTGGAGAGGTTATGGGCCAGAGGAAAGGTCTTGGGTCCTGGATGAGGATCTTCATGCCCCGAGGCTCAAAAGGGCATTTTTTCGAGAATTTCCTCAGAAACCTGGCTTTAGGGGTTCCTTGACCCCTCCTCAAGGGGGGGGTACTGTTAGGCGCCGGGGTCCGCTCGTCGGTGCGGCCCGGCGCCTAGCAACCAGGGACGCCGTGCGCGTACAGCCGCCGGCTCCCTGGCAACGCTAGACGCCGGGCGCACGGAGCCGCTCTGACCCTAGCAACGGGGACGCCACGTTCGGGCCGCGTTCCCCGTTGCTGGGTCTGTTCTAATTGTATCATGATGTGCTGATTGTATCATGGTGTGCTGGCCGTGCAGCATGCAAGCTGCACGGCATTAATTGTGATGACCCAGTTTGGCTCCTGATTGGGGAGCTCACACTTATAAGCACCCTTTGGACTTCTCACAGACGCCAGTGATAGCTTCCTGTTTGCCTTTGTCAGTTGCAGAGAGTTTCCAGTCCTGCTCAATCCGGTTGTTCCTGTCCTCAGTGGTCCTGTACTCGGATATTTGTCATCTATTCCTGGAGTCTGACCGAGCACCTTTAACATCCTGTGGTGTTCGTGAGTCGCGGCGCAGCCGTGTGTTGCGGCTTGTCCGCTTACTGTTTATTATTTCGTTTATTTGTGTTCTGGAGCTTTTGCGGAGGATTCCGCTCCCACAGATCCACTCTGGTATCCAGCGGTGCTGGATAGGAGTAACGGATCAGTGGATCTTTGGTTGTCCTTTTCCCTGGCGGCTAGTCCGCACATACCTTGGTTTAAGTTAGTTAGCTTGTAACCCCTGGCCTGGTTGCTTAGTCAGAGGGCCCCTTGTTATCACCCTGTCTCAGATTTCCCTTTGTCTCCCATTAAGACCTGAGGGGGCATCGGGGTTGGGCAGACATAATCCGCCCTTCGAACGCGGCTGCCATGGGCTCAAGCAACCATAGTCTCGCAGGGGATTTCTGATAACACGGGCGAGACAACGGAGTTAGGGCGCCAGGGGTTACTAGGCTCTCCTGCTCCCACAACCAGCAAATCTTCCCAGTACTCAGACCTCTGCCATTAGATCTCCTCTGGTCTGGAGTACGGGAATCATAACACATCCTGCGTGACACTGCAGTGCCACTCCTAGATGGGCCCGGTGTTTGTGTCGGCCACTAGGGTCGCTTATCTTACTCACACAGCTACCTCATTGCGCCTCTTTTTTTCTTTGCGTCATGTGCTGTTTGGGGAGGGTTTTTTGGAAGGGACATCCTGCGTGACACTGCAGTGCCACTCCTAGATGGGCCAGGTGTTTGTGTCGGCCACTAGGGTCGCTTAGCTTACTCACACAGCTACCTCATTGCGCCTCTTTTTTTCTTCTTTGCGTCATGTGCTGTTTGGGGAGTGTTTTTTGGAAGGGCCATCCTGCGTGACACTGCAGTGCCACTCCTAGATGGGCCCGGTGTTTGTGTCGGCCACTAGGGTCGCTAAGCTTAGTCACACAGCTACCTCATTGCGCCTCTTTTTTTCTTTGCGTCATGTGCTGTTTGGGGAGGGTTTTTTGGAAGGGACATCCTGCGTGACACTGCAGTGCCACTCCTAGATGGGCCCGGTGTTTGTGTCGGCCACTAGGGTCGCTTATCTTACTCACACAGCTACCTCGTTGCGCCTCTTTTTTTCTTTGCGTCATGTGCTGTTTGGGGAGGGTTTTTTGGAAGGGACATCCTGCGTGACACTGCAGTGCCACTCCTAGATGGGCCAGGTGTTTTTGTGTCGGCCACTAGGGTCGCTTATCTTACTCACACAGCTACCTCATTGCGCCTCTTTTTTTCTTTGCGTCATGTGCTGTTTGGGGAGGGTTTTTTGGAAGGGACATCCTGCGTGAGACACTGCAGTGCCACTCCTAGATGGGCCCGGTGTTTGTGTCGGCCACTAGGGTCGCTTATCTTACTCACACAGCTACCTCATTGCGCCTCTTTTTTTCTTTGCGTCATGTGCTGTTTGGGGAGGGTTTTTTGGAAGGGACATCCTGCGTGACACTGCAGTGCCACTCCTAGATGGGCCAGGTGTTTGTGTCGGCCACTAGGGTCGCTTAGCTTACTCACACAGCTACCTCATTGCGCCTCTTTTTTTCTTCTTTGCGTCATGTGCTGTTTGGGGAGTGTTTTTTGGAAGGGACATCCTGCGTGACACTGCAGTGCCACTCCTAGATGGGCCAGGTGTTTGTGTCGGTCACTAGGGTCGCTTAGCTTACTCACACAGCTTCCTCATTGCGCCTCTTTTTTTCTTCTTTGCGTCATGTGCTGTTTGGGGAGTGTTTTTTGGAAGGGACATCCTGCGTGACACTGCAGTGCCACTCCTAGATGGGCCAGGTGTTTGTGTCGGCCACTAGGGTCGCTTAGCTTAGTCATCCAGCGACCTCGGTGCAAATTTTAGGACTAAAAATAATATTGTGAGGTGTGAGGTATTCAGAATAGACTGAAAATGAGTGGAAATTATGGTTTTTGAGGTTAATAATACTTTGGGTCAAAATGACCCCCAAATTCTATGATTTAAGCTGTTTTTTAGGGTTTTTTGAAAAAAACACCCGAATCCAAAACACACCCGAATCCGACAAAAAAAATTCGGTGAGGTTTTGCCAAAACGCGGTCGAACCCAAAACACGGCCGCGGAACCGAACCCAAAACCAAAACACAAAACCCGAAAAATTTCAAGTGCACATCTCTAATTTTCACACGTGCATTGAGATTGATAGGGAGAGGACGTGGCTGGCGTACTCTCCGTTTATAGAGAAGAGAGTGAGACTAGAGTAGAGAGAGACACAGTATTTACTTTAGTAATTTTGGGGAGCATTAGGAGGAGTACTACTACTTGCTGAAGTGATAGTGTGACTGTATATCTGACTTGTGGGGGAGACAGTGGGGAGCAGTTAGAGTCTGAGAGCAGGAGTACATATTTTAACGTACAGTGCACACTTTTGCTGCCAGAGTGCCACACTGCCATTGTGACCACACTGACCACCAGTATATTGTGATTGTCTGCTTAGGAGTACTACTTGCAAGTTGCTGATAGTGTGACCAGTGACCTGACCACCAGTTTAATTAATCTCCACCAGTTTAATATATATATATATATAATTGTATATATATATATAATTGTATACCACCTACCCGTGTTTTTTTTTTTCTTTCTTCTTGATACATACTATAGTAGCTTACTGTAGCAGTCTGCGGTGCTGAGCTGACAGTGTCCAGCAGGTCCGTCATCAGTCATTACATAATAAATATATATACCTGTCCGGCTGCAGTACTAGTGATATTATATATATATATATTAATTTCATCTCATTATCATCCAGTCTATATTAGCAGCAGACACAGTACGGTAGTCCACGGCTGTAGCTACTAGAGATGAGCGCCGGAAATTTTTCGGGTTTTGTGTTTTGGTTTTGGGTTCGGTTCCGCGGCCGTGTTTTGGGTTCGACCGCGTTTTGGCAAAACCTCACCGAATTTTTTTTGTCGGATTCGGGTGTGTTTTGGATTCGGGTGTTTTTTTCAAAAAACCCTAAAAAACAGCTTAAATCATAGAATTTGGGGGTAATTTTGATCCCAAAGTATTATTAACCTCAAAAAACATAATTTACACTCATTTTCAGCCTATTCTGAACACATCACACCTCACAATATTATTTTTAGTCCTAAAATTTGCACCGAGGTCGCTGTGTGAGTAAGATAAGCGACCCTAGTGGCCGACACAAACACCGGGCCCATCTAGGAGTGGCACTGCAGTGTCACGCAGGATGTCCCTTCCAAAAAACCCTCCCCAAACAGCACATGACGCAAAGAAAAAAAGAGGAGCAATGAGGTAGCTGTGTGAGTAAGATTAGCGACCCTAGTGGCCGACACAAACACCGGGCCCATCTAGGAGTGGCACTGCAGTGTCACGCAGGATGTCCCTTCCAAAAAACCCTCCCCAAACAGCACATGACGCAAAGAAAAAAAGAGGCGCAATGAGGTAGCTGACTGTGTGAGAAAGATAAGCGACCCTAGTGGCCGACACAAACACCGGGCCCATCTAGGAGTGGCACTGCAGTGTCACGCAGGATGTCCCTTCCAAAAAACCCTCCCCAAACAGCACATGACGCAAAGAAAAAAAGAGGCGCAATGAGGTAGCTGACTGTGTGAGAAAGATAAGCGACCCTAGTGGCCGACACAAACACCGGGCCCATCTAGGAGTGGCACTGCAGTGTCACGCAGGATGTCCCTTCCAAAAAACCCTCCCCAAACAGCACATGACGCAAAGAAAAAAAGAGGCGCAATGAGGTAGCTGACTGTGTGAGAAAGATAAGCGACCCTAGTGGCCGACACAAACACCGGGCCCATCTAGGAGTGGCACTGCAGTGTCACGCAGGATGTCCCTTCCAAAAAACCCTCCCCAAACAGCACATGACGCAAAGAAAAAAAGAGGCGCAATGAGGTAGCTGTGTGAGTAAGATTAGCGACCCTAGTGGCCGACACAAACACCGGGCCCATCTAGGAGTGGCACTGCAGTGTCACGCAGGATGTCCCTTCCAAAAAACCCTCCCCAAACAGCACATGACGCAAAGAAAAAAAGAGGCGCAATGAGGTAGCTGACTGTGTGAGAAAGATAAGCGACCCTAGTGGCCGACACAAACACCGGGCCCATCTAGGAGTGGCACTGCAGTGTCACGCAGGATGTCCCTTCCAAAAAACCCTCCCCAAACAGCACATGACGCAAAGAAAAAAAGAGGCGCAATGAGGTAGCTGACTGTGTGAGAAAGATAAGCGACCCTAGTGGCCGACACAAACACCGGGCCCATCTAGGAGTGGCACTGCAGTGTCACGCAGGATGTCCCTTCCAAAAAACCCTCCCCAAACAGCACATGACGCAAAGAAAAAAAGAGGCGCAATGAGGTAGCTGACTGTGTGAGAAAGATAAGCGACCCTAGTGGCCGACACAAACACCGGGCCCATCTAGGAGTGGCACTGCAGTGTCACGCAGGATGTCCCTTCCAAAAAACCCTCCCCAAACAGCACATGACGCAAAGAAAAAAAGAGGCGCAATGAGGTAGCTGTGTGAGTAAGATTAGCGACCCTAGTGGCCGACACAAACACCGGGCCCATCTAGGAGTGGCACTGCAGTGTCACGCAGGATGGCCCTTCCAAAAAACCCTCCCCAAACAGCACATGACGCAAAGAAAAAAAGAGGCGCAATGAGGTAGCTGACTGTGTGAGTAAGATTAGCGACCCTAGTGGCCAACACAAACACCGGGCACATCTAGGAGTGGCACTGCAGTGTCACGCAGGATGTCCCTTCCAAAAAACACTCCCCAAACAGCACATGACGCAAAGAAAAAAAGAGGCGCAATGAGGTAGCTGTGTGAGTAAGATTAGCGACCCTAGTGGCCGACACAAACACCGGGCCCATCTAGGAGTGGCACTGCAGTGTCACGCAGGATGTCCCTTCCAAAAAACCCTCCCCAATCAGCACATGATGCAAAGAAAAAGAAAAGAAAAAAGAGGTGCAAGATGGAATTATCCTTGGGCCCTCCCACCCACCCTTATGTTGTATAAACAAAACAGGACATGCACACTTTAACCAACCCATCATTTCAGTGACAGGGTCTGCCACACGACTGTGACTGATATGACGGGTTGGTTTGGACCCCCCCCAAAAAAGAAGCAATTAATCTCTCCTTGCACAAACTGGCTCTACAGAGGCAAGATGTCCACCTCATCTTCACCCTCCGATATATCACCGTGTACATCCCCCTCCTCACAGATTATCAATTCGTCCCCACTGGAATCAACCATCTCAGCTCCCTGTGTACTTTGTGGAGGCAATTGCTGCTGGTCAATGTCTCCGCGGAGGAATTGATTATAATTCATTTTAATGAACATCATCTTCTCCACATTTTCTGGATGTAACCTCGTACGCCGATTGCTGACAAGGTGAGCGGCGGCACTAAACACTCTTTCGGAGTACACACTTGTGGGAGGGCAACTTAGGTAGAATAAAGCCAGTTTGTGCAAGGGCCTCCAAATTGCCTCTTTTTCCTGCCAGTATAAGTACGGACTGTGTGACGTGCCTACTTGGATGCGGTCACTCATATAATCCTCCACCATTCTATCAATGTTGAGAGAATCATATGCAGTGACAGTAGACGACATGTCCGTAATCGTTGTCAGGTCCTTCAGTCCGGACCAGATGTCAGCATCAGCAGTCGCTCCAGACTGCCCTGCATCACCGCCAGCGGGTGGGCTCGGAATTCTGAGCCTTTTCCTCGCACCCCCAGTTGCGGGAGAATGTGAAGGAGGAGATGTTGACAGGTCGCGTTCCGCTTGACTTGACAATTTTGTCACCAGCAGGTCTTTCAACCCCAGCAGACCTGTGTCTGCCGGAAAGAGAGATCCAAGGTAGGCTTTAAATCTAGGATCGAGCACGGTGGCCAAAATGTAGTGCTCTGATTTCAACAGATTGACCACCCGTGAATCCTTGTTAAGCGAATTAAGGGCTGCATCCACAAGTCCCACATGCCTAGCGGAATCGCTCCGTGTTAGCTCCTTCTTCAATGCCTCCAGCTTCTTCTGCAAAAGCCTGATGAGGGGAATGACCTGACTCAGGCTGGCAGTGTCTGAACTGACTTCACGTGTGGCAAGTTCAAAGGGCATCAGAACCTTGCACAACGTTGAAATCATTCTCCACTGCACTTGAGACAGGTGCATTCCATCTCCTATATCGTGCTCAATTGTATAGGCTTGAATGGCCTTTTGCTGCTCCTCCAACCTCTGAAGCATATAGAGGGTTGAATTCCACCTCGTTACCACTTCTTGCTTCAGATGATGGCAGGGCAGGTTCAGTAGTTTTTGGTGGTGCTCCAGTCTTCTGTACGTGGTGCCTGTACGCCGAAAGTGTCCCGCAATTTTTCTGGCCACCGACAGCATCTCTTGCACGCCCCTGTCGTTTTTTAAAAAATTCTGCACCACCAAATTCAAGGTATGTGCAAAACATGGGACGTGCTGGAATTTGCCCATATTTAATGCACACACAATATTGCTGGCGTTGTCCGATGCCACAAATCCACAGGAGAGTCCAATTGGGGTAAGCCATTCCGCGATGATCTTCCTCAGTTGCCGTAAGAGGTTTTCAGCTGTGTGCGTATTCTGGAAAGCGGTGATACAAAGCGTAGCCTGCCTAGGAAAGAGTTGGCGTTTGCGAGATGCTGCTACTGGTGCCGCCGCTGCTGTTCTTGCGGCGGGAGTCCATACATCTACCCAGTGGGCTGTCACAGTCATATAGTCCTGACCCTGCCCTGCTCCACTTGTCCACATGTCCGTGGTTAAGTGGACATTGGGTACAACTGCATTTTTTAGGACACTGGTGAGTCTTTTTCTGACGTCCGTGTACATTCTCGGTATCGCCTGCCTAGAGAAGTGGAACCTAGATGGTATTTGGTAACGGGGGCACACTGCCTCAATAAATTGTCTAGTTCCCTGTGAACTAACGGCGGATACCGGACGCACGTCTAACACCAACATAGTTGTCAAGGACTCAGTTATCCGCTTTGCAGTAGGATGACTGCTGTGATATTTCATCTTCCTCGCAAAGGACTGTTGAACAGTCAATTGCTTACTGGAAGTAGTACAAGTGGGCTTACGACTTCCCCTCTGGGATGACCATCGACTCCCAGCGGCAACAACAGCAGCGCCAGCAGCAGTAGGCGTTACACGCAAGGATGCATCGGAGGAATCCCAGGCAGGAGAGGACTCGTCAGACTTGCCAGTGACATGGCCTGCAGGACTATTGGCATTCCTGGGGAAGGAGGAAATTGACACTGAGGGAGTTGGTGGGGTGGTTTGCGTGAGCTTGGTTACAAGAGGAAGGGATTTACTGGTCAGTGGACTGCTTCCGCTGTCACCCAAAGTTTTTGAACTTGTCACTGACTTATTATGAATGCGCTGCAGGTGACGTATAAGGGAGGATGTTCCGAGGTGGTTAACGTCCTTACCCCTACTTATTACAGCTTGACAAAGGGAACACACGGCTTGACACCTGTTGTCCGCATTTCTGGTGAAATACCTCCACACCGAAGAGCTGATTTTTTTGGTATTTTCACCTGGCATGTCAACGGCCATATTCCTCCCACGGACAACAGGTGTCTCCCCGGGTGCCTGACTTAAACAAACCACCTCACCATCAGAATCCTCCTGGTCAATTTCCTCCCCAGCGCCAGCAACACCCATATCCTCCTCATCCTGGTGTACTTCAACACTGACATCTTCAATCTGACTATCAGGAACTGGACTGCGGGTGCTCCTTCCAGCACTTGCAGGGGGCATGCAAATAGTGGAAGGCGCATGCTCTTCACGTCCAGTGTTGGGAAGGTCAGGCATCGCAAACGACACAATTGGACTCTCCTTGTGGATTTGGGATTTCAAAGAACGCACAGTTCTTTGCGGTGCTTTTGCCAGCTTGAGTCTTTTCAGTTTTCTAGCGAGAGGCTGAGTGCTTCCATCCTCATGTGAAGCTGAACCACTAGCCATGAACATAGGCCAGGGCCTCAGCCGTTCCTTGCCACTCCGTGTGGTAAATGGCATATTGGCAAGTTTACGCTTCTCCTCCGACAATTTTATTTTAGGTTTTGGAGTCCTTTTTTTTCTGATATTTGGTGTTTTGGATTTGACATGCTCTGTACTATGACATTGGGCATCGGCCTTGGCAGACGACGTTGCTGGCATTTCATCGTCTCGGCCATGACTAGTGGCAGCAGCTTCAGCACGAGGTGGAAGTGGATCTTGATCTTTCCCTAATTTTGGAACCTCAACTTTTTTGTTCTCCATATTTTATAGGCAGAACTAAAAGGCACCTCAGGTAAACAATGGAGATGGATGGATTGGATACTAGTATACAATTATGGACGGACTGCCACGGTTAGGTGGTATAAAAAAACCACGGTTAGGTGGTATATATTATAATAATAATACAATTATGGATGGACGGACTGCCTGCCGACTGCCGACACAGAGGTAGCCACAGCCGTGAACTACCGCACTGTACACTGGTTGATAAAGAGATAGTAGTATACTCGTAACAACTAGTATGACACTATGACGACGGTATAAAGAATGAAAAAAAAACCACGGTTAGGTGGTATATATTATAATAATAATACAATTATGGATGGACGGACTGCCTGCCGACTGCCGACACAGAGGTAGCCACAGCCGTGAACTACCGCACTGTACACTGGTTGATAAAGAGATAGTAGTATACTCGTAACAACTAGTATGACACTATGACGACGGTATAAAGAATGAAAAAAAAACCACGGTTAGGTGGTATATATTATAATAATAATACAATTATGGATGGACGGACTGCCTGCCGACTGCCGACACAGAGGTAGCCACAGCCGTGAACTACCGCACTGTACACTGGTTGATAAAGAGATAGTAGTATACTCGTAACAACTAGTATGACACTATGACGACGGTATAAAGAATGAAAAAAAAACCACGGTTAGGTGGTATATATTATAATAATAATACAATTATGGATGGACGGACTGCCTGCCGACTGCCGACACAGAGGTAGCCACAGCCGTGAACTACCGCACTGTACACTGGTTGATAAAGAGATAGTAGTATACTCGTAACAACTAGTATGACACTATGACGACGGTATAAAGAAAGAAAAAAAAATACCACAGTTAGGTGGTATATATTATAATAATAATACAATTATGGATGGACGGACTGCCTGCGGACTGCCGACACAGAGGTAGCCACAGCCGTGAACTACCGCACTGTACACTGGTTGATAAAGAGATAGTAGTATACTCGTAACAACTAGTATGACACTATGACGACGGTATAAAGAATGAAAAAAAAACCACGGTTAGGTGGTATATATTATAATAATAATACAATTATGGATGGACGGACTGCCTGCCGACTGCCGACACAGAGGTAGCCACAGCCGTGAACTACCGCACTGTACACTGGTTGATAAAGAGATAGTAGTATACTCGTAACAACTAGTATGACACTATGACGGTATAAAGAATGAAAAAAAAACCACGGTTAGGTGGTATATATTATAATAATAATACAATTATGGATGGACGGACTGCCTGCCGACTGCCGACACAGAGGTAGCCACAGCCGTGAACTACCGCACTGTACACTGGTTGATAAAGAGATAGTAGTATACTCGTAACAACTAGTATGACACTATGACGACGGTATAAAGAAAGAAAAAAAAATACCACGGTTAGGTGGTATATATTGTAATACAATTATGGATGGACGGACTGCCTGCCGAGTTCCGACTGCCGACACAGAGGTAGCCACAGCCGTGAACTACCGCACTGTACTGTGTCTGCTGCTAATATAGACTGGTTGATAAAGAGATAGTATACAATACATACAACAATATACTACTATACTGGTGGTCAGGCACTGGTCACCACTAGTCACACTGGCAGTGGCACTCCTGCAGCAAAAGTGTGCACTGTTTAATTTTAAATTAATATAATATTATGTACTCCTGGGGGCTCCTGCTATAACAACCTGCAGTGCTCCCCAGTCTCCCCCACAATTATTATAAGCTTTGCCTTTTATACATTGATGTGCAGCACACTGGGCTGAGCTGAGTGCACACAGACTGAGTCACACTGTGTGACTGGCTGCTGCTGTGTATCGTTTTTTTTCAGGCAGAGAACGGATATAGCAGAGAACGGATATATTATATTAAAATAAATAAAAGTTAACTAACAACAACTGCACTGGTCACTGTGGTAAACTCTGTCTGACTCTGCACAATCTCTCTCTCTCTTCTAATCTAATTTCTAATGGAGAGGACGCCAGCCACGTCCTCTCCCTATCAATCTCAATGCACGTGTGAAAATGGCGGCGACGCGCGGCTCCTTATATAGAATCCGAGTCTCGCGAGAATCCGACAGCGTCATGATGACGTTCGGGCGCGCTCGGGTTAACCGAGCAAGGCGGGAGGATCCGAGTCTGCTCGGACCCGTGAAAAAAACATGAAGTTCGTGCGGGTTCGGTTTCAGAGAAACCGAACCCGCTCATCTCTAGTAGCTACCTCTGTGTCGGCAGTCGCTCGTCCATCCATAATTGTGTACCACCCACCCGTGGTTTTTTTTTTTCTTTCTTCTTGATACATACTACTATAGTAGCTTACTGTAGCAGTCTGCGGTGCTGCTGAGCTGACAGTGTCCAGCAGGTCCGTCATCAGTCATTACATAATAAATATATATACCTGTCCGGCTGCAGTACTAGTGATATTATATATATATATATTAATTTCATCTCATTATCATCCAGTCTATATTAGCAGCAGACACAGTACGGTAGTCCACGGCTGTAGCTACCTCTGTGTCGGCAGTCGCTCGTCCATCCATAATTGTATACCACCTACCCGTGGTTTTTTTTTTCTTTCTTCTTGATACATACTACTATAGTAGCTTACTGTAGCAGTCTGCGGTGCTGCTGAGCTGACAGTGTCCAGCAGGTCCGTCATCAGTCATTACATAATAAATATATATACCTGTCCGGCTGTAGTACTAGTGATATTATATATATATATATATATTAATTTCATCTCATTATCATCCAGTCTATATTAGCAGCAGACACAGTACGGTAGTCCACGGCTGTAGCTACCCCTGTGTCGGCAGTCGCTCGTCCATCCATAATTGTATACCACCTACCCGTGTTTTTTTTTTCTTTCTTCTTGATACATACTACTATAGTAGCTTACTGTAGCAGTCGGCGGTGCTGCTGAGCTGACAGTGTCCAGCAGGTCCGTCATCAGTCATTACATAATAAATATATATACCTGTCCGGCTGCAGTACTAGTGATATTATATATATATATTAATTTCATCTCATTATCATCCAGTCTATATTAGCAGCAGACACAGTACGGTAGTCCACGGCTGTAGCTACCTCTGTGTCGGCAGTCGCTCGTCCATCCATAATTGTATACCACCTACCCGTGGTTTTTTTTTCTTTCTTCTTGATACGTAATACTATAGTAGCTTACTGTAGCAGTCTGCAGTGCTGCTGAGCTGACAGTGTCCAGCAGGTCCGTCATCAGTCATTACATAATAAATATATATACCTGTCCGGCTGCAGTACTAGTGATATTATATATATATATATTAATTTCATCTCATTATCATCCAGTCTATATTAGCAGCAGACACAGTACGGTAGTCCACGGCTGTAGCTACCTCTGTGTCGGCAGTCGCTCGTCATCCATAAGTATACTAGTATCCATCCATCTCCATTGTTTACCTGAGGTGCCTTTTAGTTGTGCCTATTAAAATATGGAGAACAAAAATGTTGAGGTTCCAAAATTAGGGAAAGATCAAGATCCACTTCCACCTCGTGCTGAAGCTGCTGCCACTAGTCATGGCCGAGACGATGAAATGCCAGCAACGTCGTCTGCCAAGGCCGATGCCCAATGTCATAGTACAGAGCATGTAAAATCCAAAACACCAAATATCAGTAAAAAAAGGACTCAAAAATCTAAAATAAAATTGTCGGAGGAGAAGCGTAAACTTGCCAATATGCCATTTACCACACGGAGTGGCAAGGAACGGCTGAGGCCCTGGCCTATGTTCATGGCTAGTGGTTCAGCTTCACATGAGGATGGAAGCACTCAGCCTCTCGCTAGAAAAATGAAAAGACTCAAGCTGGCAAAAGCACCGCAAAGAACTGTGCGTTCTTCGAAATCCCAAATCCACAAGGAGAGTCCAATTGTGTCGGTTGCGATGCCTGACCTTCCCAACACTGGACGTGAAGAGCATGCGCCTTCCACCATTTGCACGCCCCCTGCAAGTGCTGGAAGGAGCACCCGCAGTCCAGTTCCTGATAGTCAGATTGAAGATGTCAGTGTTGAAGTACACCAGGATGAGGAGGATATGGGTGTTGCTGGCACTGGGGAGGAAATTGACAAGGAGGATTCTGATGGTGAGGTGGTTTGTTTAAGTCAGGCACCCGGGGAGACACCTGTTGTCCGTGGGAGGAATATGGCCGTTGACATGCCTGGTGAAAATACCAAAAAAATCAGCTCTTCGGTGTGGAAGTATTTCAACAGAAATGCGGACAACATTTGTCAAGCCGTGTGTTGCCTTTGTCAAGCTGTAATAAGTAGGGGTAAGGACGTTAACCACCTCGGAACATCCTCCCTTATACGTCACCTGCAGCGCATTCATAATAAGTCAGTGACAAGTTCAAAAACTTTGGGCGACAGCGGAAGCAGTCCACTGACCAGTAAATCCCTTCCTCTTGTAACCAAGCTCACGCAAACCACCCCACCAACTCCCTCAGTGTCAATTTCCTCCTTCCCCAGGAATGCCAATAGTCTTGCAGGCCATGTCACTGGCAATTCTGACGAGTCCTCTCCTGCCTGGGATTCCTCCGATGCATCCTTGCGTGTAACGCCTACTGCTGCTGGCGCTGCTGTTGTTGCTGCTGGGAGTCGATGGTCATCCCAGAGAGGAAGTCGTAAGCCCACTTTTACTACTTCCACCAAGCAATTGACTGTCCAACAGTCCTTTGCGAGGAAGATGAAATATCACAGCAGTCATCCTGTTGCAAAGCGGATAACTGAGGCCTTGACAACTATGTTGGTGTTAGACGTGCGTCCGGTATCCGCCGTTAGTTCACAGGGAACTAGACAATTTCTTGAGGTAGTGTGCCCCCGTTACCAAATACCATCTAGGTTCCACTTCTCTAGGCAGGCGATACCGAGAATGTACACGGACGTCAGAAAAAGACTCACCAGTGTCCTAAAAAATGCAGTTGTACCCAATGTCCACTTAACCACGGACATGTGGACAAGTGGAGCAGGGCAGGGTCAGGACTATATGACTGTGACAGCCCACTGGGTAGATGTATGGACTCCCGCCGCAAGAACAGCAGCGGCGGCACCAGTAGCAGCATCTCGCAAACGCCAACTCTTTCCTAGGCAGGCTACGCTTTGTATCACCGGTTTCCAGAATACGCACACAGCTGAAAACCTCTTACGGCAACTGAGGAAGATCATCGCGGAATGGCTTACCCCAATTGGACTCTCCTGTGGATTTGTGGCATCGGACAGCGCCAGCAATATTGTGTGTGCATTAAATATGGGCAAATTCCAGCACGTCCCATGTTTTGCACATACCTTGAATTTGGTGGTGCAGAATTTTTTAAAAAATGACAGGGGCATGCAAGAGATGCTGTCGGTGGCCAGAAGAATTGCGGGACACTTTCGGCGTACAGGCACCACGTACAGAAGACTGGAGCAACACCAAAAACGCCTGAACCTGCCCTGCCATCATCTGAAGCAAGAAGTGGTAACGAGGTGGAATTCAACCCTATATATGCTTCAGAGGTTGGATGAGCAGCAAAAGGCCATTCAAGCCTATACAATTGAGCACGATATAGGAGGTGGAATGCACCTGTCTCAAGCGCAGTGGAGAATGATTTCAACGTTGTGCAAGGTTCTGCTGCCCTTTGAACTTGCCACACGTGAAGTCAGTTCAGACACTG
Organism: Pseudophryne corroboree; assembly: GCF_028390025.1. Classification (NCBI taxonomy): domain Eukaryota; kingdom Metazoa; phylum Chordata; class Amphibia; order Anura; family Myobatrachidae; genus Pseudophryne; species Pseudophryne corroboree. The sequence goes on along the minus strand of NC_086450.1, from coordinate 204,492,999 downwards.
CCAGCCTGAGTCAGGTCATTCCCCTCATCAGGCTTTTGCAGAAGAAGCTGGAGACATTGAAGGAGGAGCTAACACGGAGCGATTCCGCTAGGCATGTGGGACTTGTGGATGGAGCCATTAATTCGCTTAACAAGGATTCACGGGTGGTCAATCTGTTGAAATCAGATCACTACATTTTGGCCACCGTGCTCGATCCTAGATTTAAAACCTACCTTGGATCTCTCTTTCCGGCAGACACAAGTCTGCTGGGGTTCAAAGACCTGCTGGTGAGAAAATTGTCAAGTCAAGCGGAACGCGACCTGTCAACATCTCCTCCTTCACATTCTCCCGCAACTGGGGGTGCGAGGAAAAGGCTAAGAATTCCGAGCCCACCCGCTGGCGGTGATGCAGGGCAGTCTGGAGCGACTGCTGATGCTGACATCTGGTCCGGACTGAAGGACCTGACAACGATTACGGACATGTCGTCTACTGTCACTGCATATGATTCTCTCCCCATTGAAAGAATGGTGGAGGATTATATGAGTGACCGCATCCAAGTAGGCACGTCAGACAGTCCGTACTTATACTGGCAGGAAAAAGAGGCAATTTGGAGGCCCTTGCACAAACTGGCTTTATTCTACCTAAGTTGCCCTCCCACAAGTGTGTACTCCGAAAGAGTGTTTAGTGCCGCCGCTCACCTTGTCAGCAATCGGCGTACGAGGTTACTTCCAGAAAATGTGGAGAAGATGATGTTCATTAAAATGAATTATAATCAATTCCTCCGTGGAGACATTGACCAGCAGCAATTGCCTCCACAAAGTACACAGGGAGCTGAGATGGTGGATTCCAGTGGGGACGAATTGATAATCTGTGAGGAGGGGGATGTACACGGTGATATATCGGAGGATGATGATGAGGTGGACATCTTGCCTCTGTAGAGCCAGTTTGTGCAAGGAGAGATTAATTGCTTCTTTTTTGGTGGGGGTCCAAACCAACCCGTCATTTCAGTCACAGTCGTGTGGCAGACCCTGTCACTGAAATGATGGGTTGGTTAAAGTGTGCATGTCCTGTTTATACAACATAAGGGTGGGTGGGAGGGCCCAAGGACAATTCCATCTTGCACCTCTTTTTTCTTAAATTTTTCTTTGCGTCATGTGCTGTTTGGGGAGTATTTTTTTGGAAGGGCCATCCTGCGTGACACTGCAGTGCCACTCCTAGATGGGCCAGGTGTTTGTGTCGGCCACTAGGGTCGCTTATCTTACTCACACAGCTACCTCATTGCGCCTCTTTTTTTCTTTGCGTCATGTGCTGTTTGGGGAGTGTTTTTTGGAAGGGCCATCCTGCGTGACACTGCAGTGCCACTCCTAGATGGGCCAGGTGTTTGTGTCGGCCACTAGGGTCGCTTATCTTACTCACACAGCTACCTCATTGCGCCTCTTTTTTTCTTTGCGTCATGTGCTGTTTGGGGAGTGTTTTTTGGAAGGGCCATCCTGCGTGACACTGCAGTGCCACTCCTAGATGGGCCAGGTGTTTGTGTCGGCCACTAGGGTCGCTTATCTTACTCACAGAGCTACCTCATTGCGCCTCTTTTTTTCTTTGCGTCATGTGCTGTTTGGGGAGTGTTTTTTGGAAGGGCCATCCTGCGTGACACTGCAGTGCCACTCCTAGATGGGCCAGGTGTTTGTGTCGGCCACTAGGGTCGCTTAGCTTACTCACACAGCTACCTCATTGCGCCTCTTTTTTTCTTTGCGTCATGTGCTGTTTGATGACTATTTTTTTGAAGTGCCATCCTGTCTGACACTGCAGTGCCACTCCTAGATGGGCCAGGTGTTTGTGTCAGCCACTAGGGTCGCTTAGCTTAGTCATCCAGCGACCTCGGTGCAAATTTTAGGACTAAAAATAATATTGTGAGGTGTGAGGTATTCAGAATAGACTGAAAATGAGTGGAAATTATGGTTTTTGAGGTTAATAATACTTTGGGATCAAAATGACCCCCAAATTCTATGATTTAAGCTGTATTTTAGTGTTTTTTGAAAAAAACACCCGAATCCAAAACACACCCGAATCCGACAAAAAAAATTCGGTGAGGTTTTGCCAAAACGCGGTCGAACCCAAAACACGGCCGCGGAACCGAACCCAAAACCAAAACACAAAACCCGAAAAATTTCAAGTGCACATCTCTAATGTCTACTAGACACACATGGCTGATCGTAGGTGCTGGATTTTAGCTCACTGCCACCTGGCAGAGAAGGCTGTGCATGCAGGTCTGACGTGCAATGTAGGATATGACCAGCAGGAGCGTGCATCATATCCTGTATTGAGTGTACACACTATATAATATCACAACGTGTACGCACCCTTAGAGTTGTTATCACTCTGCTCCCTCCAGTATTTGTTTTACAATTTAATTTTAGTAAATTCGGCAGATCACATTTTCCATTACAAGTCTGGGAAATGCAATCTGGTGATTAAGAAGAAAATGCTGATTTAGGGACTTGGAGGAGAATTTTCTGAATTCTCCTTCAAATTCCCATTAGTACATTCAAGTGATACTAAAATAATGTGAAAAAGTGTGTGAAAGCCCTTTTTTAACACTATTTTAGTAAAAAATTATTTTGATAAATATGCCGTGAGTCTGCATATGAAGCACAATGGAACTTGCCGTGAGAAACAGCTGCAGCCATTTCATATACAGAGTCATAGGCTTATTTGAATCGCACTCAGATATACTGTTCAAGTGTTACATATCAAATGAATTACCATAGTCTCATGGTGCGTTCTAGTTGCCCAACATTGTGGCTGATGCATTTTTGGGGGAAAAAACAAAACAGACACCCAATGTTAGCAGAGTCTCACAGGACCCGCAGCGCAGAGAGGGGCTGTTTAGCACAACGTGTGAGGACACTTCTGTAAGTAAGAAAATATACAATAAACATTGCATACTTGTTTGCTCTCCCAGAATGTCTGGGACAGTGCAGGTTATTAAGAAGCTCTCCAGGAGTCTTGAGAGACCATTTTACTGGGTAAGTCAGGGGGTCTGATAACATGATTCTCACTTATACCCCTTTTCCACCTTATTACCGGGTCCAAACCGGGATTTTTAACTTGGCTTCAACCCGTGTCGAACCCGGCTTCAGACGCTGTTTCCACTGTACTTCGACCCGGGTTATTCCCGGATCGGATTTGTTTCCACTGAACCCGGGTAAGCTCTGTAAAAGCCTATTGATGTCATTAAAAATTTACTTTTTACTGTCTCAACAAGATGAAGTCATAGAAAGGAACAAAAGGGAGGGGTGGGGCCTGCTCACAGCATTGCAGCAATGGAGTCCGATACAATAGCTGTGTCTAGCCTGGAGTTGCAGACTGTTTGCAGTTTTTTGCTGCCTGTATTTCTGCTACAGACAGCTTGATGCAGCTTCTCACCCTGTGCTACTTACTGCTGAGCTGGAGGAGGAGGGCGCAATTCTTTGCGGAGAGGGCTAGTTCTCGACGCCATTATTTGAAAATGAGGAGAGTGCTGATATCAGCCAGCATTACATCTATCATAAAAATGAGAACTACACCAAGCCGAAGAATGTGGGTGAGCGATCGTAGACATGGAGAAGCATTCATGCAGACCATTTTAGCTTTTCAGGAGGAGCAGTGGATGGCACATTTCAGGAGTCTCGTGCTACATTCTACTATATTGTGGAACTACTGTCCCCCGCAATCACCAAGCAGACCACCAAGTTCCGGAAGCCATTAAGCCGAGCAGGAGATTAGCAATTGCTCTCTGGTGGTATGCTACCCCTGGAGAGTGTCGCACACTCTCCTATTTATTTGGAGCAGGGATTGGCACGATTGTCTCCCAGGTCACGCGGGTATAGAGTACGTGCAAACGTATGCTCAAAAAAGCACATCTGCCTTTCATGCATGGCCATTAACTGTGTCATAAATGATAGATGCATTTCCTTTTCAGATGCAAGATATCTCTCAATTCGTGCATCTTCCTGGGAATTCAACTCACTATCCACCTCACGCAGATGCTCCACAATAATGGACATCATTGCTCTGACCATTTGTTCTGTTTGGTTCGGTTTCTTTTTCCACTGTGGAACGTTATAGACTGTGAAGGGGATGAAAAAAAATGTAATCAACAATGATTATATACAGTCTAAAAATAGCAGTGGTAGCATATACGTGTTTGTGGCCTTCTCCCACCTGCACACCAGCTATACTCTGCAACATTTCCCATTATGATTTTAATACATTTTGGAACTCATTTCACAAAGAGCTTAAGTTATTTTAAAGTCATTGGGTGGGATGTAATAGTGTTTGAGTTTTCTGGAGGTGGGTATGGGTATTAAAGCACCAATCATTGACAAGTCAAAACCACAGTATTGACTGGAGTACCCCCACTGCGACTAAAATAGCTAAAACTTGTTGAGAAATGAGCCTGTAGAGCTGGAGTGTTAAACTCGCTGCCCTCAGCTGTTGTGGAACTACACATCTCAGCATGCCTTTACATAGATTTTGTATAGGGACTGCTGCAACTGTGGCAGGGCATTATACAATGTGTAGCTCCACATAAGCTGGAGGGCCTGGAGTTTTTACACCCCTGCCATAGGCGGGGCCGGGGGGGGGACACTTCCTGCTATTTCGGTCAGTCAGATTTGATAAAAGATCCGGCAAGCACTAGGACCCGCCGTGGCAAGTCCGTGTGGTAACCAACGGGGAGGCTGGAGCTGCAGCTCCAGCCTCCCCCTGCTCACACCGCAACCTACCTCCCTCACTGCCAGCTGGCCAGAGTCCAGCCCAGGCGCGGGATTCAAATGCCAGCATCGAGTAAGACTGTTACTTATGACGGCACAGAAGGCTTCATTAGCCCTCACTGCACTGCACAGTTTCCCAGCGCTTCCTCCTCCACTTCCTTTACCACTATGCTAGGTGCAGTCAAACTCAGCCTCTGCTTTGAGAAGGTGGCCCGTGTGATTGTGACAGGGCTGTCCTGCAGATGTCTTATGCTGCTTGTTGGAGATCTAGCTGGCTGCTTCTGCTAATCAAAGATGGGCAGTTTGTGTCCTGCAGTCTGAGTCTCAGTGCAGTGCCCAAAATAAAGTATGCTGCACCTGCCACCACCAACTAATAATTATATTGTGATGGGGTGCCTTCCAGGCTCCCATAACTAATGGAACACGTGACCAACATTTTAAGGCCCAAACAGCCTTTTCATCAGGGTGAAACATTGGCATTAAACCAGGATGCGCTCCTACAGCCAATCATTACCTGATGGCGTATTCTGTGAGGCCACGCCCCCTGTGATACCACCTGTGATTTTCCCCTTATCTGGGAGCATGCATGCCTTAGGTACATGTAAATATAACTATTACCGTTCCCCTATCATGGTGCCCCCCCTTTCATTTTCTTCTGGATCCGCCCCTGACCCCTGCTATACAGTGGTTTGTATGTATGTAAATAAAAATGTTTGCAAATGTTAATACTTACTATTTGAGCGCAAAGTCATGGTCTTGGGGGGTTGTGACATCTCCGCCTGAGACTCCAGTACATCCTCAATAGTGGCCTGATGGAATCATCGTTACCGGTTGATTCTTCAAAACTGCTGTCCAATATAAGTGAGGGGATGGTAGGCTGCATTGTGAGCTGGGAAGGCTGTGCTTTGTTTCCTAACGGTCCTCCTGTACTGATATCTGGCTACTGGCACAGCTGGATGATGATAGTGCTATGGGATTTGTTAGCGCAGTTTTGCCGAAGACACTATAGCATAGGTCATAATATGCCCATTCAATCCATCCAGCGCCACTTTTCTTGCAGTTATGGTCGTATACTTTAGTAAATTGTTTGCATAGTGTCTTCAATTTGTTAACTACTTGTTGCTGGGTCTTTTGATGCCTCTTTCTGCCAGCACAAGGGATATGTACTTATACATGACAGCATCCTTAACTTTTCCAGTCACCTGCTTTCTAAGTTCTTCCTGTCTCCGAATATTATCTCTGTGTCTGACCAGGTATGGGTAGCCATGTTGCTGTGCTGAAGCTTCTGCTGCTGTAGTGTCTGTTTGTTTGGCAGCTGCTGCAATACCTGAATGTGCCCAGTGTGACTTCAGAGTGTCTGTTTGTTTGCAAGATGCTGCAATACCTGCATGTGCCCAGCGTGAGAGTGTCTGTTTGCAAGCTGCTGTAATAGCTTGCATCCATGTGTGTTTGTTTACAATGTGCTACAATGCCTGCATATGCCCAGCGTGTCTCCCAGGGATGACATCATCTTCCTGTGTCCCAGAAACACCAATCACTGTCTCAGAGCGTTACTCAGGTCGGAAAACACGGGTAATAACGGTTTCCACTACACAATTACCCGGGTAGACATTCCCGTGTTCAACCCTGGTAGCTACCCGGGTAGGATTCCAGGGTCACTCAACCCATGTCTTTTGTTTGGGAGCCGTTTCCACTAACAAAAAACCTGTGTCAATGCCCGGTTCCATGAAAAAACATGCGTTTTTTAAGCTAGCGGAAAAGGTGTATCAAGGACATCATCTTGTCTCTGACCCCTGCTGCACAATCATGGCATTGTACAACAGTGGCAGGGATACAATGACTTGATTTGTTACACCCCGGCCCTGTACCATGCACCTGAACAGTGGTGTATCTATACATACTGTACAACACTAAACAAATCCCGCACCAGTATTGAAAGGCTTATTAAATATGTTCAAATATTCAATGGTTCCTTCCGCTCAATGCGGCTAATTCAGACCTGATTACTGCTGTGCGTTTTCACACAGCAGCGATCAGGTCGGAACTGCGTGTGCGCTGGCGCCGCAGTGTGTCGGCACATGCAAGACAGCCGGCGGCTGTCATAGCCCTGCGATCGCCTCTGTCTGATTGACAGGCAGAGGTGGTTGCTGAGTGGGAGGGGGCAGGCCAGCTGCGTTGGGCCGACGTTTAGGAGGCGCGGGTTGGCTGTGTGACTTCACACGCAGCCACTGTGACTCGGGTAGCGATGAGTAGCTCCCTGCCAGCACGCAGGAGCTGTGCTGGCTGGGATCTACTCTTCAAGTACAAAAGCATAGTCGCTGTGCAATGCTTTTGTATTTGTGCGGCGGGGTAGGGCATGACGTGCGGGGTGGACTAGCCCTGTGCTGGGTGTCCCTCCACATGTCAGGGAAGACAGTGGCAAACGCAGGATTTCTAGAGGGGGGTTTCCAAATGCATTCCACAATCTCCCACTCTGCAGAACATTGGAGCAAGTGCAGGAGTCTGGGGGAGCAGTAGAAGAACCTAGTAACAACTTTGAACATTGGTCTTTTTACACACTGTATACTGTATGGAATACAGTATTTATATTTAACACTATAGATGGTCTATAGTACAGGCTGTATAAAACATACTTAAATAATATAAATAAGATAAGTGGTCAGGAAAAGGTTAAGCATACTATTATAAATAAATACACAAACATAATAGAATCAGTACTGCACTTTCTAAGCACACATTCTCCCACCTCATGGTAAGGCTCCTGTCTCTTCTTCCTAGTAGCTTTCTGGTCCAGTGCACTGATTGAGGACTCAGATCCACAGACACAGCAAACTTGGTAGAAGAAGCTGCTACCACTGGGCATGTGCAGCAGCTCCGCTCTGTCCCAAAAACTACATGATGTGGTGGCAGTTCTAGTACTTGTATATATCATTACTATTGTCATAATTTGAGCAACTTGCCAAGAGGAGGGCACGGAAACCCCCCTGCATTTGCCTATGGAAGCTGATCGTAGATGTGCTAAATTTAGTACATCTACGGTCAGGTCTGAATCACCCCCAATGTTCCTTTTAACATATCATCTGATTATCCATCAGAAATATATCATTTTATTTGCGGGTGCTATGCTTCTTGGTCAAAGACCATAATTTACACAAAAGAAAAAAAGAAAAAGACTAGAGAAGCATTTTTTCAGATGCACTGGGACCACAATAGTTAGTTAAAATACTCTTTATTAATTATATACAGGTTGAGTCTCCCTTATCCAAAATGCTTGGGACCAGAGGTATTTTGGATATGGGATTTTTCCGTATTTCGGAATAATTGCATACCATAATGAGATATCATGGTGATGGGACCTAAATCTAAGCACAGAATGCATTTATGTTACATATACACCTTATACACACAGCCTGAAGGTCATTTTAGCCAATATTTTTTATAACTTTGTGCATTAAACAAAGTGTGTCTACATTCACACAATTCATTTATGTTTCAAAATACACCTTATACACACAGCCTGAAGGTCATTTAATACAATATATTTAATAACTTTGTGTATTAAACAAAGTTTGTGTACATTGAGCCATCAAAACACAAAGGTTTCACTATCTCACTCTCACTCAAAAAAGTCCGTATTTCGGAATATTCCGTATTTCGGAATATTTGGATATGGGATACTCAACCTGTATTAAAATATTCTGGTGAAATATTAAAGTGTGCTCTGAAATTAAAGTGTGAATTTCAAACTACGAATGTCCAGTCTATGGGGATAATTCCAAGTTGATCGCAGCAGGATTTTTTTTAGCAGTTGGGCAAAACCATGTGCACTGCAGGGGAGGCAGATATAACATGTGCAGAGAGCAGGGCCGGATCTTGCCCTTGTGGCGCCCCGGGCAAAAATGGGGGCGTGGTTTCATATGGGGGCGTGGTCAGTTACGCCCCCATTTGTGCCCCCTGTAGCGCAGCTGAAAAAAAATAATAATAAATAAAAGTATACTTACAATCCCCGCTCCTGATTCCAGACCTCCTCCTCCGCCGGCGCCGCTCTTCTCCTGGACTCGGATGGTTGTGTCTGTCCTCGGATCTATGGGAGAGACGTCATTACGTCTCTCCCATAGCACAGCATAGACACTAGAGGTCAATTATGACCCCTAGTGTCTCTGCCACTATGCTGTGCGGTGCGCGATGACGTCATCGCGCACCGCACAGCAAAGGTCCTCTCCATGAAGGGAAACTAGACGCTTCGTCTAGTTTCCCTTCATGGAGAGGACCTTTGCTGTGCGGTGCGCGATGACGTCATCGCGCACCGCACAGCACAGTCCTCTCCATGAAGGGAAACTAGACGCTTAGCGTCTGGTTCCCTTCAAAGCGGGGGACCAGCGGCGGGCACAGCGGGGGGCACTGCAGAGGGCACAGTGGCGGATCTTGCCATGGTGCGGCGCCCTCCGGAGGGCGCCGGCGCCCTCCGGAAGGCGGCGCCCCGGGGAAAAGTACTGCTTGCCCGTGGCAAGATCCGGTACTGGCAGAGAGAGTTAGATTTGGGTGTGGTGTGTTCAATCTGCAATCTAATTTGCAGTGTAAAAATAAAGCAGCCAGTATTTACCCTGCACAGAAATAAAATAACCCACCCAAATCTAACTCTATCTGCACATGTTATATCTGCCTCCCCTGCAGTGCACATCGTTTTGCCCAACTGCTAAAAAAAATCCTGCTGCGATCAACTTGGAATTACCCCCTATGTTCCTATGTGTAAATCCTATTTATTAAAGCTATTTTGCTCATGAACTTATGTGAATTTTGTATTCGTTATTAAGTTGTCCTGCACATTCGCCCTCTATAGTTTGATATACACATTTGTTCCTGATGTAATTATTCTCATCTCCACACAGCACATATATAGTGCAATTGTCATGCCCCATAAATATACTGTATTCTTAAGATAATAGGGGTCATTCCGAGTTGATCGCTCACTAGCTATTTTTTGCAGATCAGGTCAAAACTGCGTATGCACCACAATGCGCAGGCGCATCATACGGGTACAAAGCAGATTGGTGCTGGGCAATTGATTTAATGAAGAATCCATTCGCACAGCCGATCGCAAGAAGATTGGCAGGAAAAAGGCATTTATGGGTGTCAACTGACCGTTTTCAGGGAGTGGTTGGAAAAACGAAGGCGTGTCCAAGCGTTTGCAGGGCGGGTGTCTGACGTGAATTCCGGGACCGGATAGGCTGAAGTGATCACAGCGGCTGAGTAAGTTCAGACCTACTCAGAAACTGCACAAAACTTTTTTGCGCTGCTCGGCTGCACAATTGTTTGCACACTTGCACAGCTAAAATACACTCCCCCATAGGCGGCAACTATCTGATCGCATGGGCTGCAAAAAGTTGCAGCGTGCAATCAACTCGGAATGACCCCCAATGTTTCTTTTTATTCTTTATAACAAGAGACATATATGTTTCAATTATCTTCAATGTATCATTTTGGTATTTATAGATACATTCTCTGTGAATTGAAACAGCGTGAGGTTTGCAAAGGATATACACAACAATTCCTTTATACATATGTTTCAATTATCATCATTGTATCATTTTGATATTTATAGATACATCCACTATAAACTGAGGCAGCATAAAATTTAAGGTGGATGTACACAGTAATTCTTTTATCATATGTTTTTATAGCCTGCATTCTCCACTGATTATAAATTATTAAAAGTCAATATAATGGTTGGCCTTTCTCCTGAATATTTACAACATATGATACCAGGTATATATTTCTCTACTTTATTATATTGCTTTTGTCACAACTGAGGGCCTGAGCTGACGGGAGGCAGCCTCAGTTGTAGGGGCTGAGATGTACCGGAACCTGGGAGGTTGTATCAGACCCCTGGACATGTAAGTAACATGAATAATAACTGCCCGAAGGCGTGACCACGACAACTTGGATAAAAGTCAATGATGTTTATTATGACAACTCCGCAACACAGCAGCAGTAAAAGAAAACGTAAAAGTCAGCAAAGAATAAATACAGTTCCTGGGTACTACAGGATGGCAGGAGCCACAGGGCACTGGTAGTGTGAGATAGTTCTTATAATCTTCTAGATGGAAAGTCCTTACCAGGCCCGACTGTAGCAATGGAGATAACCCAGGATTGTACCAGCTGGTGTTCCAGGAAAAGCTAGGTTGCTGAAGATAAAACGGCTGCTGTGGATACTGGCTGGAACCAGACTGTTGTTAGCACGGAGTGGATACTGGCTGGAACCAGTTAAATAATAAATGAACTTGGGAGCGATGAAATATGGACTGAAATGTAGAACTTGAGAGCGGAGAAATAATAATACCGGTGGAGAGTGGTAAAGTGTAGAAAGGACACCGGCCCTTTAAGAGAAGCTGTACTCTGCTGGAAGCTGAGCTGGAAGCAGGTAATGTTGTAGCTGGAAACAGATGAATTCACAATGGATTGGAGAGTCAGGCTACACCGCAGGTGGAATGCTGGTGCGGGTCTCTATGGTAGAAGTCTTGAGACAGGAGCTGGAACCTGGAAGACAATCACAGGAGAGAGACAAACAGGAACTAGGTTTGACAACCAAAGCACTGACGCCTTCCTTGCTCAGGCACAGTGTATTTATACCTGCAGCAAGGAAGGGATTGGCTAGGCAATTATGCAGATTAACAATACTGACAACAGATTGGAGGAAATGATCAGCTGACAGAATCCAAGATGGCTGCGCCCATGCAGACACTTGGAGGGAAGTTTGGTTTGTAATCAATGTGGTAATGAAAACAGTAATGGCGGCGCTGGCCACTGGAGACAGGAGACGCCAGGCTGACAAGTGCACATCCAACCACGCGGACACAGCGGAGGCCGCGGCTGACGTAATCGCCACTCTGACACTCTGCATGCAGAAGCTCAGGGACGGCGGCGGAGGCCGCGGGAGACGCCATGCCAGATGTAATAAGGCGTTACTGTGACAGCGTCTCAGAGAGACAGGAGAGGATGCAGGAATGTGAACATTAGGATAACAGATGGGATCTGGTCCTGGAGCGCTGAGCCAGCCTTAGGAGGCATCTGATGGGTAAGAAATGGCGTCCAGATACCCGGATCGTGACAGCACCCCCCCCTTTAGGAGTGGCCCCAGGACACTTCTTTGGCTTTTGAGGAAACTTGGAATGGAATCTCCGGACCAAGGCAGGAGCATGGACATCAGAAGCATTGGTCCATGAACGTTCCTCAGGGCCGTAACCCTTCCAGTCAATAAGATACTGTAGTTGACCGTAACGGTGACGTGAGTCCAGGATCTTGGCCACTTCATACTCAACGCCTCGTTGAGTTTGGACTTTCGGAGTTGGAGGAAGTGAGGAATGAAACCGATTCAAGATCAGTGGTTTCAACAGGGAAACATGGAATGTCCTGGGTATTTTTAAGAAGGGAGGCAACTGAAGTCTGTAAGCAACAGGATTGATGACTTGTTCAATCTTGAAAGGACCGATATAGCGAGGTGCAAACTTCATACTGGGAACTCTTAACCTCAAATTCTTCGTGGATAACCATACCCGATCACCCACCTTGAGAGCAGGAACTGCTCGACGCTTCTTATCCGCAAACTTCTTGTACCTGAACGATGCCTTGAGCAGAGCTGATCGTACGCTCTTCCAGATATTGGCAAACTGATGCAAGGTGATATCCACTGCGGGAACAGAAGTTGCTGGAAGCGGTTGGAACTCAGGGACTTTAGGGTGGAATCCAAAGTTAGTGAAGAATGGTGTTGAAGCAGATGAAGAATGATACTGGTTGTTATGACAGAACTCGGCCCAGGGAAGTGATTGAACCCAGTCATCTTGAGAGGAGGACACATAGATGCGGAGGAAGGCCTCCAAGTCCTGATTCACCCTCTCGGTTTGACCATTGGTCTGAGGATGGTAAGCCGTGGAAAACTTTAGCTTGACTTGAAGGACTTGACATAAACTTCGCCAGAATTTGGCTGTGAATTGAACTCCTCGATCTGAGATAATTTCTTCAGGAAGACCGTGGAGTCGGAAGATCTCTTGTATGAATACTTGAGCCAACTTGGAAGCTGACGGAAGACCGGTGAGAGGAATGAAGTGTGCCATCTTGGTGAACCGGTCAACTACCACCCAGATGGTATTGAACTTGTTGCACATGGGTAAATCTGTAATAAAATCCATCGACAAATGGGTCCAAGGTCGACGGGGAACAGATAGTGGAACCAGTTGCCCCGCAGGCGACTGGCAGGATACCTTATGTTGAGCACACTTTGGGCAAGATGCAATAAACTCCAAGACGTCCTTTTTCAGAGTTGGCCACCAATAGGACCTAGAGATAAACTCCAGGGTTTTTTGGATACCTGTATGTCCGGCAAAACGGGAAGCATGGGCCCAATGCATGAGCTTCTTCCTTAGCATCGGTTTCACAAAACTTTTCCTTGATGGGGGCGTAGAGTCCATCCCTACCGTGGAGAATGCCAACGGATTTATAATAGGATGCTTGTCTGAAGACTCTGACTCATTTTCTTGCTCCCATGAGCGGGAAAGGGCATCGGCCTTGCGATTCTGAGAGCCCGGACAGAACTGGAGTTTAAAGTCGAACCTGGAAAAGAAAAGTGCCCATCTGGCCTGACGAGGGTTGAGACATTGTGCGCCTTTCAGATATAAAAGGTTCTTGTGGTCTGTAAGTATGGTGATTGAATGAGAAGCTCCCTCCAACAGATACCTCCACTCTTCTAGAGCGAGCTTGATGGCTAGCAACTCCTGGTCGCCAATGGCATAGTTGCGCTCAGCTGGGGAGAACTTCCGGGAGAAGAAACTGCAAGGGTGTAAATGGCCATCTTTAGCCCTCTGAGATAACACCGCTCCTACTCCAACGGAGGAGGCATCCACCTCTAAGATGAAAGGAGAGTCGATGTCAGGCTGTTTCAGAACAGGCGCAGAGATGAACCTTTGTTTTAAAAGATGAAATGCTTGCATGGCTTCTTCAGACCACTTGGACGGGTTAGCACCCTTCTTAGTGAAAGCAGTAATAGGCGCCACAATGGTGGAAAAGTCTCGTATAAACTTTCGGTAATAGTTGGCGAACCCCAAGAACCTCTGGACCCCTTTGAGGGTTAAGGGTATCGGCCAATTTTGGATTGCTTGTAGTTTCTCAGGATCCATCTCTAGTCCGGAACCGGACACAATGTACCCTAGAAACGGAATGGACTTGACTTCAAAGACGCATTTCTCTAATTTGCAATAGAGATGATTGACACGGAGACGGGACAGAACCTCTTTAACCCAAAAACGATGTTCCTCTAAATCGTTGGCAAAAATGAGGATATCGTCTAGATAGACCACGACATGACGGTATAGAATGTCTCTGAAGATCTCATTGACAAAATGCTGGAAGACAGCTGGAGCATTACTCAATCCGAAGGGCATGACGAGGTACTCATAATGTCCGTCACGGGTGTTAAAGGCGGTCTTCCACTCGTCACCCTCACGGATCCGGATGAGATTGTATGCACCTCTCAAGTCCAGCTTTGTAAAGATGGTAGCTCCGCTAACTCTGTCAAAGAGCTCAGTAATCAGGGGTAAAGGATAACGGTTCTTGATGGTAATGTCGTTCAAACCTCTGTAGTCGATGCACGGCCGCAGACCACCATCTTTCTTTTTTACAAAAAAGAAGCCTGCGCCGGCTGGGGAAGTAGAAGGTCGAATGAACCCCTTTGCTAGGTTCTCTTTAATGTATTCCTCCATAGAATGAGTCTCAGGCAGAGACAACGGATAAGTTCGGCCTCGAGGTGGAACCTTCCCTGGAACGAGATCAATCGGGCAGTCCCATTCTCTATGAGGAGGAAGGATATCAGCAGAAGCTTTACTGAACACATCCGTGAAATCTTGATATGGAGGAGGTGGAACATCAGACGACCTGGGGGAGGAAGAACAGACAGGCAATACTTTAAACAAACATGTCTCAGCACAGGAGGAACCCCATGCCAGGATTTGCGTAGTCGTCCAATCAATTGTAGGATTGTGAAGACGGAGCCATGGAAGGCCCAGGACCACAGGATGTGTGGCTCTTGGAATCACTAAAAAAGAAATAAGTTCGGAATGAAGAACTCCCACTCTCAGACGAACTGGTAGAGTCCTTAAAGAAATAACTGCATCAAAAATTTTGCTGCCATCCACGGCAGTTAAAGAAATGGACGAAGGAAGTCTCTCGGTGGGTAGGGACCACCGTTTAACATAGACTTCGGTAATAAAGTTCCCAGCTGCTCCGGAATCAAGGAGGGCAATGACGTTCCGATAACGTTGAGCAACTTGAAGCGAGACTGGGAGATTACAATCTTGAGGAGATGGAGAGGAGATCATTACTCCTAGCCGGCTCTCTCCTTGGCGAGCTAGGATTTGGAGTTTCCCGGACGTTTGGGACAGGCATTAATGGTGTGAGACGGAGCTGCACAATAGAGACAGAGAGACTCGGAGAGACGTCTTTGGCGCTCAGCAGGAGTTAAACGGGAACGGCCAAGTTGCATGGGCTCATCTTTAGATGGTGACAGTTGACGAGGAGGAGGAGCAGAAGATTTTGGAGCAGATGATCTTCCACGCTCAGTTACTCTCTCTCTGAAACGTAAATCAACTTTCGTGCAGAGTGAGATTAGCTCATCTAACTTAGAAGGTAAGTCTCTGGTAGCTAACTCATCTTTAATACGCTCAGATAAGCCATGCCAGAATGCAGCATACAGGGCCTCGTCGTTCCATGCCAGTTCGGATGCCAGGATCTGGAACTGTATCAGATATTGTCCTACAGTACGTGACCCCTGGCGTAAACGGAGAATCTCGGATGAAGCTGAGGTTACCCGGCCTGGCTCGTCGAAGATGCGCCTGAATGTTGACACGAAGGCAGTGTAGGAAGATAGCAGGGTGTCGGACCTCTCCCATAACGGTGATGCCCAATCAAGGGCTGAGCCACTGAGAAGAGAAATAATGTAGGCAATTTTTGTACGGTCACTGGGAAAATTGCCAGGTTGTAGCTCAAACTGAATCTCACACTGGTTGAGAAATCCCCTGCATAATCTTGGAGATCCGTCAAATTTTGCTGGCGTTGGAAGATGAAGACGTGGAGCAGAAATGGGTAAGGTGGGTGGGGTTATAGCTGGAGTCACTGTGGTTGATGCACCAGACGTGCCTGATCCACGGAGAGTTGTCTGAATCCCATCCAGCCAAGTAGAGAAATCCTGGAGACAGCGGATGATGTGGCCCTGTGCAGCCTCCTGATGTTCTAGTCGGGCTGCCAGTTCTTGCATCGGCCTGGCCGCTTGATCCTGGTCTCCGGCTGGATTCATTAGGTCAGTGCTTACTGTCACAACTGAGGGCCTGAGCTGACGGGAGGCAGCCTCAGTTGTAGGGGCTGAGATGTACCGGAACCTGGGAGGTTGTATCAGACCCCTGGACATGTAAGTAACATGAATAATAACTGCCCGAAGGCGTGACCACGACAACTTGGATAAAAGTCAATGATGTTTATTATGACAACTCCGCAACACAGCAGCAGTAAAAGAAAACGTAAAAGTCAGCAAAGAATAAATACAGTTCCTGGGTACTACAGGATGGCAGGAGCCACAGGGCACTGGTAGTGTGAGATAGTTCTTATAATCTTCTAGATGGAAAGTCCTTACCAGGCCCGACTGTAGCAATGGAGATAACCCAGGATTGTACCAGCTGGTGTTCCAGGAAAAGCTAGGTTGCTGAAGATAAAACGGCTGCTGTGGATACTGGCTGGAACCAGACTGTTGTTAGCACGGAGTGGATACTGGCTGGAACCAGTTAAATAATAAATGAACTTGGGAGCGATGAAATATGGACTGAAATGTAGAACTTGAGAGCGGAGAAATAATAATACCGGTGGAGAGTGGTAAAGTGTAGAAAGGACACCGGCCCTTTAAGAGAAGCTGTACTCTGCTGGAAGCTGAGCTGGAAGCAGGTAATATTGTAGCTGGAAACAGATGAATCCACAATGGATTGGAGAGTCAGGCTACACCGCAGGTGGAATGCTGGTGCGGGTCTCTATGGTGGAAGTCTTGAGACAGGAGCTGGAACCTGGAAGACAATCACAGGAGAGAGACAAACAGGAACTAGGTTTGACAACCAAAGCACTGACGCCTTCCTTGCTCAGGCACAGTGTATTTATACCTGCAGCAAGGAAGGGATTGGCTAGGCAATTATGCAGATTAACAATACTGACAACAGATTGGAGGAAATGATCAGCTGACAGAATCCAAGATGGCTGCGCCCATGCAGACACTTGTAGGGAAGTTTGGTTTGTAATCCATGTGGTAATGAAAACAGTAATGGCGGCGCCGGCCACTGGAGACAGGAGACGCCAGGCTGACAAGTGCACATCCAACCACGCGGACACAGCGGAGGCCGCGGCTGACGTAATCGCCACTCTGACACTCTGCATGCAGAAGCTCAGGGACGGCGGCGGAGGCCGCGGGAGACGCCATGCCAGATGTAATAAGGCGTTACTGTGACAGCGTCTCAGAGAGACAGGAGAGGATGCAGGAATGTGAACATTAGGATAACAGATGGGATCCGGTCCTGGAGCGCTGAGCCAGCCTTAGGAGGCATCTGATGGGTAAGAAATGGCATCCAGATACCCGGATCGTGACAGCTTTACTGTGCACTACAGGAGTCCACTATTTTGTAGTTGATACCCACACTGTTTTAATGGCTTCTCCCTTCTCCTTCCAGCAGCTTCAGTTGTGAGAGCCGCTGACAGCAGCAGGGACGCCATAGTGCTGAGACGTGGCTTCTCCCCTCTTCTCCTCCCATCTAGCGGATTGAGTTGTGAAAGCCGCTGGTGGCAGCAGAGATATCAGGGGGGAAGGGGGTCACACAGCGTTATATGATCCTAGTGTTCCTTGGCCACCATTTAAAATGCGCTCCTTCTCCTGATAGCAGCATGCGTGAGATGACAATCCTCTGATGAAACTGCCACTACATTTGCGCAGAGAAATGCGTAAGGAGCAGTTTATTTAACCCAGCGTACAAAGGGGGTCATTCTGACCCTATCGCTCACTGCAGTTTGTCGCAGCGCAGCGGTTGGGTCGGAAATGCTCATGCGGCGGCGCTGCAGTGCACCTGCGCCGCAGTGCGCCTTCGCATGGCAGTCATCGCTGCCTAGCGATTGCCTCTGAGACAGAGGCGGCCGCTGGGCGGGAGGGGGCTGTACGACGGTGTTACCCCCAAAGTTTGCACCAGGATCTTTCCTCCGACAAGCTAAGCCAGCGCAGCCGTCATTTTAAACGGTGGCCAAGGAACACTAGGATCTGGTAAGAATGACCCACACACACTCTCTCCTAATACGGCTTCCTGGGCATTCAGTGAACACACAGGGCACAGGTGGAGCATAGCGCTGCAGCGCTATAGAAGAACCGCAGCACCCTCCCTCTGCCCCGGCCGTGAGCAGTATTCATACACTACAAATGGAGGAGACAGCATAAATGGCTGCTAATGTTCATTTACAATTCTATACCCTACCTCCACAATATTACTGCATTAAAGGACATGATCAAAGGAGTTGAGTAAAATTTGGGTTCAATACTACTCTGGACATCATTTTTAACTGTTACTGTGCACCTGCTAAAGTTTTCATAACCTGAAAGTCACCACAAAGGATAATTCAAGGCAGTTTTAACTAAAGTGTAATATAACAGGTCACCCAGAGACATTTATATTTATGATATAATATTGCATGTTATATGTGTCAACTTTTATATTGTACTATGATGTGTTGATTTTACTGGTTATATCCTTTTAGGTGTAACTAATAAATTATTAATTTAACCATTACTAGCGCTCCTTTTGATATTTTCAATATCTTATATTTTATGTAATGAAGAAGTTATTGACTGCATTGAGTATTTCCTGGGGACCAGGCTAGTTGGGGGGATCCCCTGGACTGCCACTTTTTGCCTGCTGCATTACAGGAGAGCTTAAATATGTACTGTGTATATAACACTTCATACATACACAGGGTCAACAAATATGGTAAGCTGGTAGATGCAGCAATAGGGCCAGCCCACCTGAGTTTAATTTTTTTTTTTTTTATCATTATGGATGTGGGTGCCATCCCACAAACTAAGGGGGTTATAAAGGTTTGTTAGCAAGCCAAAAAAGCACATTAATGGGAAAACCCATTTTGCACTGCAGGTGTAGCAGATGTAACATGTGCAGAGAGATTTAGATCTGCGTAGGTTATAATGTTTCTGTGCATGGTTAAGTAAATACTGACAGCTTTATTTTTACACTGCAATTTAAAGTTCAGTTTGAACACACCTCACCCAAATCTAACTCTCTCTGCACGTATTATATCTGCCCCACCTACAGTGCAACATGGTTTTGCCCACTGGTGTGCTTTTTTTGCTTTGCTAATAAACTGAATAAGGCCATAAGGGGGCGATTCAGAGTGCGCATGCACAACCCTTCCTCTTGCGGCCAGGTAATACTGAAACAGCTGTAATACTGTCTCAATCTCCATGTGTTGAAGCCCTATTCATGAATGTCCATAATACAATTGTATCTGCTGTCTGAGATTCCCTTTCTCCTGGAGTGACACTTCACCTGATCTCCTCTGAGAACTCTCCAGATTACTAAGAGTGAGACACAAACTGTCAGCACTCTGTTGATTCCCTTTGTGGCTCATGTCTTGTATGGAAAAGCAATGCTGGGAAAATGAATGTTCCTCTCTAACTCTGCTGGAAAAATTAAGGCTGGTGCCAAAATATCAGAATGAAATCTAAGACTTCTACAGCTGACGACCCAGGTGGTCCATCATCATCAAACTGGATACAGCTTTGTACAACACAGGCAGGGATGGGCAGGAAACCCAGAGCCAGGAGCGGTTCCTTGCACTGAGACTGTCTACAGGCATTCGGCATGTCTGAGTACACCTGGCAGTAGCAGTTATTATGTTATACACATAGGAATAACGGGTAAAACATTTCAGTTTCTGTTTTAGAAATCATTTGTACTTCATCCTCCACAACCTGCAAACTGAACTCCTGGCATTTTTCTCTTGACTGAGGTGTAGCCAAGCTATGAAGATCTCCTACAGAGAATATGTTTTAGCATACATAGGATCAGTGTCATCCATGGATGTAAAGAGCTTTTGAATTATTTAACACTCATTGAGTTGCCACATCTAATGCAGGCCATACTTGCCTACCTGACCCTCTCCATGAGCGAGAAAATGCTCTGTTCCTGGACTTTCCAGGTAATGTAGGATTGCCATCACCTGTGGTGAAACACCTTTCTTGTTATCAATTAACTAGCTCACCACAGGTGATGGCAATCCTACATTACCAGGAAAGTCCAGGAACGGAGCATTTTCTCCCTCATGGAGAGGGGCAGGTATGCAAGTATGATGCAGGCAAGGCTGCTAGGGAGTAGGGTTTAAACAGCAAAGCCAGTTTTGATTATACAGGGCCATAACTAAATTTGTCACATGCTGCAGAACAGATGTTAAAGTGGGGGGGGGGGGGGGGGGGGGGAATGAGATGGAACTGAGTTCCATCACCTGTAATGGTAGATGGAACTAGTTACACCTCCTCCACGATCCTCCACTGTATTTCAAACAGAAAAGCCTGCCCCACCACCCACATCAATAGATGATGCAGGCAGTGCTAGTGTCACTGATAAACTACAGCCTCCTCCCCCTTCCTCGTGTCCTGGTGGCTCCATGGCCCCCATCCACCTGCAGCCCACCCCTCCTGGTACTCGCACACGCTGTGTCTGATGAACGGCAGTTGTCCCCTCCTCAGGTACCAGTGACGTCCTTTTTCAGCACAGTGTATGTGATGTCATGCCATCACCGTTGCTGAAGTGAAGAGCCACGAAAAGGAGCAGAATCTGTGCATGCTGAAGACTAGGTGTGAGGGGGCTGGAGGGACATAGAGGCAGGGAAGCTGCTGGAGGTCATCGTTCTTCAAGTCATCTCTTAATTCAGAGTTCTTCAGCATCGTTTACAAATCACAAGTCATCTCTTCATTCATTGTTCCTCAGCATCGTTTAAAAATCACAAGTCATATCTTCATTCATTGTTCCTCAGCATTGTTTACAAATTACAAATCATCTCTTCATTCAGTGTTCTTCAGCATCATTTACAAATAACAAGTCATCTCTTCATTCAGTGTTCTTCAGCATTTTTTACAAGTCAAGAACATTTCGTCTTTCAGAATTCACTCAGACTTATTTCCTAGTCGTTGTGTATGATTGAGGTCTCAATAAAGCTGAACTAATCTTTCTTCAGTGTATCGTTCTCATTCATTGTCCTCCTTTCCTAACCCTCTACATCTTCGGGCCTAAGTCTTCAATCCATGAGTAAGAACTACTGTCAAAGTCAAAAAATATTGCAGTACATACATTACGTACAAACTACACACAGATGGCCTCCGTGCGCGTTCTTGCTCTGCCGTGCGTGCGCATATTCGCAATTTGCGTATGACCGCTCCCGCGGACCTGCATATTAGCGCGTGGTATGAGTATTTACGGTAGAGTTTGTGAACGCATGGAAAAGCCATCAAAACACATTACATATTTAATCCAAATAGTGCACATTTTACACATAGCCTCCTTGCACCACAGCAGCAAGTTGCAGCAGTTTAAATGGTTTCAGTACAAAGGGATTCACCTTTACAGGATAGGAGGGGACAGAACAAGGTTATAAGGTGGTGTTTGGTATCCAGCTGTAGGGCATTTTAAGGGTAATATTCCAATGTTGGTTTGAGGAAGATCGCATGTTCCTGCGGATAGTTATGTGCAGGAACAGAATATAGAGATAAACTGTATTTACTGTACATTATGTATGCGGCGGGAATCCACAGGAGACCATCCACAAGAGCAGTTGGAACAGACATCGCCCACCTATTCAAACCGACCTATGACCTCTCCTGTACTGTAAATGACCATCCCTGTGTCCACTGGACAAAGAGATTACAGTATCCATTATGTTAAGTTTGGAAGAATTGTATAAAGAGAGCCTGCTGCAGGCCTGGTCTGACACAAGACTCACAATGTTATCTATCAGATGACCGAGAACCAGATCTGTGTAGCACGGCGAATCCACTCACGTATGTACCATTGATTGTAGCCATTATTCTGTTGTATTGTATTGTTTGTATTGTAACCCCCTTTCAGCAATAATACGCTGTGGTGTCGGAACCCAGTGGTTTAACTACAGACTGGTGTCGTGTCTTCCTTTCCCTGCTAAGGTTTAAAGTGTATTAGTATCGCATTGCATTGCTGTATAAGGTTTAAAGTGTATTCATTGGGTGTGTACGCGCTGTGTGTACTTTGTACCATCAGCGCGGTGTTCGTACGCAAAGTCCGTACACGGTACGGGACTCTGTACGCTAACAGCGTAAAAGGTGCGTAGAGTGTGTATTAAGTTTAGCGGCCACAGCGGCTCCATGGTAAAGTGTATTTAAAGTGTGTATAAGGTATAGCTTTTCATTCCTGTTGATAAATCAGCATTATCGATTGGGGGCGTCGTCCGGTTTTTCACATACCCACAGCCTAACAGGTCACAGCAGACTTAATCTATCAGCAAAAGGGCGGACAGAAAGTATCCTACGTAACCTTTTCTTGGTCGGTGGATGCACTGAAAACCCTACTTGTTTGCTGAATAGATGACGTCTGCTCTGTATGGTTTGTAGGGATGCTGGTAGAACCCGTAAAGTAAACAGGAAAAAAGCTATTTAAAAGTCTGTGAATTTTTTTTCTGGCACCAAAAGCGTACATAACAAAGGCACCCATACTCTGTGTACATTCTCTCACATTGTTGCCATAACACTCAGATTGCTAGATTCATTTAGATCTGTGTGAAACTGAATACATTTGTTGCTATATAGTTAAAACTAAAAATAAAT
This sequence comes from Pseudophryne corroboree, assembly GCF_028390025.1. Taxonomy (NCBI): domain Eukaryota; kingdom Metazoa; phylum Chordata; class Amphibia; order Anura; family Myobatrachidae; genus Pseudophryne; species Pseudophryne corroboree. Next base: position 204,470,343 of record NC_086450.1, on the reverse strand, counting down.
GTTTAAGGAAGTAAGTGTAAGACACAAATGCAGTCTGGCCTAATTGTAAAGGTTTATACAGAAAGAAACTGTGTGTTGTGTTTAGTGAGCGATTATAGTTAATATTGCTCGCATTTATAGAAGTTGTGGGATTTGTGCTATTGCGGACGTACGGTTTTGTACACGTGTCTCGGACAAAGTACAGGACTGCGCACGCTGCGTAAGAGACACGCACGATCGCGTGTTTATGCAAAGTGCGTGAGAATACGGGCGCTAAGTACAAATTACACAATAGTGTCTTTTAGTTTAAAGGTGAGACAGTAACCACGCTACAACAGCACAAAACTGCTCGGTTTCCAAAGATTAGTATAAAACTTCTTGTTCAAACTGTATTGCCTCTGGGAGAAAAGCAGCATATCTGAATGAATCATAATTTTCTGTACAGAAAAGACAAAGTGTACTTGAGTGAGCAAACGTAGGAGTGAGTGAAATTCGAACCCCGGAATTCGGGATCCCGTCGTTTGGTACATCAAGTGAGTGGAGGCTTGGTGGCGTGAGAAGGCTGACTCACGTTAGTATAAGGTTTAATACACAAATCGTGAGGTGATTTGTAGAGGAGTGTGATAGTGCATTGTATTGCGAAGTATTGAAGTAAAAAGCTTTTTTTGGTATTACGCTCCAGACTGAGGGTCCCAGTTTGTACAACGACCCGTGGTCGTACGGCAGATAAGTAACAAGTACCTATACGCTGTGTGATTGGACCGTGCGTTTGTGGGTGCGATACATAGCGCAATGTGATATCCTTTTACGAGCTTTTGTGTAAAATCGCGGTATCATTAGCGCTATATAGAGCATACGCAAGCGTGATTTGTGTATAATAAAGTGCATAGGGAGTTTTCGCTGGTCTCTCTCAGGATAATATCCAACGACCGATACTTTACTGCAAAGGGTAAGTTATTCCTAAAAACTTCCAGTAAATATAGGTCAGATAGGGCCCTAGGTTGGGTACATTGCCTTCGCTATCGACAGTGTATGGTAGTACTGGCCAACGTGGGCGTGAGTGGGTGAAAGCGCTCTGAAAACTTTCACCGTCTATTCGTATTGTGCATTGGGGATTGCGTAAAAGGAAAAAGTCCGTGATGGGATCCAATTGCACAAGCGGTGGACGTTTTGTAACCAGGGTTCAGGTTGAAGAGCTGCGGCCCAAGGGGTCAGCGAGGTATGTTATGTGTGGAAAATATAGGCCCTCATTCCGAGTTGATCGCTAAGAGTCATCGCATCGCAAATGTCAGAAATGTAAGTATCTGCGCATGCGCAAATGCGTGATTACGCATGCGCGAAGACATACGTACGACAACTGTGCAAAATTACTTTGGGAAAAAAAAGCCGTAACTGCCAAACGAAAACGAGGAGTGGCGTGGGCGTGGCGGAGGCGAGACTTCGCAATGCTCCGACATGGGCGTGAAAGTGGGCGTACTGTGTGGGAGTATGCAACTTGCAATGGGCGTGTTTTTCGCAAATAAACTTTGTCGCTGTTAAAACTAACATAGGAAACCGTAGCAACATTCACGCAGCAGCAGAGTAGGTCTGCAGTTACTCTACATTTGCGAAGTACTGGTACAAGTGTGTATGCAGTAATTAGCAGTTAATTGGAGAGCACATTCATCTGATGTTCAATTACTTGTTAATTACTGAGCACATGAAAGTTACCAACCACCAATTGACTGAACACACATTACATGTTTATTCTACTCACATATTAATCTCACACACTGTGAAATAAGGTTGTTATTTGTGTTTAACTTGGTGTGTAAGCATTGTGACGAAATGTTTTAATGTGTGTTAGACTACTAAATACAAACAAGTTACATTTTTTTTTAAAGTTATATAATTCTGCAACATTCTGATTAATTAACCAACACCCACATAATGCCGCATACACTATGTTTTATTTTTAAAAGTCACAATAATATATGTTTTTAACATCTGTCAATGTTTTCAATGATGTCATGTTGTCCAAAGATATTTTATCAAGTTGTCGTGTCTGTTTTATTAATATGGACATTAAAGTGTGGTGCAAAACATACCTTTTTTAACATTTTTGTTTAATTTTAAGGAGAATTAGCAGATTGGTCACCAAGTGTCTATATGTTGACCTAATCTTTTGGTAACTAAGATTTTGCTAATGCGTTACCTTCAAGAAATTGCACACATTTTTTTTTTAAATTTTTATTACAGTAATAATATTATCCAACATTTAAACATGGCTCCACATGAGTCTCACAGGCAGAGATAGACCAAGCACCAAGCAGATGGCACTGACAAAAATTATATTGCAGAACTCAGTACTCTGCAAATTTCTGCTTCTGACAAAAGTATCTTATAAATTCATAAATTCAACATATTTCACACCCTGCCACACAAAAATTTGACACAAACTGAGAAATAATTAGTATCCACCACACAAACACAACAATACACAGCACACTAGTGAGAGGAAGATGGCTCTGTTGTTTTTTAAAAGAAACTCACAGGCTACAATTCCTCCAAACAGAAAAAAGTCATTTCACTAAGAGGGAGTGATCCATTCTGGCCACACAAGCCAAGTCCAAAATAACATAGAGGCAACTACAAAAACATGGGTGCTGCCCATCTGGAGAGACATCACTTTCTTCTTTTTCGCCCCGCCTGAGGCTGATCTTCTTTGCTTGGTCTGCGGAGTGACCTTCGTTGGGCCTGCCCAGTGTCCTGTTCTTCCTGGGCAGGGGCAGGGGAGGGAGCCGATGTGGTTGGCTCTCTGCCACTGTGGGCAAGGGAGACAGCGATGGCCTGGAGCCCTTGCAAGATGTTAGTTGCAAGGCTTTGGTTTGAGGAGGCCAGTTGTTCTTGGGCCTGCCTGATCTCTGCCAGACTTTGGCAGAGTTGAGCAACACCTTGCTCAACACAGGTTCGGATCTCAGTGAGCCGGACAGTTATCTGGCTTACCTCCCGGATGACCCCGTCTTGAAATGTGTTTAGGCTCTCACCATACCTAGCAATTTCAAGCAGGATCTCCGGGATAGCAGAGGGTTGGGTGGGGGGGCCAGTAGGAACCTGCATAGGTGGGTTTTGTTGGCCCACACTGGCAGACCCACTAGGTCCCTCCACCTCAGCCTCAACCACATAACCGGCCTGTGACTCAAACTGTTCACCCCCCTGTGCTGTGTTTTGTGGCAAGCAAATAGAAGAATGTGTGGGGGAAAAGTTGGAGTCAAAATTAGTTTAAGATTATTAATACAGTTCAAATTTCAGACAAATACATGTGTAAACTTACCTTCCAAGTCATGTCCCGTCAGAATCTCAGGCAGGTCCGTGTCCATATGAGACACCCCTTGGCCCTCCTCATAACTCACACAGGCCATCGCCATCTCCTCCAAGTCAGTAAACTCCACAGCGACAGGTGGTCCCCCCCCTGTTGCCCTTGAGGCATTCCACTCCGCAGCCCTCTTTGCCTTCAGGCGGGATTTGAAGTCGGCCCACCTACATAAATATTGTGAAAGAGGGAAAAAGTTGAGTCTTCTTATTGTTCAAAGTAAATATATAGCACACATGTTCTGCTTGTGTTTGCTAGACATAACATGACATGTAACTACATTTTTTATGCAACTTAGCACAGAAAAAGGATTGTCAAGATGCACTTACCGTCGTCTCACTTCCTGTGATGTTCTGACGACAGAGCCAACTTCATTCACAGATTTTGTGATGTCTCTCCAGATGCGTTCTTTGGAAGCAGCCCCCATGTTTTTGGGGCCCCTATGTATTTTGGACATGGCCTGCGTGACCAAGACACGCAACTCCCTCTTAGTGAATGCAGGCTGTCTTTTTTTCCGTCTGGAGGTAGCCTGTGAGGTTTCTTCAGGTTGGTCATCTCCATCTTCCTCCTCACTAGCAGCTTCTGTCTGCTGTGTTTGTGTGGCTAAAGTCAATTCTCCCTCAGTTTGCTCACTATGTGTGTGTGGCAGGGTATCCACACTCAATTGTTGAGGTTCAGAAGCAGAAATTTGCAGAGTACTAGGTCCTGCATTAACCTCCGCAGAGGCGTATTCTAACAAGCGCCTTTGACACTCTAGCCGTTGTTTCTGCAATGCCATCTGCTGCTCTGCAATGCGGTCTATCTCTGCTGCGATTTGCTCACGAGAAGCCATGTTTGTGATGACGTGTGTACGCCGAGGTGTGTGCGCTTATATACCTACGTGCGACTCGTTAATTCACACAGGTGTACACTGTTATTCTGTTGAATGATTGCACTGCTTATTTAAGGGCCTACTGTGCATGCTGTAAGTGTTGGTAGTTTGGCGTTTGAGTTGTTGGCTTGTGCGGGAAGGTGATAGTGGAATTGGCAGAGTGAGTAATTGTCAAGCATACCTTTGTCCTTTTCTTTGCGTTTTGAATATAGACAGTGGCATTTTTTGTGGGTATTTTCGTTTGTGAGTATTCTGTTTTTTTTTTTTTTTTTTGGTCTTGGCAAGTTTTTTAAATACATTTTAATATTTTAATTTTTATAACACATATATATTTTGCAAGTCCATTTGTGAAAATATTCCCGTGCTTCTTTGTTTTGACTGTCATTAGTGTTCTCTTGTAGGAGTTTACTTTTTGGTGAGAAAAACCAATTTTGTATTCATTTTTGGGTGTGGTCCACAAAAACAAGACTTTATTTCTTTAGGAGCAGGTAAGTGTCGTTGGCCTGTGTTGGAGCTTGTTTGTTGGAAGTGTCTGTATGCTGTTTTTGACTGTCATTTGTGTTCTCTTGTAGGAGTTTACTTTTTGGTGAGAAAAACCAATTTTGTATTCATTTTTGGGTGTGGTCCACAAAAACAAGACTTTATTTCTTTAGGAGCAGGTAAGTGTCCTTGGCCTGTGTTGGTGCTTGTTTGTGTTTGTTAAAATTTTAAATTTTTTTTTTTTTAAAGTTTGCTAAACAAAGTGTTTGGGTTTTCCAGGATTGATCTGCAAAGTAGTGTTTGTCTTTCCTGGACTAGGTACTAAATTTCTTATTTTTTTGGTATTTTTTTTTAATAAAGTTTTTTTGCATTAATATATGTTTTTTATATCCAAATATTAAATTTAGTTTTATTTGCTTTTTATTTTTGCATTTTGGACATGAATTCAACACAGAAAAAATGTACGCTCCTGCAGTAAGTTGACACCACAATTGTAAAAACAGTTATTGTGTAAAATTTTGGAAAACTTTGAATTATTTTTTTTTTACATTTCTTAACATTCTCTCCAAAAAGTGTGTGATGTCAATACATATTGCGGCAGAAGCCCTACCTCCCCAACCCACGCCAGCACTCCCACCCCAACCGCCAGCCCCACAACCACAGCCGGCTCCTCATCAACCAAGGCAACGGAGGCGTGCTAGGCCACCAATTTTCAGAACCCGTGTCAGACTTTTTGGGATGCCAGATGATGTGGTGGTGCGTAGATACCGGCTGCCACCACATCTAATCCTAGACACTCTCTCCATAATAGAGAGTGATCTGGAGTCTGAAATTCGGTATCCTACAGCAATACCACCATTGACACAATTCCTTGCAGTGTTACATTTTTTGGCCACAGGATCATTCCAGCATGTGGTTGGAGACCTGGTTGGCATGTCGCAGGGCCAGTTCAGTAAGGTCCTGCGACGTGTCTGCCAGGCTTTCCTCAAGCGTGTTAAGCAATTTATTGCTATGCCTTTGGATGTTGGTGCCCTAGATGTGGTGAAGCGGCAATTTGCGGAAGGTGGTAGTCGCTTCCCACATGTTATTGGGGTTGTGGATGGCACACATGTAGCTATTCAGCCACCAAAACATAATGAAGAAATTTTTAGAAACAGGAAACTGTTTCATTCTCTGAATGTAATGGTTGTTTGTGGGCCATCCCTCCAGATCCTTTCCCTGAACGCAAAGTTTACTGGAAGTTCCCATGATGCGTATGTCATTAGACAATCAGGGATATGGCAGAGATTAAGATCAAGTCAACGACCAGACATGTGGTTATTGGGTGAGTTGTTGCTCAAATATTTTTGATTAAAACAAAATTAAATTTTAAAATTTTAAGATCTAAATTTTTGCTTTTATTCCAACAGGAGACCGTGGATATCCTTGCACCCCCTGGCTCATGACTCCTTACCGTAATCCCAGGCCAGGACCACAGATGGCATTTAACTCCGCGCTTACTGCCACTAGGCAGCTGGTGGAGCGCACAATTGGTGTCCTGAAAGGGCGGTTTCGTGTTCTCCACCGCACTGGTGGCGACATCATGTATTCGCCGGAGATGGCAAGTAAAATAGTGGTCCTGTGCGCAATACTCCATAATATCGCGGTAAGGAGTAGTGTAGAGCTTCCTCAGGCAGAGGAATTGCCTGATGAGGAGCCAGGGGTTGTGCCACGCTTCGGTGGGGGGAGTGTGACACGGAGGGGGAGCCAAGTGAGGGCAAGAATTGTAGCAGAATATTTCAGGTATAGTGTTTATATATTTTATATTTGCCCAAATAATACAACACAGTATGCTTCTGTTTTATAAACCATGATTTCAATTTGTATGATCTTGTAAAGTGATTGGGTACGGATTTTGTGGTGTTGGAATGTGTAATTGTTTTTGGTTCAAAATACAAAAACACGTTAAGCTTACAATGTTTATTTTGAAATTTAAATACTGTAATGTTGCTAAATAGTGTCCTTATTTGTTTTATATCATCAAATCCTGATTATGTAACCAAACACACAAACAAATGATACTCAATGTTTCACACTTTGTGACTGTCCAGCTGAATTATCACACGAACTGTGGTGAGTACACAGATATGTTTAGTATTTGTAACTAAAGTCTGTGTCTCTGTGTGTGTTTTGTTTGCTTAAATTTGTGTACCAAACATTTTCGCTTCTGCTATTGCGTTTTTACGCTCGTGCCAAATAACACTCTGCTTTTCACAGCATTGCAAAGATCAATAAAGTTAATAGAAATGACAACATAGATTTTTGACCAATCACATGCTAACAGACACTATAAATATATGGCCAAATAAGGAAAACGCCATTGCCATGATGCGTGCAGCACCGTTCACCAGGCGGGAGCTCCGCGTGCTGGTTGCGGTGATGGACCGCCGCGTAGGCCGCGTTGGGCGCTTCATCCCCAATCGGGTGAAGCGCGAGGCCTACGCGGAGGTCCGCCGCCTGCTGCGGACGCGAGTCCGCAGCAGGCGGACAATCATCCAGCTCGAAAGGAGGTGGAGTGATCTCCGTAGGCGGACTCCAGATTTGTTGGCGGAGATCCGCCATCAAATCCGTGCGCTGCATACACGAAGTAAGTTACCTTACATAAGTTTTTTGCACTAAATTGTGCTAATGTGTTATTTTCCAATTTTTGGCCTTCCGTAATTTAAGTAACAATTGTTAAATACAATGAGCACTGCAGGGGAAGCATATGTAACATGTGCAGAGAGAGTAAGTTTTGGGTGGGGTGTGTTAAATCAGGTGCAAAAATTTGCAAGGCTAAAATAAAGCTGCATGTATTTACCCTGGCCATAATTTTAAATTTAAAAAAAAAAAAAACACTCTCTCGGGACATGTTATATCTGCCACCCCTGCACTGCACATGCTTTTGGCCAATTGCCTACTCAATACCTGCTGTAAACCCCTTGGATTTGCAGACATTTTACAGTAAGTGGTAGGCTAATTGCAACCTGCAATGCCCTTTTATGGAAATTAGGACACTGTGTGTGGTTAGGTAAAACAGTACTGACTGTAGCAAAGTAACACCAAACAAGTGCATGTTTACAAAAAATAAGAAGCAGGCAGGAAATTAATCCACAATACTTGATCAGTGCAGCCTATATAATAAGGTGCCTTGAATAGTAATCTGGTGATGTTGCTGAGACCAATCACTATGACTCAATTGCCTAGATTAAGGAATGAGCTTCAAAGTTAAATTTTAGACTCATTTTGTTTGCTGTGGCCAACATGAAGAGGATCTTAACATGTTTGCTTTTCTTTGGAACAAAACAAATAATTTAACAATGAACAGAACATTGATAAAACAAATTGATTACTATGTAATTTATCATGTTTGAACAATTTGAACAATATTATCATTCTAGGACAACAACAACGGCAAAACTCCCCACCCCCTTCCCCTTCTCACTCCCCCTCCCCTTCTCACTCCCCCTCCCCTTCTCACTCCCCCTCAGCTTCCCAGTCCCCCTCAGCTTCCCAGTCCCCCTCATCTTCCCAGGCCCCATCAGCTTCCCTGGCCCACTCCACTTTACATTCCCCTTCTCACCACACCTCTCCATCTCTTTCTGGGACCCCTTCTCCTCCTTCCCATACCCCTTCTCCTTCAAAATCAACATCACAATCTGAACCACCCTCACCCTCTATTGCTTTAACTTTTTCTCCGCCCCCCTCGCCCTCTCAATCAGACCCCCCCTCTGAAATTGCGGACCAAATCCAGCCTCCTTCCCCCATCCAGCCTCCTTCCACAATCCCTCCTCCTTCCCCAATCCCTCCTCCTTCCCCAATCCCTCCTCCTTCCCCCATCCAGCCGCCTTCCCCCATCCAGCCAACATCCCCACCAAGTGAATGGGCAGAGGAAGCCCCTGCCGAACGTTCCGGGAGTCTGGATGTTGCCGTGGAAAGTAAGTATATTTTAATTTTTTTAAAAATGATTACCCACTTACACTTACAATGCCAAAACATGCAGTGTTGTACTGTTTGAATTCTTGGACCCTGGAAAAATATTTAAAAATTTCATCATGGTGTACATGTTGCCTTTACATATTTGTGAGTGTCATTATATGTACAGTGTGTATGTGTGCAATGTTTTGTGTGTCCACTCTAGGTTGACACTCATTAGGTAGCCAGGGTTGCCAGGAGAACAGGGTTTATATGTGTTACTTTTTCTGGGAAACAGTTAGACCTGAGTGGAGTTTAGTATGTTTGCCTTTTACACTTGGGCCTGTGTAGTCTGAATATTTACACTTAAAAATCACATGCTTCACTTTGTTATGCAGCCTAATGACACACTGTTTTTTTGTGTGAAAGTTACATTCTCAAAATTAATAAGTGTTCAAGTCAAACATGTTTGCACTTATTTAGTAAGGGCAGCTTTCATGGAGTGTGGGAATGCTATGATATGTTGGCCTTCTGAAGATGTGGATATGCAGTGTGATGATGCAGGACCAACCCACTAAAAATACAAAACAAATAAAACAACAAATGGGAATGAATGCCAACATGGTGTCACACTGACGAAGATGGTAGTTATCTTTAACATGGGATGTCGGACATAGCAATCAATAAGATTATACTTAAAAAATTGGGATCCACTTCTACAATATAATAATCATATTTTTGCTTGATTGCTATGGGCAACGTTCCATCTTAAATATAACTCACATAGTAGTAAATGTAACACATGGTCTGGAACACTTTAAAATCTGATAAAAAGGCTGAGCAGGCTTGTGTGTTCTGCTAATGATTGTACCATAAAACAGGCAGGATGTAGTAACTTTGCCATTAAAGCAGGCCTGTCCAAACTGCGGCACTCCAACTGTTGAGAAACTACACATCCCAGCATGCCCTGACACAGCTTTGCCATTCCCTGACCACAAAACTGTGTAAAGGCATGCTGGTATATGTAGTTTCACAACAGCTGGAGTCCAGCAGTTTGGACATGCCAGCATTTAAGTGTGCTTTGCGCCTTGCTTGGCTAATAAGTAATGTAATTAAGTTATTAATGTTTGTGTTGCATCTTAATTTCAGATGTTGCAGTTGGAGATCCCACAAGTTTTTCAGGGATACTTTACACCATGCGCCAACACCTGCAAGGAATGATGGATTGTGTGGACCATTTGCAAAAATTTGCTTGACTTGTATTCTTTTATTTGTAAAAAAAAAAAAATATTAACAAATACAAAAATAAAAAAGTTGATTAAAGTTAACCGGGTGTTGTGTTTATTAATGCAAAAAAGGATCAGCAGATTGGCAGGCAGAATTTGTTTTGTACAAAAAATTACACACATCTAACGTTACATTTTTACCAAAAAAAAAAGGAGATTATTGTGTTAAGAAACATGTAAACACCTTCATTCACAAACAACACCTTTAAAAATTAAAAAAGTGAAAAAAAATAAAAAATTTTTTTTACACTTTGACATGTTGATGGCCAATTATGGCAACAAAGTGTTAATTTTTTTTTATTCTCACACTTAATTGTTTTGGAACATTATCAATCATTACACTAATTGGGTTCGTAATTGAAAAGGGCTTGTGGTCTTTAAAAGGAAAGGTGTCATTGCACTTAATAGGCCAAAAAAACATTTTTGTGCGTTTTACCTTAAAAGTGGGCACTTTTACGCAAAACTTTGTAAATATACTCAAACTTAGTATTTTTACGATTAAGTATGTGTTATTGCGATGATTTCGCAATGCTGCGATGGTTTCGCATTACTGCGATGTCATTTGGCGTACGCCCACTTTGTGTAATACTGCGTACGAATGTGCAAAAATACGTTGGGGGCGGAGGTTCGCATATTTACTACATTAACGCAACTTTGCGAATATGTTGTGCGACCGAAAAACTTAGCGATCAACTCGGAATGAGGGCCCTAGTTCACACACGGAAGACTTTTTGTCTGGATGGGTATGTATGACTGACAAAGATAGGGTACCATTCCCTAAAGTGTGCAGCTTTGAACCAGAGGTATTGCAGAACTTAAGTATAAGGATATGTCTAATAAAATCCAGAAAACAAAGGATTAGACATACAGATTGTTTAAATTTATGGCAACAGGAGGGGGATATACAAAGGGAATTAGCTCGCGCAGCAGGTTCCAAACCTAGCGGGAAAATAATGGCGACCGCACCACCACCACCACCATATATTGTGGGGGAGAAAGTGGCTACAGACAATGGCACATTGGTACAAGATAGGAGAGTAACTGATAAATGTACTAACGCTAACCCTGGTCAGTTGTATCCTGTTTTAAATTTTCCCCAGGACTGCGAGCAGGAAGATGAGCTCAGCACGATATCGGCACTCTCTCTAGCAGCCACCATACAAGACCACTCAGGTGGTCACGGCTCAACCAACAAGAGCAGTAGCAAAATCCCTTAGCGGAGGGAAAAGTGAGATCGTGTCCACAGGTAAGTATGGTACCATACATTATGCAGAGACTATAGCACCTCACATTATAGAATCAAATCAAAATGATATAATTGAATTAAATCCAGTCAGGGTGATTGCAGTCCCCAATGGGAGGACTGACGCTCAGGAAGTAACTCCCATCAGGAACATTGCCATGCATTGTCCTTGGTCCCGGGCAGAGTTAAGGTCAATTATGTCAGAAATTCCCGATCCCAGAAAAGATCTAGTCACATGCCAGAGGTTCATTAAAGAGTTAGGTAACGCCAACGAACCCACAAACAAAGATTGGCGAACAGTGCTACAGGTATGTTTACCCTCAAATATTGACCCCGCAAAATTCATAACTGATTGTAAGTTAGACGCAGAAGTACCTCTCACTGATGACTACACTCAGAAGAATGTACGGCAAATCAATCTGCAATTAGGAGTATATTTCCCTACTGTTGTCAAATGGAATAAAATCTTTTCCATAAGACAAAAGGAAGGTGAAACGGCATCCGAATATTTCCATCGAGCACTGCAGGAAATGGCTAGATACACTGGGATCGAGGACATTAAGGACAATGTACATCACAGGGAGGTAGCTGTTTCTGTATTAATGGACGGGTTGAAGGAGGCACTGAGAACAAGGGTACAGACCTCTCTACCAAACTGGAGAGGTATCTCGGTGGCTGCATTGAGAGAGTCCGCTGTCGAGCATGATAGGAACATCATTAAGCACATGGAGTTAAAAGGGGAAAGGCTGATGACAGTAAGTATAGACGCACTTACAACAAAGCCACATCAGCCAAAACCCCAGACCCCTGATGGTAAGTCACGTGTAGTAACATGCTATAACTGTCAAAAGGTAGGACATTACTCGAGGGAATGTAGGAATAAAAGTACACATAATGTATACCGACCCCCTAGACCAGGATATGAACCTCACGACAATGCACATACTTGGGATCAGGGACTTCATAGGAGGAATTACGAGCCACACGCAGGGGAAATAAGGAGGTACCCACCAAGGAGGGACTGGCAGGCCTCCGAAAACTCACAGCTACCCCCCTCACATATCATAGCTGCCAATGCGCTGTAGGATGGTCTCCCCACACAATAGGGGTTGGGCCACACCTGTAGTCTGCAGCCAGTGAAATTGATTGCTAGCCTTGGTAGTGAACCTGAGCTCACGGTTGATGTAGCTGGTGTACCATTACCTTTTTTTGTAGATACAGGGGCGGCCAGGTCAGTGTTAAATTCGACAGTAGGTATAAAAACCACGGGTAAAACAATTTCGGCAATGGGAGTAACAGGAACACTGCAACAATACCCTTTGAGTAGACCGGCCGAGGTTACGATAGGGCCCTTGCAGACCAAACATTCTTTTCTGTTGGCTGCGTCGGCTCTGACTAATCTACTCGGCAGAGATTTATTGTGTAAAATGCGTTGTGTCATATATTGTACTCCTGAAGGTGTTTTCTTGGATATACCTGAAAACCACGCACAAGAAGTGCAAGATATATTAGACACCCCTCAAAGGCTAATGTCGCATTCTGCTGTTATAGACAAGTGTCCATCAAAGGTAGAGGTTATGATCTCACAAATACCGGGTTCCCTTTGGACCAAAGATGGACAAGACACTAGATTAATGGCGAATGTAGCTCCAGTAGTAGTACAAGTAAAAGATGGTAGGATAGCTCCAAAAATCCCTCAGTATCCTCTGAAGCCAGAGGTAGAATTAGGAGTGTACCCAGTCATAGAGCGGTTACTACAACAGGGCATCCTAGTCAGGACGTCCAGCACTGCCAATAGTCCCATCTTCCCTGTGAAAAAGAGTGGGGGGAGGGGTTACAAGCTAGTGCAGGATCTAAGGGGGATAAACAAGATAGTCGAGAGCCAATTCCCCGTAGTGCCCAATCCAGGTGTCATCCTTATGCAAATTCCCTCTACTGCAACAGTTTTCACTGTCATCGACCTCTGTTCTGCCTTCTTTTCTGTCCCTCTGCACCCTGACAGCCAATACATCTTCGCTTTTACATACAGGGGAGTATAGTACACCTGGACTCGATTTCCCCAAGGTTTCATTGACAGCCCGAGTATCTTCTCCCAGGCCTTGCATGACTGTTTACAATCCTTTCAACCTGAGAGTGGATCAGTGCTAATACAGTATGTCGATGACTTATTGTTGTGTTCAGACTCACTCGAATCGTCCTTGAAAGACACGAAACAGCTTCTGTTTAATCTTTCCCAAATGGGACACAAGGTTTCAAAGGATAAGTTGCAGTTGTGCCAGACCAGGGTAAAATATTTGGGACATTGCTTGACTCAAGTACTTAGACACCTCACCGCTGATAGAATACAGGCGATTCGCGACATGACTCTGCCACAAACTCAGCAACAGATCCGCACTATCCTTGGAATGTGTGGGTACTGCCGAAACTGGATCCCAGGGTTCTCTATACTGGCTTTACCTTTGCAAGAAATGGTCTCTTCAAACAAACCAGAACGGATCTCGCACACAGATGAGTCTGAACTGGCATTTGAGAGACTCAAACAGTGCCTATCACAGGCACCTGCATTAAGCATGCCAGATTATGAGAAGCCCTCCGAATTGTACGGCACGGAAAGTGCTGGGTGTGTGACAGGTGTCTTAACACAGAGAAATGGTGATGCCAGCAGACCGGTAGCATACTACAGTGCACAGTTGGACACCGTAGCACGGTCTCTCCCCACATGCTTGCGAAGTGTTGCAGCGATAGCTTTGCTAGTAAGTAAAAGCAAGGACGTAGTGTTAGGACACAACCTGACCATCCATACACCTCATGCAGTATCAGCCTTACTAAACTCCGCCCAAACCAGACATGTCTCATCCGCTCGGTTTACAAAGTGGGAATTATCACTGATGGCCCTGTAAACATCACCATTAAGAGATGCAGCTCACTAAATCCTGCAACTTACTTGCCAAGTGTGCCTGGACAGGCACAAAGGGTGGAGGATGAGAATGATGGAGAAGGAGGATTTAGTGCAGACACTGATACGCATGATTGTATGGAATACCTGAATCAGACTTTCACTGCGAGACCTGACATCAGTGACAACCCACTGGAAGGAGCAGACTTTGTCTTCTACACTGACGGTAGTTGCCACAGACAGACAGAATCGGGAGACTTGTGTACTGGATATGCAGTTGTAGACGACAGAGGTATCATAGAAGCTGAACCCCTGGGCCCACCGCACTCAGCACAAGTTGCTGAGTTGGTCGCCCTAACCAGAGCGTGTGAATTGGCCAAGGGTAAGTCACCTAATATATACACAGATTCTAGGTATGCCTTTGGAGTGGTGCATGATTTCGGGGCCCTGTGGCGCCTAAGATATTTCATGACGGCAGCTGGCACACCTGTAGCGCATGCGTCCCACATAAAAAGGCTTCTAACAGCGATACAGGAACCAGACAGAGTGGCTGTTATCCAGTGTAAAGCACATACTTACAACCAAGACCCAATTTCAATTGGTAACAGCCGGGCAGACAAAGCTGCTAAATCAGCAGCCAGCACCCTCATACAAATGAACATCACATCACTGATGACATTTAACACGATCAACACACAACAATTAATCGAAATGCAAAATTTGTGTTCCCTACAGGAAAAGGCGGTCTGGAGGTCAAAGGGGTATGGCCAGGAGTCCTCAGGACTTTGGACAGGTGGACACGGTAAGCCAGTGGCCCCCAGAGCATATCTTCCAAGCTTAGCTGAGGCGACACACGGTCTGACTTATCTGGGCAAAGAGGGTATGTGTAAGCTGGTGAGAGCCTACTGTTGTGCGCCAGGATTCTCTTCGCATGCAGGTAAAAGAGCAATGACATGTTTTACTTGCTTGAGGAAGAATATTGGTAAGTCAATACCAACAGAGCCATCCCATATCCCCCAGACAGACGGACCTTTTCAGGTAATACAAATCGATTTCATGCAGTTACCACCCTGTAGAAATGTAAATTATGTGTTAGTTTGTATTGACGTATTTTTCAATTGGGTAGAAGCATTCCCTGCTGCCACAAATACTGCTACGTTCACTGCAAAGAAAATTATGCAGGAATTTGTGTGTAGATATGGTATCCCTAGAATAATTGAATGCGATAGGGGTACCTATTTTACAGGTGAAGTCTTTCAGGTCATGTGCAAACTGATGGGAATTAATAGCAAGCTGCATACTCGTACCGACCACAGGCGAGTGCGAAGGTGGAGAGAATGAACAGCACTATTAAGAACAAGCTGAGCAAAGTGATGGCTGAAACTGGATTGTTGTGGCCAGAAGCTTTGCCACTAGTGTTGTACAGTATCAGAACCACCCCCAGGTCTCCCCTTAACCTATCACCTTTTGAAATTCTTTTTGGTCGACAACCTCATGTAATGATAGACCTCCACGATGATTTGAAATGTTATAACGAAGTGACTGTGAGATATTTGGTTGGGATGAGCCAGCAGCTGAGAAATCAACAAAGAAATTTAAAGCTGGTGATTCCTGACCTACCGAACAGTAATTGTCAGGACATTGAACCTGGGGATTATGTAATGATTTGAAATTACTTATGCTCAGGTTGCCTCATAGACAGGTGGGAAGGACCATACCAAGTCTTGCTAACCAGCACAACAGCATTGAAGGTCGCCGAGAGAGAGAGACTTGGGTCCACTCATCCCACTGCAAGAAGGTCACTGACCCGGAGAGAACTCGTGACAAAGAGCAGAGTGTAGAGAACCTCGTATCACTGGAGTGTCTGTTCTGGGAAGGTTGAGAGGCAGGACTGTTGAAGGGCATCTGAGCACAGATCTAGAATGGTTGTTGTATAATTTTCTTTTTTTTCACCTCCCCCTGCATTTTCCTTTCTTTTCTCCTTCTTATTTTCCTCCTTTCCCCAAACGAAATGGATCGATCACAAGAGACTGCGTTTTGGGTTCTGTTAGTAATTCTGGTTTTAATCAGGACAGTTTGTTTTGGTGAGGGCCCCAGATAGGTCGAGCAGGGATCTGGAATGGTTTCTGATGACGAGTATGAATTTGTAGGATCTCAGGAGCGGCACATCGCTCAAGTAAAGGCTAGCATCAGTAAGCGCTCTGGTAGTCAGGGAGCTCGGAGGCACTGTGAGGGGTTATTGTCTGAGGAATTGTGAAAATATAGTCGTAGATGGGTGCATCCGGAGATGTCAGTCTAACCTTAATATCGACATGGACCGTCATCCGTTGAGTGATTACCACTCACTAGTGGGTAAGGTTTTAAACCAGACAGAATGCTGGATGTGCTCATAAGTACCTCAAGGTCAGAGCAAGTCAGGATTGGTACCATACCCTTTAGCAATAGATGAGGTACTCGAATTACGACGTGGGAGACCGGTGGACAAGAAATTCAATATTTTTAGGCCCCCTAGTTTGAAGTTCCACCAGTATCATGTAGACAGGTCCTTATTGTGCTTTAATATTTCCAATTACCTAAAACCAGGAAATTGGGAAGTGACGTGGAACAACCAGACAATGACCTTTTCACACAGAGCTGATAGGATACCCATAGACTCTGAACTTGTACGCCAAATAGCCAAAAGTGGGAGGTATTATCGGTATAGGTATACTCGTGGAAGCAAGACCATGTGGGTTGGAAAAGTATCGCCAGGGTATTGTGCCCATATCATCCAGCCTGATACTTGTACTGAGCAGATCGGAGTACTAGGGATTGGTTTCTTTACTTGGAAAGTTTGTAATATGGTGATGTCATATTTTGTCCCCTATATTCTCCCAGATGATGCCTATTTCATAGTGGGAGGAAGGCTGTATGAAATAGGCATCATCTGGGAGAATATAGGGGACACGAGTATACCTATACCGATAATACCTCCCACTTTTGGCTATTTGGCGTACAAGTTCAGAGTCTATGGGTATCCTATCAGCTCTGTGTGAAAAGGTCTTTGTCTGGTTGTTCCACGTCACTTCCCAATTTCCTGGTTTTAGTTGCCCCGAGTTCAGAGGGATTGTGTTATATTGGGAGAGTACTGCCAGAGGTCATGACCATAACCCATGATAAGATGAAAGACGTTCACCGCAGTGCTCAGGCTCCTTATACTCATACTCACTATGAACACATCATCAAGAGACACCTCATAGATAGGGCAGAGCACGCAGCCTCTGATTTGATCCACGAATCCACTGGGATTCAATTCCTTCTCTCATTAGACATCACCCGTACTGCCAGAGGAATTATAAATTATAGGTATATCCATGCGCTAGCGAACTTGATAGATAATATCACTGAGATGTATGACGACACCTTCAGGTATACGGGAAGGGAGTTACAAGCTTACAAGAAGGAACTGATTCAGCACAGAATGGTCCTTAATTATGTCACAGCCGTGACAGGTGGGTACTGTGTTACTCTGGCAACTCAATATGGTGTGAAGTGCTGTACATATATCACGAACAGCACTGACGACCCCATGGAGATCATCAATCAAAAGATAGACGATATCTTGCAGTTGAAGTGGGAGTTCAGGAGGAAACACAACCTTACCTTAGCGATTGTGAGTAATGAACTGACCGGCTGGGTCTCATGGTTGAACCCACGCAATTGGTTCTCAGGTTTAGGAGAGTGGGCTCAAAATGTCATCATGAGTGTAGGGAAGTTTCTCCTTTGTATCCTGGGAGTCGTCATAATTATTGGTTTGATATTTAGGTGTGTTTGAATTATGACGCGGTGCAAGCACAGCACAAAATTGATGAGTCTAAGGAGCAAGGGTACTGTTATAGCAGCAGATTTAATTTACGACCCATCTATAGAGACAGTGATATGATAAGGATTGCAAATTAATTTCATGGCCTGTTTCGTTCACCTGTTTTTCTTTTGTCTTCCCCTCTGCCCAGATACATCCATCCGGAAAAAGACATCAGCATTATCCAAAATGTTTATGTAAATGTATTTTTATATAGGTGTCTTATCTTCATCTCTGCAACCTTCAGTTAATGGCACACATAGTCGACAGGTGATATCCACATATACTAGCACTCACATATGTTTCCCCCTCCATGTATCATCATCTAAATGTGCACCCCATTTGTTGGAACAAGAAGCCGAAAAGAGCTCGGTAGTGTTAGTTGGCCCACTTACAGACCCTTAATACAGGATAAGAAGGATTTGTTATGCACACCAGTGCCAGCAGGAATGTACTGGTGTCTGAACGGAGAGGGATGCAAAACAAATGAACTCACAGACAGACTGGGGAATATGACATTACATACATAGAAGGTGATAGGGTAACAAAATAAACACAAAGTGAACAGAGAAGCCCAAAGGCTAAGAAACTGGGTGTCTCCCTAGTATTAGGAATGCTCAGATGGAAAGAAGCGAGATGTTGTGATTTAATACGTAGAGAACCCAAAATGCTGTTGCTAAGGGCAACAGCAAAACCCTAAAGGGTTACCAACGGGTGTGGCAGTAAACTCCTTGGTCAGAGATGGAATAATAGACACAAGGAGAGTCTCCACAATCCTAGTCCTCACTTGCAGTGCACTGGTTCAGCTTACTGCCACTAAACTGACACCTGAACACCTTGCACAGTGAGAAAGGATTTTGGCAGGCAAGTATGAGAATACAGCCGCAAACTTGCTAGGTTCACAGAGTAGCAAAAGAACCCCAGCAGGTTAAACGACTGACTCCAGTCTTACTGCTAGGTCTGGATTGGCTGAGTGTAATACCAAATCCCAAGGCCTATTTGCAGTAAGCAACAAACAAATACAAAGTTTACACAGTATTAGCTAGCTTTCAGGAACTGACTAACCAACAAAGATTCAGCAGCATCTGCCTAACCTGAGAAGAGGGTTTATATAGCAGGTGCTGTCCACGCCCCACTCAGACCTCACAGACTGTGAGCACAAAAACCAGCACCGGATCCCCTGCCGTGCACAGAGCCTGTAACCACTGCACAGCAAAAGACCCGGACCGGAGTATCAGCTACGCTCAGGTTACTCCGCTAGCACTTGTCTCCTGGTTGCCATGACGACGTGGCAGCACAGAGCAGGAGACCCTAACAGTACCCCCTCTCTGACGAGGGGTCAAAGAACCCCTACCACCGGGTTTATCAGGGAACTGCGAGAAGAAAGAGCGTAACAGTCTGGGGGCATGAAGATCACAACTGCGCACCCACGACCGCTCCTCCGGGCCATACCCCTTCCAGTGCACCAAAAATGACAGCCGGCCCCGAACCATCTTGGAGTCAAGAATCCTTTCAACAACAAACTCCCTCTGGCCACGTATCAGAAGAGGGGAAGGTCTTCCACTGGAAGAAGGATTACTAATCGCCCGTTTTAAAAGGGAACAATGAAATGTTTTATTGATACCCAAAGAACGGGGTAGATCTAACTGAAATGCCACCGGATTGATAACCCTAGTGATCTTATAAGGACCGATGAACCGGGGGCCTAACTTATGAGATGGCTGTCTCAACTTCAAATTCTTGGTAGACAACCAGACGAAGTCTCCTAATTTGAAGCTGCAGGGTCTTTTCCGCTTATCAAAAACCCTTTAGGTCACTAATGACACAGACACAAGGGCTTTCTTCACTTTCCTCCAAATACCTCTAAGGACCAAAACCACAGAGGAACCACCAGGCGTGGAGTCCTGGGGGTCAAAAGAATTGGCCTTAGGATGATGCCCATACACACAAAGGAAGGGAGAGATCCCTGTAGCAGAGTGAGCCGCGTTGTTATAGGCAAACCCCGCCATGGACAGATGAGCAACCCAGTCAGTCTGACACTTGGAGACATAACACCTGAGGAATTGCTCCAAGGACTGGTTCACCCTTTCAGTCTGCCCATTAGACTGCGGATGGTAGCCTGACGACAAGCTGACAGAAATCTGGAGATCGGAGCAAAATGCCCTCCAGAATTTGGCCACAAACTGGGATCCGCGGTCAGAGACCACATCAAGTGGCAACCCGTGGAGGCGCACAACATGCAGCATAAATAATTCAGAAAGGCGTCTGGCCGATGGCAGCCCAACCAATGGAACGAAGTGCGCCATCTTCGAAAACCTGTCAACGACAACCCAGATGGCTGTCATCCCCGAAGGATTTGGGCAAGTCCACCACAAAATCCATTGAAATGTGGGTCCATGGCTTAGATGGAATAGAGAGTGGATGTAATGGGCCAACAGGAACCCCTCTAGGAGTCTTATTTCGGGCACAGATGTCACATGCCCGAACCCACTGATCCACATCCCTAGCCACCGAGGGCTACCACACCGCCCTAGATAGCAACTCCCGAGTTCTGGCAATACCCGGGTGACCTGCCGACTTCTTGGCATGGAATTCCAGGAACACTCGCTGTCTTAACCTAGGAGGCACAAACAAAAGACCTACCGGAAGGTCTGGAGGAGCCTGCTCCTGTGCTCTAAGGACTAATGACAAGAGGTCCTGGGTAATGCCCACTTTAATACATTATGGGGACACAATGGGCAATGGCTCCTCGGTGGTCTCCTGGATTGGAGCAAAACTCCGCGAGAGCGCATCAGCCTTGATGTTTTTTGACCCAGGGCGATATGTTATAAAAAAATTAAAGCGAGCAAAAAAACAAAGCCCATCGTGCCTGCCTGGCATTGAGGCGCTTCGCTGACTCTAAATATGCCAAATTCTTATGGTCGGTGAGAATTGAGACCACAAACTTAGCCCCCTCAAGCCAGTGTCTCCACTCCTCGAGTGCATCCTTAATAGCCAACAATTCCCGGTTACCCACGTCATAATTCATCTCGGCAGGCGAAAATATACGTGAAAAGTAAGCACAGGGATGAAGGCGATTATCAGACACCCCCATCTGAGAGAGCACTGCCCCAATACCCATCTCAGAGGCATGCACCTCCACCACAAAAGGACGCTCTGGATCTGGGTGTCGCAGCACCTTGGCTGAGACAAATGCCCTTTTGAGACTGGCAAAAGCCGCTTTGGCCTCACAAGACCAGTGAGCAACATCCGCCCCTTTCTTAGTGAGTGCCACCAAGGGCGCCACTATAGACGAAAATCCAGCGATAAATCATCTATAAAAATTTGCAAAGCCCAGAAAACGCTGAAGCGCCTTCAAACTAGTGGGCTGCATCCAATCCAGGACTGCCTGTACCTTGGAAACCTCCATTTGGAAACCTTCTGGGGAGATAATATATCCTAGAAATGCGATTTGCTGAACTTCAAATTCGCACTTCTCCAGCTTCGCCCCAAGCCGGTGGTCTCTGAGTTTCTGGAGGACTAAGCGTACATGCTTCCGATGTTCCTCCAGGGAATGGGAGAAGATTAGGATGTCATCAAAGTATACAACTAAGAATCTATCCAAATATTCCCTGAGCACATCGTTCATGAAGTCCTGGAAGACTGCCGGGGCATTACAGAGCCCAAAAGGCATCACCAAATATTCATAATGCCCTGAGTGGGTATTAAAGGCAGTCTTCCATTCATCCCCCTCTCTTATACGGATTAGATTGTACGCACTGCGTAGGTCAATCTTAGAAAAAATGGTGGCAGTACGAAGCTGGTCAAACAAGAACGAAATGAGAGGCAGTGGGTATGAGTTTTTAATCGTGATACGGTTCAATTCCCTGAAGGTGATGCAGGGTCGCAACGAACCGTCCTTTTTACCCACGAAGAAGAACCCCGACCCAACTGGAGACTGTGAAGGTCTGATAAATCCCCTAGCCAAGTTCTCCTGAATGTACTCTGCCATAGCCTGAGTCTCAGGACGTGACAGGGAGTACAACCTGCTCTTGGGAAGCTTAGCATTCGGCAACAAATCAATGGCACAGTCATAGGGGCGATGGGGAGGTAGTACCTCTGCAACTCTTTTGGAGAACACGTCCGCAAAATCTGCATAACATCCTGGCAATCCTGGCAAACTTAGCTGTGAAAGCCTGACTGGAAGGCTCAAGCAACTCCTGAAACAATCAGTACCCCAACTAAGAATCTCCCTAGAGACCCAGTCAAATTGAGGATTGTGGGCCCTTAACCAGGGTAACCCCAACACCAATGGGGCAAAAGTACAGACAGTCACATAAAAGGACAATTTTTCAGAGTGTGTGGCTCCAATAAACAAAGAAATCTGGCTAGTGCAAGAGGTAATTTTACCCTGGGATAATGGTTCCCCGTTTAACCCACAAATCTCAATTTCCGATGCCAAAGGTACTAAGGGAACAGAGTGTTTCAGGGCAAATTGGCGGTCCATAAAAACCCCGTCGGCCCCACTGTCCACAAAGGCCTCAGTCTTGACAGTTTGACCGAGGATCTTCAAGGTCACCGGAATGATAAAAGTCTTCTTGGGAAATTCTGACTTCTGGCCTGACAGGATATTTCCCATCACCCTCAGGCCCTGAAGTTTTCCGGCTTTTCTGGGCATGATACTACCACATGACCTTTATTCCCACAGTACAAACATAACCCCTGCTGTCTCCTCCGCGTCTTCTCACGCGAGGAGAGGCGGGTAGCCCCAATCTGCATAGGCTCCTCGGAAAATTCCTCAGAGTCTGAGGTTCCTTGGGAAAGAAGGAAACCTCGGTCTCCCTTTCAAGCCTGCGCTCTCTCAGCCGTCTATCCACCCGAATGGATAACTGCATGAGCTGATCCAAGCTATCAGGCAAGGGATATTGTACCAGTTGGTCTTTTAACTGGTTAGAAAGACCTCTTTGGTACTGGTGTCTCAGGGCTGGGTCATTCCACTGGGTATTATGGGCCAACCTCCGAAACTCCGTACAATAAACCTCAACTGGCCTTCGCCCTTGCTTAAGGATCGAAATCTGAGCCTCGGCTGAGGCCGTCTTGTCAGGGTCATCATACAACATGCCCAGTGCCGTAAAAAAAGCATCAACACTTTTAAGCGACGGACAGTCAGGCTGCAACCCATATGCCCAGACCTGTGGGTCTCCTTGTAGCAAGGAAATCACTATGCCCACCCGCTGAATCTCCGACCCAGAAGACTGAGGCCTAAGCTGGAAATATAGCTTGCAGCTCTCCTTGAAACAAAAGAACTGCGAGCGATCTCCAGAAAAACGATCCGGGAGATTTACTTTCGGCTCCTTAACCCCTGAAGGCACTGCTGCTGCGGGAGCTCCGCCAGCGGCCTGCGAGGTGTGCATTTTAATGGACAAATCATTAAATTGTCGAGTCAGGACCTGCACCTGATCGACCACCTGTTGCAAAGTATTTTGAGGGGTATGCTCCATATTCCCACAAAATTTCAACAGGAGTATTAGGCTGCTGAATATGTTATGCACACCAGTGCCAGCAGGAATGTACTGGTGTCTGAACGGAGAGGGATGCAAAACAAATGAACTCACAGACAGACTGGGGAATATGACATTACATACATAGAAGGTGATAGGGTAACAAAATAAACACAAAGTGAACAGAGAAGCCCAAAGGCTAAGAAACTGGGTGTCTCCCTAGTATTAGGAATGCTCAGATGGAAAGAAGCGAGATGTTGTGATTTAATACGTAGAGAACCCGGAATGCTGTTGCTAAGGGCAACAACAAAACCCTAAAGGGTTACCAACGGGTGTGGCAGTAAACTCCTTGGTCAGAGATGGAATAATAGACACAAGGTGAGCCTCCACAATCCTAGTCCTCACTTGCAGTGCACTGGTTCAGCTTACTGCCACTAAACTGACACCTGAACACCTTGCACAGTGAGAAAGGATTTTGGCAGGCAAGTCTGAGAATACAGCCGCAAACTTGCTAGGTTCACAGAGTAGCAAAAGAACCCAAGCAGGTTAAACGACTGACTCCAGTCTTACTGCTAGGTCTGGATTGACAGAGTGTAATACCAAATCCCAAGGCCTATTTGCAGTAAGCAACAAACAAATACAAAGTTTACACAGTACTAGCTAGCTTTCAGGAACTGACTAACCAACAAAGATTCAGCAGCATCTGCCTAACCTGAGAAGAGGGTTTATATAGCAGGTGCCCCACTCAGACCTCACAGACTGTGAGCACAAAAACCAGCACCGGATCCCCTGCCGTGCACAGAGCCTGTAACCACTGCACAGCAAAAGACCCGAACCGGAGTATCAGCTACGCTCAGGTTACTCCGCTAGCACTTGTCTCCCGGTTGCCATGGCGACGTGGCAGCACAGAGCAGGAGACCCTAACAGGATTTAATGTATACTTCGCAGTACCTCTAAGCTTATTTAGAACATATACGGCACGATAATACATGCCCCTCAGACATGGATTCATACATACATGCTTTTCACTATTCCACTAGGTCATACATTTCCCACCTACAACTCTCCCCGATCATCAAAGCTTCTGTAGATATTGTATAGATATTTTTCTGTTTAGTGATTAGATAGTGGCAGTTATTGGTGACTGCCAAAGGATGGACTGTCAAAGTAAAAAAATATTGCAGTACATACATTACGTACAAACTACACACAGATGGCCTCCGTGCGCGTACTTGCTCTGCCGTGCGTGCGCATATTCGCAATTTGCGTATGGTCGCTCCCGCGGACCTGTGTATTAGCGCGTGGTATGAGTATTTACGGTAGAGTTTGTGAACGCATGGAAAAGCCATCAAAACACATTACATATTTAATCCAAATAGTGCACATTTTACACATAGCCTCCCTGCACCACTGCAGCACGTTACAGCAGTTTAAATGGTTTCAGAACAAAGGGATTCACCTTTACAGGATAGGAGGGGACAGAACAAGTTTATAAGGTAGTGTTTGGTATCCAGCTGTAGGGTATTTTAAGGGTAATATTCCGATGTTGGTTTGAGGAAGATCGCATGTTCCTGCGGATAGTTATGTGCAGGAGCAGAATATAGATATAAACTGTATTTACTCTACATTATGTATGCGGCGGGAATCCAGAGGAGACCATCCACAAGAGCAGTTGGAACAGACATCGCCCACCTATTCAAACCAACCTATGACCTCTCCTGTACTGTAAATGACCATCCCTGTGTCCAATGGACAAAGAGATTACAGTATCCATTGTGTTAAGTTTTGGAAGAATTGTATAAATAGAGCCTGCTGCAGGCCTGGTCTGACACCAGACTCACAAAGTTATCTATCAGATGACCGAGGACCAGAACTGGGTAGCGCGGCGAATCCACTCACGTATGTACCATTGATTGTAGCCATTATTCTGTTGTATTGTATTATTTGTATTGTAACCCCCTTTCAGCAATAATACGCTGTGGTGTCGGAACCCAGTGGTTTAACTACAGACTGGTGTTGTGTCTTCCTTTCCCTGCTAAGGTTTAAAGTGTATTAGTATCGCATTGCATTGCTGTATAAGGTTTAAAGTGTATTCATTGGGTGTGTACGCACTGTGTGTACTTTGTACCGTCAGCGCGGCGTTTGTATGCAAAGTCCGTACACGGTACGGGACTCTGTACGCTAACAGCGTAAAAGGTGCGTAGAGTGTGTATTAAGTTTAGCGGCCGCAGCGGCTCCATGGTAAAGTGTATTTAAAGTGTGTATAAGGTATAGCTTTTAATTCCTGTTGATAAATCAGCATTATCACTACATTTAGCCACCTCGTTTCCTTCCTTTGCCGATAGCTGCTCCCTCACTCAATTATCAGTCGTCAGATTCCCGTCTCAAGCCAAGCGTGATATAATGTGAATAAGGGGCACTATTGTATGTCATACATTATGTGCTGTGTAATGTGAATAAGATTGATTTTGCTACTGTGTGCGGTAATTTTAATTGGGGATACTATTGTGTGACCACGCTCCTTCCTTGTGAGACAACTGTCTCTTTATAAAGTATGGGAGACAGAGCACAGAGGTAAACTTTGTGGGGAGGGGGAGTGCTGAAAACCCTAGCACTGGCCCTGGCTCCTCCTAATGTATGTGTGTGTGTGTGTGTGTGTGTGTGTGTTTTTGTGTGTTTTTTTTTGGGGGGGTGGGGGCTGGGGGGGTTAGGTGGTTAGGTGGAGGAGTTCCACCACCTCTCCAGGATCACTTTAAGCCCTGTTGTAGAACTTAATGACTTTTACAGATTTTCTATTGGAAGATACTGTATCTCTTTTACCCTTTCATTACTTTTGGGACAAATATTCCTAAATGATATAAATGCAAAGAAAATATAGAAATATATTTAGTTATGGGAGGTACAGACTATTAATTAAGACTGAAAATAAAAAGCACTTTTATGGGATGTCAGCTGTAGAAAAAGAAACATGGTCAAGGTGTACCAAAATACATACAGATTTGTCCTCAATACACCATGCAGTGGGAGATGTCTGGCATGAGTGAGTTGAGAGGTCCAATACAACTCCGTTAGCGCTGTGCGTCATTTTTTTGCAGAACACGCGTGTTATTTGCATTGCAATGTGAATAAGAAATACAATCAGACTGATGATATGCGGCATGCCTATAATCAGTGTTTGTCTGCGGCTGTATATGCATCCAAAATGTTATCTGCATTTCGTATGCCGATGCAGTCACAGTCACACACTGGGCAAGATTCAAGTGTGCTCTCCCCCTCCCGGCCGCGATCGCGCCTGCCAGCGGTATTCTAATGTTACTGCCGACGGGCGCGACAAGATAATTTCAGCTCGCTTTCCCCCAGAGGTAGCGAGCTGAAATGCATGTAAAGTAGAGATGAGTGGGTTCGGTTCCCTGAGAACCGAACCCTACTGAACTTCAGTACCTGAGCCCGGATTCTAGTCTGGCTCGGGTTTTCCCTCCTGACTCGGAAACCAGAACGAGGCAAAATGTCATCATCCCGCTGTTGGATTCTCGCAGGGTTTGGATTCCATATAAGGAGCTGCGCATTGCCGCCATTTTCACTCCGGCATTGGAGAGTGTAGAGAGAGGACGTGTCTCCATCCTCAGTGTCCTGCATCAGTTCAGTGGTAGTGTCTTGTGCTGCATCAGTCCAGTCACAGTGGTTGGGTCCTCTGCTGCCATATCTCCAGTGCTGCTGTATAAGTCCTGTCCAGTGGTGCTGTCTTGTGCTGCATCAGTCCAGTGGTGGTGTCTTGTGCTGCATCAGTCCAGTTACAGTGGTGGTTTCCTGTCCTGCCATATGTCCAGTGCTGCTGTATAAGTCCAGTCCAGTGGTGCTGTGTTGTGCTGCATCAGTTCAGTGGTAGTGTATTGTGCTGCATCAGTCCAGTCACAGTGATGGTGTCCTCTGCTGCCATATGTCCAGTGCTGCTGTATAAGTCCAGTCCAGTGGTGCTGTGTTGTGCTGCATCAGTTCAGTGGTAGTGTATTGTGCTGCATCAGTCCAGTCACAGTGGTGGTGTCCTCTGCTGCCATATGTCCAGTGCTGCTGTATAAGTCTACACTGATGATGCAGAATGAGAGAAGTGATACTGTGCAGTTGTCACTTATAGATAGTAAGACCATATAACTGCAGTATAACTACACTGATCATCTAGAATAAGAGACGTTATACTGTGCAGTGTCACATACATATAGAGACGTATATTTGCAGTATAATTGCATTGATCATACAGAATAATAGAAGTGATACTGTGCAGGTGTCACATACAGATAGTAGGAACATGTATCTGCAGTATAATTACTCTGACCATACAGAATGAGAGAAGTGATACTGTGCAGCTGTCACATATAGATAGTAGGAATGTGTATCTGCAGTGTAATTACACTGATCATACAGAATGAGAGAAGTGATATTGTGCAGTGTTACATACAGACAGTAGGAACATGTTTCTGCAGTATAATTACACTGATCATACAGAATGAGAAAAAGTGATACTGTGCAGGTATCACATATAGATAGTAAGAATGTGTATCTGTGGTATAATTATACTGATCATACAGAATGAGAGAAGTCATACTGTGCAGGTGTCACATACAGATAGTAGTAACGTGTATCTGCAGTATAATTGTATAATTACACTGATCATACAGAATGAGAGAAGTGATATTGTGCAGCTGTCACATATAGATAGTAGGAATGTGTATCTGCAGTATAATTACACTGATCATACAGAATGAGGGAAGTGATATTGTGCAGCTGTCACATATAGATAGTAGGAATGTGTATCTGCAGTATAATTACACTGATCATACAGAATGAGAGAAGTCATACTATGCAGTGTTACATACAGATAGTAGGAACATGTATCTGTACTATAATTACACTGATCACACAGAATGAGGGAAGTGATACTGTGCAGGTGTCACATACAGATAGTAGGAACATGTATCTGCAGTATAATTACACTGATCATACATAATGGGGGAAGTGACACTGTGCAGCTGTCACATATAGATAGTAGGAATGTGTATCTGCAGTATAATTACACTGATCATACAGAATGAGATAAGTGATACTGTGATGTGTCACATACAGATAGTAGGAACATGTATCTGTAGTATAATTACACTGATCATTCAGAATGAGAGAAGTGACACTGTGAAGTGTCACATACAGATGGTAGGAACATGTATCTGCAGTATAATTACACTGATCATACAGAATGAGGGAAGTGATACTGTGCAGATGTCACATACAGATAGAAGTAACATGTGTCTGCAGTATAATTACACTGATCATACAGAATGAGAGAAGTGATACTGTGCAGGTGTCACATACAAATAGTAGGAACGTGTATCTGCAGTACCTCATTGCACCTCTTTTTCTTCTTTGCATGATGTGCTGTTTGGGGACTAGTTTTTTTTTAAGTGCCATCCTGTCTGCCATTGCAGTGCCACTCCTAGATGGGCCAGTGGTTTGTGCCGCACACTTGTGTCCCTTAGCTTGGTCATCCAGCTACCTCATTGCACCTCTTTTTCTTCTTTGCATCATGTGCTGTTTGGGGCCTAGTTTTTAAATCTGGCATCCTGTCTGCCACTGCAGTGCTGCTCCTATATGGGCCAGGTGTTTGTGCCGCCCACTTGTGTCGTTTAGCTTAGTCATACAGCCATCTCGGTGCAACCTTTTGGCCTAAAAACAATATTGTGAGGTGTGAGGTGTTCAGAATAGACTGGTAATGAGTGGAAAAGAATGTTATTGAGGTAATTATACCATAGGATCAAAATAACCCCCAAATTCTGTGATTTTTAGCTGTTTTTTTTTTTTTTTTTTAAATCATCCAGATCCAAAACCAAAACCAAAACACGAAAGGGTGGTTTTGGCAAAACCAATCCAGATCCGAAACACGAACATGGAACCAGAACCAACACCAAAACACAAAACACGAAAAAGTGCCCGCCGCACATCTCTAGACTGTAAAGAAACCCGTTTGGGCCCCCAAACGGGTCTTTTCACGATCGCGCCCATTAGTTTAGCTGGGTTTAGGTGCTTTGTGCCCCTAAACCTGACTGTACTGGGCGCGATAGGGGCAAAAACGGGGGACGTGATTTGAATATCGCCCCTCTATCTCCCGTTACTTTATACGGGAGATAGGGGGCGCATTGACATTTGGATCCGGCCCACAGAATATAGGTGTGCAGCATATCATTTTAATCAGCATGCATCCTATCCGCATCATTTTGCATTTTAATGTAAAAAGTTGCACAGAAAGATGCTTAGCGCTACCGAGTCACACCACGGCATGGCATGACTAGAAGGACTGTTTAACATGCCAGAAGGCTAGATATAAGTGGACATCTGTACAAACTCTCGTTATAATTATATATATATATATACATATACATATACACTGTTTATATATATATATATATATATATATACATATATATATAAACAGTGAGATCAGACATTGGGGCCTATTTATTAAAACAAATTAGCATATCCCCCCAAAAGACCCAATTTTGGGTGACATCCATAAATTTCAAGTATGCTGAATGTATATAGGTGTGTGTGTGTGTGTGTGTGTGTGTGTGTGTGTGTGTGTGTGTGTGTGTGTGTGTGTGTGTGTGTAAGGGGTGTGGGGGGGTGTTGTTATTTGCAGAAGATATCGGACATGTGACACGTCCCATTTTCAGTCACACAGCCAGCCACCATAGGTTTCCGTAGGTGCTGCTGCTATTTGTGGGATTTACCAAGCTCCAGAATGTAAAGTATTCTGGAGCTTGGCCCTCTATGTGATGTTAGTCATTATATTGTGTGGACTACTCTGCAACGTCTACCAGGAGAGGGATCCGTAGATCCCAATCTGGTAATGGCTGTGCACACTTGTGTGGTCTAATGATTGTCCCTGAAGCAGAAAGTAAAATGATCTCCTTAGCCCCTGTCCCTGGATGAGTTTTATAATAAATGTCAGCAAATCAGAATTTCTTATTGCTGTAATAAGTGGTGGTAAAAAAATATAATTATCAATGTATGGCAATACATATGCCTCATTGTCTCTTGTAATCAATAACATAATATGTTATGACATCCCTTCTGTATTTATTTGAAAACTTTGGAATACAGTTTTCTAAACATACAGGTGCATTAAACCAATCACAAGAAGGAGTCATAATTGCCATAGAACAGAAGCAATTCCATGCTATGGGGCATAAACCTTCTAGTGGCTGAGGATTGCCATGTGTTCCTCAATTATAAAAAACCAACATAATACTTAAATATTATATGACGACACGGAGACATAGATTTGGCAGAAAATTGTCAGCTATTTATTTAAATGAACTAATGTAATTTAATGACTGCATGAGATATTAAAATTCAAGGTATGATGGCAACGAAAGAACGGATATAAACAACCCAAACCCACAAACAAATCCCACTCTATAAAAAACTGAAGCAAACTGTCTAAAACAAAGATATCCTCTCAACCTTCTTCTTGACTACCCACCCGTAAAGGTGATGAGGCTGCCCCCGTAAAGGCGGTTCAGCAGATGTATACCAGTCAACGATGGCAAGCGCACCTAAAATCAACCACCAATCGAACTCCAACCAATTTCCTAATCCATAAACAGGTAACTTGCCGTTCTTTCCCGCCAAAATCAAAAGTTCAGCTGACCAAAATAACCGACACAAAAATAACCAAATGAATAAACACCCACAGCAACCTACAACAAAATAGAGAGGGAGGGTGGGAAGATTGAAACAAAAGAGGCTCACCCAGCCCCCTCACCAGACTCAAAATACTACCAACCACCCCCACCCTCTACCCCTTCAGGACAAAAACTCCAACCCATAATGTCTCCCACAGGACCGCCCTCAGCCTATGAGGTTTAACCCACTCCATTCCTATTCTTTCATTTCATTTTCCTAAACCTCCTAGCGGCTGAGGATTGCCCTGTGTTCCTCAATTATAAAAAAGCAACATAATACTTAAACATTAAATGACGACACAGAGACATGGATTTGGCAGAAAATTGTCAGCTATTTATTTAAATGAACTAATGTAATTTAATGACTGCATGAGATATTAAAATTCAAAGTACAGTATGTATACCAGTCAACGAAGGTGAGCGCACCTAAAATCAACCACCAATCAAACTCCAACCTTCCTAATCCAAAAACAGGTAACTTGCTGTTCTTTTCCACCAAAAGCGAGGTTCTGCATACAAAAACCACACTCCACCACCATACCCCTAATCCAAAGAACCCAACCGAAAACAGATCCTCAATGAATAGACACAATACTTCCCTAGCTAAGTGAACCCCATCCACTTTAAATAAGTACATATATTGAAATTTAAATCTTTGGTGCCAAACCACTGCACCTCCACTAGCTAATACAGATTTAGCTACAGATAAATTGACTTTCCTCCTAGCCCTATCAATTGCTCTACAATCGATCACTCCTTGCCAATAGAAACAGGGAACCATACAAGACCACAACACTCTACAAGATGGCCAAGCCCTCATAATCTCTGCCAAATCACTCAGCATAGCCAACCGCAGATCCACTGCCTTAATTTTACCCAAATCATTCCCACCTAAGTGGATGACCAAAATCCTAGGCAAACCAAAAAGTCTAGCTTGCTCCAGAAGTTTGGCCTTCAGCTCCTGCCACAGCATGCCTCTCATTCCTATCCATCTCACATCTGACGACCTTGGAAAACCCGGAGCTCCGCCCGAGGCCATAAACTTAACTGCCCAAAAATGTATGAGTGACCAATCACCCAAATGCCAAACCTATCATCCCTTAAACCTACCATATAAGGAGGGAAAATGCAAAAAAGAGAAATTACATTTTGATTAACCAAATAATTAATAATGGAAATAAACTAGAAATGAGCGGGTTCGGTTCTCAGAGAACCGAACCCTACCGGACTTTGCCTTCCGAGTTCGGTTCCTGGCCCGGCTCGGGTTTTCCCGCCTGACTCGGAAACCCGAACGCGGCAAAACATCATTATCCCGCTGTCGGATTCTTGCGGGATATAAGGAGCCGCGCATTGCAGCCATTTTAACTCCAGTCTCGGAGAGTGTATTGAGAGGACGTGTCCTCAGTGTTCAGTGTCTGTGTGGGCGCAGGAAAGTGGGGTGGCGAGTCTTGTGCTGTGTTGTGCTGCTCAGTCCAGTCCAGTGCAGTCACAGTGTTGGTGTCCTCTGCTGCCATATATCCAGTGTAGCTGTATAAAGTGGTGCTGTGTTGTGCTGTCCAGTCCAGCCAGTCAGTGTATTGTGCTGCATCAGTCCTGCCAGTCACAGTGTTGGTGTCCTCTGCTGCCATATATTCAGTGTAGCTGTATAAAGTGGTGTTGTATTGTGCTGCATCAGACCAGTGGTAGTGTCCTGTCTCATCAATCATTCCAGTGACGAGGCAGTCACAGTGGTATACGCTGCTGCTATATGTCCACTGCTGCCGTATAATGATGATAATAACAACAAGTCCCTTACAGTGTTGCTGTGTTTGTGCTGCATCAGACCAGTTGTAGTGCCCTGTCTCATCAGTCATTCCAGTTACGAGGCAGTCACAGTGGTATACGCTGCTGCTATATGTCCACTGCTGCCATATAATAATAATAATAACAACAACAACAACCACAAGTCCCTAACAGTGTTGTTGTGTTGTGCTGCATCAGACCAGTGGTAGTGTCCTGTCTCATCAGTCATTCCAGTGACGATATACGCTGCTGCTATATGTCCACTGCTGCTGTATAATAATAATAACAACCACAAGTCCCTTACAGTGTTGTTGTGTTGTGCTGCATTAGACCAGTGGTAGTGTCCTGTTCATCAGTCATTCCAGTGACGATTTACGCTGCTGCTATATGTCCACTGCTGCCGTATAATAATAATAACAACCACAAGTCCCTTGTGTTGTTGTGTTGTGCTGCATCAGACCAGTGGTAGTGTCCTGTCCATCAGTCATTCCAGTCATTCCTGTGCTGCATATTGTCTCATATAACTCCCAAAAAATTATGGAGAACAAAATGTTGAGGATAAAATAGGGAAAGATCAAGAAGAATCACTTCCTCTCAGTGCTGAAGCTGCTGCCACTATCCATGACAGAGACAATGAAATGCCATCAACGTCGTCTGCCAAGGCCGATGCCCAATTTGATAGTAGAGGGCATGTAAATTCCAAAAAGCCAAAGTTCAGGAAAAAGATCCAAAAAAAGAAATTTAAATCGTCTGAGGAGAAACGTAAACTTGCCAATATGCCATTTACGACACGGAGTGGCAAGGAACGGCTGAGGCCCTGGCCTATGTTCATGGCTAGTGGTTCAGCTTCACATGAGGATGGAAGCCCTCATCCTCCAGCTAGAAAAATTAAAAGAGTTAAGCTGGAAAGAGCACAGAAAAGAACTGTGTGTTCTGAGATGGTATCACAAAGCCCCAAGGAGAGTCCAAGTGTGTCGGCAGTTGTGATGCCTGACCTTCCCAACACTGGATGGGAAGATGTGGCTCCTTCCACCATTTGCACACCCCCTGCAAGTGCTGGAAGGAGAACCCACAGTTCAGTTCCTGATATTCAAATTGAAGATGTCACTGTTGAAGTACACCAGGATGAGGATATTGGTGTTGCTGGCACTGAGGAAGTGACGATGAGGATTCTGATGGTGATGTGGTTTGTTTAAGTCAGGCACCGGGGAAGACACCTGTTGTCCTTGGGACGAAGAAGCCCATTGTGATGCCTGGGCAAACTACCCAAAAAGCCACCTCTTCGGTGTCAAATTATTTCTATACAAATCCGGACAACAGGGGCAATATTTACTAATATTCGTGTTTGAGTCGGTTTGTGTAGTGTTTAAACTCATTTTGTATCGGGTGCATTTTCATGCAACTTTTTGAATCCATATACGCAAAGTTACGAAGCAGTCGACTTTATGGTTGTCGTGTTTTCCGATGTCGATGGCAGTCGTGTTTTTTTGGCACATTTACAGCCGTCATTGTCGTTTGCGTACATGTTTTTGTTGTATTTGCTGGTTTTTTTCCTAAGTTAAACACGGCAGGCTTTTTTTTTTCCTGCGGCCACATTTTCACTTTCAGTTTCGATTTTCATCCCCGTTCGTGATTGGTTGTGTTTTAGATGGTAGGAGTGTCTGTGCGCAACCATATAAATAAATACGCCCCAAACCGTCCGCACCTCGTGGGTTTAGTTAGTGGTGAGGAGGAGGGAGGTTGTGCTGTGGAGGTAGGTGAATTTGTGGTTTGGTGAGGAGTGTTGGTAGCGATTTCTGAGTGTGGAATTGTGATTGAAAGTCATCTTGTCATTCTTGTTGTCTTGTATTTTGTGGTTTTGTCTCATTTTTAGTCCAAGTTAGTTTTCTTTATAGTCCCTTGTCAGTGTTTGTGTGTGGGTGTGGGTGTGTGAGTTGTGTAGTGGTAGTGGAGGAGTGTGCTGTTTGTCTTTTTTTTTCCTGTGTTAACTGTTTAGACACACAATTATGTGTGACTCAGAGGTGGAGGGTGTGAGTGTGGGGGAGGAGGTTGGTGGAGGAGGTGAGTGTTAGTGAGGTGGAGGAGGTGGGTGAGGTTGCTGCAGCAGCCTCAAGTGACAGTGACAGTCCGAGTGCTCCGCAGCCACGCACCACTACTAAGACTGGGCGGAATGTAAAGTTTAGTTTTGCAGAAAATGTGGCATTGGTGCGTGAGCTGATGAAGTATCAGAGGCAGCTATTTGGCCCAGAGTCCGCCAAGGTGCCAACACGGAGGAAGATGGTGTTGTGGGCGAAAGTTGTTGCTGCTGTCAATAGTGAGGGGGTGGTCAAGCGGACGGAGGACACGTGCCGCAAACGGTACTATGACATAAAGCGACGTGTCAAGTCCAAAATGGCCAAGGAGGCCAAGTCGGCTCGGAAAACTGGTGGTGGGCAGCCCTATATTGCAAGATATCTGGAGTATGAGGAGCCCATGTGGAGTGTAATACCTCCAGAAGTTGTCTCTGCAACCCATGTCCGGGATTCAGATAGGCCCAGGAAGAATGGTGAGCATGTGTATTTGCATTTACATTCTATGTTTTTTTTTTGTTTTTTTTTAAATGTGTGTCATGTGACGTTGCATATTACTCCCATCTTCAAGTGTGTGTCAGCAAATACATTGTTTTGGTTAATGTTTTATACAAAAGCCAAGGTAACATCTTACTTTATTGTATGTCATGTGTTTTTCTGACAGATATTTTGCATGTGTAGTTTGGACTTGGTGTGTCTCTGAATTGTTCTGCAATAATGTTTTCCTTTTGTCCGTTTTTTATTTAAAAATATTGACTATGTTTTATATTTAAGTGATCCATGTGCAATGTTTAAAAAACAGTGGTTGTCATGTTAGAGGCTGGAGTACTGGAAAGTGGTTTGGAAACCACTTACATGTGTAATGACATTATTAGATAATGTTAATTATTTAATTACAATAACACTATTTTTTGTTGTTTTTTTGCTTGTATTTGTATCGTGACACCACACTGCAGTGTAATTGTGATAAAAATGGCTACATTTTGTTTTGGATCATATAGTGGTAATGTGTCTTTGGAGTGCCACATCACAGAGCAATTTATATATTTCATCTGTAATATTTATCCTTTCAATACAAAATGAAGATGTGTGTGTTTTTCTGACAGATATTTTGCATGTGTAGTTTGGACTTGGTGTGTCTCTGAATTGTTCTGCAATAATTCAGCCCATCTCTGCCGGGCTTCAGTCTCTTCAGGGCAGATTGCTCCAAGGTTCTCTCAGGAAAAACGAAGGGTGGTGGCATCTGCTTCTACATCAACGACGGATGGTGCACCAATGTCACGATCAAAGGCAAATCATGCAGCCCTCACCTGGAGATGCTGAGTATCAACTGCAACCCCTTCTATTCCCCCCGGGAATTTGCCTCAATTGTCCTTGTGGGAGTGTACACCCCCCCCCCCTCGCCTGCGCGAACGAAGCCCTGCACCACCTGGCCATATGTATATCCGACATAGAAAAAAAACACCCAGACTCTCTGCTTATAGTACTGGGTGACTTCAACAGAACTAACCTGAGCAAGGAGCTACCTAAGTACAAACAACAAGTCACGTGTCCCACTAGGGAAGGGCGCACCCTTGATCACTGCTACACTACCCTCAAGTCTGCCTTCCGGTCTATCCCACGTGCTGCACTCGGCCTATCTGACCACTGCCTCGTACACCTACTCCCTACCTATACACAGAAGCTGAGAGCAGTCAAGCCTGTCGTTAATACTGTCAAGAAATGGACCAATGAGGCCAAGATGAAGCTCCAGGCCTGCTTTGACTGCACGGAATGGGGGGTCTTTGAAGCCTCGGCAACCGACCTGAATGACTTGACAGACACTGTCACATCCTACATCAGCTACTGTCAGGACATGTGTGTACCTACCAAGACTTACCGCATTTACAACAACAACAAGCCCTGGTTCAATGCCAAGCTCAGGCAACTTCGTCGAGCCAAAGAGGAGGCCTATAGCAGCGGTGACAGAGCACTATACAACCGTACTAGGAACTCTCTGACTAAAGGAATCAAGCTAGCAAAAAAGCGGTTCTCGGACAAGCTGACAAACGATCTCTCCACCAATGACCCCGTATCTGTATGGAAAGGAATGCAATCCATAACCAACTATAGGAAAACATCAAAGTCCACCGCCATGCACCAAGACCTTGCAGATGAACTGAACCACTTTTATTGCAGGTTCGCAAAAGAAGTCCCCTGCAACCCAAACAATCACCTCTACGATGCCCCGAACATCGACGGCCAACCCCAGGCACTGCAAGTCACCCAAGAAGAGGTGGAGGCATTGTTCAAAAGGACCAAAACCAGGAAAGCTCCGGGTCCTGACGGAGTGTCACCATCTGCCCTAAGAGCATGTGCGGGTCAGCTCGCCCCCATATTCACCAAGATCTTCAATAAATCGCTGGAGCTACAGAAAGTCCCTTCCTGCCTCAAAAGGTCTACTATATTCCCGGTCCCCAAGAACCCCACTATCACGAACCTGAACGACTACAGGCCAATAGCACTGACGTCTGTGGTCATGAAAACGTTCGAGCGTCTGGTTTTGAATCACCTGAAAACTGTGACTGGCCCCCAACTGAACCCCCTGCAGTTCGCCTATCGCTCGAATCGGTGTGTCGAGGATGCAGTCAACCTGGGCCTGCACTACATTCTACAGCACCTAGACATTCCCAGTACCTATGCGAGGGTCCTGTTTGTCGATTTCAGCTCGGCCTTCAATACAATCGTCCCCAGCATCCTCCACCCCAAATTACTTCGCCTAGGTGTCCCAGAAGCTACCTGTTCCTGGATAATAGACTTCCTGACAGATAGGACACAGGTGGTGAAAGCGGGGGAATTCTCCTCTCAAGCGCGGTCCATTAGTACAGGGGCCCCTCAGGGCTGTGTCCTCTCACCCCTGCTCTTCTCCCTGTACACAAATGACTGTACCTCAGAGGCGCAATCAGTAAGGATCAGCAAATTCGCCGATGACACCACCGTCATTGGCCTCATCAAGGATGGGGACGAATCGGCCTATAGACGGGAAGTAGACCGGCTGGCCCAGTGGTGCATCCACAACAACCTTGACCTTAACCCCCTCAAAACTGTCGAGATGATAGTGGACTTCAGGAAGAAGTCCTCTAGTGCACCTCCGCTAACGATTGCTGACAGTGTGGTATCGCTAGTGGACTCCTTCAAGTTTCTAGGGACCACAATCTCCAGGGACCCCACACACACACACACACACACCTGCTTACCTGTTACCTACTTGGCTGTTGTATAGCAAACCGAAGACAAATTCCTAGTATACGTAAGTATACCTGGCCAATAAAGATGATTCTGATATTGATTCTGATTTTTTTTTCTTTAACTTGTGGCCTATGTCAGTGTCCTGTACATGTTTTCCTGTGTTGATGTTGCCATAGTGCATATGTGTTTTGGTCAATGTTTTCAGTTTTTTTTTTTTTAATTTTTGTATTTCCGGTCCTTATGTTTTTTATAAATAAAAATCAAGCATTTCTAAAAGAATAAATGTTTATAAGCATAATGGGTGGATGTATACACAATAGCATGAAAAAAAAAATTTATTTTATTTTATACAGTGTTAGAAAAAAGCAGTACTACTCGTCGGACAGTAACTCCTATCACATCTGATGATGATGATGGCGCTGCGGAAGCAGGTAAAGTGTCCATTGTAGTATAGGGTATGCTTGTAAAGGAATGGCCACAACAAAATTGCACTTTCATTAAAAGGTCCATCAAAAGAAGTATGGAGCAGCAGAAGTGGCACTTCTGAAAGACATCACCACAAAAAACCTGTGGCCGAAAAGAAAGCAAGGTCGTATGTCCCGGCCCAAACACAGCAGGCTACCCCGCCACGAAGATTATCGTCCGTATGTTCTGTCCCCCCACTCCAAATTTTGGACACACCTCCAAGACGTCATCCACACTCCCCTCATCTTGATTGTGAGTATCAAACTGAAAAAAATGAGAAAAATTTCAGAACATCATCAAAATATTTCAGAACCGCATTAAGTCAAAACACATCAAAAACTTAAATACTTACCGCAGTAAATAAAAGCTGAAATGGAATCCAAGCTAAATGGCCTTGTCCACATCCAGTAAAGATATGTATGTCCACTTGAGCCATACAGTATGACATTGTGTGTAAGATGCTGCAACAAAAAAGCATGTTGGTTTTATTGCAAAAAGTAAGGTTGTTTTTCCAAATTTCACATGTGTGTTTGAGGTAACATTGCAAAATACATATAAAAACATTACTATGTTTGTTTGAACAAAGCAATAAGGTAACACATTATGTATTCCAATGTGTTTTTATGGTGGAGTATGTGTGAGCTACAATAAAACTAAAGTGTTTGCTTTCACAATTAAGTAACCAGACACATTTGCCACAAACAGGTATATGTATGTATTTAAGCTATGAGTGATGATGTTGCTAGGCAGAATAGTTGAAAGCAACAGTGAATGACATGTGTTCCATGTGTAGTGATTTGTTTACATTTCTCAAACATATGGATAGCTAATGGAGATTTGTTTAACATTTCAGCTTCTAGTCCTGGGAACAGCATCCCTCCGCAACAACAGCAACACAGTGACATGGAGGAGACAAACATCTTAGAAATGCAGCCATTAATGCAAGGGATGAGCCCCCCAGCACCTGTGAGAACACCACCACAGCAAAGCACACTACCACCACCACCACCACAACACAGCCCAACAACACCAGGAACACAAGGCCCTGATCAGGTGTTTTGGTCCATTTGGGCTAGACAGCAGGCCACTAATGAAGATTGCCTGCATAAGCAGACACAAATGTTTGCAAGCCTACCATCTCACCTCAGAAGAATATCAAGAAATCTGAGTAGACAAAATGAACAAACAACCAGAATAGGCAATACCATGGAACTCATGCGTACAGACATTACACAGGTCATGGGCAACTTTCAGCGCATAATGGAAGAACAGCACAGACAACAGCAAAGTTATATGAGCATTTTTCAAAACAATCAAAAGATTAATGAAAGTTTATTCCGAATAGAAGACAATCAAAATGCTGCTACACGTGAACTCAATGCCACCCTCACTAACCTGAATGAAACACTCAGATGCATGCACCAACAGCAAACAAGCAGCAGTTCTGGTACGACTACTCCAAATATCACGCCAGTCTCATCACCACCAAGATGCTCCACCAGAGCACGACAACATGACAGTGCTAAAGGCAAAGGGCAGGACAAGCAGCCACCAAAAAAAATGTGAAAAAAATACAAGTTAGACATTTGTGATAAGTAACTCAAAATAGTTAGTAAGTGTATTTTTGGCAAAAAATATATAACACTTAGCTCCTTGACACTTTTTTCAACATCATTAATTATAAGTGGTACAAACAAAAACATAAAATTTGTACGCACAGTTATTCTTTACCATTTTTTTTTGTATTGGAGGAGGGAAATGTTGATGGAGCCACACATACATGTTAGCAGGAAGTAAACTGACCACTAGATTTTTTTCTAATCATTACTCTTTCTAGATTCCAATCATTCTCTTTCCCTGCAGACACAATAATTACCAGCCAGGCAGAATGTCTTCAGCAGGAAGTAAACTGACCACTTGATTTTTTTCTAATCATTACTCTTTCTAGATTCCAATCATTCTCTTTCCCTGCAGACAATCCAAATTACAATGTTATTGATACATATTTTACCTTTCTTCTCTATACAACATTACAAGAAGAACACAATTGAGTTGCGTAAAAAGCTTGTAATATGTTGGCATTGTTTTGTTTAAAAAACATTGACAAAATGAATGTCAGTATTGTTGGGACATATTTATGTGTGTTAAAAATTAGTAAGAATGTTTTTACACATGATGCTGAAACAAACAAATATGTACTTTTACAACAAAAATCAAAGAATGTGTTTAATAATGTATATGTGTGGCAAACTGTGTATTTACTTACACATTATCAAGTTTACACCATCAAACATTAGGAAATAAATTATTCCAGATTACAGTAAGTTTGTGTGTCTTAAATATGATGGTGCATCACACATAGGGACACATAGGCGCAATCAGTAAGGATCATCAAATTCGCCGATGACACCACCGTCATCGGCCTCATCAAGGATGGAGATGAATCGGCCTATAGACGGGAAGTAGACCGGCTGGCCCAGTGGTGCATCCACAACAACCTTGAGCTCAACCCCCTCAAAACTGTTGAGATGATAGTGGACTTCAGGAAGAAGTCATCTAGTGCACCTCCACTAACGATTGCTGACAGTGTGGTATCGCTAGTGGACTCCTTCAAGTTTCTAGGGACCACAATCTCCAGGGACCTTAAATGGGGGTCCAACGCTGACGCCACTGCTGGGAAAGCGCACCAGAGGTTGTTCTTCCTCAGGCAACTAAGGAAGTTCAACATCCCACAGAAGTTCCTGCTCCTATTCTACTCCGCGATTGTGGAGTCGGTACTGTGCTCCTCGATACTCATATGGTACAGCTCCGCCAGCGCGAGGGACAGACGCAGGCTCCAAAAGGTGGTCAGAACCGCAGAGAAGATCAACGGGGCCGACCTTCCCTCAGTCCAGGACCCGTACTTGTCCAGAGCTAAAAAGCGGGCAATGCAGATAGTAAAAGACCAGCTACACCCCGGCCACAGCATGTTTAACTTGCTTCCTTCAGGCAGGCGTTACAGGGCTGTCCCCGCCAGATCCACCAGAAGCCTCAAAAGTTTCTTTCCCCAAGCTGTCCGCCTGCTGAACTTCTGAACATTGACTGACTAGACGTACATGTAACTAACTTGTGTCCCTACGGTATACCTATCTGTGTAACTTTACTTGCCCCCCCCCCCCCACACACACACACACACACACACACACACCTGCTTACCTGTTACCTACTTGGCTGTTGTATAGCAAACCGAAGACAAATTCCTAGTATACGTAAGTATACCTGGCCAATAAAGCTGATTCTGATATTGATTCTGATTTTTTTTTCTTTAACTTGTGGCCTATGTCAGTGTCCTGTACATGTTTTCCTGTGTTGATGTTGCCATAGTGCATATGTGTTTTGGTCAATGTTTTTAGTTTTTATTTTTTTATTTTTTTATTTCCGGTCCTTATGTTTTTTATAAATAAAAATCAAGCATTTCTAAAAGAATAAATGTTTATAAGCATAATGGGTGGATGTATACACAATAGCATGAAAAAAAAAATTGATTTTATTTTATACAGTGTTAGAAAAAAGCAGTACTACTCGTCGGACAGTAACTCCTATCACATCTGATGATGATGGCGCTGCGGAAGCAGGTAAAGTGTCCATTGTAGTATAGGGTATGCTTGTAAAGGAATGGCCATAACAAAATTGCACTTTCATTAAAAGGTCCATCAAAAGAAGTATGGAGCAGCAGAAGTGGCACTTCTGAAAGACATCACCACAAAAAAACCTGTGGCCGAAAAGAAAGCAAGGTCGTATGTCCCGGCCCAAACACAGCAGGCTACCCCGCCACGAAGATTATCGTCCGTATGTTCTGTCCCCCCACTCCAAATTTTGGACACACCTCCAAGACGTCATCCACACTCCCCTCATCTTGATTGTGAGTATCAAACTGAAAAAAATGAGAAAAATTTCAGAACATCATCAAAATATTTCAGAACCGCATTAAGTCAAAACACATCAAAAACTTAAATACTTACCGCAGTAAATAAAAGCTGAAATGGAATCCAAGCTAAATGGCCTTGTCCACATCCAGTAAAGATATGTATGTCCACTTGAGCCATACAGTATGACATTGTGTGTAAGATGCTGCAACAAAAAAGCATGTTGGTTTTATTGCAAAAAGTAAGGTTGTTTTTCCAAATTTCACATGTGTGTTTGAGGTAACATTGCAAAATACATATAAAAACATTACTATGTTTGTTTGAACAAAGCTATAAGGTAACACATTTGGAAATTCCAATGTGTTTTTATGGTGGAGTATGTGTGAGCTACAATAAAACTAAAGTGTTTGCTTTCACAATTAAGTAACCAGACACATTTGCCACAAACAGGTATATGTATGTATTTAAGTTATGAGTGATGATGTTGCTAGGCAGAATAGTTGAAAGCAACAGTGAATGACATGTGTTCCATGTGTAGTGATTTGTTTACATTTCTCAAACATATGGATAGCTAATGGAGATTTGTTTAACATTTCAGCTTCTAGTCCTGGGAACAGCATCCCTCCGCATCAACAGCAACACAGTGACATGGAGGAGACAAACATCTTAGAAATGCAGCCATTAATGCAAGGAATGAGCCCCCCAGCACCTGTGAGTACACCACCACAGCAAAGCACACTACCACCACCACCACCACAACACAGCCCAACAACACCAGGAACACAAGGCCCTGATCAGGTGTTTTGGTCCATTTGGGCTAGACAGCAGGCCACTAATGAAGATTGCCTGCATAAGCAGACACAAATGTTTGCAAGCCTACCATCTCACCTCAGAAGAATATCAAGAAATCTGAGTAGACAAAATGAACAAACAACCAGAATAGGCAATACCATGGAACTCATGCGTACAGACATTACACAGGTCATGGGCAACTTTCAGCGCATAATGGAAGAACAGCACAGACAACAGCAAAGTTATATGAGCATTTTTCAAAACAATCAAAAGATTAATGAAAGTTTATTCCGAATAGTAGACAATCAAAATGCTGCTACACGTGAACTCAATGCCACCCTCACTAACCTGAATGAAACACTCAGATGCATGCACCAACAGCAAACAAGCAGCAGTTCTGGTACGACTACTCCAAATATCACGCCAGTCTCATCACCACCAAGATGCTCCACCAGAGCACGACAACATGACAGTGCTAAAGGCAAAGGGCAGGACAAGCAGCCACCAAAAAAAATTTGAAAAAAATACAAGTTAGACATTTGTGATAAGTAACTCAAAATAGTTAGTAAGTGTATTTTTGGCAAAAAATATATAACACTTAGCTCCTTGACACTTTTTTCAACATCATTAATTATAAGTGGTACAAACAAAAACATAAAATTTGTACGCACATTTATTTTTTACCATTTTTTTTGGTATTGGAGGAGGGAAATGTTGATGGAGCCACACATACATGTTAGCAGGAAGTAAACTGACCACTTGATTTTTTTCTAATCATTACTCTTTCTAGATTCCAATCATTCTCTTTCCCTGCAGACACAATAATTACCAGCCAGGCAGAATGTCTTCAGCAGGAAGTAAACTGACCACTTGATTTTTTTCTAATCATTACTCTTTCTAGATTCCAATCATTCTCTTTCCCTGCAGACAATCCAAATTACAATGTTATTGATACATATTTTACCTTTCTTCTCTATACAACATTACAAGAAGAACACAATTGAGTTGCGTAAAAAGCTTGTAATATGTTGGCTTTGTTTTGTTTAAAAAACATTGACAAAATGAATGTCAGTATTGTTGGGACATATTTATGTGTGTTAAAAATTAGTAAGAATGTTTTTACACATGATGCTGAAACAAACAAATATGTACTTTTACAACAAAAATCAAAGAATGTGTTTAATAATGTATATGTGTGGCAAACTGTGTATTTACTTACACATTATCAAGTTTACACCATCAAACATTAGGAAATAAATTATTCCAGATTACAGTAAGTTTGTGTGTCTTAAATATGATAGTGCATCACACATAGGGACA
This sequence comes from Pseudophryne corroboree, assembly GCF_028390025.1. Taxonomy (NCBI): domain Eukaryota; kingdom Metazoa; phylum Chordata; class Amphibia; order Anura; family Myobatrachidae; genus Pseudophryne; species Pseudophryne corroboree. Next base: position 204,425,691 of record NC_086450.1, on the reverse strand, counting down.
CATAGGCGCAATCAGTAAGGATCATCAAATTCGCCGATGACACCACCGTCATCGGCCTCATCAAGGATGGAGATGAATCGGCCTATAGACGGGAAGTAGACCGGCTGGCCCAGTGGTGCATCCACAACAACCTTGAGCTCAACCCCCTCAAAACTGTTGAGATGATAGTGGACTTCAGGAAGAAGTTATCTAGTGCACCTCCGCTAACGATTGCTGACAGTGTGGTATCGCTAGTGGACTCCTTCAAGTTTCTAGGGGCCACAATCTCCCGGGACCTTAAATGGGGGTCCAACGCTGACGCCACTGTTGGGAAAGCGCAGCAGAGGTTGTTCTTCCTCAGGCAACTAAGGAAGTTCAACATCCCACAGAAGCTTCTGCTCCTATTCTACTCCGCGATTGTGGAGTCGGTACTGTGCTCCTCGATACTCGTATGGTACAGCTCCGCCAACGCGAGGGACAGAAGCAGGCTCCAAAAGGTGGTCAGAACCGCAGAGAAGATCAACGGGGCCGACCTTCCCTCAGTCCAGGACCCGTACTTGTCCAGAGCTAAAAAGCGGGCAATGAAGATAGTAAAAGACCAGCTACACCCCGGCCACAGCATGTTTAACTTGCTTCCTTCAGGCAGGCGTTACAGGGCTGTCCCCGCCAGATCCACCAGAAGCCTCAAAAGTTTCTTTCCCCAAGCGGTCCACCTGCTGAACTCCTGAACATTAACTGACTAGACGTACATGTAACTAACTTGTATCCCTACGGTATACCTATCTGTGTAACTTTACTTGCCCCCCACACCTGCTTACCTGTTACCTACTTGGCTATTGTATAGCAGACCGAAGACAAATTCCTAGTATACGCAAGTATACCATGCCAATAAAGCTGATTCTGATTCTGATGTATTCCTCAAGGCTAACATATTATATGTTGAGGAGTGTTTTTTGGGAACACAGGTTCTCAAACTCGGCCCTCAGGAACCCACACAGTGCATGTTTTGCAGGTCTCCTCACAGAATCTCAAGTGACATAATTAGCTCCACCTGTGAACCTTTTAACATATGTGTGTGAGAAATTCATACACCTGTGCTTTCCTCTGGGTTACGTGAAAAACATGCACTGTGTGTGGTCCTGAGGGCCGAGTTTGTGAACCTGTGCATTAGGACGTTGCACACAATGATAAAGTGAAATACTAAATGGATTATGTGGCCTTGTAAGAAATTAGCACTGCAAGTTTATGATCACTTATCCAGACTTAATGTATGCCACTCATAATCTGTTGTTTTGAGTTGAAAAATACACACAATACACATGCAACATTTGTTTTTCATAAAGCGAGGGTATGTTTGTATGTGTCAAGGAGACAGACACATTCTGAGTAATGGTTTTGGAAAAAAAAAAGGCAAAATATCTATTTATGATTACACAACAAATTAAATAAGCAAACCAAGCATACCTTAGAAATAGCGATTGATGATCTCTTGCCTAACCTGCCTCCCTACATCTGTACTCCAATTATCACCAGATGTCTCTAATTGCTCTGCTTGCTGGCTGCTTTCTTCCTCCTCCTCCTCCTCAACATGTGGCAGATGTTGTTGCAAACACATGTTATGAAGAAAGCAGCAGCAGAACACAATTTGACACAAAAACAAAAAAAAAATTTGAACCGTTCACCTGTGTGGCGCAATGCTTCCCATCCACTATAAACACCAAAGTAAAAATCACCAGTTTTTTACAGAAACAAAGTACAATGGAAAATATGGGGTGGTGCCTATCTGTGTACAGGGCGCATATAACACTTATTATATAAAATACATCCCTTCTTTGATGAGGAATATAATTATCCTTCGTATGGAGACTCGAGATCTTCTCTGATATGTAATTTCTCCTCTCGAAGTATCATACAATGGTTCCAATGTTCATAAAAGACAAAAAGGAAAGGAACAAATGTGTAGAGCAATTTCACACCACTTTTGGATATCTTCACAACTCAGGAAAACAAAAGGGCGTACCCCACTCACACAGAAACAAGTGAGTGGAATCCCATAAAGGTATCTTTGATAACTGAATATTCTTATGATGTTAAAATTGCAAATCTCAAGGGCGTACCCAGAACTCACACTGGAGATACGATGTTAAAACACATAAAGGTATCTTTAAAATCTGTCGGATACGTACCCCAACTTACACAATTTGTAGTTGAGATGAACACATAAAGGTATCTTTTATTTTCTATAATCAATGTTATGCGTACCACAACTCACTGGATATATGGATGTCAACTCCTATCATGGTATCTTTTGTCCAGGATCACATAAAGTCTTGCAGGAAGTTTATTCCATACAGGATACACAGGACAAAAAATGAAAGATCCTCTTTGTATAGTTAAAAAAGGGGGAATTTATTTCCAAAAAATTCCAAAGTGCATCAAAAGTGCTTTACAGAACTATCTTGATAAAGGTCCTGCTAAAGACCGAAACGCGTTGAACATACAGTACTGTGAGTAGCCTTGGACGATCAAAGTTGGATTCATTTTTATTGGAATTTTGCTGTTTTTTTATTTTTTATTTTTTTGTTCATTTTATATTCTGTAAAGCACTTTTGATGCACATTGGAATTTTTGTCTTTTATGAACATTGGAACATTGGAACCATGATACTTCGAGAGGAGAAATTACATATCAGAGAATATCTCGAGTCTCCATACGAAGGATAATTATATTCCTCATCAAAAAAGGGATGTATTTTATGTAATAAGTGTTATATGCGCCCTGTACACAGATAGGCACCACCCCATATTTTCCAGAACACATTTTGAGTCACCTTGGAGGGACTATACAACAAAAGGCCACCAGACTTATCCAGACACCGAAACCTAGATTTCAGCACACCAAAACATCTTTCTATCACATTCCGCGTGGACTTATGTGCATGATTGTAATTGTGTTCAGCAGGGGTATCAGGTCGGGACAATGGAGTTAGAAGCCAAGAGAAACAGCCATATCCTCCATCACCTAAAAGACAGATATAGTAACGTGATTCATGTTAAGATACTGCAACAAATAAGTAACACACTGTGGGGCAGATGTATTAACCTGTAGAAGGCATAAGGAAGTGAAAAACCAGTGATATGTGCAAGGTAATAAAGGCAGAAGACAATCTGTTCCTAAATGTTCATTTACATATTGGAGCTGATTGGCTGGTGCCTTTATCACCTTGCACAGATCACTGGTTTCTCACTTCTTTATGCCTTCTACAGGTTCATACATCTGCACCTGTATTTGGACAAAGTATACGCAGGCCTACACATATCAAATTACATACCCAGCAGCCATCCATCAGGCATTTGTCTGTCCTCAAACTTATCAAAGAGGGATGACTGACTGAGGATGAAGGAGTCATGGCAGCCCCCAGGGTAACCAGCAACAACACTCATTATTTTGAGATTTGCATCACAAACCACCTGCACATTTGTGGAGTGTTCAAAATGGCGGTTGTATATATGTGCTGCCTGCCCCTAGGTGGTCTCAGCTGAATGTGTGTGCAATCTATGGCTCCAAGCACATTAGGCATGCCAGCCAGCTCATAGAAATCTACCCTGACGGCATGCCACTGAGACTCCTGGGTAGGGAAGCAGATTGAGGCCTCGATGTGGGGCTGCAAAACAGCCAACACCTGTGTGTATATTTTAAAGAACAATAAACATGAGATTTTAGGACAGAACTGGCCACCGAGAAATTAAAACAAACACAAAACAGAAGAGGTAGTTAGGTATACATCTCCTGTGTTAAGATTCTGGAAAATGAGGGCTGTGAGATTCCTATGACATCCCCAGACACAGCCTGAAAGCTGCCAGTAGCCATAAAGTGCAACACAGCCAGGAGTTTGTGCAGGCCTAAGACAGAGCGAGAGCGTGCTGTCTCAGGGTCTAGGCCCAGTTTGACAAGGTCATACAGACGGGAAATGTTGTTACGATTTAGACGGAAGATCTGTATGACCTTATCATCGGACAATGCGTTCAAGTTTAAACGCCCCCTAAAAAAACGAGGCCTGCGCAGCCTCCGTGGAACCTGTACAACCTGCTGACCATGTTCAGTTTCTTGGTCCTGGTTACTTACAGGCTGATGTCTGAGTCTGAGGAATCCCACAGCACACAAAAGATCACTGGCCCACAGTCCTGCTGCCATTTCTGAGTGTAGGTGTATTGAAATGGGCCTAACATCCTTATATAGGCATCCTAATTCAGGTGTGAGTGATTTTTTATTTGCAACACATGTAAACACGACTGAAAAAAGCAGGTCTATTTTTTTGCCGCTTTTTTAACGAATCACAAAAAAATACGACCGCATTTGAGCACTCAGAGACTAACACCCAAATACGAATGAATAGTGAATTCCCGTATTCTATGTAATAACAGCCGCGTTTGACCAATGGTCTATTCATTCGTATTTGTGAACGTTGTCATTCAAACCATTATGAATAGTCCAAACACTGCCGAGATTTGTGCTTAGTGAATTACCGGATTGGGACTTAGAAAAAAAAACACAAATCGGACAAACTCGGATTCTTAGTAAATACTGGCCCAGGTGTCAAGCCATCTGTTGCCTCTGTCAATCTGTAATACTGTAAGTAGGGTTAAGGATGTTAACCACCTAAGAATATCCTCCCTTATACGTTACCTGCTGCGCATTCATCAGAAGTCAGTGTCAAGTTGTAAAACTTTGAGTAAGAGCGTAAGCAGTCCACTGACACCTAAATCCCTTCTTCCTCCTGTACCCAAGCTCCTGCAAGCCACACCACCAACTCCCTCAACGTCAACTTCCTCCTCAGTCAGGAACGTCAGTAGTCCTGCAGGCCATGTCACTGTCAAGACTGAGGAGTCCTCTCCTAACCGGGATTTCTCCATAGGATCCTTGAGTGGTATGCCTGCTGTTACTGCCGCTGCTGTTGTTGCTACTGGGAGTGGATTGTCATCCCAGAGGGGAAGTCGGAAGACCACTTGTACTACTTCCAGTAAGCAATTGACTGTCCAACAGTCCTTTGTGAGGAAGATGAAATATGACAGCAGTCATCCTTTTGCAAAGCGGATAACTGAGGCCTTGACAGCTATGTTGGTGTTAGACGTGTGCCCGGTATCCGCCATTAGTTTAGTGTGGCTTAGAAAATTAGAAAAATACTGTGTCACTGGTATCAAATCCCATCTAGGTTCCACTTCTCTAGGCAGGCGATACAGAGAATGCACACAGACGTCAGAAAAAGAGTCGCCAGTGTCCTACAAAATGCGGTTGTATCCAGTGTCCACTTAACCACGGACATGTGGACAAGGGGAACAGGGCAGACTAAGGACTATATGACTGTAACAGCCCACTGGGTAGATGTATGGCCTCCCGCAGCAACAACAGCAGTGGCACCAGTAGCAGCATCTCGCAAACGCCGACTTGTTCCTGGGCAGGCTACGCTATGTATCACCGCTTTCCATAAGAGGCACACAGCTGACAACCTCTTCTGGAAACTGAGGAACATCATTGCAGATTGGCTTACCCCAATTGGACTCTCCTGGGGATTTGTGATATCGGACAACGCCACCAATATTGTGCGTGCCTTACATCTGGGCAAATTCCAGCACGTACCATGTTTTGCACATACAATTAATTTGGTGGTGCAGAATTTTTTTAAAATGACAAGGGTGTGCAGGAGATGTTGTCGGTGGCCCGAAAAATTGCGGGCCACTTTTGGCATTCAGCCACCGCGTGCCGAAGACTGGAGTGCCAGCAAAAACGCCTGAACCTGCCCTGCCATCAACTGAAGCAAGAGGTAGTAACGAGGTGGAATTCAACACTCTATATGCTTCAGGGGATGGAGGAGCAGCAAAAGGCCATTCAAGCCTATACATCCACCTATGATATAGGCAAAGGAGGGGTAATGCACCTGACTCAAGCGCAGTGGAGAATGATTTCCGTCTTGTGTAAGGTTTTCCAACACTATGAATTTGCCACACATGAAGTCAGTTCAGACACAGCCAGCTTGAGTCATGTCCAGTGCCGGCGGAACCCGCTCAGCAAAGGGATGCAAAGCAGGGAGGCGCGAGGCAGGAGAGGCGCTCTCCCTGCTCTGCATCCCTGTGCTGTGCATTGTTCTGTCGGCTGCCACTGCGCCTGTCACACTGTGCCGTGGCAGCATGAGGAGCGGCTCCTCTAATCAACCCGTGCTGCTGATCATTGTATCAGTGCAGTGGCGCTAGCGGGAGGAGAGGGGGAGCTGGAAGGGTCGGACGTAACTAGTGATGGCTCCGGGAGCAGACAGCTTCTGTTACTGCAGACTGCAGTACTGCCAGGAGCCACTAGATGCGCCCATCTCCACCTGCCTTAAGGAACATTAGATAGAGAGACAACCCAGAACCCTGCTGTGAGTATGTGAGGAACTTTAACCGGGTGAGTTTGTTTCTGTGTGATTATCTATCTTACCCTATCTATCTATCTATCTATCTATCTATCTATCTATCATCTATCTATCTGTCTGTATGTCTGTCTGTCTATCTCTTTACAGTTTCTATTTATCTACTGTATCTATCTATCTATCTATCTATCTATCTATCTATCTATCTGTCTGTCTGTCTGTCTGTCTGTCTGTCTGTCTATATCAAGCAATCTCTATATATGTGGGATTGGATAATATACTGTATGTGTGTGTGTGTATATACTGTATATATATATATATATATATATATATATTTATTCCATAGAGCGGGCGGCACTCAGAGACTGAACATTGGTGAACGCAAAAAACCCTGCAGTGTGTGTTTAATCAAATGGTGACATTTCGGGGACTTGTCAACTTATTCAGACAAAAATATAGTGCAAAGTGTGGTAATAAATGCAAGAGGTAATGAGCAATAACTTACCCCCCTCCTGTTCCTCCCCAAGTATGGTCCGTGATGCCGCCAGCTTGTATTTATTGTCACACTTTGTACTGTATTTTTGTCTGAAGAAGGCAAGTTCCCGAAACGTCACCATTTAATTAAACACACACTGCAGGGTTTTTTGCTTTCACCAATGTCCAGTCTCTGAGTGCCGCCCGATCATGGACTGCATGTGTGTGGGAGCCATCGCCCACTAGGAGGGCACCAGAGCTAGTAATATATATATATATATATATATATATATATAAAATTGTTTTTTTTGTATGTCCGGCACTCCAATTTGTGTACAAAAGTATTTGCCCGGTGCCCTCCAGTGTAAATATTGAGTAGGTTGCAATGGCGGCACTCAGAAATGTGCTATAAATTGCTTCTAAATTTTGGTTTTATTAAAAAATCATTGTCAGGAATTGTGACTTTTTTTTATTAAAACCGAAACTTAGAAGCAATTTATAGCACGTTTCGTGCATGACCATGAGTGCCACCACCATTGCAACCTACTATATTGGTACTGTTGTGTGGCCACACTCCACCAGTTTTTTGCGCCTTCGGCGCGCACTGTCACTTTGTTATGTATGGGAGGGAGGACGCAAATTTATAGTTTGCAGGAGGGCGCCAAACACCCTTGCACCGGCCCTGGTCAGGTCATTCCCCTCATCAGGCTTTTGCAGAAGCAGCTGGAGAAATTGAAAGAGGAGCTAAGACGAAGCGATTCTGCAAAGTATGTGGGACTTGTGGATGGAGCCCTTCATTCGCTTTGCAGGAATCAAGGATGGTCAATCTGTTGAAATCAGAGCACTACATTTTGGCCACCATGCTCGATCCTAGGTTTAAAGCCTACGTTGTATCTCTCTTTCCAGCAGACACAAGTGTGCAGAGGTGCAAATGAAAGGAAAAGGATAAGATTAACTAGCCCACCCGCTGGTGGTGATGCAGGGCAGTCAGGAGCGAAAGCTGACATCTGGTCTGGACTGAAGGACCTGACAACGATTGCTGACATGTCTACTGTCACTGCATATGATTCTGTCACCATTGAAAGAATGGTGGAGGATTATATGAGTAACAGCATCCAAGTAGGCATGTCAGACAGTCCGTATGTATACTGGCAGGAAAAAGAGGCAATTTGGATGCCCTTGCACAAACCTGGCTTTATTTTACCTAAGTTGCCCCGCCTCCAGTGTGTACTCCGAAATAGTGTTAAGTGCAGCCGGTAACCTTGTCAGCAATCGGCGTAGGAGGTTACTTCTACTAAATGTGGAGAAGATGATGTTCATCAAAATTAATTAATGATTCCTCCGGGAAGACCTTTACCAGCAATTGCCTCCAGAAAGTACACAGGGACCTGTGATGGTGGATTCCAGTGGGGATGAATTAATACTCTGTGAGAAGGAGGATGTACACAGTGAAAGGGGTGAGGAATCGGAGGATGAGGTCGACATCTTGCCTCTGTAGAGCCAGTTTGTGCAAGGAGAGATTGATTGCTTCTTTTTTGGTGGGGGCCCAAACAAACCAGTCATTTCAGCCACAGTCGTGTGGCAGACCCTGTCGCTGAAATGATTGGTTTGTTAAAGTGTGCATGTCCTGTTTATACAACAAAAGGGTGGGTGGGAGGGCCCAAGGACAATTCCATCTTGCACCTCTTTTTCTTCTTTGCATCATGTGCTGTTTGGGGACTAGTTTTTTTAAGTGCCATCCTGTCTGTAACTGAAGTGCCACTCCTAGATGGGCCAGGTATTTGTGCCGCACACTTGTGTCGCTTGGCTTAGTCATCCAGCTACCTAATTGCACCTCTTTTTCTTCTTTGCATCATGTGCTGTTTGGGGCCTATTTTTTGAATCTGCCATTCTGTCTGCCACTGCAGTGCCACTCCTAGATGGGCCAGGTGTTTGTGCCGCACACTTGTGTCGCTTAGCTTAGTCATACAGCCACCTCGGTGCAACATTTTGGCCTAAAAACAATTTTGTGAGGTGTTCAGTGTTCAGAATAGACTGGATGTGAGTGGAAATGAATGTTATTGAGGTTAATAATACCGTAGGATCAAAATTACCCCCAAATTCTGTGATTTTAGCTGTTTTTATGTTTTTTTTTCATAAATCATCCAGATCCAAAACCAAAACCAAAACACGAAAGGGTGGTTTTGGCAATTAGAACCAAAACCAAAATACAAAACATGAAAAGTGCCAGCTGCACATCTCTAAAATAAACCTCTACTAAATTGAGGCTCTGCCAAAAGAAAAATATTAATAAGGAATAGAAATTTCCTCTTGGACAATTTTCAAGCTAATCGAAGAAACATAAAGACACAGCAGGATCAGCGAAAATAATAAATGGGGGATGATGGTAGGGGGGTGTTAGGGGGGAGGGAGGTGTTGGGGTCAGACAGGTGAACTCGACTGGAGGTGAAACTTAAAAACCTGCTGAAGGCCTTTTAATTAGAATCCAAAAAACCTAAATGATATTAATAAGCCAAATTCAGTCTGTCAGTCCAGGTAAAAAATTGTCAAAGAACTCCAGACTCCCACTGCCAACTGTGACGAGTAGCTAGCCATCTGAGTAGGGAGGACAGGGGAGACAAAACAAGACCACAATGACGTAAAACACCACTGAACAACCGAACTGTTTATATTAAACAACAACTCACCTACTCAACAATCGGCCGAATTTAACACTTGTAACTAGCCGGCTTCCATCAGCCCAAAGCCTTAATTTTGGCCACCGAAAACCCTGCTGATGTTGCAGAAGTGGCAGCCCCGATTCTATACAAATGCGATCCGAAGTCACGAGGGGAAAGGCCTAAACTGGACAGGCAGTGCTGCATCGTCCAATTAAATTGGTACCTTGTCAAAGGCAAACCATCTTAATGCAGAAGCCAGGAACCCTCTAACAAGGGCCTCACCTCCACATAACGATTAGCCAATGTCACCGGACAGCATCTCCTATCAACCGGTGGCACCAAAGTGATCCATCGCCCCTTACCCAACTGATCGTTTTAGAGCGACATAACCTGCACAGCAAAGACCCATCCCCCATGATAACATCAGAATGCAGCATAATGGAATCTGTCCATTTGAAAGCTGCGACCAACTCAGACACCCTAAATGCCCCATGAAATGTCATGGAGCAAACCAATTCGAATAAGAGTGTTTAAAAGCTCGAAAATGCCACTTCTGCAACCGCCCCAATGATTGAAGGAAGAAGGGATGCATTAACATGACGTTTCCTATCAGGCGGAACTGGCACCGAGCGCGCCCATCCCTTCAGGTTCTTCACTAAAAGGAAACACTTCATAAAATTTGGAAAAACCCTTTAACTTTGCAAAAAAGGATATCCCAGTGCTATACCAAGATACTACTGCTCTTGATCTACCCATTACAAAGAGTTGCCAGACAAAAGAAAGAATCAACCATTGACCGCTCTTACGTCTAGGCCCTTGGTTACGGGAAAAATCTTCCCACTCCTTCTAGGCCTAATAGTTTGCCTTGAGAGTGGCTGGAGAAAGAGATAGCTCAGCTAGCACTTGATAACTGCCAAACATAAGAAGGGCAGGGCAGACCAACTGCATCAGCCTCTGGGGCTAATAATCGGAATCTATCCCATTGCCCTCTTGATAAAGCGTTGGAAATATTGTTATCGACCCCGGGAACATGCTGAGCTCGAAACAAAACATTGCACTGCATGCAAGTCAGCACCGGCTGTGCCAACACCTGCAGCACCCACAATGCCTTGGCTCTTTGATTATTGACAGCATGCATGACTTCCAAATTATCGCATTGGAATAGAATAGTGCGATTGCTAAGCTGATCGCCCCAGACCTCCAAGGCAACCATGATGGAAAAAAGCTCCAGTAATAAGAGGACAGTGGTCAGACCCTTCCTTGACCAAACCTCATGCAAGGTGCAACGCACCAAGAACCGCGCATGTAACATCCGAATCCTGACGAACCCGCCGCATTTGTGAATAGCAGCAACTCGATGCTGTCAAAGTACAGGGCCATCCAGATCTGAAAACCATTAAAATAAGCTAAAAACAAAACCCAAACTGAAAGGTCTCTCTTAATTTCGGAAGATAAGCGGACAAAATTATGAAACCTGGAAACCCCGGCAGTGGACCGCTCCAACTTACGGCAAAAAAAACTCTGCCCATGGGAATAACCCTACAGGCAAAGTTCAGAAAACCCAAAAGAGATTGGGCCTGCCGCAGGGTTACCTTATGCCGTGCTCAACACTGCGCAATAGTCTCCCTCAGCTTCCCGACCTTGTCCTGTGGAAGTCAGTAAGCACCCGCAACGGTATCAATCTCGATACCAAGGGATGACAAACAAGAGAGAGGCCCCTCCATTTTGTCCTCAGCCACAGGTACCCCAAAATACCTAAACATCACTCACAATGAAAACAACATTTTACTACAACTAAATGAATCTGCAGGCCCCACACACAGGAAGTTTTCAAGATAGTGTGCTATCCCACGACCGCCGCAAGAAAACTCCACACACCAATGTAAAAAGGTATTAAACCTTTCAAAAAACATGCATGAAATGGAACACCCGATAGGCAAGCACTTGTCTATGAAGTACTCCTCACCGATGCAGAAACCCATGAATATGAATGACTCCGAGTGTAAGGAACGCAAACAGAAGGCTGATTCAACATCAATCTTAGCCATGAGAGCCCCGGGGCCACATCCCCACACCATACAGAGAGCATCATCAAAAGACTGATAAACCACCAAACAATACTCATAGCATCATTAACAGATGACCCCGATGGATAAGACAAATGCTGAATGAGCCAGAATTTCCCTGGAGCCTTCTTGGGCACCACCCCAACTGGGTAAATTATTAAGTTCCCCAATGGCTGCTGTGCACAGGGGCCCGCCATCCTTCCTAGCAGCACCTCCATCTCGACCTTTGCCCGAAGAACCTCAGGAAAAGCTTGAGCCGATTGCAGGTTCCTGGGAGCCCGAACAACAACATCGTCCTCAACTGGCAACCGAAAACCAAACTTAAAACTGCAAAAGGGAAAATCAGCGTCTTCCCTATTTGGACACCACCCCAACCATTTTGATATAGCCTCCAAATGTATTGGGGAGGGAGCCCTAGTTAGTGGCAGCTGCCTTACTACCTGCGCCACTGGCTGTCTTAGATCCTTATCACTCAGATCGAAAACAATTGGATGCGGGGTGGAAACCATTGCAGCGCATGCAGAGGTGTTGAAAATTATACCGCTGACCAAGGGGGCATGCAGAGTTATTGAATGCAAAGCTTTTTCCTTTCTACGGCACTTGCAACGCTAATCGGCCAGATCCTTAAAGTGCCCTGCAGAAGAAGCCTCAGAACCAGCATGCGCAGAACTAGCCCCAGTGTGCTGAACGTCTGACCCTCCCCGAGGAGCCTGCTTCACATCCTGATGCGACCGTGTTACGTCCAGCCACACCTCTACATCCTTGCACCCAAAGTCGATGACGTACAAGCAATCATGTTTTCGCTTGAACTGCTCATCATAAACCCTCCACACAGTGTCCTTTGACTTACGCTGCATGTCATGAACCAGGTGTATGTACCTGATCACGTTGATATGCTTCTACAGACAATCTTCTAAATAACAGGCTGCGAACATGCAATACACAGCCAACCAATTGTCGTAGGATCGGAAGGCTGCAACACCTATGCCGCCCTTCGTCTTTGCTGCCTTAAACTCTTTCTTAGTGTCATCTGTCAGCGTAAAAGCATCAACATACTCCCCTTGTTGAATTTTCTTTCTACAGCTCTTGTGCAGCCCTCGCAACACAGCTGTGTAATTGCAATGAACAACGCCAGGCAAATTACGATGCCTTCTGGCCCTTCGCCTACTACTAGCAACCCGACTTCTCTTACCCCACCTATCATGCCAACGAGCCTCAAACCGCGCATATTTATAAGGTCTCTTCCTTGCATTTGCCATGCTACTACCTGCAGATTATACAGAAGAGGATGAAGATAAAGAGGAAGACCTACTCCTGGATGAAGAGGAAGATGAACTCACAACCCTCACATCTGATTTCTCCTCCGTCTCACCTGAGATCCCGGGCTCAGATGATGATGCTTCCACCGCAACAGGCACTTCAGCGAGGTCTTCTTCTGCCGCAGAATCTGAAAAAGAGGGTAGAGTCGCCGCCGGAGCCCCACTGGCAGGAAACAAAAACAAAGACGCCCCTGTGGGATCCCTAGCACCTCCTGCTGGTGCCCTGCCTCCTAATAATGCTGTGGCTGACTCTAAATCACGGCAAGCCTGCAAAAACTGCACATGGCGGGTCTGGAAGTACTAGGGAGAGTGACCCGGTCCACTGCTACAGGCAACGCTGTTCCACTGAACGGGGACAAAGCTGTCATAAAAGGGGCAAAAGCAGAGGCCATAGCAAACACCGCAGATGCAACAGCAGAGTGGTCAAAAACATCAGATAGAGCTACTCCAGCCCCTACATTCACATCCCCGCACACAGGCACCCACAACAGCTCCGCCAGCAGTCCCAGTACTCGGACGCTGTGAACTCCGGTCAGCGGGGGCTGTACAACCAGGACCCACTGAGCCAGATACTGTATAGGGGTCCGTGGCAACCGATGAGGATGCCATGGCAGCCAGAAGGAATCAGCTACACTAGACCGTGCACTTAAAGGTTCCCAAAGTAGTAGAGGACTAGGATAGAAATCACAGGGAGCCCTAATTACTGCTGTCCTTGTTCAAGCAGAGCACTGGGTTAAAAAAAGCATTACAATTACACTTACTAAAAGCACTGGGGCAGCACTTACCCAGCCGAAGATTGAATCAAAAGAAGCTGACCCAGCCCCCTTACCAAACTCAAAATACTACTAACCACCCCCACCCTCTACCACCATAGGACAAAAAACCCAACCCATAAGGTCTCCCACGGGCCCGCCCCCAGCCTATGAGGTTTAACCCACTCCATTCCTATTCTGTCATTTCGTTTTCCTGTATAGGAGAAACACCCAGGCCAGTTTGTTGGGCACTACTCACACTAGCACTCATAAATATAGGTGGTTTGGGAAAAAGGTCTGGGAGAAATTGCCTTGCGAGGGCCAATATTGCTGAGCATTTTTCAAAGCAGACAGGGACACCGTCCTTTTCTTAACAACCTGGCATCTGCTTTAAGCAGAAAGTACAAGGGGGGAAAAAAGGAGAATTTGTTTGCACATACCAATGGGAGCTGTCATCGTGCCGGCCAAGTGGCAGATCACGTAACAACATCACACCTGCTTTCACTGTACACATCCGTTACAGAGATGCAGCATCCAACAGGTCCTGCAAATAACAGAGGAACGACCTGGCACAGTCAAGCAGACATTAAAATATATTCATCCAGGCCAGTGTTTCAGGAGAGAGAGAAAACCTTTCCTTTTAAGTCCTCTGATCCAGAGATCTCCATGACTGGTGATTGTTTTGCACATCTGCTGGACTTTATGCTTTTTAAAGGGCTACCAAACACAGTGAGTGACTATTCGGGCACATTTGCCTCACCCATATATCTTGAAATACAAAAACACTCTTTGACCATGTGAAAGTAGTACAACACATGACATAAATGTATAACATGTGTCTGTGTCACTGTACTGTAACTAAGCTCATCTTTACTCCCATATGGGTGGGATGTACTAAGCATTGCATTCGCGATGCATCCCACAACTTATCGGGTACATACTGGCGTTATGATATGTACTTAAAAATACAATTAAAATCACAAAGGACAGCTTTTCTGATAAGAACTGTCCTTGGCAATTAAAGGATTTCCTGGTTTAAGCCTCAGGAGTCCTTCTGCACGTGCACAGAGTGACGCTGGGTGTGCTGGGAGGGATCTGATTCAGAGGCGGAACTACCGCCAGTGCAACCAGTGCGTTGCACTGGGGCCCGCCTCTGTCCAGGGGCCCAAAGCATGTAATGAGTCAAACTGACTCATTACATGCCGCTGTGTGCTGCGGGAAACCGCTGCCCGCAACACACAACCGCCCGCAGGACACAGGAGTCGGAGAGGAGCGCAGCGGCACAGGGGTAAGGAGGAGGAGGGAGGTGGAGGAGGGAGCTGCAGCAGCGCTTTGTTACTGGTTGAGGCGCTGCTGCTGCTGCCCCTCTGCTTCACTATAGGCTGTTTTCCGAGAACAGCCTATAGTGAAGCAGAGGGGCAGCAGCAGCAGCGCCTCCACCAATAACACAGCGCCTGTCTGTCTTGGGACTGCCTGCCGCAATGTGTAAAAATGGGGAATCTGCCTGCCGCTATGTGTAAAAATTAGTGATGTGCACCGGAAATTTTTCGGGTTTTGTGTTTTGGTTTTGTGTTCGGTTCCGCAGCCGTGTTTTGGGTTCGGACGCGTTTTGGCAAAACCTCACCGGAAATGTTTTGTCGGATTCGGGTGTGTTTTGGATTCGGGTGTTTTTTTCAAGAAACACTAAAAAACAGCTTAAATCATACAATTTGGGGGTCATTTTGATCCCATAGTATTATTAACCTCAATAACCATAATTTCCACTCATTTTCAGTCTATTCTGAACACCTCACACCTCACAATATTATTTTTAGTCCTAAAATTTGCAACGAGGTCGCTGGATGGCTAAGCTAAGCGACACAAGTGGCTGACACAAACACCTGGCCCATCTAGGAGTGGCACTGCAGTGTCAGGCAGGATGGCACTTGAAAAAAATAGTCCCCAAACAGCACATGATGCAAAGAAAGAAAGAGGCGCAATGAGGTAGCTGTGTGACTAAGCTAAGCGACCCTAGTGGCCGACACAAACACCTGGCCCATCTAGGAGAGGCACTGCAGTGTCAGACAGGATGGCACTTGAAAAAAATAGTCCCCAAACAGCACATGATGCAAAGAAAAAAAGAGGCGCAATGAGGTAGCTGTGTGACTAAGCTCAGCGACCCAAGTGGCCGACACAAACACCTGGCCCATCTAGGAGTGACACTGCAGTTTCAGGCAGGACGGCCCTTCAAAAAAATACTCCCCAAACAGCACATGATGCAAAGAAAAATGAAAGAAAAAAGAGGTGCAAGATGGAATTGTCCTTGGGCCCTCCCACCCACCAATATGTTGTATAAACAGGACATGCACACTTTAACGAACCCATCATTTCAGCGACAGGGTCTGCCACACGACTGTGACTGAAATGACTGGTTGGTTTGGGCCCCCACCAAAAAAGAAGCAATCAATCTCTCCTTGCACAAACTGGCTCTACAGAGGCAAGATGTCCACCTCATCATCATCGTCCGATTCATCACCCCTTTCACTGTGTACATCCCCCTCCTCACAGATTATTAATTCGTCCCCACTGGAATCTAACATCTCAGGTCCCCGTGTACTTTCTGGAGGCAATTGCTGCTGGTGAATGTCTCCACGGAGGAATTGATTATAATTTATTTTAATGAACATCATCTTCTCCACATTTTCTGGAAGTAACCTCGTACGCCGATTGCTGACAAGGTGAGCGGCTGCACTAAACACTCTTTCGGAGTACACACTGGAGGGAGGGCAACTTAGGTAGAATAAAGCCAGTTTCTGCAAGGGCCTCCAAATTGCCTCTTTTTCCTGCCAGTATACGTACGGACTGTCTGACGTGCCTACTTGGATGCGGTCACTCATATAATCCTCCATTCTTTCAATGGTGAGAGAATCATATGCAGTGACAGTAGACGACATGTCAGTAATCGTTGGCAGGTCCTTCAGTCTGGACCAGATGTCAGCACTCGCTCCAGACTGCCCTGTATCACCGCCAGCGGGTGGGCTCGGAATTCTGAGCCTTTTCCTCGCACCCCCAGTTGCGGGAGAATGTGAAGGAGGAGCTGTTGACGGGTCACGTTCCGATTGACTTGACAATTTTCTCACCAGCAGGTCTTTGAACCCCTGCAGACTTGTGTCTGCCGGAAAGAGAGATACAACGTAGGTTTTAAATCTAGGATCGAGCACGGTGGCCAAAATGTAGTGCTCTGATTTCAACAGATTGACCACCCGTGAATCCTGGTTAAGCGAATGAAGGGCTCCATCCACAAGTCCCACATGCCTAGCGGAATCGCTCTGTTTTAGCTCCTCCTTCAATGCCTCCAGCTTCTTCTGCAAAAGCCTGATGAGGGGAATGACCTGACTAAGGCTGGCAGTGTCTGAACTGACTTCACGTATGGCAAGTTCAAAGGGTTGCAGAACCTTGCACAACGTTGAAATCATTCTCCACTGCGCTTGAGACAGGTGCATTCCACCTCCTTTGCCTATATCGTGGGCAGATGTATAGGCTTGAATGGCCTTTTGCTGCTCCTCCATCCTCTGAAGCATATAGAGGGTTGAATTCCACCTCGTTACCACCTCTTGCTTCAGATGATGGCAGGGCAGGTTCAGGTATTTTTGGTGGTGCTCCAGTTTTCTGTACGCGGTGCCTGAACGCCGAAAGTGGCCCGCAATTCTTCGGGCCACCGACAGCATCTCTTGCACGCCCCTGTCGTTTTTTAAATAATTCTGCACCACCAAATTCAAGGTATGTGCAAAACATGGGATGTGCTGGAATTTGCCCAGATGTAATGCACGCACAATATTGCTGGCGTTGTCCGATGTCACAAATCCCCAGGAGAGTCCAATTGGGGTAAGCCATTCTGCGATGATCTTCCTCAGTTGCCGTAAGAGGTTTTCAGCTGTGTGCGTATTCTGGAAAGCGGTGATACAAAGCGTAGCCTGCCTAGGAACGAGTTGGCGTTTGCGAGATGCTGCTACTGGTGCCGCCGCTGCTGTTCTTGCTGCGGGAGGCAATACATCTACCCAGTGGGCTGTAACAGTCATATAGTCCTGAGTCTGCCCTGCTCCACTTGTCCACATGTCCGTGGTTAAGTGGACATTGGGTACAACTGCATTTTTTAGGACACTGGGGAGTCTTTTTCTGAGGTCTGTGTACATTTTCGGTATTGCCTGCCTAGAGAAATGAAACCTAGATGGTATTTGGTACCGGGGACTCAGTACCTCAATCAAGTCTCTAGATGGCTCTGAATTAACGATGGATACCGGAACCACGTTTCTCACCGCCCAGGCTGCCAAGGCCTCAGTTATCCGCTTTGCAGCAGGATGACTGCTGTGATATTTCATCTTCCTCGCAAAGGACTGTTGGACAGTCAATTGCTTACTGGAAGTAGTACAAGTGGTCTTCCGACTTCCCCTCTGGGATGACGATCGACTCCCAGCAGCAACAACAGCAGCGCCAGCAGCAGTAGGCGTTACACTCAAGGATGCATCGGAGGAATCCCAGGCAGGAGAGGACTCGTCAGACTTGCCAGTGACATGGCCTGCAGGACTATTGGCTTTCCTGGGTAAGGAGGAAATTGACACTGAGGGAGTTGGTGGTGTGGTTTGCAGGAGCTTGGTTACAAGAGGAAGGGATTTAGTGGTCAGTGGACTGCTTCCGCTGTCACCCAAAGTTTTTGAACTTGTCACTGACTTATTATGAATGCGCTGCAGGTGACGAATAAGGGAGGATGTTCCGAGGTGGTTAACATCCTTACCCCTACTTATTACAGCTTGACAAAGGCAACACACGGCTTGACACCTGTTGTCCACATTTGTGTTGAAATAATTCCACACCGAAGAGCTGATTTTTTTTGTATTTTGACCAGGCATGTCAAGGGCCATATTCCTCCCACGGACAACAGGTGTCTCCCCGGGTGCCTGACTTAAACAAACCACCTCACCATCAGAATCCTCCTTGTCAATTTCCTCCCCAGCGCCAGCAACACCCATATCCTCATCCTGGTGTACTTCAACAGTGACATCGTCAATTTGACTATCAGGAACTGGACTGCGGGTGCTCCTTCCAGCACTTGCAGGGGGCGTGCAAATGGTGGAAGGCGCAAGCTCTTCCCGTCCAGTGTTGGGAAGGTCAGGCATCGCAACCGACACAATTGGACTCTCCTTAGGGATTTGTGATTTCGAAGAACGCACAGTTCTTTGCTGTGCTTTTGCCAGCTTAAGTCTTTTCTTTTTTCTAGCGAGAGGAAGAGTGCTTCCATCCTCATGTGAAGCTGAACCACTAACCATGAACATAGGCCAGGGCCTCAGCCGTTCCTTGCCACTCCGTGTCGTAAATGGCATATTGGCAAGTTTACGCTTCTCCTCAGATGCTTTTAATTTTGATTTTTGAGGCATTTTACTGATATTTTGTGTTTTGGATTTTACATGCTCTGTACTATGACATTGGGCATCGGCCTTGGCAGACGACGTTGATGGCATTTCATCGTCTCGGCCATGACTAGTGGCAGCAGCTTCAGCATGAGGTGGAAGTGGATCTTGATCTTTCCCTATTTTTTTAACCTCCACATTTTTGTTCTCCATATTTTAATGCGCACAACTAAAAGGCACCACAGGTATACAATGTAGATGGATGGATAGTATACTTTATGGATGACGAGTGACGACACAGAGGTAGGTACAGCAGTGGCCTACCGTACTGCTATATACAGTATAATGGACCTGGTGGACACTGTCAGCAGACTGCTAAACTACTAGTATAAAAAAAAAGCCACCACAGGTATACAATGTAAATGGATGGATAGTATACTTTATGGATGACGAGTGACGACACAGAGGTAGGTACAGCAGTGGCCTACCGTACTGCTATATACAGTATAATGGACCTGGTGGACACTGTCAGCAAACTGCTAAACTACTAGTATAAAAAAAAGCCACCACAGGTATACAATGTAGATGGATGGATAGTATACTTTATGGATGACGAGTGACGACACAGAGGTAGGTACAGCAGTGGCCTACCGTACTGCTATATACAGTATAATGGACCTGGTGGGCACTGTCAGCAGACTGCTAAACTACTAGTATAAAAAAAAAAAAACCACAGGTATACAATGTAGATGGATGGATAGTATACTTTATGGATGACGAGTGACGACACAGAGGTAGGCCCAGCAGTGGCCTACCGTACTGCTATATACAGTATAATGGACCTGGTGGACACTGTCAGCAGACTGCTAAACTACTAGTATAAAAAAAAGCCACCACAGGTATACAATGTAGATGGATGGATAGTATACTTTATGGATGACGAGTGACGACACAGAGGTAGGTACAGCAGTGGCCTACCGTACTGCTATATACAGTATAATGGACCTGGTGGACACTGTCAGCAGACTGCTAAACTACTAGTATAAAAAAAAGCCACCACAGGTATACAATGTAGATGGATGGATAGTATACTTTATGGATGACGAGTAACGACACAGAGGTAGGTACAGCAGTGGCCTACCGTACTGCTATATACAGTATAATGGACCTGGTGGACACTGTCAGCAGACTGCTAAATTACTAGTATAAAAAAAAAAGCCACCACAGGTATACAATGTAGATGGATGGATAGTATACTTTATGGATGACGAGTGACGACACAGAGGTAGGTACAGCAGTGGCCTACCGTACTGCTATATACAGTATAATGGACCTGGTGGACACTGTCAGCAGACTGCTAAACTACTAGTATAAAAAAAAAAAGCCACAGGAGTGTTTTTCAGGCAGACAAACGTATACTGGTGGTCACTGTCAGCAAAACTCTGCACTGTACTCCTGCTATAGCTGCTCCCCAGTCCCCACAATTAAGCAGTGTGAGCACTCAGCACAGATATATCATGCAGCACACTGAGCACAGATATGGTATGGAGCGTTTTTTTCAGGCAGAGAAGAGAACGGATAAAAAACTGGTGGTCACTATCAGCAAAACTCTGCACTGTGCTCCTCCTAACAGCTGCTCCCCAATCCTCTCCACAATAGTAAAATAAACAAGCAA
The DNA here is from genome assembly GCF_028390025.1 of Pseudophryne corroboree. NCBI lineage: Eukaryota > Metazoa > Chordata > Amphibia > Anura > Myobatrachidae > Pseudophryne > Pseudophryne corroboree. The sequence goes on along the minus strand of NC_086450.1, from coordinate 204,404,979 downwards.
AGCAAAGCAATCAGATCAACTGTAGTGTCTCGTATAAACGGAGAGGACGCCAGCCACGTCCTCTCCCTATCAATCTCAATGCTCGTGTGAAAATGGCGGCGACGCGCGGCTGCTTATAGAATCCGAATCTCGCGAGAATCCGAAAGCGGGATGATGACGTTCGGGCGCGCTCGGGTTAGCCGAGCAAGGCGGGAGGATCCGAGTCTGCTCGGACCCGTGTAAAAAAAGGTAAAGCTCGGGTGGGTTCGGTTTCTCGGAAACCGAACCCGCTCATCACTAGTAAAAATGGGGAATCTGCCTGCCGCAATGTGTAAAAATGGGGAATCTGCCTGCCGCAATGTGTAAAAATGGGAATCTGCCTGCCGCTATGTGTAAAAATGGGGAATCTGCCTGCCGCAATGTGTAAAAATGGGGAATCTACCAGCCGCTATGTGTAAAAATGGGGAATCTGCCTGCCGCAATGTGTAAAAATGGTGAATCTGCCTGCCGCTATATGTAAAAATGGGGAATCTGCCTGCCGCAATGTGTAACAAGGGCACGCTGTCTGCCATAATGTGTAAAAAGGGGACGCTGTCTGCTGTTATGTGTAAAAAGTGTACGCTGTCTGCCGTAATGTGTAAAAAGGGGACGCTGTCTGCCGTAATGTGTAAAAAGGGGGACGCTGTCTGCCGTTATGTGTAAAAAGTGTACGCTGTCTGCCGCTATGTTTAACAAGGGCACGCTGTCTGCTGTTATGTGTAAAAAGTGTACGCTGTCTGCCGCTATGTGTAACAAGGGCGCGCTGTCTGCCGTTATGTGTAAAAAGGGGACGCTGTTTGCCGTTATGTGTAAAAAGTGCACGCTGTCTGCCGTAATGTGTAAAAAGGGGACGCTGTCTGCCATAATGTGTAAAAAGAGGAATCTGTTCGCCGTAAGGTGTAAAAGGGTCTCTACCTGGTGTAGTGGTGCTACTGTGCGGCGTAATTTGAATAATGGAGACTACTGTGCACCGTTTTATGAATTGGTATTATTTTGTGGCCACACCCCTTCCCCACGAAGCCACGCCACTATGTATTTTTGCGCGCGCCTACGGCGCGCACTGCCCCTGTTTTGCATGCAGGGGTGGGGCTCCGATGCCGTTTCTTGCACACAGTGCTAAAATGTCTAGTTACGGCACTGTTGCTAGGTATCCATTTCTCTGGCCCTGAGCAGGTCTCCCTCACCAGATCCTCTCCAGGGGTGAGGGGGTGGACTTGGATGGGATGGGGGTGGGGGGGGGGGGCAAAGCATTTTGTCGCACCTGGGCCCACCGCTCGCTAGTACCACCACTGATCTGATTGTATGTCTCTCAAGGGCAAATGTGAAAAGAAGCCCATATCACATTCCTGAGCTTGGCACATATGTAAATGGGACCAAAACTCAGGAAACGGAATTGGTTTTCAGCTTTAGTACATCCGGCCATATACAGAGCACACACGTTTTTGGAAGTAGCTGAAATTATGTCACAGATCAATACAAGAAGAACTGCAACCTTAAAATGATTAATCATGTATTTGAACAAAGGAATGACACAAAAGATTTGTAAGGAATCTGATAATTTTTTTATGTATAAATGGCATTTTAAAAGCACTCATTTTCTGTCCCAGACAGACCAGTTATTATAATAAAAAAATGTTTTCACTATAAGAAACAGCAAACTTGGAACTAGATGTGCAAGTTATAAAAATAAAAAAGCATAAAAATTAACATATAGGCATAAAATCAGAGAAACCAAAAAATAAATAAAAATAGAAAAAATTAAGTAAAAATGAAACATAAAAATAACATAAGAAAATAAAAGTATTGAGAGGGATATATTGTAATCCAATAGCCAGAATCTAAATTCTTTCTTAAAGTGCCCATGTCTCCTGCGGATCCCGTCTATTCCCCATGGTCCTTACGGAGTCCCCAGCATCCACTAGGACGTTAGAGAAACAAAGGTTTCACTATCTCACTCTCATTCAAAAAAGTCCGTATTTCGGAATGTTCCCTATTTCGGAATATTTGGATATGGGATACTCAACCTGTATTATTTTAATATTTGACTGCATTATTTCTAAGGGCCAAAATGTGGTAATGTAGAGAACATCCATTCAGAACTGTTTAGCTTTTGTTCAATGTAGTTTGTAGACTATGCTAGGGTAATACTTGTGTATATATTTTATATAGATATTGGCATATCTATACTGAGTGCAGGGTTTGCGGTGCCCCACACTGCACAATCTGTACCCATATAATTATGCTTACCTTTCCGGAGTCCGCGTCAGCCAGCGCTAAAGAAAGAAATCACAGGGCAAACGGAGATTTGTGCATGCACAGCAGAGCAGTCTTTGGGAACATAGTGCGGCACCATGTTCCTGGAGACTCTGGCACAATGCCATAGTCTACTGTGCTGCCAGAGAGGAGAAGGCCTGCACATTCTCTCATTTTACATGTGGAATCCCACATTCAAATTTAGTAACTGATGTGGCACAAGGCAACATATCATTTTGTTGCACCTTGCACGTCAGTTTGCAAAGGTGCATCTACATTTTCACAGAAGTGCAGTTAATAGTCATCTAATTTTATATAGACATGCAAAAATTAGATTTCATTTTGTGGAGCAAGATTGTGTAGACAGAATAAAGGGATGTAGTGGCTCTGCTCCACAGTCAGTTTTACTTTGGAAAAACACAAGAATTTTGCTTCAGCGCTGAGTAGGCATAGATTTGGTCTTATACTGTATTTTCATGAGATGCACTTTGTACTTTCCAGTAACATTCTAGTGGATAAGCACATTCTTTAGTATACTTTGCCCTGTGTAAAATAAATAATTTTATATATTTTCAGTCCTTTAACTTGTAAAAGACCCAAGCATAGAATGCTTAATTTACAGATATTCAAACTTTTGATGCTTTAAGATTTATAGAATAAAAATAATAAGATTCATAAAACTTTTTTTTTTTTGCAACCAAAATGTTTTGATCTGTCTTTCTGTCTACCTATCATTATTAATAGCCCATCTCCTAAACAGCACTTGTTTCCACAGGTTAAGTAACCATGTGGACTTATACCAGTTTATTATCATTCTCTGTGTGCTATTAATAGTCCTGCATGTCTGAAACCTGAGTGCAGTTCCCAATCACTCAGAGATGTGTATCTACTCCAGGTTTTAAAATGAGAGCAGGAGATTTGGGAGCTTGGGGTGGATTAAGTTTCCTTTTTCATACTGGGAGCTGTCGCCGCTAATGTATCTATCTATATTGGGCTTTTATTCCAAATCTGGACATGCGAGAGATTTGAATTAAACAGCAGCAAAGTGAATGGAGCCAGGGAAAAAACAATTTCTTCTGAAAAAAAAGTAGATGTACAGTACTGGAAAAGAGTTACAAAAATAAAAATGATAGCACAGAAGCACATCCCTGTTTTTGCAATTTAAGAAAATCTCACGGCCTTGAATCAAACAATTATACAGCAAAATGGCAATTATTATTTGTGAGTCATACATTTATCTTCATAGACAGTGCATAGTTTTCTCTGTTATGAAGAGGCTTGGCACCAACTTTTTTGCTATGAACTTAGGCCCCGAATCAGACCTGATTGCTGTTGTGCGATTGGCAAGGTGGCTGATTATCGATCGACTGCGCATGCATACGGAGCGTAGGCCAAACTGCAAAAAAAGTCCAGCAACTTTTTTGATTGCTAGGCGTACGCAAGTTGATTGACAAGAATCCGGCGTTTGGGGGAGGTAACTGTCCGTTTTCTGAGAGTGTCAGTTAAAACCCAGGCAAGACCAAGCGTTTTCAGGGAGGGTGTGTAACATAAGCTCTGGCCCCGATCAGTCTGATTCTATCACATTGTAGGAGTAGGTCCTGGGCAACACACAGACTGCACAGACTGGAAAAATCATTTGATGGCGAATGAGTTGCGCACAGATTTGCAGCTGACCGGTGTTTGCAGAGATTTTCGCAAGGCATACACAGACTTGCACGGGGCGGGTTTTGATCGCAAACCTCTGCAAATTTGAAGAGGAACAATCAGGTCTGAATTACCCCCTTAGCTGGTAATGCGAATGTGAGTGTCACTGGTGAATACAGAGCAGCCGGGCTATGATCTGAGGGTATACTGCTTCATCAATATTGGTCTGATTGATATAGGGGGCAGGGTGTTGTCCCAGAGCTATGTAGCTCCTGTCTGTCACCATTCATCCTATACTGTGATATGACTACTGGGGTCCCGCTCATTCTGCCAGGCTGCATCATACAGGGGTGCAGACAGAGAGGCTTACACACAACAGGCCCATTGGTGTACTGTGTGAAAACTCCCGGTGGGCCCCACCCCCTCTCCTAGGGATCAGGTTCTAGACTGTGCACTTATACATCATACACATGTTACATTATACAGCACAGGACTATGGTGTATTTTCTACAGTGCATTCCTGCCATTAATCTGGTACATTATCATGCATGCATTAGCAGTATTTACTTAGGACCAGACCATGTACTCTCTAATGGTTAGCCAAGCCTCTGGTGTGGCTGGCCACAACCTCTCTGTGGGCTGGCTCCATCTATAAGTCTAGGCCTTTATCCATGCATTCCCCCGGTGGGACCTTCATGTCCCAGTCTAACACTGCCAACACTCCCTGGTGCATGGTATCTATCTTTTATCTGTCCATCTCATATCTATAGGAGATAGATGCTGTAGATATATAGATAGATAGATAGATAGATAGATAGATAGATAGATAGATAGATAGATAGATAGATAGATAGATAGATAGATATTTCCAGGATGGGTACACTGCTGCCATAAAAAGTGGAACCTTTTGAGCAATGGTGTCCATTGCAGTCTCTTTGGTTTATATATACCAACATATAAAAGTTCGGAAACAGAACCTTTCCCTCAAAGGTATACAGCTGAAAGTAAATGAATCAGTCTCCATGGATACTATTCATAAAAGGATTCCAGCAAAACTAACACTTGCTCCTGATAAAGGTGCTGGGTGCACTGATATGTGTTGAGCTGTGCATGCCATACCTGTGTGTATACTGCTGTCACTGTGGATACCTAAATGTATGCTACAGAAGTCGGGCATGTCGATGAAGTGTTTGCATAAATGGACGCTCAATCATACACATGGTGACAATGTTTGCATGGAAAATCTGTACCTCACATAGGTCTGATACAAGGTTTGATGGTGCAACTGATGGTGGCATCTAAACTTGCACCAGGTATTATAACTGTGTGTATGGGTGCTAAATGTGGGTGCCTAAGTCCTTCGACATTCATATGCATGCATGTGCCAAAAGATTCCGTCGTAGCCACATCTGCATCCACATCTGTAATAGGCCCAAAACACTATATATACACTGCTCAAAAAAATAAAGGGAACACTAAAATAACACATCCTAGATCTGAATGAATGAAATATTCTTATTAAATACTTTGTTCTTTACATAGTTGAATGTGCTGACAACAAAATCACACAAAAATTATCAATGGAAATCAAATTTATTAACCCATGGAGGTCTGGATTTGGAGTCACACTCAAAATTAAAGTGGAAAAACACACTACAGGCTGATCCAACTTTGATGTAATGTCCTTAAAACAAGTCAAAATGAGGCTCAGTAGTGTGTGTGGCCTCCACATGCCTGTATGACCTCCCTACAAAGCCTGGGCTTGCTCCTGATGAGGTGGCGGATGGTCTCTTGAGGGATCTCTTCCCAGACCTGGACTAAAGCATCCGCCAACTCCTGGACAGTTTGTGGTGCAACATGGCGTTGGTGGATGGAGCGAGTCATGATGTCCCAGATGTGCTCAATTGGATTCAGGTCTGGGGAACGGGCGGGCCAGTCCATAGCATCAATGCCTTCGTCTTGCAGGAACTGCTGACACACGCCAGCTACATGAGGTCTAGCATTGTCTTGCGTTAGGAGGAACCCAGGGCCAACCGCACCAGCATATGGTCTCACAAGGGGTCTGAGGATCTCATCTCGGTACCTAATGGCAGTCAGGCTACCTCTGGCGAGCACATGGAGGGCTGTGCGGCCCCCCAAAGAAATGCCACCCCACACCATTACTGACCCACTGCCAAACCGGTCATGCTGGAGGATATTGCAGGCAGCAGAACGTTCTCCTTGGCGTCTCCAGACTCTGTCACGTCTGTCACATGTGCTCAGTGAGAACCTGCTTTCATCTGTGAAGAGCACCGGGCGCCAGTGGCGAATTTGCCAATCTTGGTGTTCTCTGGCAAATTCCAAACGTCCTGCACGGTGTTGGGCGGTAAGCACAACCCCCACCTGTGGACGTCGGGCCCTCATACCACCCTCATGGAGTCTGTTTATGATCGTTTGAGTAGACACATGCACATTTGTGACTTGCTGGAGGTCATTTTGCAGGGCTCTGGCAGTGCTCTTCCTTTTCCTCCTTGCACAAGGCGGAGGTAGCGGTCCTGGGTGCTGGGTTGTTGCCGTCCTACGGCCTCCTCCACGTCTCCGATGTACTGGCCTGTCTCCTGGTAGCGCCTCCATGCTCTGGACACTACGCTGACAGACACAGCAAACCTTCTTGCCACAGCTCGCATTGATGTGCCATCCTGGATGAGCTGCACTACCTTAGCCACTTGTGTGGGTTGTAGACTCCGTCTTATGCTACCACTAGAGTGAAAGCACCGCCAGCTTTCAAAAGTGACCAAAACATCAGCCAGAAAGCATAGGAGCTGAGAAGTGGTCTGTGGTCACCACCTGCAGAACAACGCCTTTATTGGGGGTGTCTTGCTAATTGCCTATATTTTCCACCTGTTGTCTATTCCATTTGCACTACAGCATGTGAAATTGATTGTCAAATCAGTGTTGCTTCCTATGTGGACAGTTTGATTTCACAGAAGTGTGATTGACTTGGAGTTACATTTTGTTGTTTAAGTGGTGTTCCCTTTATTTTTTTGAGCAGTATATATATATATATATATATATATACATATTTGTTTCAAGCCAAATTAACAAGGTTAATAGCATTAGGAAAAACAAATGGGAACATAATTAATTTAATACATTATTTAAATATAAAGAGTAAATAATAATATAAAAATGTTGTGTATATAGAACTACTGTAGGTTACTTGAATGAGGGGGTAATTTAGACCTGAGCGCTCGCAAGTGTTTTTTTGCTGTCCTGCGTTCAGATGGTATCCGGACTCCAGGTCGACATAAAAACATAAAAAACTCATGTTGACCTTGTTCCTGTCGACCTTTTGTCCATGTCGACCTAAGGTGTGTCGACCAATTGGCGTCGACCTAAGGTGTGTCGACCTTTTTGTTGTCGACCCTGAGTACCAGACCCGTTCAGATAGTCTCCGCCTACAGGGGAGTGTATTTTCGCTGTGCAAGTGTGCGAACGCATGTGTTGTAGAGCTGCACAAACTGATTTTGTTCAATCTCTGAGTAGCCCAGAACTTACTCAGCCGCTGCGATCACTTCAGCCTGTTCGGGACCGGATTTGACGTCAGACACCCTCCCTGCTAACGCTCGGAGATGCCTGTGTTTTCCCTGACACTCCCAGAAAACGGTCAGTTGCCACCCACAGACGCCCTCTTCCTGTCAATCTCCTTGCGATCGCCCGTGCGATCACTATTTTCGCAGCATCCCGTCGCTATGCACCAATGCCTGGTGCAGTCGTCCAACGAGCCTGCGCATTGCAGTGCACACGCATGCGCAGTTCCGACCTGATGTGAGAAAACCCAGCCTAGCGATCAGGTCTGCATTACTCCCTGAGATACAAATATATTAATAGCACCTGAAGTCTAAAATCATAGCATATAGCAAGTGAGGTGTAGAAAGGGGTTCGTTATTTATTACCGGCGAATGGGTTTCCGTCTGTCAGGTACCTGACAGTGGCATCCTATCCTTCAGAATGCCGGTTGCGGGGTGAGCGCTAAGAGTCCCCTTGCGGGCTTGCTGCGTTTGCCACTCTGTGGGCATCCACGAGTGGAATAGCCCTGTTGCCCCGGGATTCGGGCTGGCGGCATTGTTGGTTGTCAGGATTCCGGAGTCGGTATCCTGACCGCCGGGATCCCGACAGCCGGCAAATTAAACGTATCCCATAGAAAGTCCTAAAATCTCATTGTGTGATTTGCCGTTGCTTCTGAGGAAGTCGTGGGGAAATTTGTCTGATGGAAACCCCCCTTTACAAATCCTGCGTTTGCCCCTGTCATGGTATACTATAATCCAGGCACTGTTAATATTAAAATACATTTGGATTTGGTATCTTTTTGTGACAAGGTTTAATATTCAGCCAAATTAAACCATATGAATTATGTGCATACTGCATACCCAGAAATAGTGAAACCACGGAGCTACAGTAAACTGTTCTGTCTGGTGTCTGCACAATGACTACAGTTACATACGTACAGTGTCTCTCTTTCTTTGTTTAACAAAAAAAAAGAGCTCTTATTTTGTGAAGGCGTGAGGCTGCTTTTTATCTACCCCAGTGTCAGTAAACACCTGTGAGGTGACATGTTCCACCATAGCCGTCTATGAAAGGTAACATTGTTTAACTAAGCATAGATTCCTTTCCCATTAAAGACAAGTAACTCCCACATGAAGGTTGAAGTAAAGGACCTTTTTTATGTAACTGTCAAATAAAGCATAATTATATTTCTCATTTCAACCAGAGCTCTACATTTTTTACAGTACAGAGCTGCCAGCAGCTCCGTTACAGCCTGCAGTATGTTTATCATCCACAGACTGCAATTTTATAAGCATTTCAATCACTTGCCATGGTTGGTACAGCTTCCAGGATACTTTGTGGAGAATGAGAACCAACATTGCTTGAAGTTTGTTGTGGGTGAGTTTCATACTTTGGCACATTGGGTCGTTTCTGGATAATGAGCACAATATTCATTCAACAAAGTTTTCAGTTATTGTAATTAACTGTCTCCCTGCTGTTTTTAAGAGACTGTCCCAATGCAAATTAACTCTCAACATATCCTAACAGAATTTATCATATTCCCTCCTCCCAGAGTCAACACCTCCCCTCATATCTCCCACATCCCCAGTAGTAACACAAATTCTAGAGCCTCCAAAGTCCTATTGCTTGGCGTCACCTATCTCTACCCTCTGCTTTATTTCTCAAACCCAGTCTCCCTCCCAGTCCTGGTGCTTCCGCATTTGAAATACTGCTAATTTCTTTTACACAAGGCAACCAAATAGTCTTCTTCAGCTATCACTAAATTGAGGGCACCATCTCTACAGAAGACAAGTGTCACAGCTATCTTCCTGTTCCCAGAGCCGGCCATAGGCATATGCAAACTAGGCTATTGCCTAGGGCATTTGATATGCCTAGGGGCATCAGCAGCTTCTGCTGATTAAAATGATATGTGGCATGCCTATATTCTGCGTGTAGCATTTCATATGCAGATACAGCCACAGTCTCACACAGTATATAGGCATGCTGCATATCATTTTAATCAGCAGAAGCTGCTTGTGCATCCTAGACACATAGCAATGCAAATAAGATGCATTTTCATAAAAAAAAGGTGTGCCCAATGTTAGCATTGAGGCAATATTTATGAGGACAAATCTGTATCCAAGCAGAGGCAGAGGTCACAGTGTTTGTGGCAGTGTGAGTGGTGTGTGCATGTGAGTGGGTTGGTTGTGCAGTATTTTCGGAATATGTGTAAGGAGCATTATGTGTGTCATGTAAAAATGCATTAATAATGTGCAACATATGTGTAAGGGGCACTATGTGTATCATTATGTGTATAAGGGCATTAATAATGTGCAACATATGTGTAACAGGGTACTACTGTATGTGTGTCATTATGTGTATAGGGGCACTAATAATATGCAGCAAATGTGTAGGGGGCACTATGTGTGTCATTATGTGTATAAGGGCATTAATAATGTGCGGCATATGTGTAAGGGACATTATGTGTAAAAGGGCATTAATAAAGGTTGTCATAATGTGTAAGGTGCATTATGTTTATAAGGACATTAATAAGGTGTCTCATATGTGTAAGGGGCATTTCTGTGTGGAATGTGTGTAAATGCATTACTAATGTGTGGCATTATGTGTATAAGGTGCTCTACTATGTGGCGTTGCCTATAGAAAGGGCACTACTGTGTCGTCTAATGTGAATAAAGAGCAATAGGGTGTGGTGTAATGTGAATAAGGAGCAATTCAGTGTGATGTAATGTGAATAAGGGGCTCTACTGTGAGGAGTAGCGTTTATAAGGTAAAGTGATATTACTGTGGGATGCAATATGAATTATGGACACTATCGCATGACCATATGTGAATAAAGCTGCAGTACTGTGTGGCGTAATTGGCATTGGGGTTATTGTGTGGCCATGCCCCTTGCCAGCAAAAACACACCCCTTTTTGGGCTGTGCGCCAAATGTGCGAACTGTTCATGTTTAAAATATAGGGGGTACAAGGTCAGAGGCGGAACCAGCGGTGGTGCTAGGGGGCACCAGCCAAAATCTTGCCTAGGGCATCATATTGGTTAGGGCCGGCTCTTTCTGTTCCCCAACCCTCTTATCAGCCCCCCAGCGCCAATCACTGGCCATTCTGCATAACTGATTGCAGAAAAGCTCCTGGTGACACAAACCTCCGCAGTCTTACTGCAATAAATTTTGCACTGTGGCTGACAGTGTGAGAGAGGTAGGGATATGAGTATTTTTCCTCTCCTGTCCCTATTCCTCTCAATGTGCCTATCACCCCGCTCACTCCTGTGGTTATGTAGTGACCAGAGGCGGGAGCGCTAAGCTGTACAGTATAAGTGCCACCTCTGATGCCAGAAGGGACGTAATGCCCCTGTCTACCATTGTCACATCAAATAAAGGCAACACATTATAACATGACCGATCCACCTTTTCAGGTCTCCTTTCAAACAGCTGCTTTCCACTTGGCTGAGTATTAATAGCGACAGTTTAATGCTCCACTTAAAGTCCTCAAGTTCTTTTTACAAAACACAGCTGCAACATGAGTCGAGACTTGCTGATAAATATTTAACGTCTTTTAGTCTCCTTGCTGAAAGATGTAAAAAAATGACCATCACTAGAAATTTTTGCTTGCCTCATTAGGCGCCATGGATTGCCTTGTGAGAGTTACTGCTGAACAGTTACTTGTGCTGCTGGGAAACCATAAGGAACTGGTGCAGCCAGGGTCTGCTGAACTAAAAGCTGGTAGAATAGTGTAAGAAAGAGTCACTGTTCATTATTAAATAATCAACATTATGTATAATTACTATCTACAGTAATAAATTCCTAGAAAATATTAATAAAGCTACAGTATAACTTGAGTCAAATTAAGCTGACTTGGAGGCAGACCTTTTCCCTAAATTGTCCTTCCCTGTACCTTGTCCATAGTACCTTCCCTAAGAGAAGTAGGATAGATTGATACGCAACAGTAATGTATAGACAGCAATTCCAACAGGATGTCTTTTTATTGAGCCGCAATTAAATCTGGATTAAAGTGGATGATCAGTTAATTGGCAAAAATTAGACGATCATAAGAATAAGATGGCATTAAAGAAGATTAGCAAATCACAGTTAACCATAGCTTACAATACACTGGAATGTTTAGTAATTTAATAGGACAGTCAATCCAATCACAGATACTGTATACGCATATTTCAAAAATAGAATAATAATGAGGGTGATAACAAGAGTGATGAAAAAAAACAATTCTCAATAATAACTTTTCCTAATAATGATGTTTCAATCTTCACTGGCAAATTACGTTGGAGCTCTCTTTTGATCCTGAAGTCCCACAGTTTTACATTGGAGTAGTAACGGCACTTATAAAGAAGATTAGTCCTTTTTTTTATAGAAATGTCTCCGTGAATCAGTTATGCAAAAAGGATGTAGATATTGAAGGTATCCTAGTGTCTCTAACAAAAGCAGGTTCCTTGGATAGGTTGACTCAGTCTTTCCTTTTCAAGTAAATCAATATTTCTTGGATAAAGAACTCATTCTTTTTACTCCTAAAAGTAGCTAAATGTCTCTCAAGCTCTTCTTGCAAAGTTTGTCTTTGTCCTTACAACTGTAATCAAATAAGGTGTCAGTTTGTAAACTGTTGCTTTACGGTCTGGTGACAACCATGGTGACAACCCATCTCTCCATACAATAGTACGCATTGTGTTGTGTGTAACCAAGGTACAAGTGGGCACAGCAGAGGTCACTCGTATTGGACCTCTGTCTTTTGTCTTTTTACACAGATTAGCCACTGTGTCACCTCCAGAAAGTGGAATGTCAGTATCAGTATTCAACGTACCCCTGCATTGTACTTTTGTCACATTAGTTATGCAAATAAGATGCACATTTTGTGAGAATGTCTCTATTGGAAACTTGACGTGGTTAAGTCATAAAGTCTGTGGTGCTTCAAACAGGGGTATTTGGTAGGCTTTGAGGATTAGTGTACACATTTATAACACATTTATAACATTTGGAAGGGCTAATGATTATACATCAGCCCTCTCTGACTGCAGTGCAGATTAGCAATATGGTGCTCAGAGAGGAGAACTTTAGTAATAGACGGCAGACTTCACAGCTTGCACCCACAACAGAAGAGAATGATTTAATATTAGGCTGGGTACACACTAGAATGATATATCATTCATTTGAGTGACGAACAGTATATCGCAAGCAGATGGGCGGGTGTATACACCTGATATGTCTGTGAACAATGTTGATCATAGACATGTCAGCTCTGCAGTACAGCAGATTAATCTTGCAGATAGATTGCGATGTCTTACTGTGTGTATAGGTGATTTGTTGACTGCCCCTACACTGGCTGCAGGGACTGGCATCACAGCTGGGTGGGCAAATTCGGCTGATATATCTGTGCAGTGTGTACCCAGCCTTACACATGGATGATACTGACTGACAGCAAAACTGCTAGGGATAGTGGACAGGATAATAATAATAATAATAATAATTTTATTTATATAGCACTTTTTCTCCAACAGGACTCAAGAAACTTAACAGAGAGATTGAGACATAATACAATACAAAAACATAGTACAGTACAACGATATTACAGCAAAAAGCTTTTCATGAAATACAGAGCATGGAGATACTTCAACAGGTGTGGTGGCCATTTTGGGTCATCAGTTTCAGAGACTATTCCTCCTATCCATATGGGATACAATAGAGTGAAGGTGCATACACACTTGCCGAGAAAATGAGCGACATCGCTCATTTTCACCGTCCCTGAGCGGTGTCGCTCACTTTCTCGGCAAGTGTGTATGCTGCTGCCAACCAGCGATGAGCGGCCCAGTGGGTCATTAATGACCCTCGCTGTCCGCCGTGCAGGCAGCTCAATTTGGACTGTCGTCCAAGAGCTGCCTGCATCATTCGGCTGCTGCGTGACGTCACTGAGCGATATGAACGTCATATCACTCAGTGTGTATGCCTGACGGCCCGGCCCGGGAGGAGAAACACTAGGTGATGGCACTCATAGAGCATGTCATCTAGTGTGTACCCACCTTGAGGCACAGCCCATCTGCCAGTCATTGCATATGAAGAGATCACGCCATGCAAAATGAAACTGCTGCCCTGTTTTCCAGAGGATAGTAGCATCTGCCTGGCAGTACAGTAAGATTAAGAGAGCTGCTAGGGAGAAAAGGGAGGGGAAGAAAACTGTGATGAGAGCAAACAATAAATATCATAGAAAAGTTGAGAGATACTATATGATACAGAAAGATGGGTTTGGTATAGAAGATTTACAGGTACAGTACTAGATAGACAGTCAATAGGGCAACACCATATGGTCTACAGGCATTAGGTCAACAGCGTTAAAATTTCAACAGGGGTCAAAAGTTCCACTAGTAATAGGTAGACAGTACAAAGGTTGATAGGGCCAAGAGGTCGATATGGAAATTGTGTGCACAAAAATGATTGACACCAGTTTTTATGTGTTTTTGGTGTAATTTTGTATGTTTCTGCACCTGTGATCCCAATTAGTGGTAACATAGACCCTCGCGGGCTAATTTGCTCACCACGCTTTGGGCCATCGTAGTCCAGGTGAATGATAAACCAAGCACATGTTGAAAACAATGTGAAAAACACAAAAAAACTTGAGTCAACCTTTTGAGCCTGTTGATCTTTTGTACCTGTAGACCTTCTGACCCTGTCAACCTTTTGACCCTGTAGACCTAATGTAAGTTGACCATATGGTGCTGCCTTATTAACAGTCTATCTAGACAGTGTCTATCCATAGTGCAGATAACTAGAAAGATATACTTACCAATTCTCATTTCTAGGAGCTTCAACAAAAACACAACAAAACATCTTGTGGGGGCTGCAATACTATGAATCATAGTGCCGCACCCCTTCCCCACCAACATGTTGGTAAAAAATAGGTAATTTATGGGCTAGAGCTATAGGGGAGGGGAGGGGAGGTGAGAAGCGACAATGTCAGTACCTATAACACCTGTTTTAACGCTCAATTTAATATTGATATTTTTTTGCCGGTAGTATATTTAGTTTAATATCACAGCGATACTAACTAATATGTCACAGGCATTTAACTTTACTTACCACTCCGATGAGGTCCTGCAGTGTCTCCTTCCTCATCAAGGTCCTCCGCTATGTTACTGTGAGCTTACCACTGCAAGCAACAGGCAAACAAGTAATGTGCATGGATGAAGGCTGTCTGTGCATGTTCATTGTGCTTCCACCCAGTGGGGGCTCAGCAAAGCACGGAAGCTAGAAAGGCTCTGTATCGCTAACTCCATCTTTTAGCTCTATTGTGTGAACATTGGCCATTGCATACAAACATAAATTAGGCCCAAAGTGACTACACTTCATCAATGTATCCCGAATCAGGTTATGCCCTACAGTATCTGTTCCCTGGATAAATACAAACAAACATAGTAGCTACTGCTGATTTGGACAGAAATATCCAATGCAAGAGAATAAGCGCCTTGAACATAATACTAAGTTTGCAGAGCTGGCAGTATAACGTGTACTGTAAAAGGAAATTAGAACAAGATGCAAATACAAAATTAAACAATTAAGTTGAAATCACTACATACACACCTGTTGCCATCTCCAATAAAATATGAAACGGAAATCTTTGTTATTGTCGTTACCAATTGCTAATATCACTGGGAGGTTTTCAGATGCAGGCACTGATCATCATCATTTTGCATTTTGCACCAGGGGTTAAGCATCAGAAACTGATCTGCCTCCAAACAAACACTTACAGTATGCCTGCGCTTGGTGGCCAGGATGGGACACACTTTATGCAAATACTTACATCCTACAAATCGTTATATAAGCACCCCTGATGTAAGGATTTGTAAGCCTGAAATGCATCTCAGTTGGCATGGGAAAGGATGCATACAAATATTTGTTGCATATGCACATTTGAGAAAATAAGGCAATAATTACATTTACATCCAACTCAACATTAGAGATGTGTGGTTCGGTTCTCCATAAATCCGAATCCACCTGAATTTTGTGGTTCCTAACTGAACCAAAACCTGGGCCAATATTTACTAATATTCGTGTTTGAGTCGGTTTGTGTAGTGTTTAAACTCGTTTTGTATCGGGTGCATTTTCATGCAACTTTTTGAATCCATATACGCAAAGTTACGAAGCAGTCGACATTATGGTTTTCGTGTTTTCCGATGTCGATGCCAGTCAATTTTTTTGGCACATTTACGGCCGTCATTGTCGTTTGCGTATGTGTTTATGTTGTATTTGCTGTTTTTTTTCCTAAGGTAAACGCGGCAGGGTTTTTTTTTCCCCGCGGCCGCATTTTCACTTTCAGTTTCGATTTTCATCCCCGTTCGTGATTGGTTGTGTTTCAGATGGTAGGTGTGTCTGTGCGCAACCATATAAATACGCCCCAAACCGTCCGCACCTCATGGGTTTAGTTAGTGGTGAGGAGGAGGGAGGTTGTGCTGTGGAGGTAGGTGAATTTGTGGTTTGAAGAGGAGTGTTGGTAGCGATTTCTGAGTGTGGTATTGTGTTTGAAAGTCGTCTTGTCATTCTTGTTGTCTTGTATTTTGTGGTTTTGTCTCATTTTTAGTCCAAGTAATTTTTATTTACAGTCCCTTGTCAGTGTGTGTGTGTGTGTGTGTGTGTGTGTGTGTGTGTGTGAGTTGTGTAGTGGTAGTGGAGGAGTGTGTTGTTGTTTTTTTTTTTTCCTGTGTTAACTGTTTAGACACACAATTATGTGTGACTCAGAGGTGGAGGGTGTGAGTGAGGGCGAGGAGGTTGGTCAGGTGGAGGAGGTGAGTGTTAGTGAGGTTAGTGAGGTGGAGGAGGTGGGTGAGGTTGCTGCAGCAGCCTCAAGTGATAGTGACAGTCAGAGTGCTCCGCAGCCACGCACCACTACTAAGACTGGGCGGAATGTTAAGTTTAGTTTTGCTGAAAATGTGGCATTGGTGCGTGAGCTGATGAAGTATCAGAGGCAGCTATTTGGCCCTGAGTCCGCCAAGGTGCCAACACGGAGGAAGACGATGTTGTGGGCGAAAGTAGTTGCTGCTATCAATAGTGAGGGGGTAGTCAAGAGGACGGAGGACACGTGCCGCAAACGGTACTATGACATAAAGCGACGTGTCAAGTCCAAAATGGCCAAGGAGGCCAAGTCGGCTCGGAAAACCGGTGGTGGGCAGCCCTATATTGCAAGTTATCTGGAGTATGAGGAGCCCATGCGGAGTGTAATACCTCCTGAAGTTGTCTCTGCAACCCATGTCCGGGATTCAGATAGGCCCAGGAAGAATGGTGAGCATGTGTATTTGCATTTACATTCTTTTTTTTTTTGTAATGTGTGTCATGTGACGTTGCATATTACTCCCATCTTCAAGTGTGTGTCAGCAAATACATTGTTTTGGTTAATGTTTTATATAAAAGCCAATGTAACATCTTACTTTATTGTATGTCATGTGTTTTTCAGACAGATATTTTGCATGTGTAGTTTGGACTTGGTGTGTCTCTGAATTGTCCTGCAATAATGTTTTCCTTTTGGGCGTTTTTAAAAAAAAAAATGTGACTATGTTTTATATTTAAGTGATCCATGTGCAATTTTTTTTAAAAAGTGGTTGTCATGTTAGAGGCTGGAGTACTGGAAAGTGGTTTGGAAACCACTTACATGTGTAATGTCATCTTTAGATAATGTTAATTATTTAATTTAAAAATCAATATTTGTTTTTTTGCTTGTATTTGTACCGTGACACCACACTGCAGTGTGATTTTTTTATAAATTGCTGCATTTTGTTTTTGCTCATATAGTGGTAATGTGTCTTTGGAGTGCCACATCACAGAGCAAATTATATATTGCATCTGTAATATTTTTCCGTCCAATACAAAATGAAGTTGTGTGGTTTTTTTTTTTAAATCTTTTCTTGAACTTGTGGCCTATGTCAGTGTCCTGTACATGTTTTCCTGTGTTGATGTTGCCATAGTGCATATGTGTTTTGGTCATTGTTTTTTTTATTTTTTTTTATTTCTGGTCCTTATGTTTGTTTTAAATAAAAACCAAGCATTTCTAAAATAATAAATGTTTATCAGCATAATGGGTGGATGTATACACAATAGCATGATTTTTTTATATAATTCATTTTATACAGTGTCTGAAAAAAGCAGTACTACTCGTCGGCCAGTAACTCCTATCACATCTGATGATGCTGATGCTGCGGAAGCAGGTAAAGTGTCCATTGTAGTATAGGGTATGCTTGTAAAGGAATGGGCATAACAAAATTGCACTTTCATTAAAAGGTCCATCAAAAGAAGTATGGAGCAGCAGAAGTGGCACTTCTGTAAGACATCACCACAAAAAACCTGTGGCCGAAAAGAAAGCAACGTCGTATGTCCCGGCACAAACACAGCAGGCTACCCCGCCACGAAGATTATCGTCCGTATGTTCTGTACCCCCACTCCAAATTTTGGACACACCTCCAAGACGTCATCCACACTCCCCTCATCTTGATTGTGAGTATCAAACTGAAAAAAATGTGTAATATGTCAGAACATAATCAAAATCAGTCATAACCGCATTAAGTCAAAACACATCAAAAACTAAAATACTTACCACAGTAAGTAAAAGCTGAAATGGAATCCAAGCTAAATGGCCTTGTCCACATCCAGTAAAGATATGTATGTCCACTTGAGCCATACAGTATGACATTGGGTGTAAGATGCTGCAACAAAAAAGCATGTTGGTTTGTTTGCAAAAAGTAAGGTTGTTTTTCCAAAATTCACATGTGTGCTTGAGGTAACATTGCAAAATACATATAAAAACATTACTATGTTTGTTTGAACAAAGCTATAAGGTAACACATTATGTATTCCAATGTGTTTTTATGGTGGAGTATGTGTGAGCTACAATAAAACTAAAGTGTTTGCTTTCACAATTAAGTAACCAGACACATTTGCCTCAAACAGGCATACTGTATGTATGTATTTAAGCTATGAGTGATGATGTTGCTAGCCAGAATAGTTGAAAGCAACAGTGAATGACATGTGTTCCATGTGTAGTGTTTTTTTAACATTTCACAAACATATGGATAGCTAACGGAGATTTGTTTAACATTTCAGCTTCGAGTCCTGGGAACAGCATCCCTCCGCAACAACACCAACACAGTAACATGGAGAAGACAAACATCTTAGAAATGCAGCCATTAATGCAAGGAATGAGCCCCCCAGCACCTGTGAGTACACCACCACAGCAAAGCACACCACCACAACACAGCCCAACAACACCAGGAACACAAGGCCCTGATCAGGTGTTTTGGACTATTTGTGCTAGACAGCAGGCCACTAATGAAGATTGCCTGCGTAAGCAGACACAAATGTTTAACGTATCTTTGGGAATTACCGCACAGGATATAATCGATATAGGAATATAACTTAGTACCAAAATAGAAAATTGAAAAGAAAACTAGGTTTTCTAATTCTTATAGTTTGGTGGTGCACCCAGAGTCAGTATTAAGACTTAAGACAACAAGGAGAAAAGAAGACTCTTTTGTGGGTGCACTCTTGACTTTGAAATATGAAATTAAATATACAAAATATGATATATAATAATAAAATCAACTTTTATTGACAAAAAATTAAGATAAATCGTGGTTAATGAAAGAAATAACAATCAAAAAGACAATATAGGCAAAAATTGCTAATGTATTAATAATAATATACCGGCTGACGGAGTAGATATAGATATTATAAATGGTAAATGTAAATATTTGTAAATTTGTGACGCTGCGTTCCAATAACAGATGAATCCCTGTCCTGTCTTAGTGCCAAAATAAATAATCAATGAGACCTGCATACTGATTACAATTAAGAATATAAATTCCCATTATATCCAGCTGATACAAAGTGAAGAAGCAGTAGGAAATAAGATGGCAGTGTGAATCTGCTGTCAATGTTAGACACTGAGCTTGTGGAATCAATGTGTGCTCTACTACACTGAGTCTTCCTCAATGGTCCCCCACTTGAGTACTGACCCAGCCCAACACTGATTAGCTTCCAAGTTCGGACGGCTTCGGGCGTTTCCAGTGTGGTATGGTAGTAGAGAAAATAGGCGCTAATAGGAAGCTCTGGAATCACTGATGAGAGTTCACGAATTACATAGTATCAAGAAAGAGACAGATATAGGTCAGTAGAGGAAAATAGATGGATCTGCTGCAAATGTTAGACAGGGATATGGCCCTGAATCAATGGTGAGAGTCCATGAAATTAAAATGTAAATAGGAATGGGAAAGAGGAGAAAATAGAGATCTCAGTATAAATTAGGTATCAGCAAAATCATATGTCCTAATGGACTATTAGAAGTTAATAAGGAGCAAAATGGACACGAAAACCACAATCTTTTGCAATTGCTGAGGTGAAGCCAGACAACAGTGTTACCACTGCAAAAAATAGAAATACCAGTGTAAATGAAGTATCAGCAAAATAATATATCCTGATGGACTATTAGAAGTAAATAAGGAGCAAATGGACACAAAAACCACAATCTTTTGCAATTGCTGAAGTGAAGCCAGACAACAGTGTTACCACTGCACAAAATGTATTGAATCGCTACTAAAGGAAGGCAAAGTGATACAATGTGGTCATAAAAATTGACTGTGATAAGAAAACAGAGCTGTAACCACTAAAGGGATACTAATCCTTGGGCTGTAACTGCAGGTTGAGGATGCAGGATACATTTTTAATTATCTCATGATATAAGTGTACATCAAATGGAAAAGTATACTACCGACATCTATGTATTATTGGTGTTAATAGGTAGGTAATGAATATAAATAGCATATATGGCTACCTAAAATTAGCAAAGGCTTAATGAAAAATATGATACAATGAATGAATGAGAAAAATGCTCAGTCAGTGCGGGCCTTAGGATGATCACAAAGGTTGGTATGAAATAGATGTTACCCGCAGTGGCTGTATCGATATGGAGACTCCTTCTATCACGCTGCAGTTTGTCCCGAAATGATGAGGTGCGTAATGCCACCGGCCCGGCAGGAACCCAGGCAGGTGCAGGCGAACGTCCTATAATCTGGTCAGCCTGTACGGAGGAATGTCCGAAGAGACACGGGACCGCCGTAGGTGCAGGGAAGGAGAGCGCTCCGGTCAGCCGATGCGAAGAGATACCAGCAGGGGCACGAGGACCGCCGTGGGTGCAGAGAAGGAGAGCGCTCCGGTCAGCTGATACGAAGAGATACCAGCAGGGGCACGAGACATGGGTGGGTGCAGGAAAGCATCCGCTACCCAGGTCAGCCGGAAACAATCAGGGTCGGAAAAATCAGGGTTGGGAGACGCGTTTCACCCATCCACTGGGCTTGATCACTTCCGGTGGACGGGTGAAACGCGTCTTCCGACCCTGATTTTTCCGACCCTGATTGTTTCCGGCTGACCTGAGTAGCGGACACTTTCCTGCACCCACCCATGTCTCGTGCCCCTGCTGGTATCTCTTCGTATCAGCTGACCGGAGCGCTCTCCTTCTCCGCACCCACGGCGGTCCTCGTGCCCCTGCTGGTATCTCTTCGCATCGGCTGACCGGAGCGCTCTCCTTCCCTGCACCTACGGCGGTCCCGTGTCTCTTCGGACATTCCTCCGTACAGGCTGACCAGATTATAGGTCGTTCGCCTGCACCTGCCTGGGTTCCTGCCGGGCCGGTGGCATTACGCACCTCATCATTTCGGGACAAACTGCAGTGTGATAGAAGGAGTCTCCATATCGATACAGCCACTGCGGGTAACATCTATTTCATACCAACCTTTGTGATCATCCTAAGGCCCGCACTGACTGAGCATTTTTCTCATTCATTCATTGTATCATATTTTTCATTAAGCCTTTGCTAATTTTAGGTAGCCATATATGCTATTTATATTCATTAC
Source organism: Pseudophryne corroboree (assembly GCF_028390025.1). NCBI lineage: Eukaryota > Metazoa > Chordata > Amphibia > Anura > Myobatrachidae > Pseudophryne > Pseudophryne corroboree. The sequence continues at coordinate 204,383,630 of NC_086450.1, read as the reverse complement.
CTACCTATTAACACCAATAATACATAGATGTCGGTAGTATACTTTTCCATTTGATGTACACTTATATCATGAGATAATTAAAAATTTATCCTGTATCCTCAACCTGCAGTTACAGCCCAAGGATTAGAATCCCTTTAGTGGTTACAGCTCTGTTTTCTTATCACAGTCAATTTTTATGACCACATTGTATCACTTTGCCTTCCTTTAGTAGCGATTCAATACATTTTGTGCAGTGGTAACACTGTTGTCTGGCTTCACTTCAGCAATTGCAAAAGATTGTGGTTTTTGTGTCCATTTGCTCCTTATTTACTTCTAATAGTCCATCAGGATATATTATTTTGCTGATACTTCATTTACACTGGTATTTCTATTTTTTGCAGTGGTAACACTGTTGTCTGGCTTCACCTCAGCAATTGCAAAAGATTGTGGTTTTCGTGTCCATTTTGCTCCTTATTAACTTCTAATAGTCCATTAGGACATATGATTTTGCTGATACCTAATTTATACTGAGATCTCTATTTTCTCCTCTTTCCCATTCCTATTTACATTTTAATTTCATGGACTCTCACCATTGATTCAGGGCCATATCCCTGTCTAACATTTGCAGCAGATCCATCTATTTTCCTCTACTGACCTATATCTGTCTCTTTCTTGATACTATGTAATTCGTGAATTCTCATCAGTGATTCCAGAGCTTCCTATTACCGCCTATTTTCTCTACTACCATACCACACTGGAAACGCCTGAAGCCGTCCGAACTTGGAAGCTAATCAGTGTTGGGCTGGGTCAGTACTCAAGTGGGGGACCATTGAGGAAGACTCAGTGTAGTAGAGCACACATAGATTCCACATGCTCAGTGTCTAACATTGACAGCAGATTCACACTGCCATCTTATTTCCTACTGCTTCTTCACTTTGTATCAGCTGGATATAATGGGAATTTATATTCTTAATTGTAATCAGTATGCAGGTCTCATTGATTATTTATTTTGGCACTAAGACAGGACAGGGATTCATCTGTTATTGGAACGCAGCATCACAAATTTACAAATATTTACATTTACCATTTATAATATCTATATCTACTCCGTCAGCCGGTATATTATTATTAATACATTAGCAATTTTTGCCTATATTGTCTTTTTGATTGTTATTTCTTTAATTAACCACGATTTATCTTAATTTTTTGTCAATAAAAGTTGATTTTATTATTATATATCATATTTTGTATATTTCATTTCATATTTCAAAGTCAAGAGTGCACCCACAAAAGAGTCTTCTTTTCTCCTTGCTGTCTTAAGACACAAATGTTTGCAAGCCTACCATCTCACCTCAGAAGAATATCAAGAAATCTAAGTAGACAAAATGAACAAACAACCAGAATAGGCAATACCATGGAACTCATGCGTACAGACATTACACAGGTCATGGGCAACTTACAGCGCATAATGGAAGAACAGCACAGACAACAGCAAAGTTATATGAGCATTTTTCAAAACAATCAAAAGATTAATGAAAGTTTATTCCGAATAGTAGACAATCAGAATGCTGCTACACGTGAACTCAATGCCACCCTCACTAACCTGAATGAAACACTCAGATGCATGCACCAACAGCAAACAAGCAGCAGTTCTGGTATGACTACTCCAAATACCACGCCAGTCTCATCACCACCAAGACGGTCCACCAGAGCACGACAACATGACAGTGCTAAAGGCAAAGGGCAGGACAAGCAGCCACCCAAAAAAAACGTGACAAAAAACAAAGGTTAGACATTTGTGATAAGTAACTCAAAATAGTTTGCAAGTGTTTTTGTTGCTAAAAAAATATAACACTTAGCTCCTTGACATTTTTTTCAACATCATTAATTAAAGTGGGCCAAAAAAAAACACATAAATTTAGTACGCACATTTAATAATTAACATATTTTTTTGGTATTGGAGGAGGGAAATGTTGATGGAGCCATACATACATGTTAGCAGGAAGTAAACTGACCACTTGATTTTTTTCAAATCATTACTCTTTCTAGATTCCAATCATTCTCTTTGCCTGCAGATATATTATTTGCCAGCCAGGCAGAATGTCTTTAGCAGGAAGTAAACTGACCACTTGATTTTTTTCTAATCATTACTCTTTCTAGATTCCAATCATTCTCTTTGCCTGCAGATACAATAATTGCCAGCCAGGCAGAATGTCTTTAGCAGGAAGTAAACTGACCACTTGATTTTTTTCTAATCATTACTCTTTCTAGATTCCAATCATTCTCTTTGCCTGCAGATACAATATTTGCCAGCCAGGCAGAATGTCTTTAGCAGGAAGTAAACTGACCACTTGATTTTTTTCTAATCATTACTCTTTCTAGATTCCAATCATTCTCTTTGCCTGCAGACAATCCAAATTACAATGTTAGTGATACATATCTTAGCTATCTTATCTATACAACATTACAAGAAGAACACAATTGAGTTGCGTAAAAAGCTTGTAATATGTTGCCTTTGTTTTGTTTGAAAAACATTGTCCAAATGAATGTCAGTATTGTTGGGACATGTTTGTGTGTGTAAAAAATTATTAAGCATGTTTTTACACATGATGCTGAATCAAACAAATATGTACTTTTACAACAAAAAACAAAATTGTGTATAATAATGTATATGTGTGGCAAACTGTGTATTTACTTACACATCATCAAGTTTACAGCATCAAACATTAGGAAATAAATTATTCCTGATTACAGTAAGTTTGTGAGTCTTAAATATGATGGTGCATCACACATAGGGACACATGTATTCCTCAAGGCTAACATATTATATGTTGAGGAGTGTTTTTTGGGAACACAGGTTCTCAAACTCGGCCCTCAGGAACCCACACAGTGCATGTTTTGCAGGTCTCCTCATAGAATCACAAGTGACATAATTAGCTCCACCTGTGAACCTTTTCACATATGTCTGTGAGTAATTCATACACCTGTGCTTCTACTGGGTTACGAGAAAAACATGCACTGTGTGTGGTCCTGAGGGCCGAGTTTGTGAACCTGTGCATTAGGACGTTACACACAATGATAAAGTGAAATACTAAATGGATGATGTGGGCTTGTAAGAAATTAGCACTGCAAGTTTACGATCACTTATCCCGACTTAATGCATATCACTCATAATCTGTTGTTTTGAGATTAAAAATACACACAATACACATGCGACATTTGTTTTTCATTTAGCGAGGGTATGTTTGTATGTGTCAAGGAGACAGACACATTCTGAGTAATGGATTTTAGTAAAAAAGGCAAAACATCTATTTATGAATACACAACAAATGAAATAAGCAAACCAAGCTCACCTTAGAAATAGCGATTGATGATCTCTTGCCTAACCTGCCTCCCTACATCAGTACTCCAAGTATCACCAGATGTCTCTAATTCCTCTGCTTGCTGGCTGCTTTCTTCCTCCTCCTCCTCAACATGTGGCAGATGTTGTTGCAAACACATGTTATGAAGAAAGCAGCAGCAGAACACAATTTGAGTCACCTTGGAGGGACTATACAACAAAAGGCCACCAGATTTATCCAGACACCGAAACCTTGATTTCAGCACACCAAAACATCTTTCTATCACATTCCACGTGGACTTATGTGCATTATTGTAATTGTGTTCAGCAGGGGTATCAGGTCGGGACAAAGGAGTTAGAAGCCAAGAGAAACAGCCATATCCTCCATCACCTAAAAGACAGATATAGTAACGTGATTCATGTTAAGATACAGCAACACATAAGTAACACACTGTTTGGCAGATGTATTAACCTGTAGAAGACATAAGGAAGTGAAAAACCAGTGATATGTGCAAGGTAATAAAGGCAGCAGACAATCTGTTTCTAAATGTTAATTTACATATTGGAGCAGATTGGCTGGTGCCTTTATCACCTTGCACAGATCACTGGTTTCACACTTCCTTATGCCTTCTACAGGTTAATATATCTGCACCTGTATTTGGACAAAGTATACGCAGGCCTACACATATCAAATTACATACCCAGCAGCCATCCATCTGGCATTTGTCCGTCCTCAAATTTATCAAAGAGGGATGACTGACTGAGGATGAAGGAGTCATGGCAGCCCCCAGGGTAACCAGCAACAACACTCATTATTTTGAGATTTGCATCACAAACCACCTGCACATTTGTGGAGTGTTCGAAATGGCGGTTTGTATATATGTGCTGCCTGCCCCTAGGTGGTCTCAGCTGAATGTGTGTGCAATCTATGGCTCCAAGCACATTGGGCATGCCAGCCAGCTCATAGAAATCTACCCTGACGGCATGCCACTGAGACTCCTGGGTAGGGAAGCAGATTGAGGCCTCGATGTGGGGCTGCAAAACAGCCAACACCTGTGTGAACATTTTAAAGAACAATAAACATGAGATTTTAGGACCGAACTGGCCACGGAGAAATTAAAACAAACACAAAACAGAAGAGGTTGTTAGGTATACATCACCTGTGTTAAGATTCTTGAAAATGAGGGCTGTGAGATTCCTATGACATCCCCAGACACAGCCTGAAAGCTGCCAGTAGCCATAAAGTGCAACACAGCCAGGAGTTTGTGCAGGCCTGAGACAGGGCGAGAGCGTGCTGTCTCAGGGTCCTATTAGCAGTGGTACTTTATCCCCGATGCTGGGATCATATTTTCCCAATGCCAGCACTAATCAAGGATTATGCTTCGGATGCAGAAAAGAGAAGGCAAGTAAGATTGAAGTTAATTGGAGGGAGGAGGCACAAAATCAATAAAGTCAAATAAAGTGGTGCCAATAAATTCAATAAATCAAAATAAAGGGGGGGGGGTGCAGAAAATCAATAAATCAAAGATTCAAATCAAATATATTTTATCCTTATCTTTTCCATAGCTACAAATTTCCCAGATAATACAGTGATCTTCCTGGTTTTTCAGTGCTACAAATATAAAGTGAGATATACATAAATGTTGTTGTTATTGTTATTTTTATTATTAGTATTAGTACTATTATTATTATTATTATGAAGAAGAAGTAGAAAAATAATATAATTCTAACTGTTTTGTTTAAATTGAAATAATGTAAAATTATGTCAACAAAGAAAACAAAACAACATAAATTATTTTGTACAATGTATTTGTTTATTGCTAGTAAGCTATAAGGCATGTTTTACTGAAAGTTTCCTTTTGAGAAAGGATGATAAAGTAATTTTAACTAGCAAAAGAAAAAAGAAACCGGACGGGGATTCAGAAGACAGCATTAAAAAGAGGAAACTGCTGAATAACGTCGTTATGACATTGCTGTTCCTTCACAACCCGTTCCAAAACAGAATAAAAGCACGGGCCCCCTGCCAGGAGCAACATAAATGTCCAGTGCCCTCTTGGCACCACAGTATGAAGCTATGGTAAGAATGGTGATGACAGATGATATACTGTACAGATTGAAGGCTACAGGGAGGTCATAGCCACCTCTGCATTGAGCTTCAAGGAAAGTATTGCTCGATGGGGAGTAAATAGGTTTCCGAAGTCTGTCCAGAAACAAAAACAGAAGTCACATCACACAGAATAAATCACCGCACTCCTGGATGCTTGGAGTAAGAAAAAGAATTGGAAGCTGAAGATAGAGAAAATATAAAGAGGGAGGTGGCAGTGATGGAGTTGAGAGATGGCGTCAGGCACTTAAGTTCAGTGGGAAAAATTAACGCTATGAATAAAAAAACCTTCTTGATTTCCATATTTAATAAAATGAGATGGATGTTTTCCATGAAAATGCACAGTGGAAGGAAAACGTCAGATTATCTACAATTACAACACTTAAAAGTCAAGTAAATTTTCTAGTGTAACCACTGTCTACTGTGTCTTAGAGTGAAACAAAATTCATAGTAAGACAGTCCATTCCAGTTCAGTAGGATCTGAACATAGGGTTGTGACCTGGCACAGAACAGGTGTGTTATGGGTGGGACAAGTTGGATTAGGCCTTAATGGGTCATGCTTTTTCAATGTAACCATGTCTGTCTGGTAATATACCAATTCACTACAAACCTGTTAAGTCATAGTTTCCTACCCTCCTGCATACAGCAGGAGACTCCTGATTCACTGGTGAGTATCCCACTGCCCTGCAAAGTTCAACAAAACACTTGATTTCCCACTAACTCAACAGGAATCTGGGCTGCACATGTGCAAGTGACAGGTGTTGTGCCTGAACGTAGTTGTGGAGCAATCTTGAGATGTCAGGGTGGAGGAAGACGCAGCCCCACACCACAACCTTCATGCTCTGCTCAACTTCAGTCTAGCAGGACATGTGTTTACCTTAATTTCCTGCCTGAGCTACTGAGCTACCAGATAGAACTCACTGAGGTGCAGCAGCAGGACCTGTCCCAGCAACCCACTGGATCATGGGACACAACAAAAAGATAAGAGCTGGATGAGGAGCAGGGGCGGATTGGGAACTAAAAGTGGCCCTGGAAAAATTACATGAAGTGGCCTCATGTGGGTGGCACCAAATCAATGATAGGCGGAACCAACACCAAAGTAGGTGGGATTAGTACACATGGCCATAATTAGAGAGGTGTGATACGTGCCGTCGCGAAGGGTCCTGAGGGCAGCACATATTGTGTGTGTGACAGTGATATGCACCATGCATACTACTGTCATCTGCCCCGCAACCCCCCGTCACCTCCCACTAATCCAACCCTGAAATGACCGGCATTAGGGTGTGCCTGTGCACACAATGCACACCCCGTACGCACTCCTATGGTCGCGGGTGCAGCAAATGGGGAGGGGGTTGTGAGGAGAGAGAATACAGGAGAGGGTAGCCTGTGTGTGCCGGGCTGTCATCAGAAATTGTGGGGCCCGGGACTGACAAAATAGACAGGGCCCCCCTGTTGTCAGCCCAGGTAGCAATTCATACTTTGATTATGAATACTGTCTCAATACAAAGCTTTTTCAGTGAATGCGTGATAACTAGGAATAATAGCAAGTCATGCTGTGATATCAAACACTGGGCTCAATGGGGGTCATTCCGAGTTGATCGCTCGCTAGCAGTTTTTAGCAGCCATGCAAACGCTATGCCGCCTCCCACTGGGAGTGTATTTTAGCTTAGCAGAATTGCGAGCGGTTGTATCGCAGAGCGCCTGTAAAAAAATTTTGTGTAGTTTCAGAGTAGCTCAAAACCTACTCAGCGCTTGCGATCACTCCAGACTATTCAGTTCCGGATTTGACGTCACACACCCGCCCATGGTTCGCCTAGCCACGCCTGCGTTTTCCCTGGCATGCCTCCGTGTTTCCGAAAACTCCCTGAAAACGGCCAGTTGCCACCCAGAAACGTCCACTTCATGTCAATCACTCTGCGGCAACCCGTGCGACTGAAATGCATTGCTAGATCCTGTGCAAAAATGCATTGTTCGTTGTGCCTGTACGTCGTGCGTGCGCATTGCACCGCATGCGCAGAACTGACGTTTTTTTAGCCTGATTTCTGCGCTGCGAACAAATGCAGCTAGCAATCAACTCGGAATGACCACCTATGTCAGAACATGGGAGCCCTGGCCTGGGCTAGCAGTTTTACTATCCACGTGGACATCTATGGGGAATAGTAACCTGTGGTGAGCAGAGCGAGCCCGCGAGAGTACACATTTTAATGTTCTGAACAAGTTTAATGATGGTTTGAAGTAGTTTAGTTATGCTAATCTAGGGGGTCCCATGTTCTGTACCTGAACCCAAACACTGTCCTACCACACAGCGTATTCAGTGACCGTACACTACTGTGATGTCAACCAGTGCCAAGCAGAGCCCAGAGTGAAAATTTCCTTTGCACCCCTTCTACAAAAAATCTAATATAGCTCCATGTAAGCATAATGATACTGGTGCACCACATGGCACATATCGCATCGCTAACCTTTCGCCTTTTTTACCCAGATTGTGTACTTAATTCAATAACAGTGTGCTAAATACTTGGGATTAGTATTTTTACTGACCTCTTTACACCCTACACTACATAAGGGACCCTTCTATACCCTCCACCACTACATTACTGACCCCTCTACACCCTACACTACATAAGGGACCCTTCTATACCCTCCACCAATACATTACTGACCCTTCTACACCCTACACTAAATCACAGATCCCCTTTACACCTTACACTATGTTACTGACCCCTCTACACCCTACACTACATCACTGACCCCTCTACACCTTACACTACATCACTGACCCCTCCACACCTTATATTACGTTACTGACCCCTCTACAACTTACACTACGTTACTGACCCCTCTACACCCTACACTACATTACTGACCCTTCTACACCCTACACTACATTACTGACTCCTCTACACTACATCACTGACCCCTCTACACCCTAAACTACTGACCCCTCTACACCCTACCCTACTGACCCCTCTATACCCTACTGACCCCTCTATACCCAATGCTACTGACCCCTCTATACCCTACTGACCCATCTATACCCAACGCTACTGACCCCTCTATACCCTGCACTACTGACCACTCTATACCCTACACTACTGACACCTCTATACCCTATGCTACTGACCCTATATCCTACCCTACTGACCACCCTATACCCTACTGACCCCTCTATACCCAACGCTACTGACCCCTCTATACCCAATGCTACTGACCACTCTATACCCTACACTACTGACACCTCTATACCCTATGCTACTAACCCTATACCCTACTGACCCCTCTATACCCAACGCTACTGACCCCTCTATACCCTACACTACTGACCCCTCTATACCCTACACTACTGACCCCTCTATACCCTACTGACCCCTCTATGCCCAATGCTACTGACCCCTCTATACCCTACTGACCCCTCTATACCCAACGCTACTGACCCCTCTATACCCTACACTACTGACCACTCTATACCCTACACTACTGACACCTCTATACCCTATGCTACTAACCCTATACCCTACCCTACTGACCACCCTATACCCTACTGACCCCTCTATACCCAATGCTACTGACCGCTCTATACCCAATGCTACTGACCCCTCTATACCCTACACTACTGACCATTCTATACCCTACGCTACTGACCCCTCTATACCCTACACTACTGACCCTTCTATACCCTACACTACTGACCCCTCTATACCCTACTGACCCCTCTATACCCAATGCTACTGACCCCTCTATACCATACTGACCCCTCTATACCCTACAATACTGACCACTCTATACCCTACGCTACTGACCCCTCTATACCCTGCACTACTAACCCCTCCATACCCTACCCTACTGACCACTCTATACACTACACCACAGCTGCCACTAGTACTGCCCATCAAAAACATTGATAAATTATTGCCATAGTGTGCTCCAATGCAGGTGTTATAGTAAAGTACCACCTCTGTTGGGGATCACTTAATCCATCATGTAACCCCACCACCAACACCTATCCCCATTATATCTCAGACCACACGTAACCATTCAGGCATGGTGGAATTTGTGGCTGTAAAGCAGAGGTACAACAAGCTCCAGCATTCCTGGACTTGTGTGGTGCCACTATGTTAATATCACAATGCTTACATAGGACTAAGGCTCATTGCAACAGTACATCACAAAATGTCACCTGCAATAGGGTTGTCCCTATATGCACCCAATACTACAGAAATAAACAAAAATGCCCCCGTTGTGTCTGTTCCCCCATACATGGCAGCGGGGACTCACCGTGTTGCTGTTCAGATGATGGAACTTGTAAGTAAGCATCGCTGCCTGTTGCATGTAGCAGCAGTGAGTTCCTCCTATACAGCGTTCTTTCAGTGCTGCTCCAATTCAGTGTGGAAGCAGCCAGCAGGAATGAGGATCTCCCGCCAAACCACTTTCAACTTACACTGAAGTCAGAACACGGTTGATGGAAACACGCTGGACGCCGAGGTGCAGAGCTCCTCACCCTCTCTTACTCTGCTCATCCAAGAGTACTGGGTAGGAGCCTGAGAGAGGTCAGGCATGAGGTGCCCAATTGAGAGACTGAGCAGTACTAAAGCCGTGGTCTCTGCTGGTACTGATCGGACTAGGAAGCTGGAGCTGCAGACAGGAAGAGGTGTAGGCTGCCTTTAAAATGACAAGCACAACCTCAACACTGAACAGATCCCCGGCCCAGCACCGACCGTGAGCCATTCGCAGCTCACTGACCGGCAACTAATCAAGGTGGCCACTCGGATTGGCTGCGGGTCCGTGAGATAAGACTGACTTACAGTCGGCTCCAAATTTGAAATGATCCTGCTGACTGATGGTCTGCTGCGGGGCTCCATCTCTGTCCGGGCCCGGGATAGAAGTCCCTGCAACCCCCCTTGATGGCAGCCCTGTGTGTGTGTGTGTGGTGGGGTGGAGGGGTTTGGTCGTCGGTGCCGCGAATGGGGGGAGGGGGGGTTTGGGGTTCTGAGGGGAGAGATACAGGAGAGCGTAGCCCGTGTGTGTGGAGGAGGGGGGTCGTGGGAGCCGCAAATGGAGGGGAGGGGGTTTGGGGCACTGAGGGGAGAGAAACAGAAGAGGGTAGCCTGTGGGGGAGGGGGGGGGGGTCGCAGGTGCTGCGAATGGGGGCAGGGGTGGGATGGTGCTCTGAGGATTGAGATACAGAAAATGGTGGCCTGTGGGGGAAGGGGGGTCGCAGATGCCGCACAAGGGGAAGAGGTGGTTTGGGGCTCTGAGGGGAGAGAAACTAAAGAGGGTAGCCTGTGGGGTGAGGAGGGTCGCGGGTGCTGCGAATGGGGGGAGGGGTTGGTTTTTAGGGCTCTGAGGGGAGAAAAACAGAAGAGGGTAGCCTGTGGGGGGGAGGGGGGTCACGGGTGACGCGAATGGGGGGAGGAGATGGTTTTGGGGCTTTGAGGGGAGAGAAGCAGAAGAGGGTAGCCTGTGGGGGTCGCAGGTGTGAATGGGGGGGAGGTTTGGAGCTGGGAGGGGAGCATGTGGGGGGGGGGTGTCGTGGAGCTTTTGGTGCAGTGGGAGGAGGGAGGAAAGAGAGCAGAGCACTGAGAGCAGGAAAGGAGAATTGAGGGTGGAGGGGGAGGAAACAAGAGGCCCTGGTCGAGAGTGACAGGAAAAAGAGAGGGCAGCCACTCACTGCATGGCCATGTGTCAGTTTCTGCTGCACTGCTTTGGGTGGGTGACGGCTGGGGACTGGCGGAGCTCAGTCTCCAGTGTCTCACGGCTGCAAAGGCACAGAGCTCCTCCAAGCTGCTGTCAGGAATAATAGCAAGTGTGATTCATGAGCCACTGGGGGCGAGGCCACAAGCTGTATTCGGCCCCGGACTACAGCCGGCCTGCCGGGGAACTTCCCGGTGACTTTAAGGGCCAATCCGGCCCTGATGAGGAAGGAGGCAGAGAAATGGAGAGTGAGGTATCAAATGGCTGATGACACTGGGAAGGTTCTCAGTCATCATTATACCCTGCTGCAGTGCTGGCGGCCGTCTGCTCCTCCTCTTCCTCCTTGTATATATCACCTTAAAATACTATGCATATACAGTATCCTGCCTCATCATTATTCCCTGCTGCGTGACTGACCCCCCCCCACTATAAATATATCACCACACTAATCTATGTATATATCCTGCCTCATCATTATTCCCTGCTACCTGCTGCTCCTCTTACTGTATATATATCACTTCACTATACTATGTATATATAGTACCATAGTTGCCTACCCTCCCGCATCCTGCAGGACACTCCAGGTTCACTGTATAGTTTCCCGCTACCCTGCGTTGTAAATAAAAAAAATCCTGGATTCCCCTGCCACCATAAGTCTGAATTTGATGAGGGTGGGACCTGGACGAGAGGACCCGACCCCTGACAAAAGCCGCAAGCTCCAACTCTGAGCCTACTGCTTCCCCCACCATCCCACCCATGTCAAGGACAACCTGACCAGGAAGCAGGTGAGAGTGAGACCGGAGCCAGCAAGGATCCCTCCTCGATCAGTGCTGCATTGGTGAGTATTGCTACAGCCTGAGGCACCCTTACCCTTTTATCAGCGTGACATACTCCTTACCTGTTGTAGCTTTGCCCTCCTGGTGGCCTTGATGAGCACCCCTGCTATTGCGAAACTGGACAGTGCTCTCTCTTTGCTATATGCATGCGGACCAGGACTGCTTCCTTTACCCGCACTAAGACTGTTCTCCTGTGCTGCTTTAGCCTTGTCTTCTGGCAGGGTGCTGGCTGCGGAGCACTTCTCTGAGTGACAACAGATCACTCCTGAGTGACAATAGATACAGCCATTGCTGGAGATAGACACTCCTCCTAAATGGTGAGCCATGCTGTGTGCGGTGTACTCTGATGCAATCTATAATCTCCCTGAAACTACTTTTCAAAAGTTGGCAAGTATGATAAAAGTAGAATATGCCCAAATATTAGACTTTGATCTCTTGATGGTATTTTTGTGAATATTAATCCAGTTTACAAAATAATGAAATATCACATGGATAACCTTACAAGATAAACAAGCTTGCAATACACCTGACAATCCAGTTGCTTTGCCCAATCATGGGGCTGTATCATGTGTCTGATTTAGCAAAACACCTGCTGTATATAAGCATGTACAGGCACATATGCAAGTTTTTCAGTACTCTCATATAAAGTTTTAGTGATTTACAAAAAGAACAATCGAAATTGATCCAAAAATACACAGTAAAATAATTGTGCATTCTCCATACAAAAAATTTCAAATGATGAAAAAGTTTGTTTATTCAGACAATATTCACAAAAAAGACATAGCCAAAGTGCATATGTGCAAGTCGACGTTTCGGTCCATATAGGACCTTCTTCAGGACAAACAGCTATGCACCAGTACAGCAACACAGCCAAAGAGTAGAATGAATTAACATCCACAGTGTAGAGGTATACAGTATAAACCCAGACCAATTACCCACGTGGCCACAGTGTAGGAGAATTGCATTATGGGATACCAAAAAAAAAAAAAAAAAGAAACTCATACAAATACATATACACAAAATAATATATATCCTGATGATCAGCGCTCAAAGCGTTAGCATACAAAACACATTATAAGTGTGGAAAAGGAGTATAAACTAGTGATGTGCACCGGAAATTTTTCGGGGTTTGTGTTTTGGTTTTGGATTCGGTTCCACGACCGTGTTTTGTATTCGGACGCGTTTTGGCAAAAACTCCCTGAAATTTTTTTTGTCGGATTCGGGTGTGTTTTGGATTCGGGTGTTTTTTACAAAAAACCCTAAAAAACAGCTTAAATCTTAGAATTTGGGGGTCATTTTGATCCCATAGTATTATTAACCTCAATAACCATAATTTCCACTCATTTTCAGTCTATTATGAACACCTCACACCTCACAATATTATTTTTAGTCCTAAAATTTGCCCCGAGGTCGCTGGATGGCTAAGCTAAGCGACACAAGTGGCCGACACAAACACCTGGCCCATCTAGGAGTGGCACTGCAGTGTCAGGCAGGATGGCCCTTCCAAAAAATACTCCCCAAACAGCACATAACGCAAAGAAGAAAAAAAAGAGGCGCAATGAGGTAGCTGTGTGAGTAAGATAAGCGACCCAAGTGGCCGACACAAACACCTGGCCCATCTAGGAGTGGCACTGCAGTGTCAGGCAGGATGGCCCTTCAAAAACTACTCCCCAAACAGCACATGACGCAAAGAAGAAAAAAAAGAGGCGCAATGAGGTAGCTGTGTGAGTAAGATAAGCGACCCAAGTGGCCGACACAAACACCTTGCCCATCTAGGAGTGGCACTGCAGTGTCAGGCAGGATGGCCCTTCCAAAAACTACTCCCCAAACAGCACATGACGCAAAGAAGAAAAAAAAGAGGCGCAATGAGGCAGCTGTGTGAGTAAGATAAGCGACCCAAGTGGCCGACACAAACACCTGGCCCATCTAGGAGTGGCACTGCAGTGTCAGGCAGGATGGCCCTTCCAAAAAATACTCCCCAAACAGCACATGACGCAAAGAAGAAAAAAAAGAGGCGCAATGAGGTAGCTGTGTGAGTAAGATAAGCGACCCAAGTGGCCGACACAAACACCTGGCCCATCTAGGAGTGGCACTGCAGTGTCAGGCAGGATGGCCCTTCCAAAAACTACTCCCCAAACAGCACATGACGCAAAGAAGAAAAAAAAGAGGTGCAATGAGGTAGCTGTGTGAGTAAGATAAGCGACCCAAGTGGCCGACACAAACACCTGGCCCATCTAGGAGTGGCACTGCAGTGTCAGGCAGGATGGCACTTCCAAAAAATACTCCCCAAACAGCACATGACGCAAAGAAGAAAAAAAAGAGGCGCAATGAGGTAGCTTTGTGAGTAAGATAAGCGACCCAAGTGGCCGACACAAACACCTGGCCCATCTAGGAGTGGCACTGCAGTGTCAGGCAGGATGGCCCTTCTAAAAAATACTCCCCAAACAGCACATGACGCAAAGAAAAATGAAAGAAAAAAGAGGTGCAAGATGGAATTGTCCTTGGGCCCTCCCACCCACCCTTATGTTGTATAAACAGGACATGCACACTTTAACCAACCCATCATTTCAGCGACAGGGTCTGCCACACGACTGTGACTGAAATGACTGGTTGGTTTGGGCCCCCACCAAAAAAGAAGCAATCAATCTCTCCTTGCACAAACTGGCTCTACAGAGGCAAGATGTCCACCTCATCATCATCGTCCGATTCATCACCCCTTTCACTGTGTACATCCCCCTCCTCACAGATTATTAATTCGTCCCCACTGGAATCCACCATCTCAGATCCCCGTGTACTTTCTGGAGGCAATTGCTGCTGGTGAATGTCTCCATGGAGTAATTGATTATAATTCATTTTAATAAACATCATCTTCTCCACATTTTCTGGAAGTAGCCTCGTACGCCGATTGCTGACAAGGTGAGCGGCGGCACTAAACACTCTTTCGGAGTACACACTGGAGGGAGGGCAACTTAGGTAGAATAAAGCCAGTTTGTGCAAGGGCCTCCAAATTGCCTCTTTTCCCTGCCAGTATACGTACGGACTGTCTGACGTGCCTACTTGGATGCGGTCACTCATATAATCCTCCACCATTCTTTCAATGGTGAGAGAATCATATGCAGTGACAGTAGACGACATGTCAGTAATCGTTGGCAGGTCCTTCAGTCCGGACCAGATGTCAGCATCAGCAGTCGCTCCAGACTGCCCTGCATCACCGCCAGCGGGTGGGCTCGGAATTCGTAGCCTTTTCCTCACACCCCCAGTTGCGGGAGAATGTGAAGGAGGAGATGTTGACAGGTCGCGTTCCGCTTGACTTGACAATTTTCTCACTAGCAGTTCTTTGAACCCCTGCAGACTTGTGTCTGCCGGAAAGAGAGATCCAACGTAGGTTTTAAATCTAGGATCGAGCACGGTGGCCAAAATGTAGTGCTCTGATTTCAACAGATTGACCACACGTGAATCCTGGTTAGGCGAATGAAGGGCTCCATCCACAAGTCCCACATGCCTAGCGGAATCGCTCTGTTTTAGCTCCTCCTTCAATGCCTCCAGCTTCTTCTGCAAAAGCCTGATGAGGGGAATGACCTGACTAAGGCTGGCAGTGTCTGAACTGACTTCACGTGTGGCAAGTTCAAAGGGCAGCAGAACCTTGCACAACGTTGAAATCATTCTCCACTGCGCTTGAGACAGGTGCATTCCACCTCCTTTGCCTATATCGTGGGCAGATGTATAGGCTTGAATGGCCTTTTGCTGCTCCTCCATCCTCTGAAGCATATAGAGGGTTGAATTCCACCTCGTTACCACCTCTTGCTTCAGATGATGGCAGGGCAGGTTCAGGTTTTTTTGGTGGTACTCCAGTCTTCTGTACGCGGTGCCTGTACGCCGAAAGTGGCCCGCAATTCTTCTGGCCACCGACAGCATCTCTTGCACGCCCCTGTCGTTTTTTAAATAATTCTGCACCACCAAATTCAAGGTATGTGCAAAATATGGGACATGCTGGAATTTGCCCAGATGTAATGCGCACACAATATTGCTGGCGTTGTCCGATGCCACAAATCCCCAGGAGAGTCCAATTGGGGTAAGCCATTCTGCGATGATCTTCCTCAGTTGCCGTAAGAGGTTTTCAGCTGTGTGCGTATTCTGGAAAGCGGTGATACAAAGCGTAGCCTGCCTAGGAACGAGTTGGCATTTGCGAGATGCTGCTACTGGTGCCGCCGCTGCTGTTCTTGCAGCGGGAGGCTATACATCTACCCAGTGGGCTGTCACAGTCATGTAGTCCTGAGTCTGCCCTGCTCCACTTGTCCACATGTCCGTGGTTAAGTGGACATTGGGTACAACTGCATTTTTTAGGACACTGGTGACTCTTTTTCTGACGTCCGTGTACATTCTCGGTATCGCCTGCCTAGAGAAGTGGAACCTAGATGGTATTTGGTAAAGGGGGCACACTACCTCAAGCAATTGTCTAGTTCCCTGTGAACTAACGGCGGATACTGGATGCACGTCTAATACCAACATAGTTGTCAAGGCCTCAGTTATCCGCTTTGCAACAGGATGACTGCTGTGATATTTCATCTTCCTCGCAAAGGACTGTTGGACAGTCAATTGCTTACTGGAAGTAGTACAAGTGGTCTTCCGACTTCCCCTCTGGGATGACGATCGACTCCCAGCAGCAACAACAGCAGCGCCAGCAGCAGTAGGCGTTACACTCAAGGATGCATCGGAGGAATCCCAGGCAGGAGAGGACTCGTCAGACTTGCCAGTGACATGGCCTGCAGGACTATTGGCTTTCATGGGTAAGGAGGAAATTGACACTGAGGGAGTTGGTGGTGTGGTTTGCGCGAGCTTGGTTACAAGAGGAAGGGATTTACTGGTCAGTGGACTGCTTCCGCTGTCGCCCAAAGTTTTTGAACTTGTCACTGACTTATTATGAATGCGCTGCAGGTGACGTATAAGGGAGGATGTTCCGAGGTGGTTAACGTCCTTACCCCTACTTATTACAGCTTGACAAAGGCAACACACGGCTTGACACCTGTTGTCCGCATTTCTGTTGAAATACTTCCACACTGAAGAGCTGATTTTTTTTGTATTTTCACCAGGCATGTCAATGGCCATATTCCTCCCACGGACAACAGGTGTCTCCCTGGGTGCCTGACTTAAACAAACCACCTCACCATCAGAATCCTCCTGGTCAATTTCCTCCCCAGCGCCAGCAACACCCATATCCTCATCCTGGTGTACTTCAACACTGACATCTTCAATTTGACTATCAGGAACTGGACTGCGGGTGCTCCTTTCAACACTTGCAGGGGGCGTGCAAATGGTGGAAGGCGCAAGCTCTTCCCGTCCAGTGTTGGGAAGGTCAGGCATCGCAACCGACACAATTGGACTCTCCTTTGGGATTTGTGATTTCGAAGAACGCACAGTTCTTTGCTGTGCTTTTGCCGCAAGTCTTTTCTTTTTTCTAGCGAGAGGATGAGTGCTTCCATCCTCATGTGAAGCTGAACCACTAGCCATGAACATAGGCCAGGGCCTCAGCCGTTCCTTGCCACTCCGTATCGTAAATGGCATATTGGCAAGTTTACGCTTCTCCTCAGACGCTTTTAATTTTGATTTTTGGGTCATTTTTTTACTGATCTTTTGTGTTTTGGATTTTACATGCTCTGTACTATGACATTGAGCATCGGCCTTGGCAGACGACGTTGATGGCATTTCATCGTCTCGGCCATGACTAGTGGCAGCAGCTTCAGCACGAGGTGGAAGTGGATCTTGATCTTTCCCTATTTTTTTAACCTCCACATTTTTGTTCTCCATATTTTGCGCACAACTAAAAGCCACCACAGGTATACAATGTAGATGGATGGATAGTATAGTATTACTTATACTTATGGACGACGAGTGCACTGACGACACAGAGGTAGGTACAGCCGTGGCCTACCGTACTGCTGCTTAGTGCTTATATATAAATATAATATACTGTATAACGGACCTGGTGGACAGTGTCAGCAGACTGCTAAACAAACTAGTATGAAGAAAGAAAAAAAAAACCACCACAGGTATACAATGTAGATGGATGGATAGTATAGTATTACTTATACTTATGGACGACGAGTGCACTGACGACACAGAGGTAGGTACAGCCGTGGCCTACCGTACTGCTGCTTAGTGCTTATATATATGATATACTGTATAACGGACCTGGTGGACAGTGTCAGCAGACTGCTAAACAAACTAGTATGAAGAAAGAAAAAAAACACCACAGGTATACAATGTAGATGGATGGATAGTATAGTATTACTTATACTTATGGACGACGAGTGCACTGATGACACAGAGGTAGGTACAGCCGTGGCCTACCGTACTGCTGCTTAGTGCTTATATATAAATATAATATACTGTATAACGGACCTGGTGGACAGTGTCAGCAGACTGCTAAACAAACTAGTATGAAGAAAGAAAAAAAAAACACCACAGGTATACAATGTAGATGGATGGATAGTATAGTATTACTTATACTTATGGACGACGAGTGCACTGACGACACAGAGGTAGGTACAGCCGTGGCCTACCGCACTGCTGCTTAGTGCTTAATTATATATATAATATACTGTATAACGGTCAGACCTGGTGGACACTGTCAGCAGACTGCTATTAACAAACTAGCATGAAGAAAGAAAAAAAAAACACCACAGTGTTTTTCAGGCAGACAAACGTATACTGGACTGGTGGTCACTGTCAGCAAAACTGTGCACTGTACTCCTGCTATAACTGCTCCCCAGTCCCCACAATTAGGCAGTGTGAGCAGTGCACTCAGCACAGATATATCATGCAGCAGTGCAGCACACTGAGTGAGCACAGATATGGTGGAGCGTTTTTTTTCAGGCAGAGAAACAACGGATTAAACTCAAAACCCTGCACTGTACTCCCTAACAGCTGCTCCCCGTCCCCAATCCTCCCCACAATTAAAACTAAGTCACTCAGTTTTTTTTTTCTCTAATACAACGGAGAGGACGCCAGCCACGTCCTCTCCCTATCAATCTCAATGCACGTGTGAAAAATGGCGGCGACGCGCGGCTCCTTATATAGAATCCGAGTCTCGCGAGAATCCGACAGCGGGATGATGACGTTCGGACGCGCTCGGGTTAACCGAGCAAGGCGGGAGGATCCGAGTCGCTCGGACCCGTGTAAAAAAAAGGTGAAGTTCGGGCGGGTTCGGATTCCGAGGAACCGAACCCGCTCATCACTAGTAGTATTGTTCCTCAAGATACACAAAAATTGAGAAATGGGTAGCCCTTCCTTGAAGGGACTTGGATGAAGACTAGTAGAGTGTAGTAACGAATTACGATCAGTTTCCTTCCTATATAAGGTGGTTTCAAGTTTGGACCCACTTCAGAAAATCGTAACATTCAAAAAATGTTGACTTGTATCATTAATATCACTCATAAACCTAATAGTGGAATCGAGAGTATTTAAATAATCAACCATTGCAGTGAATTGCCTATGGGTACCGAGCCATATCATAAATAAATCGGTAATATATCTCTTGTAATAAGGAATTAAGGATATATATATTTTATGGCAGAACCACATAGACATACACTCCAGATCACTTTATTTAAACAGCAGCACAGCATTCCTAGTTTTAATAAACACAAGCAGTACAGATTTCAAAGGCTCCTAACGTAACCCAGGCCCCCAACCTATCACCTGGCCACTTGCTGTCATTAGGAGCCATGACCTACTGAACAAACACATTTTTAAAGGTAGCAGACAGTCCTGTCATTCCATATTATCCTCATGCGGAATCATGGTATCCCTGCCACAAAATATATATACAGTTGCAAGAAAAACTATGTGAACACCGTTTGGAATTTCCTGGATTTGTGCATAAATTGGACATTAAATGTGCTCTGATCTTCATCTAAGTCACAACAATAGACAAACACAGTCTGCTGAAACTAATATCACACAAACAATTATATGTTCTCATGTTTTTATTGAACACACCATGTAAACATTCACAGTGCAGGGTGGACAAAGTATGTGTTCCCCTAGGCTAATGACTTATCCAAGATCTAATTTGAGTCAGGAGTCAGCCAACCTGGAGTCCAATCAATAAGACAAGATTGGAGGTGTTGGTTAAAAAACACACACTAGTTTTGAGTTTGCAATTTCTCAAGAAGCATTGCCTGATGTGAACCATGCCTCTCAGAAAAAAAGCTCTCAGAAGACCTACGATTAAAAATTGTTTACTTGCATAAAGCTGGAAAGGGTTACAAAAAAGCCTTGATGTTCATCAGTCCATGGTAAGACAAATTGTGTATAAATGGAGAAAGTTCAGCACTGTTGCTACTCTCCCTAGGAGTGGATGTCCTGTAAAGATGACTGCAAGAGCACAGCGCAGAATGCTCAATGAGGTGAAGAAGAATCCTAGAGTGTCAGCTAAAGACTTACAGAAATCTCTGGCACATGCTAACATCTCTGTTGACGAATCTACCATACGTAAAACATTGAACAAGAGTGGAGTTCATGAGAGGATACCATGGAGGAAGCCACTGCTGTCTAAAAAAAATTGCTGCACGTTTGAAGTTTGCAAAAGAGCACCTGAATGTTCCACAGCACTACTGGAAAAATATTCTGTGGATAGATGAAACCAAAGTTGAGTTGTTTGGAAGGAACACACAACACTATGTGTGGAGAAAAAAAGGCACAGCACACCAACATCAAAACCTCATCCCAACTGTGAAGTATGGTGGAGGGGGCATCATGGTTTGGGGCTGCTTTGCTGCCTCAGGGCTTGGACAGATTGCTATCATCGACGGAAGAATTAATTCCCAAGTTTATCAAGACATTTTGCAGAATAACTTAAAGCCATCTGTCCACCAATTGAAGCTCAACAGAAGATGGGTGATGCAACAGGACAACGACCCAAAGCACAGATGTAGATCAACAACAGAATGGCTTCAACAGAAGAAAATATGCCTTCTGGAGTGGCCGAGTCAGTGTCTTGGACCTCAACCCGATTGAGATTCTGTGGCATGACCTCAAGAGAGCGATTCACACTAGACAACCCAAGAATATTGCTGAACTGAAACAGTTTTGTAAAGAGGAAGGGTCCAAAAGTCCCCCTGACCGTTGGGCAGGTCTGATATGCAACTATAGGAAACATTTAGTTGAGGTTATTGCTGCCAAAGGATGGTCAACCAGTTATTAAATCCAATGGTTCGCATATATCGCATATACAAATTCTCTTTGGCCATTAAAATTATTTAATCTGAATCTGGGGACATTTACTCTGCCTAAACTGCAGCTCCTCTGGTTGGTGGAAATTATAGGCACTTGCCTTCACCAATTCTGTAGAAAATACCCTGAGGTAGTCCTGGTAAAGGACGAAACGCGTAGGGTTAAAAGGTGAATAGGATACTCCATTTACATTCAGAGATTTTCCACCACGGAGCTTACATCTTGAGGTGGTTGGTGGCACATGTGATACATCTGTCTCGGTGTAATAATGGGTTCCCACAGAACACCTTATTTATGATGTAATAATTGTTTTGCTGTACAATTTTAGTAGGATGTTACAATAAACATCAGACGTTTTATTAATTGTGGGCTTCATGTACTCACCCCCCCGTGCTCCCCTTTAATCCAGATATGAGCAGACAGATAATGAGCTACAGCACAGATTTGACCAATGGAAAATAAGAATGCATCAGTGTGCGTGGATGCTAAAGGGGAGTACATAGAAGGGGAACAGAGTTGACATGTACTTAATATAATTAAGCATAAATTATAGCATCCGTCTCATTCTTTGATAGCCACACCTCATAACTGCTGAGGATAATAGCAGTATTGCAATTGACTGAATACTTGTTTTTAAAAATAGATGCTTAACATATCACATTTTGAATGCAATGCATCCCACCACTCATCGCAAGCAAAACAGCATTTACTGTATTAACACCATATGCTTGAAGAAAATCACAAAAAACAGCTCTTCCAGTTAAGAGCCATCCTTTATGAAAGAATGCCTTCTGGGTTTAAGACCCGGCAATCCTTCTGTGTATGCGTTTAGTGGCGCACGTGCCCATCGGTTTCTATTTGGGCATTGCTATCTAAGATGCTGTTGCTAACCGCATCCAAGCACCGGAGCTTGGCACATATGCAGTAAGCGGCCAAACTTCCAACAATGCAATTTTCGGAAGATTGACCACAAAACACAGCTTGATGCATTCCACCCAAAATTAGGTCAGCCATGTGATATTCTGCTTTGGTAAAATGTTGACATCAAAGCAAGAAGTGTCCATCTTCCGCTGGCCGACCAAGGCTAGGTTTGACTGCAGAATAGTCCTTTTAGACTTAGCAGTGTTTATTTTTAATGGTTTTTAAAGTTTAGTAAAATCGTTCAAGCTGAGGCAGTTCTAGAGAGGATATGAACCGTGTGCAGACTCTGTGAGAGCCCCATCCTCTCTGGCAG
The DNA here is from genome assembly GCF_028390025.1 of Pseudophryne corroboree. NCBI lineage: Eukaryota > Metazoa > Chordata > Amphibia > Anura > Myobatrachidae > Pseudophryne > Pseudophryne corroboree. Next base: position 204,361,212 of record NC_086450.1, on the reverse strand, counting down.
CACATAAAACTCTGGGGTTGAGCAAGGGGGTACTGAAATGTCTATGGGAACATTGCACCCATGCTACGCTCCCTGTGACTTATCTATTACCTGGAATATAGTGACCACAACATTTTCCCAGGGACGTTTGTACTAAGCCTTAGAGAGTGTTAAAGTGGAGAGAGATAAAGTACCAACCAATCAGCTTTTAAATGTCATCTTAAAAGCTGTGTTTGAAAAATTACAAGAGCTAATTGGCTGGTGCTTTATCTGGGAAGTAGTAATGATCCCGGCGGCCAAGATCCTGGTGGTCTCCATACCGACACCGGGATCCCAGCTGCCAGAGTGCCGGCAGAAGCCCAAAGGTTATTAACACTCCCAGAACTGGTGGCAAATGCAGCGAGCCACCGATCCTGCAGTATGGTCAGCGCAGCGAGCCCGCATTCTGGTGACCAGGATCCCAGTGTCGGTATGATGACTGCTGGTGTCCTGGCTGCCCGTCAAGCATACCCAATGCCTTTCTCTATCTCCACTTTATCACTCTTCAAGGCTTAGAACATCTGCTCCCCAGTGATTTCTGCTGCTCTGCAGTGATAACTGACATGGGATACCAGAGAGATGATTACTATTATGGGTGCAGCAGGTGCAGTGTAGATCCCCCTGGACCTAAGTGCCTGTGTGGGGATCAGTATGACATACCAGTAGCCGGGATTCCGGCCATCAGTAACTGACAATGAAATCCCAGCCATCAGTATGTCGGCAGTCGGGCAAGCACAAAGAGTCCCCTTGAGGACTCACTGTACTTGCCACACTGCAGCCTCAGTTCTATTCCCACTCTATGGGTGTCGTGGACACTCAAGAGTGGGAGGAGCCGGGATTCTGGTAGCCAGCATTGTCAGTAGACGGGATTCTGACGTCGGTATTCTGACTGCTGGGATCCCAACTGTCGGCAACTTAACTGCATCCAACTGTGTGCACTGCACACCCTGCTCCCATTATATATATACTTCCATGACCCAGTATAAACAAAACATTATTTATAAACCAAATATAAATCATGCATAATAATATTATTAATCATGGTTATTCTCTAATTAGTTTATTATTCCTCTTTTATTTTTAAATAACCCTAAATCTATCCGGCCCCAACCTACACTTCCATCCACTCAGTCTCAAGCCTTTTTCTGTGGTGTTACTTTACTATGGAAATTAAAAATTTATTAGCTTACTATAAATATAAAAAAAATACATGTGAAAAATGGTCGAAAAAAATCGAAATAACCGTAAATCTATCCAGCCTCCAACTTCCTCTTCCAGCCAACCAGTTTCACGCCTTATTTTATGGTGTTATTCTACTAAGAGTATTCAAAATGTATTAACTTACTATACATATTGAAAAAAATACGTTTAAAAATCGGTAAAAAATCTAAATATCCCTAAATCTTTCCAGCCTCCAACCTCACCTTCCAGCCAGCCAGTCTCATGCCTTTCTCTATGGTGTTATCCTACTATGAATATTAAAAAATTATTAACTTACTATAAATATAAAAAATACACGTGAAAAACTGTAAAAAATCTAAATATCCCTAAATCTATCCAGCCTCCAACCTCCCCTGCCAGCCGGCCAGCCTCACTCTTTTCTCTATGGTGTTATCCTACTATGAATATTAAAAATGTATTAACTTCCTATACATATTAAAAAATATATGTTAAAAATGGTAAAAAAAAATCTAAATAACCCTAAATCTATCCAGCCTCCAACCTCCCCTTCCAGCCAGCTAGTATGATTCTATTTTCTATGGTGTTAGTCTATTATATAACCCACTATTAGGATAACTATCTACCTACTACTATGAATACAAATATTCTTAAAATATTAATCTAAAAAATCTAAAAAAATATCTCTAACAATGTTTTTAAAATATAAAAATTAACAAAAATATATAAAGATTTTTAAACTGTCCCAACCCCACCATCTATGACTATCTATACTTATCCCAAGCTAACAAAACATAAACAGTCAAAGTAACCTTCAAAGAAACCATTCAAAGTAGGCCTGTGTGCTCCTATTTCTTCTTCTGCTGGTTTAATTCTCTTCATTTGATGCAGAATCTTCCATCCTGGTAACCAGCAGTGCTGTGGCCTCAGCTGATGGTATTATAGGCCGAGTGTCTTGGGGAGGGTTCTCCAGGTGAAGCTGACAAATGAGAACCCTCTAAATTATTCTTGCTCCTTAGCGGTTATTGGTTGCTTACGTGCCTCTGCTGCGTCCATTCTCTCTAGGTGGTTTAGAATGAAGTCAGATTGTGGTATGGATGGTGGTCCAGGGCTATAAGGGGGCACAGTCTCAAGAGCTTCCACTGCTACCCAGTTGACTGGCTGGAAGAATGTATGGTGTTGTATGTTACCATTAACTCCAAGTCGTCTAGCTGGATCTTTCTGGAGGAGCTCTTTAATTATGTCTTTCACATCAGTGCCAAGTGCATTAAGTCTTGTAGGATGATAATCAAGACTTCCAGAAATCATCTTGGTTATTATGACACCAAATGAAAACCAGTTGGCACAGTCTCCAAGGATGTTCTCCAGTGCGAGTCCAAAGTCGGCAATCTTAATATGGCCCATTCCAGCCAACTGAATGTTCTCAGGCTTGAGGTCACGATGGAATTGTCACGATCCGGGTATCTGGAATCCATTACTTACCCTTCAGATGCCTCCTAAGGCTGGCTCAGCGTTCCAGGACCAGATCCCGCTGTTCCTGAGTTTCCACATGCAGAATGTCAGAGTGGTGATTTCATCAGCCACGGCCTCCGCTGTGCCCGCGTGGTTAAATGTACGCTTGTCAGTCTGGCGTCTCCTGTCTCCTGTGGTCGGCGTCGCCATTACTGTTTCAATTCTCACATGGATTACAAACCAAACTTCCCTCCAAGTGTCTGCATGGGCGCAGCCATCTTGGATTTTGTCATCTGATTATTTCCACCAATCTGCTGTCTGTATTGTTGATTTGCATAATTGCCTAGCCAACCCCTTCCTTGCTGCAGGTATAAGTATGCTGTGCCTGAGCAAGGAAGGCGTCAGTGCTGTGGTTGTCTAACCTAGTTCCAGTTTGTCTCTCTCCTTGTCTTCCAGGTTCCAGCTCCTGTCTCCAGACTTCTGCTATAGAGACCCGCACCAGCATTCCATCTGCGGTGTAGCCTGACTCTCCGATCCATTCTGGACTCACCTGTTTCCAGCTACAACAATCACCTGCTTCCAGCCCAGCTTCCAGCAGTGTACAGCTTCTCTTAAAGGGCCGGTGTCCTTTCTGCAGTTTACCACTCTCCACCGGTATTATTATTTCACCGCTCTCAAACTCCAAACTTCATTATTATTTCACCGCTCTCAAACAATCACCTGCTTCCAGCCCAGCTTCCAGCAGTGTATAGCTTCTCTTAAAGGGCCGGTGTCCTTTTCTGCAGTTTACCACTCTCCACCGGTATTATTATTTCACCGCTCTCAAACTCCAAACTTCATTATTATTTCATCGCTCTCAAGTTCGTTTATTATTTAACTGGTTCCAGCCAGTATCCACTCCGTACCAACAACAGTCTGGTTCCAGCCAGTATCCACAGCAGCCGTTTTACCTTCACCTTCCTTTCCTGGAACATCAGCTGGTACGATCCTGGGTTCTCTCCATTGCTACAGTCAGGCCTGGTAAGGACTTTCCAACTAGAAGATTATAAGAACTGTCTCACACTACCAGTGCCTGTGGCCCTTGCCACCCTGTAGTACCCAGGAATTGTATTTATCCTCTGTTGACTTTTATGTTTCCTTTTACTGCTGGTGTGTTACGGAGTTTGTCATAATAAACATCATTGACTTTTATCCTGGTTGTCGTGGTCACGCCTTCGGGCAGTTATTCTACATGTTACTTACATGTCTAGGGGTCTGATACAACCTCCCAGGTTCCGTTACATCTCAGCCCCTACAACTGAGGCTGCCTCCCGTCAGCTCAGGCCCTCAGTTGTGACAGTAAGTACTGACCTAATGAATCCAGCCGGAGACCAGGATCAAGCGGCCAGGCCGATGCAAGAACTGGCAGCCCGACTTGAACATCAGGAGGCTGAACAGGGCCACATCATCCGCTGTCTCCAGGATCTCTCTACACGGCTGGATGGGATTCAAACGACCCTCCGTGGACCTGGCACGTCCGGTGCGTCCACTACAGTAACACCAGCTGTAACCCCACCCACCTTACCCATTTCCAGTCCACATCTTCATCTTCCAACGCCAGCAAAATTTGATGGATCTCCAAGGTTCTGCAGGGGATTTCTCAATCAATGTGAAATCCACTTTGAGCTTCTACCTGGCAATTTCTTCAGTGACCGTACCAAAATTGCCTATATCATCTCCGTTCTCAGTGGCTCAGCCCTTGACTGGGCATCACCTTTATGGGAGAAGTCTGATCCCCTGCTATCCTCCTATACTGACTTTGTAGCTACATTCAGGCGCATCTTCGACGAGCCAGGCCGGATAACATCTGCTTCATCTGAGATTCTCCGTTTACGCCAGGGAACACGTACTGTGGGACAGTATCTTATACAGTTTAAAATCCTGGCATCCGAACTGGCATGGAACGACGAGGCCCTGTATGCTGCATTCTGGCATGGCTTATCAGAACGCATCAAGGATGAGTTAGCTACCAGAGACTTGCCCTCTAAGTTGGATGAGCTAATTTCTCTTTGCACGAAGGTTGATCTACGTTTCAGAGAGAGAGCAACCGAGCGAGGAAGATCATCTACTCCTAAATCTTCTGCTCCTCCTCCTCGTCAACCATCTCCATCCAAGGATGAGCCTATGCAAATTAGTCGTTCCCGTCTATCTCCCGCTGAGCGCCGAAGACGTCTCTCTGAGTCTCTCTGTCTCTACTGTGCAGCTCCGTCGCACACTATCAATGCCTGTCCCAAACGTCCGGGAAACTCCAGATCCTAGCTCGCCAAGGAGAGGGCCGGCTAGGAGTAATGATCTCCTCTCCATCTCCTCATGACTGTAACCTCCCAGTGTCGCTCCAAATTGCTCAACGTTACAGGAACGTCATTGCCCTCCTTGATTCCGGAGCAGCTGGGAATTTCATAACCGAAGCTTATGTTAAACGGTGGTCCCTACCCACCAAGAGACTGTCCTCGTCCATCTCTTTGACTGCCGTGGATGGCAGCAAGATTTTTGACGCAGTCATTTCCTTAAGGACTCTTCCAGTTCGTCTGAGAGTGGGAGTTCTTCATTCTGAGTATATTTCTTTTTTAGTGATTCCAAGAGCCACACATCCAGTGGTTTTAGGCCTTCCATGGCTCCGTCTCCACAACCCATCAATTGACTGGACGACTACGCAAATACTGGCATGGGGTCCCTCCTGTGCTGAGACTTGTTTAGCCAAAGTTCTTCCTGTTTGTTCTTCCTTCCCCAGGTCATCTGATGTTCCGCCTCCTCCATATCAAGACTTCACGGACGTGTTCAGTAAAGCCTCTGCTGATATCCTTCCTCCTCATAGAGAATGGGACTGCCCAATCGACCTCATTCCAGGGAAGGTTCCACCGCGAGGCCGAACTTATCCGTTGTCTCTGCCTGAGACACACTCCATGGAAGAGTACATCAAAGAGAACCTGGCGAAGGGTTTCATCCGACCATCTTCTTCTCCAGCCGGCGCAGGCTTCTTCTTCGTTAAGAAGAAAGACGGTGGTCTGCGTCCGTGCATCGACTACAGAGGTCTGAACGACATTACCGTCAAGAACCGATACCCTTTACCCCTGATTACCGAGCTCTTTGATAGAGTTAGTGGTGCAACTATTTTCACAAAGCTGGACTTGAGGGGTGCCTACAATCTCATCCGAATCCGTGAGGGTGACGAGTGGAAGACCGCCTTTAACACCCGTGACGGACATTATGAGTACCTCGTCATGCCCTTCGGATTGAGCAACGCTCCAGCAGTCTTCCAGAACTTCGTGAATGAGATTTTCAGGGACATCTTGTACCGCCATGTCGTGGTTTATCTAGACGACATCCTCATCTTTGCTAATAATCTCGAAGATCATCGTTTCTGGGTAAAAGAGGTTCTTTCCCGTCTCCGTGTCAATCACCTCTATTGTAAATTGGAGAAGTGTGTGTTTGAAGTTAAAACCATTCAGTTTCTAGGTTACATTGTGTCCGGTTCCGGACTAGAGATGGATCCTGAGAAACTCCAAGCAATCCAGAATTGGCCTATACCCTTAAGCCTCAAAGGGGTCCAGAGGTTCTTAGGGTTCGCCAATTATTATAGAAAATTTATACGAGACTTTTCCACCATCGTGGCGCCTATCACTGCATTAACCAAGAAAGGTGCTAATCCGTCCAAGTGGTCCGAGGAAGCTACACAGGCCTTTCACCTTCTGAAGCAACGGTTCATCTCTGCACCAGTTCTGAAACAGCCCGACACTGACTCTCCTTTTATCTTAGAGGTAGATGCCTCCTCCGTTGGAGTAGGAGCAGTGTTATCCCAGAGGGCCAAAGATGGACATCTACATCCTTGCAGTTTCTTCTCCCAGAAGTTCTCCCCAGCTGAGCGCAACTATGCCATTGGCGATCAGGAGTTGCTAGCCATCAAGCTCGCTCTGGAGGAGTGGAGATACCTGTTGGAGGGAGCTTCCCACTCAATCACCATACTTACCGACCACAAAAATCTTTTATATCTCAAAGGCGCACAATGTCTGAATCCTCGTCAGGCCAGATGGGCACTTTTCTTCTCTAGGTTTGACTTTAAACTCCAGTTCTGTCCGGGTTCTCAGAATCGTAAGGCCGATGCCCTTTCCCGCTCATGGGAGCAAGAAAATGAGTCCGAGTCTGCAGACAAGCATCCTATTATTAATCCGTTGGCATTCTCCACGGTAGGGATGGACTCTACGCCTCCACCAGGGAAAAGTTTTGTTAAGCCAGTTCTAAGGAAGAAGCTCATGCATTGGGCCCATGCTTCCCGTTTTGCTGGACATATGGGCATTCAGAAAACCCTTGAATTTATTTCTAGGTCCTACTGGTGGCCAACTCTGAAGAAGGACGTTATGGAATTTATCGCCTCCTGCCCAAAGTGTGCCCAACACAAAGTCTCCCGCCAGTCGCCTGCGGGGCAACTGGTTCCATTATCTGTTCCCCGTCGACCTTGGACCCATTTGTCGATGGACTTTGTTTCCGATCTACCTATCTGCAACAAGTTTAATACCATCTGGGTGGTAGTTGACCGGTTCACCAAGATGGCACATTTCATCCCTCTCACCGGTCTTCCGTCAGCTTCCAAGTTGGCTCAAGTGTTTATACAAGAGATCTTCCAACTTCACGGTCTTCCTGAAGAGATCATCTCGGATCGTGGAGTACAATTTGTAGCCAAATTTTGGCGAAGTTTGTGTCAAGCCCTCCAAGTCAAGTTAAAGTTTTCCACGGCTTACCATCCTCAGACCAATGGTCAAACCGAGAGGGTGAATCAGGACTTGGAGGCCTTCCTCCGTATATATGTGTCTTCCTCTCAAGATGACTGGGTTCAACTCCTTCCTTGGGCCGAGTTCAGCCACAACAATCAATACCATTCCTCATCTTCTTCTACACCATTCTTCATTAATTATGGATTCCACCCTAAAGTCCCAGAATTCCAACCGCTTCCCGCAACTTCTGTTCCAGCAGTGGATGTCACCTTGCGTCAGTTTTCAAATAACTGGAGGAACGTCCGCGCAGCCCTGCTTAAAGCCTCATTCAGGTATAAGAAGTTTGCCGATAGGAAGCGTAGAGCGGTTCCTGCTCTCAAGGTGGGTGATCGTGTGTGGCTGTCCACGAAGAATTTGAGGTTGAGAGTTCCCAGCATGAAATTTGCACCTCGCTACATCGGACCCTTCAAGATTGAACAAGTCATCAATCCTGTTGCCTACAGGTTACAGTTACCATCCTTCTTGAAAATACCCAGGACATTTCATGTTTCTTTGTTGAAACCGCTGATCCTGAATCGGTTTCATTCCGCACTTCCTCCAGCTCCCAAAGTTCAGACTCAACGGGGAGTCGAGTACGAGGTGGCCAAGATTTTGGACTCACGTTTCCGTTACGGTCAGTTACAATACCTCATTGACTGGAAGGGCTATGGTCCTGAAGAACGCTCTTGGACCAATGCCTCAGACGTCCATGCTCCTGCCTTGGTCCGAAATTTCCACGCAAAGTTTCCTTTAAAGCCTAAGAAGTGTCCTGGGGCCACTCCTAAAGGGGGTGGTGCTGTCACGATCCGGGTATCTGGACGCCATTACTTACCCTTCAGATGCCTCCTAAGGCTGGCTCAGCGTTCCAGGACCGGATCCCGCTGTTCCTGAGTTTCCACATGCAGAATGTCAGAGTGGTGATTTCATCAGCCGCGGCCTCCGCTGTGCCCGCGTGGTTAAATGTGCGCTTGTCAGTCTGGCGTCTCCTGTCTCCTGTGGCCGGCGTCGCCATTACTGTTTCAATTCTCACATGGATTACAAACCAAACTTCCCTCCAAGTGTCTGCATGGGCGCAGCCATCTTGGATTTTGTCATCTGATTATTTCCACCAATCTGCTGTCTGTATTGTTGATTTGCATAATTGCCTAGCCAACCCCTTCCTTGCTGCAGGTATAAGTATGCTGTGCCTGAGCAAGGAAGGCGTCAGTGCTGTGGTTGTCTAACCTAGTTCCAGTTTGTCTCTCTCCTTGTCTTCCAGGTTCCAGCTCCTGTCTCCAGACTTCTGCTATAGAGACCCGCACCAGCATTCCATCTGCGGTGTAGCCTGACTCTCCGATCCATTCTGGACTCACCTGTTTCCAGCTACAACAATCACCTGCTTCCAGCCCAGCTTCCAGCAGTGTACAGCTTCTCTTAAAGGGCCGGTGTCCTTTCTGCAGTTTACCACTCTCCACCGGTATTATTATTTCACCGCTCTCAAACTCCAAACTTCATTATTATTTCACCGCTCTCAAACAATCACCTGCTTCCAGCCCAGCTTCCAGCAGTGTATAGCTTCTCTTAAAGGGCCGGTGTCCTTTTCTGCAGTTTACCACTCTCCACCGGTATTATTATTTCACCGCTCTCAAACTCCAAACTTCATTATTATTTCATCGCTCTCAAGTTCGTTTATTATTTAACTGGTTCCAGCCAGTATCCACTCCGTACCAACAACAGTCTGGTTCCAGCCAGTATCCACAGCAGCCGTTTTACCTTCAGCAGCCCAGCCTTTCCTGGAACATCAGCTGGTACGATCCTGGGTTCTCTCCATTGCTACAGTCAGGCCTGGTAAGGACTTTCCAACTAGAAGATTATAAGAACTGTCTCACACTACCAGTGCATGTGGCCCTTGCCACCCTGTAGTACCCAGGAATTGTATTTATCCTCTGTTGACTTTTATGTTTCCTTTTACTGCTGCTGTGTTACGGAGTTTGTCATAATAAACATCATTGACTTTTATCCTGGTTGTCGTGGTCACGCCTTCGGGCAGTTATTCTACATGTTACTTACATGTCTAGGGGTCTGATACAACCTCCCAGGTTCCGTTACATCTCAGCCCCTACAACTGAGGCTGCCTCCCGTCAGCTCAGGCCCTCAGTTGTGACAGGAATATGCCCTTGGGATGGAGAAACTGTACTCCACATACAAGCTCTGCTGAGTAGAACCTGGCACTAGGGATGATAATGAGGCCTACCCTCTTCAGGAGCTGATGGAAATCTCCTCCACTTGCATACTGCATTCCAAGGGGCATGCTCCTTTGTCTGCAGAGCAAAGTGGCCATGGATAAGGAAGGTGCTTCCTTGTGCAAATTCCAACACTCTCCTTTCCACAAATATCAGTTCTTCTTTGCTCTTGGCTAGCAGCTGTCTCTTCTTTGTGGCTTTCAAAGTCACCATCTGATGGCTAGACAAATCTGCTGGCAGCAGGACTTTGCCAGAGGTGACCCAGCCTAACTGTTGGAAAAACATCAGTCTCTGGAAGGTGTCGCTGGGGCTGGACAATGCAGCACTACTGGTTCCCCTTCTCTCTGCACCTGCTTGATCTTCTTTGTTTATCCTCTAAAATGTCCAGTCTTCTCCTCTGAGCTGGATGAAAATGTCATGCATCTCTTCTTCCTTACTTCCTGGATGCAGATCTTTGGCTCTCCCTCATCAGAGGAATCAGAAGGCATCCAAATCTTGTTGTCTTCTATGTTCTTCCTCTTTGTCTCTGATGTAGACGAAAACTTCACACATCTATTCTTCTCCTCCTTGATTGGGACCATCTTCCTGCCATGACCGGCCTTGTTCTTCTCCTCTTCTGAACTGGAATATACCTTACTCTTCTTTTACTCTCCTTCCTCATGTAGATCTTCTCCTCTACTGAACTGGAAGATACCTTCCTCCTTTTCCTTTCCTCCTTTATGGATATCTTTGCTTGCGCTTCTGCGCAGCTGGAAATGAACCACCTCTTGAGTATAGCCTTCTACATGGCTGCTTTCAACTGTCTCTCTGCCACCAGAGTAAACAAGCTGGTTTTCCTGGCAATGGCTGCATCTTTCAAAAGTGGCATGCGGCAGTCAGTGGCAGTTACCTGCCCATATGCCTGTGTTACATGCATGGTGTATGCTGGCTGTGTCTGTGTGCATGTGATATTAATTGGGAGGCATGTGTGAAACTAACATTGGGTTAAATGGTGGTTTCCTAAATTATGAGGGGGGAAGCAATTTTATTTATGGAGACTGATCAGATTAAAAAGTATCTATATTAAGGTACATACTGAATTATGTTTGTCACTTTTTAAAATAACATTAATTTATTTAATATTTAACAGTTATTTATATAGAACACACATATTAAGCACCACTTTAAAGAGAACATTTTAATCATTGACATTAGTTCCTGCAACAGTGGATCTTACGAGGCCATATTAATTTAATTTATTACCAGATTAACGTGCATAGATAATGTATTCAAAGTGACTGAGGTACTAATTAACAGGGAGATGTACTAAGCAGTGAAGAGCGTGGAGAAGTGAGCCAGTGGAGAAGTTGCCTATTGCAACCAATCAGCACTGAAGTAACATTTATAATTTGCATACTATAAAATTATACAGAGCAGCTGATTGGTTGCCATGGGCAACTTCTCCACTGGCTCACTTCTCCACTCTTTTCTCTGTTTAGTTCATCTCCCCCTAAGTCATCTGTGCTTAGTCATGGATATCCATAAAACCTGGACTGTTAGAATGCCTTGAGGACTGTGTTTGGAACCACTGGATTCGATTGTAGATGCAAAGTGGGCATCTTCCTCAATTTCTCACCATCGCTTTCATTACTGTCAACATATTAGCAAGAGCGAAAGAGAGAGCACCCATACCTCATACATTCCTCCAGCAACACCCCTGTTTGATATAAGGAAATGGGATATTGCACCAGCAGACATTTCTTGTTTTATCTTTACACTGAAACTCAGTTTATAATCTTGTTACATTATTTCTTGTGCAATGTTTCTCATCTGTGCATGTGTTCCTGATGGTGCTTGTACAGAGTTGCAGTACAGATTCAGATGCACACACTAAGCAGTTTATTAGAAATTAGAGATGAGCGGGTTCGGTTTCTCGGAAACCGAACCCCCCCGAACTTCAGCCTTTTTACACGGGTCCGAGGCAGACTCGGATCTTCCCGCCTTGCTCGGCTAACCCGAGCGCGCCCGAACGTCATCATCCCGCTGTCGGATTCTCGCGAGGCTCGTATTCTATCGCGAGACTCGGATTCTATATAAGGAGCCGCGCGTCGCCGCCATTTTCACACGTGCATTGAGATTCATAGGGAGAGGACGTGGCTGGCGTCCTCTCCGTTTAGAGTAGAGTAGAGAGTAGAGAGTCTAGAGACACTTGATTTACTAATTTTGGGGAGCATATTAGGACGGAGTACTACTTGCTGATAGTGTGACCAGTGACCACCAGTTTAATGAATCCGTTCTCTGCCTGAAAAAAAACGATACACAGTGTGACACAGTCACATACCATATCTGTGCTCAGCCTCAGTGTGCCCTCAGTGTGCTGCATCATCTATGTAATACTGTATATCTGACTGTGCTGAGTGCTCACTGCTCACACAGCTTAATTGTGGGGGAGACTGGGGAGCAGTTATAGCAGGAGTACATATTTTAACAGTGCACACTTTTGCTGCCAGAGTGCCACTGCCAGTGCCAGTGTGACTGACCAGTGACCACTACTACTTGCTGATAGAGTGACCAGTGACCACCAGTTTAATTAATCTGTTCTCTGCCTGAAAAAAAAACCGATACACAGTGTGACACAGTCACATACCATATCTGTGCTCAGCCTCAGTGTGCCCTCAGTGTGCTGCATCATCTATGTAATACTGTCTATCTGACTGTGCTGAGTGCTCACTGCTCACACAGCTTAATTGTGGGGGAGACTGGGGAGCAGTTATAGCAGGAGTACATATTTTAACAGTGCACACTTTTGCTGCCAGAGTGCCACTGCCAGTGCCAGTGTGACTGACCAGTGACCACTGACCACCAGTAAATTGTGTTCGTCGTGTGGTGTTTTTATTCTATAAACGCATTCTGCTGACAGTGTCCAGTATATACGTATATAATATATACCTGTCCGGCTGCAGTAGTGATATATATATATTTTTTATATCATTATCATCCAGTCTATATTAGCAGCAGACGCAGTACGGTAGTCCACGGCTGTAGCTACCTCTGTGTCGGCAGTCGCTAGTCCATCCATAATTGTATACCACCTACCTGTGGTGTTTTTTTTTTTCTATCTTCTTGATACTACTAGTAGCTTACTTTAGGAGTCTGCAGTGCTGAGCTGACAGTGTCCAGCAGGTCCGTCATTATATAATATATACCTGTCCTGCTGCAGTAGTGATATATATATATATATATATATTTTATATCATTATCATCCAGTCTATATTAGCAGCAGACGCAGTACGGTAGTCCACGGCTGTAGCTACCTCTGTGTCGGCAGTCGCTCGTCCATCCATAATTGTATACCACCTACCTGTGGTGTTTTTTTTTCCCTATCTTCTTGATACTACTAGTAGCTTACTTTAGGAGTCTGCAGTGCTGAGCTGACAGTGTCCAGCAGGTCCGTCATTATATAATATATACCTGTCCTGCTGCAGTAGTGATATATATATATATTTTTTTTATATCATTATCATCCAGTCTATATTAGCAGCAGACGCAGTACGGTAGTCCACGGCTGTAGCTACCTCTGTGTCGGCAGTCGCTAGTCCATCCATAATTGTATACCACCTACCTGTGGTGTTTTTTTTTTTCTATCTTCTTGATACTACTAGTAGCTTACTTTAGGAGTCTGCAGTGCTGAGCTGACAGTGTCCAGCAGGTCCGTCATTATATAATATATACCTGTCCTGCTGCAGTAGTGATATATATATATATATTTTTTATATCATTATCATCCAGTCTATATTAGCAGCAGACGCAGTACGGTAGTCCACGGCTGTAGCTACCTCTGTGTCGGCAGTCGCTAGCCCATCCATAATTGTATACCACCTACCTGTGGTGTTTTTTTTTTTTCTATCTTCTTGATACTACTAGTAGCTTACTTTAGGAGTCTGCAGTGCTGAGCTGACAGTGTCCAGCAGGTCCGTCATTATATAATATATACCTGTCCTGCTGCAGTAGTGATATATATATATATATTTTTTATATAATTATCATCCAGTCTATATAGCAGCAGACACAGTACGGTAGTCCACGGCTGTAGCTACCTCTGTGTCGGCAGTCGCTAGTCCATCCATAATTGTATACCACCTACCTGTGGTGTTTTTTTTTCTATCTTCTTGATACTACTAGTAGCTTACTTTTGGAGTCTGCAGTGCTGAGCTGACAGTGTCCAGCAGGTCCGTCATTATATAATATATACCTGTCCTGCTGCAGTAGTGATATATATATATATTTTTTATATCATTATCATCCAGTCTATATTAGCAGCAGACGCAGTACGGTAGTCCACGGCTGTAGCTACCTCTGTGTCGGCAGTCGCTCGTCAATCCATAAGTATACTAGTATCCATCCATCTCCATTGTTTACCTGAGGTGCCTTTTAGTTGTGCCTATTAAAATATGGAGAACAAAAATGTTGAGGTTCCAAAAATAGGGAAAGATCAAGATCGACTTCCACCTCGTGCTGAAGCTGCTGCCACTAGTCATGGCCGAGACGATGAAATGCCAGCAACGTCGTCTGCCAAGGCCGATGCCCAATGTCATAGTACAGAGCATGTAAAATCCAAAACACCAAATATCAGTAAAAAAAGGACTCAAAAATCTAAAATAAAATTGTCGGAGGAGAAGCGTAAACTTGCCAATATGCCATTTACCACACGGAGTGGCAAGGAACGGCTGAGGCCCTGGCCTATGTTCATGGCTAGTGGTTCAGCTTCACATGAGGATGGAAGCACTCAGCCTCTCGCTAGAAAAATGAAAAGACTCAAGCTGGCAAAAGCACAGCAAAGAACTGTGCGTTCTTCGAAATCACAAATCCACAAGGAGAGTCCAATTGTGTCGTTTGCGATGCCTGACCTTCCCAATACTGGACGTGAAGAGCATGCGCCTTCCACCATTTGCACGCCCCCTGCAAGTGCTGGAAGGAGCACCCGCAGTCCAGTTCCTGATAGTCAGATTGAAGATGTCAGTGTTGAAGTACACCAGGATGAGGATATGTGTGTTGCTGGCGCTGGGGAGGAAATTGACCAGGAGGATTCTGATGGTGAGGTGGTTTGTTTAAGTCAGGCACCCAGGGAGACACCTGTTGTCCGTGGGAGGAATAGGGCCATTGACATGCCTGGTGAAAATACCAAAAAAATCAGCTCTTCGGTGTGGAAGTATTTCAACAGAAATGCGGACAACATTTGTCAAGCCGTGTGTTGCCTTTGTCAAGCTGTAATAAGTAGGGGTAAGGACGTTAACCACCTCGGAACATCCTCCCTTATACGTCACCTGCAGCGCATTCATCATAAGTCAGTGACAAGTTCAAAAACTTTGGGCGACAGCGGAAGCAGTCCACTGACCAGTAAATCCCTTCCTCTTGTAACCAAGCTCACGCAAACCACCCCGCCAACTCCCTCAGTGTCAATTTCCTCCTTCCCCAGGAATGCCAATAGTCCTGCAGGCCATGTCACTGGCAATTATGACGAGTCCTCTCCTGCCTGGGATTCCTCCGATGCATCCTTGCGTGTAACGCCTACTGCTGCTGGCGCTGCTGTTGTTGCTGCTGGGAGTCGATGGTCATCCCAGAAGGGAATTCGTACTCGTAAGCCTTGGCATCCTGGGCGGTGAGAAACGTGGTTCCGGTATCCATCATTACTGCAGAGGCAACTAGAGACTTGTTGGAGGTACTGTGTCCCCGGTACCAAATACCATCTAGGTTCCATTTCTCTAGGCAGGCGATACCGAAAATGTACACAGACCTCAGAAAAAGACTCACCAGTGTCCTAAAAAATGCAGTTGTACCCAATGTCCACTTAACCACGGACATGTGGACAAGTGGAGCAGGGAAGGCTCAGGACTATATGACTGTGACAGCCCACTGGGTAGATGTATGGACTCCCGCCGCAAGAACAGCAGCGGCGGCACCAGTAGCAGCATCTCGCAAACGCCAACTCTTTCCTAGGCAGGCTACGCTTTGTATCACCGCTTTCCAGAATATGCACACAGCTAAAAACCTCTTACGGCAACTGAGGAAGATCATCGCAGAATGGCTTACCCCAATTGGACTCTCCTGTGGATTTGTGGCATCGGACAACGCCAGCAATATTGTGTGTGCATTAAATATGGGCAAATTCCAGCACGTCCCATGTTTTGCACATACCTTGAATTTGGTGGTGCAGAATTATTTAAAAAACGAGAGGGGCGTGCAAGAGATGCTGTCGGTGGCCAGAAGAATTGCGGGACACTTTTGGCGTACAGGCACCACGTACAGAAGACTGGAGCAACACCAAAAACGCCTGAACCTGCCCTGCCATCATCTGAAGCAAGAAGTGGTAACGAGGTGGAATTCAACCCTCTATATGCTTCAGAGGTTGGAGGAGCCGCAAAAGGCCATTCAAGCCTATACAACTGAGCACGATATAGGAGGTGGAATGCACCTGTCTCAAGCGCAGTGGAGAATGATTTCAACGTTGTGCAAGGTTCTGCAACCTTTTGAACTTGCCACACGTGAAGTCAGTTCAGACACTGCCAGCCTGAGTCAGGTCATTCCCCTCATCAGGCTTTTGCAGAAGAAGCTGGAGACATTGAAGGAGGAGCTAACACAGAGCGATTCCGCTAGGTATGTGGGACTTGTGGATGGAGCCCTTAATTCGCTTAACAAGGATTCACGGGTGGTCAATCTGTTGAAATCAGAGCACTACATTTTGGCCACCGTGCTCGATCCTAGATTTAAACCTACCTTGGATCTCTCTTTCCGGCAGACACAAGTCTGCTGGGGTTCAAAGAACTGCTGGTGACAAAATTGTAAAGTCAAGCGGAACGCGACCTGTTAACATCTCCTCCTTCACATTCTCCCGCAACTGGGGGTGCGAGGAAAAGGCTCAGAATTCCGAGCCCACCCGCTGGCGGTGATGCAGGGCAGTCTGGAGCGACTGCTGATGCTGACATCTGGTCCGGACTGAAGGACCTGACAACGATTACGGACATGTCGTCTACTGTCACTGCATATGATTCTCTCCCCATTGAAAGAATGGTGGAGGATTATATGAGTGACCGCATCCAAGTAGGCACGTCAGACAGTCCGTACTTATACTGGCAGGAAAAAGAGGCAATTTGGAGGCACTTGCACAAACTGGCTTTATTCTACCTAAGTTGCCCTCCCACAAGTGTGTACTCCGAAAGAGTGTTTAGTGCCGCCGCTCACCTTGTCAGCAATCGGCGTACGAGGTTACATCCAGAAAATGTGGAGAAGATGATGTTCATTAAAATGAATTATAATCAATTCCTCCGTGGAGACATTGACCAGCAGCAATTGCCTCCACAAAGTAGTACACAGGGAGCTGAGATGGTGGATTCCAGTGGGGACGAATTGATAATATGTGAGGAGGAGGATGTACACGGTGATATATCGGAGGATGATGATGAGGTGGACATCTTGCCTCTGTAGAGCCAGTTTGTGCAAGGAGAGATTAATTGCTTCTTTTTTGGTGGGGGTCCAAACCAACCCGTCATTTCAGTCACAGTCGTGTGGCAGACCCTGTCACTGAAATGATGGGTTGGTTAAAGTGTGCATGTCCTGTTTATACAACATAAGGGTGGGTGGGAGGGCCCAAGGACAATTCCATCTTGCACCTCTTTTTTCTTTCATTTTTCTTTGCGTCATGTGCTGTTTGGGGGGGGGGGTTTGGAAGGGCCATCCTGCGTGAAACTGCAGTGCCACTCCTAGATGGGCCAGGTGTTTGTGTCGGCCACTAGGGTCGCTTAGCTTACTCACACAGCTACCTCATTGCGCCTCTTTTTTTCTTTGCGTCATGTGCTGTTTGGGGAGTGTTTTTTGGAAGGGCCATCCTGCGTGACACTGCAGTGCCACTCCTAGATGGGCCAGGTGTTTGTGTCGGCCACTTGGGTCGCTTAGCTTAGCCATCCAGCGACCTCGGTGCAAATTTTAGGACTAAAAATAATATTGTGAGGTGTGAGGTGTTCAGAATAGACTGAAAATGAGTGGAAATTATGGTTATTGAGGTTAATAATACTTTGGGATCAAAATGACCCCCAAATTCTATGATTTAAGCTGTTTTTTAGGGTTTTTTGAAAAAAACACCCGAATCCAAAACACACCCGAATCCGACAAAAAAAATTCGGTGAGGTTTTGCCAAAACGCGTTCGAACCCAAAACAAGGCCGCGGAACCGAACCCAAAACCAAAACACAAAACCCGAAAAATTTCCGGTGCTCATCACTATTAGAAATGTGTTGGGTGATCACAGGGGGTTGGCTTATCAGACTCAACATAGAATGGGCATGTTGCTGTATAGAGACGTTGAATTACTCACATTGGAAGCCTTACTCAGATGGATGATCTGTACCTAGCATAGGGCTAGTGAAAGATTCAATGATGTGACTGATGGTGACGTCTAAAAAGTCACAAAGCATGATCTGTCACTGAAAGTGGGCAAATGTACACCAGGGAAGGGCACTGTAGTGACATTAACATAAAGTCGCAGATGCAACTGCAGCCAAAAATGTAAGGAAGGCCACAGCTGCATCCAACTCATATTCGGGCCCCACAGGAAACCCCCCCCCCCCCCTCAAGAGACCCCACCCCCTCAACAGAGCCCGCCCCTATTAGGGCTTCTTCCATAAATTTCCCAGGCTGGCTTTCCATTCCAATACACCTCTAAACACATTCCAGGGCTTGGTGCATATGCGATAAGCAGACAAACGTCAGAAAACAGCATTTTTGGAGGTTTGGCAGCATTTTAAACCTTGGTGCATCCCGCTGTTTATGAGAAAGAGCTATGTTAACACCTTGGCCACTGTCACAATTTCAAATCCAAACCATATACCTTGACACCCTGTCTACTTAACTAA
This sequence comes from Pseudophryne corroboree, assembly GCF_028390025.1. Taxonomy (NCBI): domain Eukaryota; kingdom Metazoa; phylum Chordata; class Amphibia; order Anura; family Myobatrachidae; genus Pseudophryne; species Pseudophryne corroboree. The sequence goes on along the minus strand of NC_086450.1, from coordinate 204,342,670 downwards.
GCATTGTCACCCTAGATGTTAACACTTGAAACAATACATATAACAAAGGTACTGCAGATCAGTGGCTGAACTTGTGAGTGGTGGGCCCAGGTGCAAAAATATGCTTTGGGAGGGTGACAGCAGTGGGTGACAGGGAGAGGACAATGCTAGGGAGAGGATGACTGCCAGTGGATGACAAATATACAATACTTCAGAACTGTGTGGATCGCGGCTCCTCTTTGGACTTAACACCGGGAACGGTCACGAGATCGTGATGTCAGATCCATGGTGCCAAAGCAGAGAGAGAGAAGTAGAAGCTAGTGCTGGAACCTAAGGTGGAAAGGGGAGGAACGGAGGAGATGGGAGAGAGTGGCCCCTCCTACCACTCCAGCCAGGCAAAGGCTGAAAGCCAGTATGTGTCACTCTAGAGCAGGGGTTGGCAATTATTTCAGCTGGAGGGGCGCTTAACACTTCCAGTGAATATTCGAGTGCCACACACAAAATATCTTGTATATACAATACCTATCACAAAAATGCTGTAAGATTTTTATAAAAAATATTTTTATTATACAAAGCAAATAGTGCATTTTCGCACAGCAGGCGATCGGGTCTGAAATGTGCATACACCGCAATGTGCAGGCACGTCAGTCCGCAGTGCCGGGATGGTGCGAACAAAGCGATCGCACGGGCGATCGCAAGGTGATTGACAGGAAGAGGACATTTGTGGGTGGCAATTGACCGTTTTAGAGGCGTGTCCGGAAAAACTCAGTAGGGACCAGGCATTTGGAAGGAGGGTTTCTGACGTCAGCTCTAGCCCCGATCACTGCACTGGAAGAGTAAGTCCTGGGCTGAGCAGAGACTGCACAAACTTTTGTTTGTGCAGCTCTCTGCAGATGCAATCGCACCCCAGCACAGCGATTTCCCCCTCCCCCTGTAGGCGGCGACTACCTGATCGCAGCAGTGCAAAAATCGCCTGCTAGCGATCAGGTCTGAATTAGGCCCATAGTTATTTATGTAAATATAAAAACATATTATATATAACTATAAAAACACACACCACAATATACATTACGTGCATACATAGTTTTTTTTACAGGCAACATACAAATGTCTAAAAAACACAGTAATCCAGTTATAAAACAAAACAAAACAGTGCTGAAAACAAACAAAAAGCATCCTGTGTAATGCTGTTATTCACAGCTCCTGTCTCTCCCTGGGCACAGTTACTAGCTCCCTCCCCCCTTCCCCACACCCACATAGCAGTCTCTACCCCCCTCCCCTGGACCCATATAGCAGTCCCTACCCCCCTTCCCCCCCTCCCTTAAACCTATATAGCAGTTTTTAACCCCCCTCCCCCCTGAACCCATATAGCAGCTTAAGTACAGATCCTTTCAGGCGCCGGCTGAACAGGGGGTTTACATTTTTTTTCACAGTGGCAGATGATCCGCTGCCTGATCCTCGCTGCCCGATCCCCGCTGCCTGCTGCCAGATGATCCGCGCTGCCCCTGCTTCACTGAGTTGCTGCTGCCTGGAGTCACTGCTGCTGCCCGCTCCTGCTGTGGCTCCACCCCCCCCCCCCCCGTACCGTCCAGCACATGACGTCACAGAGGAAATCCCGGTCAGCAGACCCTGTGACGTGACCGGGATTTCCTCAGCGGCGCCGCGTCTGGGAGCAGTGTAGCGCAATGACAAGCGAATCAGCCAGTCGGGCCGCTTGCCATTGCACACTGATGAGGACAGTGGGCCAGGCAGGATTGGTTCGCAGGCCGCATCTGACCCGCGGGCCACATGTTGCCCACCCTTACTCTAGAGTGAGGAGCTGAGAAGAGAGGGAAGGAGAAGGGAGAGAGCGGCCCCTCCTCCCCCTCTGGCCCAGCCTGGGCTGTCAATCACGAATGTGTGTGTAACTGAAGGCGGGCAGTGCAGCAACACATAATGAGTCAGTGTGACTCATTATGTGCTAGCGGCTATGTGCCCCTTCACTAGTAACATAGTAATTGAGCTTGAATAGAGGCAAAATGCCCATCGTGTTCAACCTGTATTAAGATGAGTTGATTATAATGTACCTGCTGAAGTAAGGTTTTATGACAAGTTAACACCTATCAAACATGTTACACCCGGATTATCAATGTCAATATTTTAAATGTTATAACCTTGGATATCTTTTTCAATCAGAAATTTATCCAATCCGTTTTTAAATGCATTTACAGAGTCCGCCTTTACCACATTCACTGGCAGGGAATTCCAAATCCTTATTGCCCTAACAGTGAAGAACCCTTTCCTCCATTGCGTACGGAATTTCCTCTCCTCCAGCCTCAGCGAGTGCCCACGTGTCCTAAACAGAGTTCTTTTAATAAATAATTCATTTGATAACTCTTTGTAATGTCCCTTTACATATTTGAAGATGTTAATAATGTCTCCTCTTAGACGCCTCTTTTCCAGTGTATACATATTCAACCTAGTAAGCCTTTCCTCATAATCCAGTCCATCTAGCCCTTTAATCAATTTAGTAGCTCACCTTTGAACCCTTTCGAGTTCACCGATATCTTTTTTTATACAGTGGTGGTCAAAACTGAACACAATATTCCAGGTGTGGACGTACCAATGATTGGTACAGCGGCAGGATTACATCCTCGGCCCTTGTCTCAATTCCCCGTTTTATGCACGCTAGCACCTTATTTGCCTTCTTTACTGCGCATTGACACTGTATAGGGTTATTAAGCCTATTATCAATGAGTACCCCCAAATATTTTTCCAATACTGTTACCCCTAGACTTTCCCCATTTAATATGTAGGATGCAAGTTTGTTTTTAGTCCCAAAATGCATAACCTTGCATTTTTCTATATTGAACCTCATTCCCCATTTAGATGCCCAGACTTCAAGTTTAGATAAATCATTCTGCAGAGACTCCACATCTATTTCTGAAGTAATTACCCTACACAGTTTAGTATCATCTGCAAAGATTGACACTGTGCTTTCCAAGCCTATTTCCAGGTCATTGATAAATATGTTGAACAGTAGTGGCCCGAGTACAGACCCTTGTGGTATTCCGCTGACTACTGGGGTCCAGCTTGAGGACTTCACATTGACCACTACTTGCTGTACCCTGTAATCCAGCCAGTTACTTATCCATGTACCAACAGTTTTTCCTAGGCCATTTGATTTAATTTGATGATCAGTCTCCTGTGAGGCACTGTATCGAATGCTTTAGCAAAATCTAAGTAGACCACATCCACTGCTTTTCCCTGGTCAAGATTATCGCTCACTTCCTTGTAGACGCTAATTAAGTTAGTTTGACATGATCTGTTCCTCACAAACCCATGCTGGTTCTTGCTATAAAGCTTAGTGGACTGTAGATACTCCTGTATGCTATCCCTTAGAATTCCTTCCAATATTTTCCCCACTATAGACATCAATCTAACCGGTCTGTAGTTACCCAAATGATTTTTGGATCCCTTTTTAAATAATTGCACTACCTCAGCTATACACCAATCCTTCGGTACCATGCCTGATCTAATTGAACTATTGAAAATCAAATCTAGGGGTCTTGCTAGTTGTGACCTAAGCTCCATAAGAACCTTTGGGTGAAGTCCATCAGGACCAGGTGATTTATTATTCTTAATTTTGCTTAGTCTCTCCAGGACTACTTCTTCACTTAAACAAGTATCTATCCACGAATCATTACTGTCACTATCGTTATGCACTACTCCCACCATCAGTTCTTCTCTGGTGAACACTGATGAAAAAAATTTGTTCAGTATTTCTGCTTTTATTCTGTCATCATTTATCATTACTCCAAATTCATCTTTTATTGGATCTATGTTCTCCTTTTTTAACCTTTTACTGTTTATGTATTTAACAAACTTTTTAGGATTGGTTTTACTCTCAATAGCGATTTGCTTTTCATTTTCCATTTTAGCTGCTCTTATTGCTTTTTTGCATTTATTTTGCATTTTATTGCATTCCTTCTAATACTGGAATGACTCCTTATTTCCATTAGATTTAAATGCTTTGAAAGCACGCTTCTTTTTATCCATTTCTGCCTTGTCTTTCTTGTTAAGCCACATCGGTTTGAGTTTAGTACTCCTACGTTTACTGCCCATTGAAATAAATTTGTGAATATTGCTGTCTAGCAACCCTTTTAAAGCATCCCACATTTCCAAAGTGTTCTTGCAATGAAACAAAACTTCCCACTCAATGGTGGTCATTCCGAGTTGTTCGCTCGCAAGCTGCTTTTAGCAGCTTTGCACACGCTAAGCCGCCGCCTACTGGGAGTGAATCTTAGCATAGTAAAATTGCGAAGAAAGATTAGCAGAATTGCGAATAGACACTTCTTAGCAGTTTCTGAGTAGCTCCACACTTACTCGGCAACTGCGATCAGTTCAGTCAGTTTCGTTCCTGGTTTGACGTCACAAACACACCCAGCGTTTGCCCAGACACTCCCCCGTTTCTTCAGACACTCTCATGTTTTTCCCAGAAACGCCAGCGTTTTTTCACACACACACAGAAAACGGCCAGTTTCCGCCCAGAAACACCCACTTCCTGTCAATCACATTACGATCACCATAACGAAGAAAAAATCTCGTAATGCCGTGAGTAAAATACCTAACTGCATAGCAAATTTACTTGGCGCAGTCGCAGTGCGAACATTGCGCATGTGCAATTAGTGGAAAATCGCTGCGATGCGAAGAAAATTACCGAGCGAACAACTCGGAATGAGGGCCAATGTCGTTAAGTGCACATCTCAGCATACTGAAATTAGCCTTCCTAAAGTTAAATGTTTTGGTTGAACCCTTATAGCTATGTTTCCTGAAACTGATGTCGAATGTGATCATATAGTGATCACTGTTACCCAAGGTCTCCCCAACTTTAATGTTTGATATAATGTCCACATTATTAGTAATTACTAGATCCAGAGTAGTTTTACCCCTAGTTGGGTCCTTGACTAATTGAGACAAGTAGTGATCCTTTAACATATGTAAGAACCTGTTGCCCCTAGCTTTAACACATGAATTGTGACTCCAATTTATATCAGGATAATTAAAATCCCCAATCACTAAGATGTCCCCCAACCCTGCAGCCTTTTTGATTTGCTGCAAGAGTTGTTCTTCCTCATGTATGCTAATATCCAGCTGTTTGTAGCACGTGCCTAAGACATTGCGGTGCAATGCACTGGTTGCACCACTGCTAGTCCAACCACAGCTGCAGATGATAACACACTCAATGGAATACAACCAAAGGGAAATTATATTATCAGTCTACCTATAAGGGGGTAGGGGGGGGGGGGGGGGGGGGTCTGACTTCTGGAAATCTATAGGTCGGGTGACCCTAAGCCTATATACCCTGGGGTTGAATAAATAAAGGCTTTATTTACTTTAATACTACATTTTGCCCAAGTTGCCAGAAAACTAATGCCAGTTTGTTACTGTAAGTTTGTCCACTTTGGTAAATGTTGGTCTAACCCCAATTACATATCTTCATGTCTGTGTGTTCCCTGCACTGAAGAATGAGTCTAGTAAGTTCTCTGTATGCATATTTAAAGCTGGTAAATCTATCCTGTTCTTACAATTGGAACAGCTGATCTATGGCCAGTGGGGCCAGGTAAAACCTTTTGGTTGACACTGCAGCTTAAAGTGTCACATTAAAAAAATCTAAATTTAATCTTGTATGTGAATATTTGAAAGTGCATTTTATAAAAGCTAGTGGGGTATAAAGTCTGTGTGACATCCAACCCCACCATGATACCACCACAATTCTACTAATATTCCTCCAAGGTATCCATATGGGTTTAACCAAACATATATTGTTTCAATATAATATCTCTTTCAAATAAAATTCCTTTAAAATAAAAATATATCTTTTTAATTACTAATGTTGATACAAAGCTGCTATAATGCCACACGAGAGCACTACAGCTTCTACAGAACAGATCGAGAGTCCAATACCACACGAAGGCACTGTCCATTGTTCTGACCTCATTAGTAGCCTATCAGTGGGAGTTGTTGTATTTCAAACTTCCATTATTCCAAACCATCCTAGTGAGATTAATGTTTGTACAGTTCCTTCTTCAGACATCACGAGACGACACAAGGGGTCCTGCCATTGTTCTGCCCCCCTGAAGCTGGAATGTTCTGTCAATTGTTGTCTAATTTCTGTAAACATTCAAGTTGTCATAATTTCTTTTCATTTGCTGATCAATTAGGGAATTGGGTAGTCCTGTTCCAAACTGTGATTTCACTGGTGGACACCAGTGTGTTGGCAGAAACAGTTCATGCCATGCTGCAGATATGTTCCTCATACACATGGATTGGATATATGCAAGTTAAATATAGTATAGTCAGTCCAGGATGGCTTTGCCAGACAAGAGAGGTTTGCTAAAACATAATGAAAGGTAGTTCCGTGCATGCTGCTGAGGACAGGCAGTGCAGATTTCTTTATCTTCTTGTATTCAACTAAAGTGGCAAAAGTTTTAACATAGCAAAATATTTAAAGAAATGCATAGTGGTCTCCATTGAAAGAAACACCAATAGACCATCCTGCAGAACAAATGTGTTTGTATCTGTAAGCAGATACACTGTAGGAATCGGATGCACTGTCAATATTGGACGCAGTTAAGCATCTCAGTCCTCATACAGTCTGATTCAAGGCTGTACACTAAGAAGGGCTTTCATATAGTTGCAGACTTGCGACCAGCAAAAGATGCAGACATAGAATGGCGCTGTGTGTGACTACGATTCAACCCCTAAAATGATTTACAATTTGTATTTGTCCATTAAATAGATTCCAACATACCCATATTAATAGGATATCACTAGGAAAAGCAGGGGGGGGGGGGTTTCTGAGTACCCAGATACCCCACCCTAACAGAGTAAATTGTTTTTTTACAATGGCTATGGGCCTATGGAATGCAATCTGCTCATTACCCAAGCAGCATAATGCAGCAATTCGCAGTTATGTGGGGAAGGAGTGCGGCCAAAATGACTAGGAGAATCATGTCATTTTGGCCACGCCTCCTGCCCACATACCCACAAATCACAGCATTAAGCTGCGTGGACTAATGATGCAAAGTTCCCAGCAACCCGTAGCTGCTTCGTGAAAGTAAGTGTGTGTATACAGTATGTGTAATTATATAGGTGTACAGTAAGATATATTTCACACTGTACATATGTGTGGAATAAGCCTTCATTTCTTCATTGCATTGTACATGTATGTTTTAATAAACCATATATGTTTGGTTGGGATATATTATATTAAGGCACTTGGGAGAGATGTAGTAAGCCTTGAAAGTGAAACATGTTACGGTGATAAAGTACCAGCCAATCAGCTCCTAACTGCCATGTTACTGGCTGGGTTTGAAAAATGACAGGAGCTGGTTGGTTGGCACTTTATTACCATGCAATTTATCACCATTCAAGGCTTAGTACATCTGGCCCCATATTGTCTTGTATTGAGGGAGAAGGAAAAACTCTGAAAGGTATTATTGTTGCCAATAAATCAGATAAGCTCCATATTATAAATAGGCATGGGGCCATCTTTGTCACTTATCATTTGGTAAATATCGCATGAAATATTTTTTTAAGATATGGCAGCCCTTGTTATTTGTTCTTTATAAATTCTGAGATTGACCACAATGTGGTCTCTAATGAATGTGCTGCCTCCCCTCTGCTTGGAGCTGCTTAGACATCTGAGGAGAGGATTGCCACATATGAGGACAGACACTATTACCTAATCTTTGTTGTTTAATTTGTGAAGTTAATTTATTTGAAGAGCCACTATTTATGTTTATATATATATATATATATATATACTAGTAGGTAAAGAAGGCAGCACTCAGGCAGACGTTTTAAGCAAGTAACTCTGTGGTCAGTTTATTCCGACATGTTTCGGGGTAATCACCCCGTCCTCAGGGTCATCAATGATGACCCTGAGGACGGGGTGATTACCCCGAAACATGTCGGAATAAACTGACCACAGAGTTACTTGCTTAAAACGTCTGCCTGAGTGCCGCCTTCTTTACCTACCAGTATCCAGAGGTATTTGCCTCCAGGAGGGCACCGCAGCATATACTTTCCGCTAAGAGTGAGTGCCGGGCACACAGTACAAGATATATATATATATATATATATATATATATACAGGTTGAGTATCCCTTATCCAAAATGCTTGGGACCAGAGGTATTTTGGAAATCGGATTTTTCCATATTTTGGAATAATTGCATACTATAATGAGATATCATGGTGATGGGACCTAAATCTAAGCACAGAATGCATATATGTTACATATACACCTTATACACACAGCCTGAAGGTAATTTAAGCCAATATTATTTATAACTTTGTGCATTAAACAAAGTGTGTCTACGTTCACACAATTCATTTATGTTTCATATACACCTTATACACACAGCCTGTCATTTAATACAATATTTTTAATAACTTTGTGTATTAAACAAAGTTTGTGTACATTGAGCCATCAAAAGGTTTCACTATCTCACTCTAACTCAAAAAAGTCTGTATTTCAGAATATTTGGATATGGGATACTCAACCTGTATATCCTGTGTTTGCCCCTGGATACAGTATATGAGGATAGCTTTCTAGATTTGCTCAGCTTTACTGTGTACTTTTAAGAAATACGTAAGACTTGAAAGACTTCAAGTTAAAATTAGTGGTTGGGTTAACAGATCTAATGTTTTCTTGTGTAATAATCACATTTAAAATATAGCACATTACAAACTAAGAATTAGAGATGAGTGGTTTGGACTACATGTAATCCGAATGAACTCAAATGTTTGTTATCGAAGTCAATCCGAACGGTGACTCAGGTTTTCCTGCCAGACTCGGTTCTACTTCGAGGCAAAATGTCATCCTCCCGGTGTTTGGATTCTATATAAGGCACAGCGGCTGGGACTTGGTGCCATTTCACTCTTAGGCATGCTGCTGAATGCTGCGCTGTACTATGATGTATTTATTTTATTTATTTATTAACGGTTTCTTATATATTGCAGCATATTCCGTTGTGCTTTACAATTAGAACAACAGTAATAGAACATAACTGGGTAAAAACAGACAGACATAGAGGTAGGAAGGCCCTGCTCGCAAGCTTACAATCTATAGATTGACTGTACTGTGTCCAGGGGTTGGGTATAATATCCCAGAGCACGGGATGTTGGCGCTCAGAATACTGGCGCTGACATCCCAATGTTTTAGATCCCAACAGCTTTCTAACTCACCCCCTACCCCTTATCCCTCACTTACTGCAGCCTAACCCTAACCTCCCACACTGATGCCTAACCCTAACCTCCCTGGTTAGTGACTAAACCTAATCCCTCACACCATGCAACCTAATCCTACCCCTCCCCCCTTAGTGCCTAAACCTAACCCCACTTCAGTGGTGCCTAACCCTGACCCCCCTCCCCCCGTCTGCAGCCTAACCTCCCTACCAGGGGCGTAACTAGACTTTTGCGAGCCCCATAGCAAGATTTTGAAAGGGCCCCCTCACTCCTCAAAAGCAACATGGAGTGGGGTAGTGGTTTTGAGGTGATGGGAGTCAGAACAGTAGAGAGGGACTGGCAGTGGATGGCAGTACCATGCAGGGTGGACACTAAGGTGTCAGTTATACTGTACTAATAACTAACTGAGAAGGGGCATGACTACACACTAGTACTCCCAATTCAAATTACACTGCACAGTAGAGCTCCTTATCCACATTATGTCATATAGTAGTGCCCCTTAATCATGTTATGCCACACAGTAGATGGGCCCCTTACACCATGTAATGACATGCTTAGCAGTGCCCATTACACTGTTATGCCAAACACTGTAATGCCCATTGCACCACAGTATGCCCCACAACATAATGCCCATTTTGCCACATTATATCCCACAAAGTAATGCCCAGACAACACCAACCTGTCAATGTCCAGGGAGTCTGAAGTTCATCCAGAGATTCCGCGCTGCCATTGCAGCTGGCATCCATCCAAGGTCCCAACTCCTCATCACATGCCACTTCAGTATCCCCTTGTGAGCTCACACTTCATAGAATTCGTGGCTGCGTCATGACTTCACATCGCACATTTCTTAAACTTCCTCCGCTGAGCACAGTGGTGCTGTGCGGGGATGAAGGGGGTGTTGTTGGCGGTCAGACACTCATGCCCATCACACTCATGCCCATCCCCTCTATGCCTAGAGTCTCTGCCCAGCGTTACACATTATACAGACTCATGCCTATCAACATACACCCCCAATGTCCACAGTCACTGCCCTGGGAGTGCGGGTCATTCGGTCTGATCTGCAGGAGGTGGGGACACAGCAAATAATAAAAAATAAATCAGAAGCAGCGGCCTGATGGGGTGCAGGGGAGCAGCGGGGCCCCACTGGCATCTCGGGCCTCATAGCAGCCGCCTCCCATGCACCTGTGGTAGTTACACCAATGCTCCCTACATCCGTAGGCTAACCCTATCCCCTCGGGTGTCAGCTAATGCTAACCCCCCTCCCCCCATAGCCTAACCCTAACCTCCTGGCTATACTTACCTTTGGAATCCTGTCTGTTGGGATTCCGGCATTGGGATCCCAGTGTTTTCTGATTGCCGGTGTCAGTGTTCTGATGGATGTCAGGATTCTAGCAGTTGGGATATTGAACGTAAGCCATGTACAGAGACTCCAGACCCAAATGTATAGTAACTGTGTATAGGGTCACGCTGCACGCTGCGCTGTACTCTGCTTTATCGGCTGTGCTGTGTCTAGAGACACCATATTCACAAGTGGCTGTGCTCTATGTAGTCAGTGTGTAGGGGCATGCTGCTGTACTCTGTTGTAAACTGTACTATTTCGTGCGCTTTACCTTAGTGTGCTTTGTTCACATGCTAGATAAGCCCTGTGATTCTACACAGTTTGAACTGAGCTGCAAATTCAAAAAAGAAAATAGAAAACAATATATAGTTAAGTTTTATTGTTCGCACTGTTTGGCGCACTTTACACTAGTGTGCTTCAGAAACAAAAATGTTACAAATCCTTGAGGAGAGGTTAAGTGTGTCCTCGAGTCCTCTGTAAAAGCCTGACCATTCTTATACTGTTCTCACAGACAAGCCACCTTCCACCATTTCTGCTCCCTCTGCAAATGTGGGGATGACCAACAGAGGGATAGCTGATGACATAGAAATTGAGGATGCAACTGTGGAAGTGCAAGAGGATGAAGGGGATATTTCTGTAGCTGATGCTGGTGTTAATCAGGATGTTGAGGATGAGAATGTTGTTTGTGTAAGTCAGGCACCAGTGGAAGCAGCTCTTGGCCACAATAAGAAGAAGGCCATTGTCATGCCTGGTCATAGGACCAATAAATGCACGTCTCTTTTGTGGAACTGTCTTTACCCAGATCCTTAAAATATTTGTAAAGCCTTCTGTAGCCTTTGTGTAACCATAGTAAGTTGCAGTAGGGACCATAACTATCTAGGAACCTTCTCCCTGTTACATCATTTACGGCAAGCTCATGACAAGTTTTTGATAACATCAAAACTGGTGCTAAAAAAATAACAACAAGCAGTCCAGCATCAGCTAGCTCCCTTCTCTCAACTACATCCTAGCACCTACAATCTCCACCACCAACACCTTCATCCTCAATATCCTCAGTCATCATCAGTGGTAGTCCTGCATCCAATCTGTTAAGGCTAGGTGATTCATCCCTATTCCAGGATTCTTTAGAAGTGGTGGATCTTCATCTCAGAAGTGCACCATGAAGATTACTAGTAGTATTGTAAAAAATCAATTGACTGTGAAACAATCATTTGCAAGGTGAAGCAAGTATAACAGCTATCACCCAGTCAAACAGCGGATCACTAACACCATGATGGCTATGCTAGTATTATATCTGCGTCCAATATCCGCCATTAATGTAATAGGTATTACACAGTTAATTTAGGTCCTGTTTCTCATGTACCAAATTCCATCTCGGTTACATTTTAGATGAAAAGCCATTCGTATGCTGTACCAGGACATTAAAAAAAACAAATTAATGGCCTACATAATGCTATTGTACCCACTGGCCACTTAACCACAGATATGTGGACATGCGGTAGTGGGCAAACTAAAGATTTCATGACTGTGACAGCCCACTGGGAGGGTGAATCACCATCATCATCAGTAGAAGCAGTATCTAACAACAACACCAGCTCATTCAGAGGCAGGATACTCTGTGTACAGTATCACTGACTTCACAACAGGCATGCTGCTAACAACCTCTTAGAATAACTAAGGGATGTCATGGCAACATGGCTTACCACACTATCCTCAGGATTTGTGATTTTTGAAAATGCTACAAATATTCTGAAAGCATTACAGCTTCGTGAATTACGAACACATCCCCTGTTTTGCTCACACGATCATTTTGGTGGTACAGGTTTTTATTATAAAAATGACATGCAGGAGATGCTGTCAGGAGATATCCTGGGACATTTTCGGCATTCAGCAACAGTATGCAGGAGATTGCAGCACCTGCAAGAACAGTTCAATTTGCCCTGCAAGATGTGGTAACAAGGTGGAACTCCACCCTTTATATGCTTCAGCGGATGTAGGACCAGGAAACAGCCATCCAGGGCTCTACAACTAGCCATGGTATTGGGAGTGGAGGGGGAATGTACCTTAGTCCAGCACAGTGAAGAATTATTTCCGCCTTGTGCAATTTACTGAAACCATTCAAAGTAGCTACCTGTGAAGTGATTTCAGACACTGCTAGCTTGAGTCAGGTGAATTCCATTATTAGGCTTTTGCAAATTCAGCTGGAGAAATTGAAGGAGGTGATAAAACAAAGCGATTCTGTAAATTATTTTGAACTTGTATATCAAGTTTTTATTCACTTCGCTAGGATCCAAGGGTTTGCCAATATCTTGAAATCAGATCACCACACTTTGGCAACCATGCTTGGTCCTATGTTTAAGTCATACATCGTGTCTTTCTTTCCAACTGACCCAGATCATAAAAGATGCAAAGAGCTCCTGGTGAGCAAGTTTTCAGTTAAAGTTACACAAGGCACTACTACGTCTCCTCCTTCAATTTCTTTAGCACCAGCCATAAAAAAAGTAGTTTTCCCAAAAGACCCAGCGGTGATGTTAACACAACACTTTTATATCTTTTCGGGGCTAAAAGAATTGCCCAAAATTAGTGACACCTCTACCATAACTCCATCTGATATGGTCACCATCCAAAGAATGGTGGAGGATTATTTTTATGACACTGTATAAATAGGCATGTCTAATATTCGAGCACTAAAGGGAAAAATGGCAATTTGGAGGCCTTGTATGAACTGGCATTGTATTACTTAAGCTGCCCATCCACCAGCGTGTACTCAGAGAGAATTTTCAGCACAGCCAGGAATCTTGTTAGCAAACGGCGTAGGAGGCTACTTCCTGAAAATGTGGAAAAGATGAATTACAAATTTCTGTAGGTAGACCATTCCAGGCAATTTAGAGATGAAACCCCCTGAACAGAGAACAGAGAACCAAACCCCCTGAACGTCATGCTATGAGCCTGGACACGGAAATCAGAATGAGGCAAAACATCATCATCCCGCTGTCAGATTCATGCAGGTTTTGGATTCCATATAAGGAGCTGCGCATCGCCGCCATTTTCACTCCGGACTTGGAGAGTGAGGGAGACAGACCTCTGTCTCTCTCTGTGGGTGGTGGCATCGGGTTGGGTCAGTGTGTGCTCTGTCAGTGTCACTGGTGTTTCAAGTGCTGTTTGGGGGTGCTGCAACTGTACATGGGTGTTGTTATTGTCCTGGCTGTCACTGTGTTGTACAGGAGGCAGGGGCACTGTCCTCCTGTAAGCTGTAAAAATACAGGGGTGCTGTTGTTAAAATAAAAGCACACTGGTCCTGTATGCTGTAAAAATACAGGGGTGCTGTTTTTTAAAATAAAAGTACACTGGTCCCGTATGCTGTAAAAATACAGGGGTGCTGCTGTTAAAATAAAAGTACACTGGTCCTGTATGCTGTAAAAATACAGGGGTTCTGCTGTTAAAATAAAAGTACACTGGTCCTGTATGCTGAAAAAATACAGGGGTGCTGTTTTTAAAATAAAAGTATACTGGTCCTGTATGCTTTAAGACTACAAGGGTGCAGTGAAAATAAATGTACACAAGCCTTGTCTTGTATGCTGTAAAATTACAGGTGTGTTGTGAAAATACAGGGGTGCTGGCACTGTCCACGGTTGCGATGTCTAGGCCTGACCTTCACAACACTGTATGGTGGCTCCTAATACCATTTTCACACTCCCTGCAAGTGATGGGAGGAGCACCGCCAGTCCTGTTGCTGATATTGAGTTTGTCACTGTAAACATACACCAGGATAAGGAGGATATGGGTGTAGCTGGCGCTGCAGAGGAAGTTGATGAGGAGGATTCTGATGGTGATGTGGTTTGTTTGAATAAGGCACCAGTGGAGACAGTTGTTGTCCGTGGGATGAATAAGCCCATTGTGATGCCTGGACAAAATACCAAAAAAGCCAGCTCTTCGGTGTGGAATTATTTCTCCACAAATCTGGATGACAGGTGTCAAACCATCTGTTGCCTTTGTCAATCCATAATAAGTAGGAGTAAGGACGTTAACCACCTAGGAACATCCTCCCTTATATGTCACCTGCAGCGCATTCATCATAAGTCATTGTCAAGTTCAGAAACTTTGGGTAATAGCGTAAGCAGTCCACTGACATCTAAATGATGTGGTTTGTGGTTTTGTTTGAATATTATTTCTCTGTGAGGATGAGGATGTAGGGGGTCATTCCAAGTTGATCGCAGCCAGCAACTTTTTGCTGCTGGTGTGATCAACTAATCTCAGCCTATGGGGGAGTGTATTTTAGCTTAGCAGGGCTGCATTCATTTGTGCAGCCCTGCTTAGCTAAAAAAAAATGTGTGAAGTTGAAGAGTAAGGCTGGAGCTACTTACCCTGTGTGACGGATCCAGTGACGTTCCTCCCGGCTTTGACATCAGACATCCGCCCTCCGTTTGCCTGAACACACCTGCGTTCGGACGACCACTCCCCGAAAACGGCATCCAACGGTGAGTATCCACCCCGGAACGCCTCTCCGCTGTCAATCTTCATGCGATCGGTGCTGTGTCTTCTTTTTTGCTGTGCACGTCGTTGCGGCAACGACGTGCATTGCGCACGCCGCGCATGCGCAGTTACGACCCGTTCGCACCGCATCAAAGAACCATTACGTGTGAATGGGTCAGAATGACCTCCGTAAACACAGATGGGAGAGTGAAATCTGAGGATGAGGACGACATCTTGCTACTGTAGAGCCAGTTTGTGCAAGGAGAGATTAATTGCTTTTTTTTGGCGGGGTTCCAAACAAACCAACCATTTCAGTCACAGTCGTGTGGCAGACCCAGTCACTAAAATGATTGGTTTGTTAAAGTGTGCATGTCCTGTTTATACAACATAAGGGTGGGTGGGATGTGGGTGGGATGGCCCAAGGACAATTTTATCTTGCACGTTTTGCCACATCATTCCAGGGGTGCTGCCCTATATGGGGTGCGGCCCCTCTGCCCTATCATTCCAGCGGTAGTGTTGCCTGTTTGCTGTGCTTTGTAATTCTCCAGGGTAGGTGCCTATGCTGTATAAGTCCAAGGGTGCTGCTGTACTTGAACCTAGGTTTAAAATGAAATCCTTGAGAAAATATGAAACAAGCTCCAACATCACAAACAGATTTGTGAAAACATAGCCGCAAAGGTGGAAATGGAAATTGCTATTTTGAAGAAGTGTTTTTAAATAAAGTGGGGGGAGACCACATTTGTGTCCAAAGTCAGTGTGACTCAGAAGAGACTGAATCATTGAATCATAAGACAGAGCAACTGCCGGAGGGTAAAAGTGATATTTTCTGCCAGAGCATTAGATAGAGGTTCTTCTCAATTATTTCATGTTAGGGACTCACTGAAATGAATGGCTCCAATTAGTCAACCTTAATTTTGATTTATTATTGATGTTCCACATTTTTGGGATTATTTATTTAGAAGATGTGCATTTGTTGTACAGGGATCTTCTTTTCCTAAGGGCTGCGTAGGGTTATTGCAAGACTTCGTCAGGGAAGTCCTCGTGACGAAACGCGTTGGCGTGGTAATTGGACACTGGATGTAACTACATCGCTGCTGACTTGATCCTGTGAGGTCCCGAGAGGGATCGGTTGATGAGCTGTGACCGGCGGCCACTCCACTGGTGCTATCCGGAGGCGCCGTGTGTGTGATAACATTGTGCTGCTTATCTCTTTCTGAGATGTATGTATATGTATACTTCTTTTTATTAAATGCTCACAACTTTTACTGATACCCGCACTCCTCATTTGTTCTTTTACATGTATCTTTATTAAGCCCTGGTACGGCTTTCTTTGGAGGAAGCAGCGGTGGATACAAAGAGTCTGATCAAGATCATACAAATACTGGACATTGGACTGATTGGAGTATTGGACTAATTAAGTACATTGGACTGATTGGAGAATTGCGCAATTATCCTTTTTTCTGTTTTATATATATATATATATATATATATATACTGTATATATATACTGTATATATATATATATATCAGCAGTTCTTAATGTTTCTGAAATTTAGTTTTTTTTAATTGAATGTATATATATATATATATATAAGAAATAAAATAATTGAATTTATACGACACCAGTTTGTTTGAATGGGAAGTGCATATCACTCAGCTAAAACATTATAATAGACCAGCGCATTGATTTTTTTGTTTTGTTTTATATGTTTATAATCCACACCCTCACCAGGCTGTTTTCATTAGCTGCAGGTCTTGTTATATGGATGTTCTCATCCAATTTATAATAAGTTGAACTAATACTATTATTTTCCCAGCGCCATTATTTTTTTTAACAGGTCACCTGTTCATAAAATCTCTTTTTTGGGACTTATGACTGGCTCGGTGCACCGCATATTAGACTTCTGGCCTGGGGAGACTTTTTAGCCCTGGTAGAGATGTCTACTATAATGGGGAGGGGGTGCCCTCCAAAAATTATTGCATGGGGTGCTAGGAGACCTGGGTCTGGCCCTGCCTGTGATGGCTGGCCCATCTCTTAAGCATGGGCCCCTACCCCTGCATTCCCTAGGTGGGCCCTTCATGCTACAATCTGACACCGACAGAGTAGGGCAATGTCATTATGTGAAGATAGGAATAGAGGTGATGATGCAGGGAGATTATGCTGTCTAATTAACCCTAGTGAATGTGTGTCCATGTGGAAGGGAATACATATTGTAAATTACACTGGGGCAGGAACTGAAGTTAATGGCAATTGTAAAGTGCTGTGGAATATGTACATGCTATATAAATAAATGTGCTATATAACAATTAAATAAATTATGGGAGCTAGATAAAAAAAACTATAAACCCATCTAACCAGAGAATTGCATTGTGTTACTCTGGCTAGACAGGTTATCTGCCACTTGATTAAATTCTGTCTGCATTGTATGGATGGATATTGATGTAACATGTCCTATTGCCGGCCTGTTTAGACTGCATCATTGAGAGTGGGTAATGTAAGGTGAGAGTGCCAAGTGCCAACCAATGGAAAGAAAGTGCGCTGAACATATTTCTTTTGCTTATTATTGTGCAGACTTTGTGTCAGACAACACAAGCCCTCTAGATACAGCACATATTTCAGCCTTGGTTTTGCACCTTGTTTACATCATGCTTAGCTGTTGGTTCAAGTATGTCAGTGTATAAGAAATAAATTAGCCAGCTACTAGAGTTAATGAGATTCTTGGCTCTTCTAGCTGGTGTGTGGGTTCCCACTGAAGGACATCTAAGACTGAGGAATTGGATAAATATTCCAAATATAGCTTTAGGAATCATGCAGATGTGCCCTGTGTTATCTAATCAAAGAGATTTTGTTTAATTCAGAATTATCGCTTAATATAATTTCCTTCCTAGACTGATATCATTTCTATAAACACTATCTGTTTCCACTTCCCCACCCATATCTGTTGTCTGGTTTAATATTTAAACCCATATCAGGATACCATTTTTTTATAAACTGTAAGTGAGCCTTGCCATTTAGTTTATTATAAAATAATAAGTGTTTCTTTCAATACTGTGCAAGTGAAAACGTGTGCTCAATGTCAGTTTTGTTTAAAACTATCTTGCTATAAAAATAAATTATAAAAGGTATTTTAATTTGAACAAAGGTATTTTAAAAGTACACGTTGGAGCAAGTATAGATATGTAATTCTCACTAGAATATGCTAAAAGTCTTCATTCCAAAGTAGGCATCCAAGGTACTGTACTTGGCAAAGTAAAAAAACTTTTTGGACAACGCTGTGTTGAATCAATAACTTGGCTAAACTTATGCTGGTCAATCCGTTACTTTTTTTCTATACAGTCCTTCTCAGATACACCCAGTATCTGACTAGCAGCATCTACAATGTGGATTTATACAGGTCTTTTCTATATACTGTAGCAGTGCCCAGGTAACGCATAATTTGTACATTGGACAATACGTCTGCCTCTTAAAAGGTCCAAATTCTAATGCAGGCTTCTTGCAGGCACTACCTGTATTACCTGCTTCAAGGACAAGATTGATAAAATACGAGATTAAATGGTATTTTCTTTCTCAGTCAGTGACCTGCTCAATTCCTTACCTGAACCCACTTACACTTTTTCTACATTTGATCCCACAAATGAAAATAAAGTATCAACACTCATCTCATCCTCCTACTTTACTGCCTCTCCTCTTGATCCTATACCCTCACAAATAAGTAAAGCTCTGTCTCCTGTGCTCATCCCACCCTTAACTAAAATCTGTAATCTCTCTCTCTACTGATATATTTTTTTCACTGTTCAAACATGCAGTGATTACTCCCTTTCTGAAAAAAAAAATTCTGACTCAAACTTTCTCTCAAACAACCGTCCCATCTCTCAGCAACCATGCCCCTCCAAGCTACTTGAGAGACTTGCCTACACTCACCTCACACACTTTCTTAACTCACACAACTTATTTGAACTTCTTCAATCAGGCTTTCAATCCCAACATTCCAAAAGGACAGCACTAACTAAAATAGTACATGTTCTGGTCATCGCTAAGTCTAAAGGCCATTACTCACTTCTTATTTTCCTAGCTCTATCTGCTGCTTTTGACACTGTTGACCACTTTCTTCTCATTACAAACACTACAATCCCTAGGTCTTCAGGACACAGCCTTTTCTTGGTTCTCATCCTACCTATCTAATCACTCTTTCAGTGTTCATTTCTCTGAATCCTCCTTCTCTTCGCTATCTCTATCAGTTGGAGTACCGCAAGGATCAGTCTTAGATCCTCTGCTTTTCTTAATCTACAAATGTAGCCACACTCATTGTGGCTTAGCCTAGGCGCGGGTGCGCCTCATTTGCCGTGATGTGCGCAAGTGCTCATCAAATGAATGCATCGTAATCACACCCACGAGCATTCACTTTACATTGGAGCGGCAATAGTCATGGCACGTGTATACAACATATCTTGATAAACTAGTCAGCTCTTTTGGATTTCAGTATCATCTGTACATGGATGATATGCAAATCTACTTGTCCTCCCCAGATTTGTCACCATCTGTATTGGGCCGTGTCACTGAATGCTTTTCTGCTGTTTCCTCTTGGATGACATCTCGCCACCTCAAACGTAATATTTCCAAAACAGATTTAATTATATTTCCTCCGGCCAATAGTAGATACCAGCCTGATATTTCTATCACTGTTGAGAACTTGACAATAAATCCTACCCCACATGCTCACTACCCAGGTGTCATCCTTGACTCTGAACTGTCCATTGTTACCCACATTCAGTCTGTCTCAAAATCATGTTACATGTATCTAAAAAATGGGCATGGGTCATTAGGTCAAAAAGATTTAGGTCAACAAGATTTAGGTCGACAAGATTTAGGTCACCACTATTGGTCGACTTGTACTAGGTCGATTAGGTCGACATGAACAAGGTCGACATGGGAAGAAGTTGACATGAGTTTTTTTTTTACTTTTTTGGTGTCAACACTTATTGGTTGACAGTGACTAGGTTGACACCAGAAACAGGTTGACACAGCCATCAGGTCGACATGAACAAGGTCGACATTGAAAAAGGTCGACATGAGTTTTTTATTTTTTTTGGGGTGTCGTTTTCTTCGGAAAGTGACCGGGAACCCCAATTAGTGCACTGTGTCCCCTCGCATGGCTTGCCTCACTCGCCATGTAGGTTACCATTCCCAATAGTAGTCCACGTGGATCGTAAAGTATGAAAAAGTTAAAAAAAATTTAAAAAAAATGTGAAAACTCGTGTCGACCTTGTTCATGTCGACCTAATGACCATGTCGACCTAGTGCATGTCGACCTAATGACCGTAAGCCCTAAGAAACATATCCAAAAATATCTTACACAAGATACTGCAAAAACTCTAATTCATGCTCTAATTATTTCCGCACTGAATAGTCTTCTTACTGGTCATACTAAAAAAAATACTATCCCCACTACAAACCATTCTGAATTAATCTGCGTGGCTAATCTTTCTTGTTAGATGTTCATCATCTGTGGATCCACTCTGTCAGTCCCTCCATTGGTTACCGGTATTCTACCGTATTCAATATACCGTAAAATACTTCTACTCACACAAAAGACTATTAACCAAACTACACTAATGTACATCTCTTTGCTTATCTTAAAATGTTTCCCAACCCGCTATATAAGAAACTGTTAATAAATAATAAAAATAGAAACATGAGCAAACCAAACTCACTCAAAATTCCTTCACAAACTGTGTACCTTAACTCTTATTCACTTGCATCGGAAAGCCATGACATCAGCAAGGTTCTGCAACTCCTGAAAATACTGTAGAGTGGACAAAGCAGGAATTTCAAACATTACAATTTAAAGAACATGTAGCAGCGAGAGTGTCAATTTGTCATCAGCCTTGGAAGAGAGTAACTGAATTTTCATCTTAATATTAAAGTAGGTTTCTGTAAGGTACTGACAAGGGTCACAGGAATAATTTACGCATATGAGGACATTCCCTCTGTGTACAGTAGCTAGTAAATGCACTCACCAAAATGTAATAAATTATAATTTATCTCTCTTTCGGGCAGAAAGAGTGTAATAGGTGTTCAGTGTCCCAGTGGTTAACTTTGTCCCTTGGGTAGTTCAAGGCAGCTGGTGGTCATTAGAGATATTCTCATTAGAGAGATTATGGGCAGTACGGATGGTGTAAGTAATGTTTAGCATTACTGCCTCACAGCACTGAGGTCATGGGTTCGATTCCCACCATGGCTCTAACTGTGTGGAGTTTGTATATTCTCCCCGTACTTGCATGGGTTTCCTCTGGGTACTCCGGTTTCTTCCCACAATCCAAAAATATACTGGTAGGTTAATTGGATCCCAACAAAAAATGAATCCTAGCGTGAATGTGTGTGCATGTACAGTACATGTGATAGGGAATATAGATTGTAAGCTTCACTGGGGCAGGGTCTGATGTGAATGGCCAAATATTCTCTCTGTAAAGCGCTGCGGAATATGTGTGCGCTATATAAATAACTGGTAATAAATAAATAATAAATAAATAATATTCTGGGAACACTAGCATTTGCGAAGCAATGAATGTGTGTGCAGATGGACACAGGTCATTCCAAATAAAGTGTAGTTGCATTGGTTAGGGGAAACTGTGAGAAATGTGGATATTTCAAAATCCATCTGTAAGAAGGTTACCATATTGGGTGATGGTTAAGAGATACAACAGGGTCATTGGTCAGGAATGTTGAAGCAATTTAAGAGATGTACACTGGACATTACTAGTAGATACCAGTTAGTAGGGTATCAAAGGGATATAAATAAAGAGACTTACAGACAAGGAGGAGGCCTCATCTGTGGATGATGCTGCGCTCTCTAACTTGCTCCATATACTGGGCTGGGGAGAGAAGCTGAGGTTGCAGCAATCAGTGAGGTAGCTGCAGTAGCAGCAGGACCCTTCAACAGACACAGATAAAGAGTACCTGCCGGCAGTACCCCTGCCTCTTGGCGCCACTGATTGCGGCGGGCCCCGCTGGCTGCAAGTCCTAGTGTCCGCCTGTTCTATTAAATAGAGACAGCACAGACACAAAATGCTGCTGATCTATTTTATATAAAAAAAAATGACAGAAATGACAAGGGGAGGCATGTGTCTTGGTGCCCCTCTCCACTCTGGCAGGTGGAATAAAGAACAGTATATGTAATGTATTATACCCCTTTCCCATCCAACTTATATCCCGGGTTATTGCTGGGGTAACCCAGGTCAAGGGTTGATAGAAAAGGATCAGTGAAAAATATCCTAGGCTGCGTTACCCAGGAATCTGGTTGCTAACAGGGTCGAACCCAGGTTGCTGGGGGGTTGTTGGTGGAGAAGGATATTACTGTTCTCACAAGAAGCCATAGCCCCAGTCAGCTGGTAGAGGAGACAATGCCTTGGAGTCAGAGAAATCACTCCATGAGGCTATTGCTGATCTCCATGGGTCAGAGAAGCATATGCGGGGCTCTTCTAATCACAGATCAGCACACGCTCCTCTGACCCCTCTTCGAAATCTCATAGGATCCTCTATGTGTAGCTACCGGGCCCAAACAACCCTTGATGCTCCGGAAGCCCAGTCACTGCATGCTGCAGTGCTTGATCCCCCCATAACCTGGTGAGTGCTTGGACCCCAGCCAAATGTCTAACTGTAAACTTGGGAAAATATGTATTGAAGGCAGACAAGCACCCTAGGACCCACCAGGCCCTTGGCTCCCATCTATACTGCATTGTGGATAATACAGCTCTGAGTTGAGTGTTTCCCAAATATCTATTAGATTATTTTGAAGCAGCTAGCAAGATATTGTGTATTTATATTGGCTTGTGGGTTGGGTGAGGGAGAGTTGAGAAATGATTTAAATGTATTAAAAAGTCACTTGGGGTTAGTAGCATGTCTACGGTGAGTGATATGTTTGTTTGGCAGTGTCCAGGGCGTAACGATAGGAGTGGTAGATAGTCAAAATCGCTTGGTGTACGAGATTTATGCCACTGACATCAACTTTATGTGAGAGTCTTTGTAGCTGTCGTGTTAATTTAGAGTGCCTCAGTTGACATCTAGGCCTACATGGAGTGTGATGGGTAATTGGAGCCTCTACATCAAGGGCGCTTTCTACAGTCTGGAGAGGAGTTGTTGCAGAGAGATGGAGAGTTCTTGAAAATTAATTGTGTTCATATTTCTGCGGGTTTGAGGAGGGTTGAGAATTTCAGTTACATTGAGTTTGAAGTAATGGAAGAGAGCACGCAGGTGAAAAGGTTGTGATCTGAGAGAGGGAAAGAAGGATAAGAATATTTTGCTCATGTTTCTATGTTGATGGTTGATCACGTACGGCATACTTAATGCACTTCTATGAGCTCGACTGGGTCAGGGTAGAGATCACTACTCTCCCTCGAAGCCCCCACTGTCTACCCATCACCCACAGCCTCCATGTCATTGTCTGCCTCTCCCCTTCACCCTCTGCCTGTCGCCTTCTGGCTATGCCAGTTACCCACAGCTTTTCCCTGTCACACACAGCTTCCCCCAGTCACTGTCTGCCTCTCCTTGTCACCCTCTGCCTCCCCCCACTCACACACAGCCTCTCCCTTTCACTGTCTGCCTCTTGCCATCACTCTCTGTCTCTTCCCGTCACCCACAGTCTCTTATTATCACTGTCTACCTCTCCCCATCACCCGCTGCCACTTCTAATTATATTCTGCCTCTCCCTGTCACCCTCATCCTCTCACCCACTGCCTCTGGTTATGACCATCTACCTCTCCCCATCACACACAGCTTCTCTCCATCACCATTGTGGGGATGGCATATCCTGTGAAGCCACTCTCCTTCCTTCGGAGTATATCAGAAAATTTCAGTATCTCCACTGTCCCCACACCACACCTTATTGTGATGCTGCCCCTTTCATTTTCCTCTGGATCCACCCCTGCTTATGGATATGAGGTTTGTCCACATATCTGGTACATATACCATTTCTTAGATTTCTGTGAGTTAGATTTAACTTCCTATTGTCAGGTGGGCTGTGACTGTTTCAACTTTTATGGGTTTAAGGGGCATACAGTATGCATTAATCCTGTAGAATTGATAAAGTGAAAAGTGATAACGCATCAGCCGATCAGATCCTAACTCAATTTACAGACTGGGTTTGAATAATACAGGATCTGACTGGCTGGTGCATTATCACTTCCACTTTATCACTTCTCCAGGCTTAATACATCTGCCCACTGAAGTCTATGGGAGCCGGCTAGCAATGCTTACGAGTCACCTTGTAACAACACAGTAGTGGGAAACATCTGTATGGACATCATATTGTCGATGTAGTCACTCATACAGTACTTATGCATTTACTCAATTTATTATTATACAGTGTTCACCTCAGATTAATTCTTCTCATGAGACCCTTATTCTCATATGCTGCCTGCAGGGCTGCCCACATGTCATGTGTCGACATCATCCCATACATGATAGAATAAACATAAACACTTAATCCTATGGTTCCCATGGATTTATCTGCATCATTTAGATTTGGACTAACACCTGGGTTAACAGCAACTTTCCACAGCCTCTCAAGTGTAAGTTGTATTTCCATTGCAAACTTCCATGTGGCATAGTGGCATACTTCTCTGAGTCTTGTGGCATAGTGGTATAGTTCTCTGAGTCTCTAAGGTTAATAAAGCTCATTGTGGATGCAGCTACTTTTTGCATATTGTGTCATTCTGGATGGAGAGGAGCATACATCAGACCAGCCTGTCATGCATACAGGGTTGGATTGGGCCAGCAGGACATCCCCTCCTTAGTGGCCGTGCCCCCCCCCCTCCCCATGCCAGATCGATTCATATATGGTAACTCGGCCATCTTGGAGGTGCCTCTGCCCACAGCCTCCACCACCTGTCTCGGTTCCCTGTCTCTGGGTTGGCTTGTCCCCTGTGGCTGCTGCCTGAGCTGCTGCAGTGTGGATGGGACGCTGAGCTTACTTACCGGGACCATCACACTGGCTCTGGCATCCTATGCTGTGTGAGGCTGCAGTCAGTGGCAGTGCTGTCCATGGAGGGATGGAGAGCATCTGGAACCCGGGAGCAGCAGGTTGGAGGTGACCCCAGCAGCATCAGCATCAGACTTTCACTGATCTTAGTGACGTCAGATAGCCGGCTGCTTTGAATGCCATCTTGTCAGCTCACCGCACCTGAATGGAAGTAATGCTGCTTGAGTGTGAGGTACCTGGTTTGAAGACCACACACAGATGGACCTTAGCCACAGCTTTCACAACACGCGCAGCTGGTGAATGTATTAGAGCACAATAACAGAATGCAGCGGTTAGGGTTAGTCCCTTCCACTGCCATCCTGTCCCCTGTTACCCACCACTACTCCCATTCTGCCCCCTGCTGTCCACTACAACTCCCATCCTGCCCCTGCTCCCCACCACCACTACCCCCATCATGTCCTATAGTGCCTACTTCCGTTCCCACCACTATCATCATCCTGCCTTCTGCTCCACTCCAGTTGGGGATTGGCCCAGCAGGACACCGGGATGGTTTGCCGGTGAACTGGGCCCCATCCTCTCCTTAGTGGCTGTACTTCCCCCATCCCCCAAGCCAAGCTGATTCATATATGGTAACTTGGCTGGCTTGAAGGACTCAGTACAGGACATACAGTTTGGGAGGGGGCTATGGAACATAATACAGATGTATTTTCCTTGAGACTAGCAACTAGACAGGCAAACTCTTAAGGCCCATACACACTTGACGGTGCACACGTCGTTAACGGCCGTCGTTAACGACTTCCCTTGAACTTCCCTTGAACAGCTGAGCAAAAGACATGAGCATACACACTACCAACGACCAAAGACCAAAGACCAAAGACCATTCATCGTTGAAGCATCCAAGCTGAACAGTTTATTGAAATAATGAGCTGGGAACAGGGCTGGTGAACAGTGGCTTGGTCGTTGGTCGTTCACACCATACACATTCAACGACGTCTCTGGTCGGTAACGACCATAGTGGAAATTGAGCATACATGCTCCACAGATAAGCGAGGGTCATTAACGTCCCGCGGGGCCGCGCATCGGTGGTCGTCGGATGCATACACACTTGACGATATAATGAGCGACGTCGTTGATGAGGGCTGAAATGAACGACGTCGCTCATTTTATCGTCAAGTGTGTATGGGCCTTTAAGTTCTGGGAATATACACAAATCATAGTCAAACATTCAATGCAAAACCACAAAAAACAAGGATTAGAGGTTTACAGGATGTTGTTTCTGAACCCCATCTGGAATTGCTAATAATATATAAAATATATATTTATGTTGTATTTCCTTTAAACCTGTCAAAAAGTTTTTATTTTTTATTTTAACGTCCTAGTACATAAGGTATAATTCAAACTGTACTGCGTCTGCTACTACTGTACTGTACACACAATACTACTGTAATTTACACACAATACTACTGTACTGTACACACAATACTTAATATTTCTGTTTTGTAATACAAAGTTAGTTTTATTATTATTATTTATAGTACACTTTTGTGTAAAAATAGATAAATGGGTGAAATAAACATAAACATAAGCGGCTGTAATAAATAAATTACTTGTCAGCACTACAGAACCCACCAACCCCCTTTTTATTTTCTGACACATAAAAGAGAGCATGCCATATACTGACCAATGATCACTGTGCACTTTCTGGTGCAGACAGCAATATGAGGAGCATACTGTATGAGGAACATGTGGGGTTGCTTTGGTATATAAAATACATGCAGAGGTGCTTTGCTGGCATATAAGGTGCATGAGGGGACTCTGAGGGCATACAGTATAAGGTGCATGAGGGAGCTCTGAATGCATACACTGTAAGGTGTATGAGGGGGCTCTGAGGGCATACAGTATAAGGTGCATGAGGGAGCTCTGAGGGCATACACTATAAGGTGTATGAGGGGGCTCTGAGGGCATACAGCATAAGGTACATGAGGGGGCTCTGAGGGCATACAGCATAAGGTGCATGAGGGGGCTCTGAGGGCATACAGTATAAGGTGCATGAGGGAGCTCTGAGGGCATACACTATAAGGTGTATGAGGGGGCTCTGAGGGCATACAGCATAAGGTGCATGAGGGGGCTCTGAGGGCATACACTATAAGGTGTATGAGGGGGCTCTGAGGGCATACAGTATAAGGTGCATGAGGGAGCGCTGAGGGCATACACTATAAGGTGTATGAGGGGGCTCTGAGGGCATACAGCATAAGGTGCATGAGGGGGCTCTGAGGGCATACAATATAAGGTGCATGAGGGGGGCTCTGATAAATAAAATGGATGCAGCACTACTGTGGCTTTGGCACACACCATGGTCATATGCCCTGTTTGGGAATCTGAAAATAGAAAGGTGTTAACCCTGTTGGTTCATATCAATAGAGGGAATTGGTTATAAAGGAGTAGAAAACATAACAGCCTAAGGGACTGAATGTGTAGAATAATGCTGAGAAAAAAGTAGAATAATGCTAACAATAATGTAGAATAATGCTGAGAATAAAGTAGAATAATGCTGAGAATAATGTAGAATAATGCTTAGAATAATGAAGAATGAGCAAACTGGGAAGAGCAAGTTAGAGACACTTGGAAGATTGAAGATGATGAGATCCATTCTGAATATCTTGAGCTTCAGGTAGTAATTACTGCCTTCACTGTGTCTATGAAACAGGTATTATTTGCATGTTCTGAGATATTTAGCATTTTCAGTGTGCACTAATCTAAATTCAGTTATTATCAAAGCATTCTTCTGCTCTGTGGAATAACAGCAGTCCACCTATGTCCCAATTCCTGACCACCCAATGAACATCAGATAAACTGTGCATGTCATGAAACAGTTACATCTTTGTCAGTTTATCTCTAAAACTTATATCCTCCAGGATGTGTGATGAAATCTTGACTGAGAGAACATTTTTCCTAACACCGTACTCCACCCACGATATCAGCTACCTGTCTGTTTATCTGCAGACATCCTGATCTGGATGAGAAAGAATGCAATAGACTCAAGCTTCCAAAGTGTACATCTCTGGGTGGAGAAACTCATGGAATTTTAAAGAGTTTTAGTAAAATCTTTTCTTAGAACCAATTATGTTTATACTGGACACAAAAATGGCAAATTACTTTAATGCATGGAATTTAGTGATGCATCTCTCGCTGATGGTGTTAGAGGGAGAGTAATCATAATATATATTTTTCATACTGTGTAATGTAAAGTATGTACAGAATGCTGTTCTTGTAAGACACATATACATAAATAAAATATACTATAGCTAGATTTGGCAAAAAATAAAATGGAACAGAAATGGCAATAATAGATATAATCTTGGATTAATATTTATTCTTCAAACTATGAAGAATTGTGGGTGATTTAGATGAGCCTCATGCATGGTAGAACTATTATCCCCTCACACCCAAATGCCCATCATTTCTAAAAAAACAAAGTCTATTACAGTATGTCCAAACATATACATTAATATGCTTGGACATACTGCACATACATGTTGACAAAAATGGGGTGTGGTTACGCAACACTGGTGGTGTGCCCATATAACATTGGTTCATGCCATTTCCCATTTGTGCATTTCTTTTGCTTTTTTTACTTTTTATTTTGGAAAAGGTGAATAAAATAGATAAGCAAGTATAAATTGTATAAATTCACTCTATATGAAAGGTGAAAGATGAAAAGGGTATAAAAAACACAGATGTTTCTGGATCGGTTTTCTGAAAACTGAGCCTGCCCGAACTTCACAGTTACGGGTGAATCCGAGCCTGTGGCTCAAGTTTTACCACCAGGCTTGGATTCCAAAATAATGCAAAATGTAATCTTCATGGTGTCTGATCTCACATGTTTTGGTTTCATATGAGTCCCTCCCGTGGTGATTCGGGCACCATTTCACACAGGACCACCGAAGAGTGCAGTGACTGGCAGCAGTGCAGCACAAAGCTCGGCTGAAAATTCTTCCTATTTGATTACACGGCAGTATGAACTTAACTGGTGCACACTAGTACTCTGCACACTGGTATTCTTACTGCCCAAAGTGCAGACCAGAGCTCCTAATCCTACTACAGGGCAGCATTAACCTTACTGGTTCACACTGATACTCTAACTGCCCGCAGTGCAACCCAGAGCTCTTAATCCTAATACATGGTAGTATTAATCCTTTATTGGTGCACACTGGTGCTGTAACTGTCTGCAAAGGTTTTAGGTGTGTACCAGTTTCCACAGGTGCCAGTGTGCCACCATTACTAAGAAGAAAGAAGGAGAAAAGAATGTCTCTTTGTTGGTGCACAGAAGATTATTAAAAATTAACCTTTAATAAATTCTTTTAAATTGTTGTCTAACCACGAAATAAGACACTACAATACATTTAGGTGATACAATTAACATAAATCGTGAATAAATTAAATTGATAAAAATCAAAGCTCACTACCTGTGTTGTGTCTTTATTACGGTAATCCGGTTTGAATATATCTTAAACTTTAATCCGTTTGTGCACTTCAATATTTAGCTAATTCGCTTATTAATTCACCAATGATTATTTCAATATTGGGATACTGAATATTATGTAGTATTTATTAGGATTTTATTAATAATTTCCTTGCATGCAATAGTGTGCTGAACTCACTCAACTACTGGCTTTTAGTAAAAAGCTATCCAATATACCAGGCTACTGATTTTTATCAAAGTTATCCAGCATACCATGCATTTATCAATAATATGGGATGTCTCTCAATACAGCATCCCTTCAATAGTAGCTTCCTTTATTACAAATTAGTGTATTGCAACTTACCATAGTAGCTATAATTGTTGCAATTTAACCCTCATGCCACCATTACTATAAGCGTAGTGAGTTGAAGCAATATGTTAAAAAAATGTTTAAAAAAATGTGTGTGTTGTTTAGGTGCTGGCATTGTGTTGTAAAATAATAGAATTCATTAGGTGCCAGTGTACCTATAAGCACAGTGAGTTGCAGCAGTAAAAAAACAAAACAAATAACTTGTGTGTGTTCAGGTTCAGGCAGTGGCACTCTATTACAGTAACACTCAGTAGGTGCTGTAATAATATAACCACAGTGTGAGTCACAGTGTGTAGTTGTCATTTGTTAAAAGCCAGAAAAAAAAAACTTTTTTTTTTCTAAAACTTGTGTATGTTCAGGGCCAAGCAGTGGCATTGTGTTACAATGATCATCAGTAGGTGCCGTGCATTAACAATATAAGTTGGTATGGATCATGATCATTCAATAAAAAAGCAGAAGCAGCAACCAAGTACTAGTGCTGTGGCTGCTGCCAGTCACGATGATACTAGTACTTTTTTTTTTTTTTTGGGGGGGGGGCATTGGGGACAGTCTTTTTTGCATAAACAAACATTTTTATTGGTTATTGCTCTAATACACTAGGTCAGTGGTTCTCAAACACGGTCCTCAGGTCCCCACACAGTGCATGTTTTGCAGGTAACCCAGCAGGTGCACAGGTGTATTAATTACTCACTGACACATTTTAAAAGGTCTACAGGTGGAGCTAATTATGTCACTTGTGATTCTGTAAGGAGACCTGCAAAACATGCACCGTGTGGGGTCCTGAGGACCGAGTTTGAGAACCTGTGCACTAAGTATTAGAGAGCGCTGTTCATATATTTAATAAAATGTAATAATATACAAACGTATAAAAGCAAACAATATAAAATACATACATTCATAAAACCAATATATATCTTGACACAGCGTAGTCCTTTGGGAACTTTGCAATGAGCCAAATGAATCAGCAGTATATTCCCATATACTCCTGTTAGCAGTGCAACTTTGCAGCTCCACAGTCTGGTAGTCACTGTAATGGGCTCTACACACTGGGCGATAATACTGAAAGATATGAACGATCTAATTTCTTTAATGAACGAGATACCTTTCAGATCTTTCAGTGTGGAGGCACCAGCGATGAACGATGCGCGGCCCCGCGCTCGTTCATCGCTTTTGCCCCGTCGCTTGTGCATGCAGGCCAATATAGACGATTTCGTCCATATTTGCCTGCACTGCTCTGGAGCCGGGTGAGGTGGGGAGTGAAGAAACTTCACTCCCCCGTCACTGCCTCCCCACTGCCAGGTCTCCCGTCGGCCTTATCCGTAGTTGGGCAGCTCGGCGGCGGATCTGTCAGTGTGTAGGGCCCATTAGTGTTGCACAGAATAACCTTCCAAGCTGTGCTATGTTCAACCTCCCCACACACTGTAATATGATATTGAGCAGTATAGAGATACATGCAGGCAGGGTCCTGTGTTTGAGCTGGTTACTTATTACTCACTCGTCCCCAGCCGGTGATCAACGCTTGTGGTAGCTCCAAGTATTTCCTCTGTATAGAAGTCCATGTAGGGGAGGTAGAACGCATCTGGGTCTCAGTTTGTTGTAGGGAGGAGTATTGCGGCTCTATAATGGAGACTTAAAGTGCTCCATACAGATACGGTAATCAGCTTAGATTGATCCTTGATGTATTTTTCTGCTGTTAGGCGTTGTCAGTTTCCTCAGAAGGTTAGTGCCAGGTATACTTGAATTCAGATCTTTAAACGGTGCTCCATCCTGTAACCTGGAGGCTATAATTATTTAAAAAACCTGTGCAGGTGAATGTATATTGCTGAATAACCAAACACATGACCACCACAGATAACTAACTATATAACACAGATAACTAATTATAAAACAATCGTTCTGTTTTATTTAATTTAATTTTCTCATGTTCACCATCATTCCGGAATTTGGGAATAATCATTCGGAATCCGAACTCCCCCGAACTTCACCCATTTTACACGGGTCCGAGGCATACTCGGATACTCCAGTATTGCTCGGTTAACCCGAGTGCGGCCGAACGTCATCATCCCGCTGTCGGATTCTCGCAAGATTCGGATTCTATATAAGGAGCCGCGCGTCGCCGCCATTTTTCACTCGTGCATTGGAAATGATAGTGAGAGGACGTGGCTGGCGTCCTCTCACTTTGTTTCAGAACTTTCAGGGGGCTGCAAATATCTTTAATCTGGGGACCAGCAGTATTATAGGAGGAGTACAGTGCAGAGTTTTGCTGACCAGTGACCACCAGTATTATACGTTCTCTGCCTGAAAAACGCTCCATATCTGTGCTCAGTGTGCTGCATATATCTGTGCTCACACTGCTTTATTGTGGGGACTGGGGACCAGCAGTATTATATATAGTGATGAGCGGGTTCGGTTTCTCGGAAACCGAACCCCCCCCGAACTTCACCCTTTTTACACGGGTCCGAGGCATACTCGGATTCTCCCGTATGGCTCGGTTAACCCGAGCGCGCCCGAACGTCATCATCCCGCTGTCGGATTCTCGCGAGATTCGGATTCTATATAAGCAGCCGCGCGTCGCCGCCATTTTCACTCGTGCATTGGAAATGTTAGGGAGAGGACGTGGCTGGCGTCCTCTCCGTGTATTGTTGATGCAATATTTGTGCTTGCTTTACTTATTGCTTAATTGTGGGGACTGGGGAGCAGCTGTATATTAATATAGGAGGAGTACAGTGCAGAGTATTGCTGATCAGTGAACACCTGTTTTATCCGTTCTCTGCATGAAAAAAACGCTCCTTATCTGTGCTCAGTGTGCTGCATATATCTGTGCTCACACTGCTTAATTGTGGGGACTGGGGAGCAGCTGTATTATATAGCAGGAGTACAATGCAGAGTTTTGCTGACAGTGACCACCAGTATACGTTGTCTGCCTGAAAAACACTCCATATCTGTGCTCAGTGTGCTGCTTTATTGTGGGGACTGGGGACCACCAGTATAATATTATATAGGAGGAGTACAGTGCAGAGTTTTGCTGACCAGTGACCACCAGTATACGTTGTCTGCCTGAAAAACACTCCATATCTGTGCTGCATTGTAGACAGCATATAGTAGGAGTACAGTGCATAATTTTGCTGACCACCAGTATATAATATATAGGAGTACGGTACAGAAGGCCACTGCTGTACCTACCTCTATGTCGTCAAGTATACTATCCATCCATACCTGTGGTGCATTTCAGTTTTGCACAGTTTGCTGACCACCAGTATATAATATATAGCATTACGGTACAGTAGGCCACTGCTGTACCTACCTCTGTGTCGTCAAGTATACTATCCATCTACATTCTATACCTGTGGTGCATTTTAGTTTTGCAGTTTGCTGACACAGTGACCACCAGTATATATAGCAGTACGGTACGGAAGGCCACTGCTGTACCTACGTCTGTGTCGTCAAGTATACTATCCATCTACATTCTATACCTGTGGTGTATTTTAGTTTTGCAGTTTGCTGACACAGTGACCACCAGCATATATAGCAGTACGGTACGGAAGGCCACTGCTGTACCTACCTCTGTGTCGTCAAGTATACTATCCATCTACATTCTATACCTGTGGTGCATTTTAGTTTTGCAGTTTGCTGACAGTGACCACCAGTTTATATAGCAGTACGGTACGGTAGGCCACTGCTGTACCTACCTCTGTGTCGTCAAGTATATTATCCATCTATATTCTATACCTGTGGTGCATTTCAGTTGTGCAGTTTGCTGACACAGTGACCACCGGTATATATAGCAGTACGGTATGGAAGGCCACTGCTGTACCTACCTCTGTGTCGTCAAGTATACTATCCATCTACATTCTATACCTGTGGTGCATTTTAGTTTTGCAGTTTGCTGACACAGTGACCACCAGTATATATAGCAGTACGGTACGGAAGGCCACTGCTGTACCTACCTCTGTGTCATCAAGTATACTATCCATCTACATTCTATACCTGTGGTGCATTTTAGTTTTCCAGTTTGCTGACACAGTGACCACCAGTATATATAGCAGTACGGTATGGAAGGACACTGCTGTACCTACCTCTGTGTCGTCAAGTATACTATCCATCTACATTCTATACCTGTGGTGCATTTTAGTTTTGCAGTTTGCTGACAGTGACCACCAGTATATATAGCAGTACGGTACGGTAGGCCACTGCTGTACCTACCTCTGTGTCGTCAAGTATACTATCCATCTACATTCTATACCTGTGGTGCATTTCAGTTGTGCAGTTTGCTGACACAGTGACCACCAGTATATATAGCAGTACGGTACGGAAGGCCACTGCTGTACCTACCTCTGTGTCGTCAAGTATACTATCCATCTACATTCTATACCTGTGGTGCATTTTAGTTTTGCAGTTTGCTGACTTAGTGACCGCCAGTATATATAGCAGTACGGTACGGAAGGCCACTGCTGTACCTACCTCTGTGTCGTCAAGTATACTATCCATCTACATTCTATACCTGTGGTGCATTTTAGTTGTGCGCATTGTATATAGTAGTAGGCCATTGCTATTGATACTGGCATATAATTCCACACTTTAAAAAATGGAGAACAAAAATGTGGAGGTTAAAATAGGGAAAGATCAAGATCCACTTCCACCTCGTGCTGAAACTGCTGCCACTAGTGATGGCCGAGACGATGAAATGCCATCAACGTCGTCTGCCAAGGCCGATGCCCAATGTCATAGTAGAGAGCATGTAAAATCCAAAAAACAAAAGTTCAGTAAAATGACCCAAAAATTAAAATTGAAAGCATCTGATGAGAAGCGTAAACTTGCCAATATGCCATTTACGACACGGAGTGGCAAGGAACGGCTGAGGCCCTGGCCTATGTTCATGGCTAGTGGTTCAGATTCACATGAGGATGGAAGCACTCATCCTCTCACTAGAAAAATGAAAAGACTTAAGCTGGCAAAAGCACAGCAAAGAACTGTGCGTTCTTCTAAATCACAAATCCCCAAGGAGAGTCCAATTGTGTCGGTTGCGATGCCTGATCTTCCCAACACTGGACGGGAAGAGCTTGCGCCTTCCACCATTTGCACGCCCCCTGCAAGTGCTGGAAGGAGCACCCGCAGTCCAGTTCCTGATAGTCAAATTGAAGATGTCACTGTTGAAGTACACCAGGATGAGGATATGGGTGTTGCTGGCGCTGGGGAGGAAATTGACAAGGAGGATTCTGATGGTGAGAAGGTTTGTTTAAGTCAGGCACCCGGGGAGACACCTGTTGTCCGTGGGACGAATATGGCCATTGACATGCCTGGTCAAAATACAAAAAAAATCAGCTCTTCAGTGTGGAATTATTTCAACACAAATGCGGAAAACAGGTGTCAAGCCGTGTGTTGCCTTTGTCAAGCTGTAATAATTAGGGGTAAGGACGTTAACCCCCTCGGAACATCCTCCCTTATACGTCACCTGCAGCGCATTCATCATAAGTCAGTGACAAGTTCAAAAACTTTGGATGACAGCGGAAGCAGTCCACTGACCACTAAATCCCTTCCTCTTGTAACCAAGCTCCTGCAAACCACACCACCAACTCCCTCAGTGTCAATTTCTTCCTTACCCAGGAAAGCCAATAGTCCTGCAGGCCATGTCACTGTCAAGTCTGACGAGTCCTCTACTGCCTGGGATTCCTCCGATGCATCCTTGAGTGTAACGCCTACTGCTGCTGGCGCTGCTGTTGTTGCTGCTGGGAGTCGATCGTCATCCCAGAGGGGAAGTTGGAAGACCACTTGTACTACTTCCAGTAAGCAATTGACTGTCCAACAGTCCTTTGCGAGGAAGATGAAATATCACAGCAGTCATCCTGCTGCAAAGCAGATAACTCAGGCCTTGGTAGCCTGGGCGGTGAGAAACGTGGTTCAGGTATCCACCGTTAATTCAGAGGCAACTAGAGACTTGATTGAGGTACTGTGTCCCCGGTTCCAAATACCATCTAGGTTCCATTTCTCTAGGCAGGCGATACCGAAAATGTACACAGACCTCAGAAAAAGAGTCACCAGTGTCCTAAAAAATGCAGTTGTACCCAATGTCCACTTAACCACGGACATGTGGACAAGTGGAGCAGGGCAGACTCAGGACTATATGACTGTGACAGCCCACTGGGTAGATGTATTGCCTCCCGCAGCAAGAACAGCAGCGGCGGCGCCAGTAGCAGCATCTCGCAAATGCCAACTCGTTCCTAGGCAGGCTACGCTTTGTATCATCGCTTTCCATAAGAGGCACACAGCTGACAACCTCTTACGGAAACTGAGGAACATCATCGCAGAATGGCTTACCCCAATTGGACTCTCCTGGGGATTTGTGACATCGGACAACGCCACCAATATTGTGCGTGCATTACATCTGGGCAAATTCCAGCACGTCCCATGTTTTGCATATACATTGAATTTGGTGGTGCAGAATTATTTAAAAAACGACAGGGGCGTGCAAGAGATGCTGTCGGTGGCCCGAAGAATTGCGGGCCACTTTCGGCATTCAGCCACCGCGTGCCGAAGACTGGAGCACCACCAAACATTCCTGAACCTGCCCTGCCATCATCTGAAGCAAGAGGTGGTAACAAGGAGGAATTCAACCCTCTATATGCTTCAGAGGATGGAGGAGCAGCAAAAGGCCATTCAAGCCTATACATCTGCCCACGATATAGGCAAAGGAGGGGGAATGCACCGGACTCAAGCGCAGTGGAGAATGATTTCAACGTTGTGCAAGGTTCTGCAACCCTTTGAACTTGCCACACGTGAAGTCAGTTCAGACACTGCCAGCCTGAGTCAGGTCATTCCCCTCATCAGGCTTTTGCAGAAGAAGCTGGAGACATTGAAGGAGGAGCTAAAACAGAGCGATTCCGCTAGGCATGTGGGACTTGTGGATGGAGCCCTTAATTCACTTAACCAGGATTCACGGGTGGTCAATCTGTTGAAATCAGAGCACTACATTTTGGCCACCGTGCTCGATCCTAGATTTAAAACCTACGTTGTATCTCTCTTTCCGGCAGACACAAGTCTGCAGAGGTTCAAAGACCTGCTGGTGGGAAAATTGTCAAGTCAAGCGGAACGTGACCCGTCAACATCTCCTCCTTCACATTCTCCCGCAAATGGGGGTGCGAGGAAAAGGCTAAGAATTCCGAGCCCAGCCGCTGGCGGTGATGCAGGGCAGTCTGGAGCGAGTGCTGACATCTTGTCCGAACTGAAGGACCTGCCAACGATTATTGACATGTCGTCTACTGTCACTGCATATTATTCACTCACCATTGAAAGAATGGTGGAGGATTATATGAGTGACCGCATCCAAGTAGGCACGTCAGACAGTCCGTACGTATACTGGCAGGAAAAAGAGGCAATTTGGAGGCCCTTGCACAAACTGGCTTTATTCTACCTAATTTGCCCTCCCTCCAGTGTGTACTCCGAAAGAGTGTTTAGTGCAGCCCCTCACCTTGTCAGCAATCGGCGTACGAGGTTACTTCCAGAAAATGTTGAGAAGATGATGTTCATCAAAATGAATTATAATCAATTCCTCCGTGGAGACATTCACCAGCAGCAATTGCCTCCAGAAAGTACACAGGGACCTGAGATGGTGTATTCCAGTGGGGACGAATTAATAATCTGTGAGGAGGGGGATGTACACAGTGAAAGGGGTGAGGAATCGGACGATGATGATGAGGTGGACATCTTGCCTCTGTAGAGCCAGTTTGTGCAAGGAGAGATTGATTGCTTCTTTTTTTGGTGGGGGCCCAAACCAACCAGTCATTTCAGTCACAGTCGTGTGGCAGACCCTGTCGCTGAAATGATGGGTTCGTTAAAGTGTGCGCAGGCCCGGCGCTACTCGCTCAGCGAAGGGATGCAGTGCAGGGAGGCGCCAGGGTTGGAGAGGCGCTGTCCCTGCACTGCATCCCTTCCCTGCTGCGCTGCCTGTCTCCCCTGCTGCCGGCTACTGCACTGCTGCAAACTGACAGGCAGCGGCGCCGGCAGCTTGTTGTAGCCTCCTCCTCCCCCTCACCTGTGACAACGGCAGTGTCAATGTTCAGCCGAAAAGGGAGGGGGCTACACGGGACCTCATGGGGGCGGAGCTACACGGGACCTCAGGGGGCGGAGCTACACGGACATCAGGGGGCGGAGCTACACTGGACCTCAGGGGGCGGAGCTACACAGGACCAGACTCATGTGGAGTGTCATCCAGCATTTAAAAAAACCTGTCTCCCTGAGGCTGCAGCCATCATCCCCTCCCCATATGTCTGCGTCTGCTCCTCGCCTTCTCCACACCATCCCTGTCAGCACTCACTGCCTCACTTCCAGTTCCCAACCCTGCGTACTTTTACAAGCGCGCGGTGCAGAATCACTGCGCAAACCCTCTCCACCCCCCCCCATTCCCCCCCCCCCGCCTGCATCCATGACAGCCATAAACCACACACACATCTGGGTAGCAGCGTGCCTGTGGCGGAAATGGGCATTCCTGTCAGCCCGGGATCGTAGCAATGGAGGCAGAGTGGAAGAGGATTAGAAGGACCGGCGGTAAGAGAGTATTTATCTCCAGCCCACCAGTCCTAATAACAATAGATGTTCCCCCTACCCGCGATAGCATATAAAGGATATATACTATCAATTTGTGAGTGTGCATGAACGTTATAAAGTGTCTGTGTTTATATAATGGACCCCTGTGTGGTATCAGTGTGTATATAATGGACCCCTCTGTAGTGTCAGTGTGTATATAATGGACCCCTGTGTAGTGTCAGTGTGTATATAATGGACCCCTGTGTAGTGTCAGTGTGTATATAATGCAGAGCCGTAAATACGTGTGCCAGGTGTGCCTGGCACACAGCGCAGTCGCCCTGAGGGCGCAACTGCCCGAATTCCAAATCAGCGGCTTGTAATGAATCAAATTGACTCATTACAAGCCGCCTGTGTTGTGTGCGCCGGAGGAGGAGAGGAACATCGCCGGGGGCAGAGGAGAAGGAGGAGTGAGGGGGACTCCGGAGCCGCAGCAGGGCTATGTAATTGGTAGCGGCGCCGCTGCAGCTGTCCCTCTCCTTCCACATTGACTGGTCGGCACTGCTGTGAATGCTGGGATGCGCTTTCCTCATCCCAGCATACACAGCGGCGGTTGTCAGCCAATGCGGAAGGAAAGGGACAGCTGCATGCGGCACCGGCAGCAATTACACTGCCTTGCTGCGGCTCCCGAGTGCCCCTCCCTCCTCCTCCTTCTCCCCTGCCTCCAGAGCTGCCAACACCGAGGAGCCTGACTGCCTGAGCCAGTGGAGAGATGGTAAGTATCTATCTGTCTGTCTGTCTGTCTGTCTATCTATTTCTCTATCTATCTATCTATCTATCTATCTATCTATCTATCTATCTATCTGTTCTGTCTGCCGATCTGTGTAAAAAGGGGACGCAGTCTGCCGTACTGTGTAAAAAGTGGACGCTGTCTGCCGTAATGTGTAAAAAGGGGACGCTGTCTGTCGTAATGTGTAAAAAGGGACGCTGTCTGCCGTAATGTGTAAAAAGGGGGATGCTGTCTGCCGTAATGTGTAAAAATAGGGACGCTGTCTGCCGTAATGTGTAAAAATGGGGACGCTGTCTGCCTTAATGTGTAAAAAGGGGACGCTGTCTGCCTTAATGTGTAAAAAGGGGACGCTGTCTGCCTTAATGTGTAAAAAGGAGGACACTGCCGTAATGTGTAAAATGGGGACGCTGTCTGCCGTAATGTGTAAAAAAAGGGGACTCTGTCTGCCGTAATGTGTAAAATAAGGGGACTCTGTCTGCCGTAATGTGTAAATAAGGGGATTCTGTCTGCTGTAATGTGTAAAAAGGGGGACTATGGTGGTCATTCGGAGTTGTTCGCACGCTGCCGTTTTTAGCAGAATAGTGATCAGGCTAAAAATGGGTGATTCTGCGCATGCATGTGGGCCGCAGGGCGCACGTGCTAAGTATTTTCACACAAAACTATGCAATTTTACACAGGTCCGAGCGACGCTTTTCAGTCGCTCTGCTGATCGGTGAGTGATTGACAGGAAGTGGGTGTTTCTGGGAGGTAACTGAGCATTTTCCGGGAGTGTGCTAAAAAACGCAGGCATGTCAGGCTAAAACGCAGGAGTGGCTGCAGAAACGGGGGAGTGGCTGGCCGAACGCAGGGCATGTTTGTGACGTCAAACCAGGAACTAAACGGACTGAGATGATCGTAATCTAGGAGTAGGTCTGGAGCTACTCAGAAACTGCAGGAAATTATTTAATAGCAGAACTGCTACTCTTTCAATACACTCCCAGAGGGCGGCGGCCTAGCGTGTGCACTGCTGCTAAAA
This sequence comes from Pseudophryne corroboree, assembly GCF_028390025.1. Classification (NCBI taxonomy): domain Eukaryota; kingdom Metazoa; phylum Chordata; class Amphibia; order Anura; family Myobatrachidae; genus Pseudophryne; species Pseudophryne corroboree. Next base: position 204,302,516 of record NC_086450.1, on the reverse strand, counting down.
GCAGCTAGTGAGCGATCAACTCGGAATGAGGGCCTATGTCTGCTGTAATGTGTAAAAAGGGGGACTGGATGCCGTAATGTGTAAAAAGGGGGACTGTCTGCAGTAATGTGTAAAAAGGGGAATCTATCCGCCGTAATGTGTAAAAGGGGCTCTACCTGGTGTAGTGGCGCTACTGTGCGGCGTAATTTGAATAATGGAGACTACTGTGCACTGTAATATGAATTGGAATTATTTTGTGGCCACACCCCTTCCCCATGAAGCCACGCCCCTATATTTTTTGCACGCGCCAGCGGCGCGCACTGCCCCTATTTTACATAAGGGGGGCGCCAATGCCGTTTTGTGCACACAGCGCTAAAATGTCTATTTACAGCACTGATATAATGGACCCCTGTGTAGTGTCATAATGAACCCCTGTATAGTGAGATGAGTACAGACAAGTGGGGACATTATGAGGAAAGTTCGGACAAGGGGGAACTACAGTATGACAAGAGTACAGACTAGGGAGGAACTATGAAGAGATAACAAGGAGAGGGCACTGTATTGCAATGTATGTTTATTTGAGTACTTATAGACTATGAAAATTCAGCCAGAATTTGAAATTACAATTTAAGGGGCGCTTTTTTTTATTTGCCCTGAGTAACATAATACTCTGCTGCTGTACATTGCTGATGCGCTGTGTTTGCTACAGGACTGTTCCCTGGGATTTGGTTTCTCCTGACTGAGGCAGGTGAAACAAAATCCCTGATAAACCACGTCTCGGATCCAGATTTCCGCAGCTAGTCGCAAGCGTGATGCCACTGCGCGTGGCTAGGATCAGATAGTCACATCTGTATTTGTAGGAGGGCGCAAAATTTAGAGTTTGCAGGAGGGCGCCGAACACCTTAGCACCGGCCCTGAGTGTGCATGTTCTGTTTATACAACATAAGGGTAGGTGGGAGGGCCCAAGGACAATTTCATCTTGCACCTCTTTTTTCTTTCATTTTTCTTTGCATCATGTGCTGTTTGGGGACAATTTTTTTGAAGTGCCATCCTGCCTGACACTGCAGTGCCACTCCTAGATGGGCCAGGTGTTTGTGTCGGCCACTTGTGTCGCTTAGCTTAGTCACACAGCGACCTTGGTGCGCCTCTTTTTTTCTTTGCATCATGTGCTGTTTGGGGACAATTTTATTGAAGTGCCATCCTGCCTGACACTGCAGTGCCACTCCTAGATGGGCCAGGTGTTTGTGTCGGCCACTTGTGTCGCTTTGCTTAGTCACACAGCGACCTTGGTGCGCCTCTTTTTTTCTTTGCATCATGTGCTGTTTGGGGACTATTTTTTTTAAGTGCCATCCTGTCAGACACTGCAGTGCCACTCCTAGATGGGCCAGGTGTTTGTGTCGGCCACTTGTGTCGCTTAGCTTAGTCACACAGCGACCTTGGTGCGCCTCTTTTTTTCTTTGCATCATGTGCTGTTTGGGGACAATTTTTTTGAAGTGCCATCCTGCCTGACACTGCAGTGCCACTCCTAGAAGGGCCAGGTGTTTGTGTCGGCCACTTGTGTCGCTTTGCTTAGTCACACAGCGACCTTGGTGCGCCTCTTTTTTTCTTTGCATCATGTGCTGTTTGGGACTATTTTTTTGAAGTGCCATCCTGCCTGACACTCCAGTGCCACTACTAAATGGGCCAGGTGTTTGTGTCGGCCACTTGTGTCGCTTAGCTTAGCCATCTAGCGACCTCGGTGCAAATTTTAGGACTAAAAATAATATTGTGAGGTGTGAGGTGTTCAGAATAGACTGAAAATGAGTGTAAATTATATTTTGAGGTTAATAATACTATGGGATCAAAATGACCCCCAAATTCTATGATTTAAGCTGTATTTTAGGGTTTCTTGTAAAAAAAAAACGAATCCAAAACACACCCGAATCCGACACAAAATTTTCAGGGAGGTTTTGCCAAAACGCGTCCGAATCCAAAACACGGCCGCGGAACCGAATCCAAAACCGAAACACAAAACCCGAAAAATGTCCGGTGCACATCACTAATTATATAGGAGGAGTACAGTGCAGAGTTTTGCTGACCAGTGACCACCAGTATTATACGTTCTCTGCCTGAAAAACGCTCCATATCTGTGCTCAGTGTGCTGCATATATCTGTGCTCACACTGCTTTATTGTGGGGACTGGGGACCAGCAGTATTATATAGGAGGAGTACAGTGCAGAGTTTTGCTGACCAGTGACCACCAGTATTATACGTTCTCTGCCTGAAAAATGCTCCATATCTGTGCTGCATTGTAGTATATAGTAGGAGTACAGTGCATAATTTTGCTGACCACCAGTATATAATATATAGGAGTACGGTACAGAAGGCCACTGCTCTACCTACCTCTGTGTCGTCAAGTATACTATCCATCCATACCTGTGGTGCATTTCAGTTTTGCACAGTTTGCTGACCACCAGTATATACTATATAGCAGTACGGTACAGAAGGCCACTGCTCTACCTACCTCTGTGTCGTCAAGTATACTATCCATCCATACCTGTGGCGCATTTCAGTTTTGCACAGTTTGCTGACCACCAGTATAACTATATATATAGCAGTACGGTACAGTAGTCCACTGCTCTACCTACCTCTGTGTCGTCAAGTATACTATCCATCCATACCTGTGGTGCATTTCAGTTTTGCACAGTTTGCTGATCACCAGTATATACTATATAGCAGTACGGTACAGAAGGCCACTGCTCTACCTACCTCTGTGTCGTCAAGTATACTATCCATCCATACCTGTGGTGCATTTCAGTTGTGCGCAGTATATATAGTAGTAGGCCATTGCTATTGATATATTACTGGCATATAATTCCACACATTAAAACATGGAGAACAAAAATGTGGAGGGTAAAATAGGGAAAGATCAAGATCCACTTCCACCTCGTGCTGAAGCTGCTGCCACTAGTCATGGCCGAGACGATGAAATGCCATCAATGTCGTCTACCAAGGCCGATGCCCAATGTCATAGTAGAGAGCATGTAAAATCCAAACAAATAAAGCTCAGTAAAATGACCCAAAAAAATCTAAATCAAAATCGTCTGAGGAGAAGAGTAAACGTGCCAATGTGCCATTTACGACACGGAGTGGCAAGGAACGGCTGGGGGCCTGGCCTATGTTCATGGCTAGTGGTTCAGCTTCACATGAGGATGGAAGCACTCATCCTCCTGCTAGAAAACTTAAAAAGAGTTAAGATGGCAAAAGCACAGCAAAGAACTGTGCGTTCTTCTAAATCACAAATCCCCAAGGAGAGTCCAATTGTGTCGGTTGCGATGCCTGACCTTCCCAACCCTGGACGGGAAGAGGTTGCGCCTTCCACCATTTGCACGCTGGAAGGAGCACCCGCAGTCCTGTTCCTGATAGTCAAATTGAAGATGTCACTGTTGAAGTACACCAGGATGAGGATATGGGTGTTGCTGGCGCTGGGGAGGAAATTGACAAGGAGGATTCTGATGGTGAGGTGGTTTGTTTAAGTCAGGCACCTCTTTTTTTCTTTGCATCATGTGCTGTTTGGGGACTATTTTATAAATCTGCCATCCTGTCTGACACTGCAGTGCCACTCCTAGATGGGCCAGGTGTTTGTGTTGGCCACTTGGGTCGCTTAGCTTAGCCATCCTGCGACCTTGGTGCACCTCTTTTTTTTCTTTGCATCATGTGCTGTTTGGGGTCTATTTTTTGAAGTGCCATCCTGTCTGACACTGCAGTGCCACTCCGATATGGGCCAGGTGTTTGTGACGGCCACTTGAGTCGCTTAGCTTAGTCACACAGCTACCTCATTGCACCTCTTTTTTTCTTTGCATCATGTGCTGTTTGGGGACTATTTTTTGAAGTGCCATCCTGTCTGACACTGCAGTGCCACTCCTAGATGGGCCAGGTGTTTGTGTCGGCCACTTGGGTCGCTTAGCTTAGTCATCCAGCGACCTCTGTGCAAATTTTAGGACTAAAAATAATATTGTCTGGTGTGAGGTGTTCAGAATAGACTGGAAATGAGTGTAAATTATGGTTATTGAGGTTAATAATACTATGGGATCAAAATGACCCCCAAATTCTATGATTTAAGCTGTTTTTGAGGGTTTTTTGTAAAAAAACATCCGAATCCAAAACACACCCGAATCCGACAAAAAAATTTCAGGGAGGTTTTGCCAAAACGCGTCTGAATCCAAAACACGGCCGCGGAACTGAATCCAAAACCAAAACACAAAACCCGAAAAATTTCCGGTGCACATCACTAGTTTTGGACGATGAGTCCAAATTGAGCTACATGCATGGCCGACACGAGGGTATACTGTACATTCTAAGCGATAATATAAATGACGTCGTTGTTTACTTTATTGCTAATTGTGTACCCACCTCAGGCCTACAAGGCTCTTTTCTCAATAAAAAAAATAAAAATATACATGAAGTGGTATAGTAGGCCCCTGGACACTCTGGGCCCTAGGCGACCACCTACAGTATGTCACATAGTGGCAAATCCGGCCCTGGTGAGTGGTCATCATGTATAGTGTAGCAAAAGTCTTTCTGTTTTGTATACATTCTGTGAGGGCATTAATATTGCCACGCAGCTGGTACCATGTACAATAGGGGTCATTTCGACCCATTCGCACGCAGCGGTTTGTCACTGCGGTGCGAACGGGTCTGGAATGCGCATGCGTCTTATGTCGCGTCCTACGAAGAAAGCGGTCGCAGAGCCGACCGCAAGAAGATTGACAGAAAGAAGGCGTTCCTGGGCGGATCCGGACCGTTGGCTGCCATTATCGGGGAGTGGTAAGGAAAATGCAGGCGTGTCCAGGAGGACGGAGGGCGGATGTCTGATGTCAAAGCCGGCTCCAGCATTGCAGAGATCGTCGCACAGGGTAAGTATGTCCAGGGCTAGTCATGTTCTGCTTGAATTTTTTTTAGCTTAGCAGGGCTGCACAAGCGATCGCAGCCCTGCTAAGCTAAAATACACTCCCCCATAGGCGTGGACTAGTTGATCGCAGCAGCAGCAGCAAGTTGCTGGCTGCGATCAACTCGGAATGACCACCAATATGTGTGGGCATATTTCTTTTCTATTTTGCTTCAAACAATTATGCCTAGTGTGTCATGGTAGCTTCCAAGGGTATGTTCTGGCACCCCCGTCCCCTGAACTGTGGACTTGCCAACATGTGGTGGCATGTTACATTTGAAAAGCAACAGTATTTCAAAATCCTAAATTGATGACAGGGCCAGTTCTAGACCTTTTGGAGGTCAGGGCAAAAGTTTCCTTTGGGTGCCAATGTTTAAATAGTGTCAGTGCGTGTCGAAGGCTTGAAGCAACAATATAGGGGCATGGCAGTAAGGATGGTGTAATGGTTAGCATTACTGCCTCGCAGCATTGAGGTAACGTGTTTGATTTCCATGTGTTTGTATATTCTCCCCGTGCTTGCATCTGTTTCCTCTGAGTACTCCGGTTTCCTCCCACAATACAAAAATATACTGGTAGGTTAATTGGCTCCCAATCACAATCCGGCCATTCGTATTGTGCACACGTGGGTAAAATTAGCGACAGAAATTGTGTACACATCATGGCCCTCATTCCGAGTTGTTCGCTCAGTATTTTTCATCGCATCGCAGTGAAAATCCGCTTAGTACGCATGCGCAATGTTCGCACTGCGACTGCGCCAAGTAACTTTACTATGAAGAAAGTATTTTTACTCACGGCTTTTTCATCGCTCCGGCGATCGTAATGTGATTGACAGGAAATGGGTGTTACTGGGCGGAAACACGGCGTTTCAGGGGCGTGTGGCTGAAAACGCTACCGTTTCCGGAAAAAACGCAGGAGTGGCCGGGGAAACGGTGGGAGTGCCTGGGCGAACGCTGGGTGTGTTTGTGACGTCAACCAGGAACGACAAGCACTGAAATGATCGCACAGGCAGAGTAAGTCTGAAGCTACTCTGAAACTGCTAAGTAGTTAGTAATCGCAATATTGCGAATACATCGGTCGCAATTTTAAGAAGCTAAGATTCACTCCCAGTAGGCGGCGGCTTAGCGTGTGTAACTCTGCTAAATTCGCCTTGCGACCGATCAACTCGGAATGAGGGCCCAAGATTCCAATGCAGCTGCTGTTTGACTGACAGGAAGCTGGCGTTTCTGGGCAGAAATCTGTCGTTTTCTGAAAAAATGCAGGCGTGACCAGACGTTTTTAAGGAGGGCCTCTGACGTCAGCGATGACCACTCCAGCCTCTTGTGTTGCAAGGATTGTGGATGAGTTTGCTGGCGCAGATAGGAAAAGTCTCAGATGTATTGGGAATTGCTTATGGTTTTGTGATTAGCCCGCATATTACAATGCATTCACAATTTCTGCAATGGCATTTTTTCTCTATTTCTGGGCGGCAGTTATTTGATTGCAGCAACTGCTTTGTAGCAGAAATTGCAATCCTTACTGAATAAGGGAGGTGATTCATACCTGATTGTAGATGTGTTAAATTTAGCACATCTACAATCAGCTTCCATGTCATGCGGGGGGGGGGGGGGGCGGACGCCCAGCACAGGGCTAGTCCACCCCGCATGTCAGTCCCTGCCCCTTCAGACAAGTACACAAGCATCGTACAGCGGTGATGCTTTTGTACTTGAAGAGTAGCTACCAGCCAGCGCACTGGCTGGGAGCTACTCGTCACTGCCCAGGTCGCAGCGGCTGCGTGTGATGTCATGCAGCTGCCGCGGTCCACCCCCCAACGGTCCGGACACGCCTGCATGGCCTGGACCATGCCCCCTAAATTGCATCCAAATGCCGCCAGCCCGCTCCCTCCCGTCCAGCGACCGCCTCTGCCTGTCAATCAGGCAGAGGCGATCACAGAGCTAAGACAGGCGCCGGCGCATGCTCAGTTCAGACCTGATCACAGCAGTGATCAGGTCTGAATTAGCCCCAAGGTCCATAGAATGTAAGCTTCCATGGAGCAAGGACTGATATGAATGGCGAAATCTCTGTAAAGTACTGCGGAATTATGTGTGCGCTATAAAAATAACTTGTAATAATAAATAAATAATGGCTTCATTGGGAAGGTGCTTGGCCACAGAATAGTACAAACTTACACAACACCACACAGTAGTGTCCATTATTCACATTACACCACACAGCAGAGCCCCTTATGCACCTTACACCATGGTAGAACCGCTATGGAAGTAGCTGTATTCAACTATTTACTTGTTTAATTCAAATAAATTAAAAACACTATATATGCCCCGACTGACCTGACCTCACAACCCCCCAATCCCTCAATGAAAAATTTGCCCCAAAATTGACCCCCCCCAGATCTGATAATCTCCCAATGCCTCAATGAAAATAATGCCCCAAATGTGACCCCCCCCCCCCCACAACAGACCTGACACCACCTCAAACTCTCAATGAAAATAATGCACCAGAATTCCTCCCTCCGATTTGATAATCCCCCCAAGGCAACAATGAAAATAATACCGTAGAACTAGCATCCCAGACCTGATAATTCCACTATGCTTCAACAAAAATAATGTCCCAGAATTGCTTGAGGGGCAGAGAGAGTTGTGCGGCAGCATCCTAAGGGGCAGATAGAGCTGTGCGGCAGCAGCCTGAGGTGCAGAGAGCGCTGTGCCGCAGCAGCATGAGGGGCAGAGAGAGGTGCTGCAGCAGTCTGAGAGACAGTGAGATGCTGCAGCTTCTAATGCAGAGAGAGGAGCTGCAGCAAAGAGGTTCTCCTCCCCCTTGCTCTGCGGCTGCCAATACAGAGGCCCGCGGGAAGGGGGATGGCTGGCAGCAGCACGTCCTCTAACTTTTTCACTGCCCAGAGCTCGTGCTCCACTGGGGCCACCCTCACTACACCCCTTAGTACTAGTGATGTGCACCGGAAATTTTCGGGTTTTGGTTTTGGATTCGGTTCCACGGCCGTGTTTTGGATTCGGACGCATTTTGGCAAAACCTCCCTGAAAATTTTTTGTCGGATTCAGGTGTGTTTTGAATTTGGGTGTTTTTTTTCAAAAAACCCTCAAAAACAGCTTAAATCATATAATTTGGGGGTCATTTTGATCCTATAGTATTATTAACCTCAATAACCATAATTTCCACTAATTTCCAGTCTATTCTGAACACCTCACACCTCTCAATATTATTTTTAGTCCTAAAATTTGCACCGAGGTCGCTGGATGGCTAAGCTAAGCGACCCAAGTGGCCGACACAAACACCAGGCCCATCTAGGAGTGGCACTGCAGTGTCAGACAGGATGGCAGATTTAAAAAATAGTCCCCAAACAGCACATGATGCAAAGAAAAAAAGAGGTGCAATGAGGTAGCTGTGTGACTAAGCTAAGCGACCCAAGTGGCTGACACAAACACCTGGCCCATCTAGGAGTGGCACTGCAGTGTCAGACTGGATGGCAGATTTAAAAAATAGTCCCCAAACAGCACATGATGCAAAGAAAAAAAGAGGTGCAATGAGGTAGCTGTGTGACTAAGCTAAGTGACCCAAGTGGCCAACACAAACACCTGGCCCATCTAGGAGTGGCACTGCAGTGTCAGACAGGATGGCAGATTTAAAAAATAGTCCCCAAACAGCACATGATGCAAAGAAAAAAAGAGGTGCAATGAGGTAGCTGTGAGGCTAAGCTAAGCGACCCAAGTGGCCGACACAAACACCTGGCAGATCTAGGAGTGGCACTGCAGTTTTCTAGCGAGAGGATGAGTGCTTCCATTCTCATGTGAATCTAAACCACAAGCCATGAACATAGGCCAGGGCCTCAGTCATTCCTTGCCACTCCGTGTCGTAAATGGCATATTGCCAAGTTTACGCTTCACATCAGACGCTTTTAATTTTGATTTTTGGGTAATTTTACTGAACTTTTGTAGTATACTTGACGACACAGAGGTAGAGCAGTGGACTACTGTACCATACTGCTATATATATACTGGTGGTCACAGCAACATTCTGCAATGTCCCCTCCTACTATATACTGCGCACAACTAAAATGCAGCACAGGTATGGATGCATAGTATACTTGACGACACAGAGGTAGAGCAGTGGACTACTGTACCGTACTGCTATATATATACTAGTGGTCACAGCAATATTCTGCACTGTCCCCTCCTACTATATACTGCGCACAACTAAAATGCACCACAGGTATGGATTCATAGTATACTTGACTACACAGAGGTAGGTAGAGTCAGTGGCCTACTGTACCGTACTGCTATATATTATATACTGGTGGTCAGCAAAATTCTGCACTGTCCTCCTACTATATATACTGCGCACAACTAAAATGCACCACAGGTATGGATGGATAGTATACTTGACGACACAGAGGTAGGTAGAGCAGTGGTCTACTGTACCGTACTGCTATATATTATATACTGGTGGTCAGCAAAATTATGCACTGTCCTCCTACTATATATACTGCGCACAACTAAAATGCACCACAGGTATGGATGGATAGTATACTTGACGACACAGAGGTAGGTAGAGCAGTGGACTACTGTACCGTACTGCTATATATATAGTTATACTGGTGGTCAGCAAAATTCTGCACTGTCCTCCTACTATATACTACAATGCAGCACAGATATGGAGCATTTTTCAGGCAGAGAACGTAGATATTTTCAGCACACTGAGCACAGATATTTGCAAGCACACTGAGCACAGATATTTGCAGCACAGTGAGCACAGATATTTGCAGCACACTGAGCACAGATATTTGCAGCACACTGAACACAGAAACTGAGAGAACACTGCACGTCCTCTCCCTATCATCTCCAATGCACGAATGAAAATGGTGGCGACGCACAGCTCCTTATATAGAATCCGAATCTCGCGAGAATCCGACAGCGGGATGATGACGTTCGGGCGCGCTCGGGTTAACCGAGCAAGGCGGGAGGATCCGAGTCTGCCTCGGAACCGTGTAAAATGGGTGAAGTTCGGGGGGGTTCGGATTTTCGAGGAACTGAACCCGCTCATCACTACTTAGTACATTTAACTGCATTATAAAGGTGTGATGAGCACATATACAAGTGTGTTGACTTTGCAGAAAATGGGGTCCCCTGACAATGGGCTGCAAGCTTAAATGTTTTGATAAAAAAATATGATAAAATCCACTCTGTTTTATTTGCAGTATATTATTTTTAATGCCAATACCAAAAGTCTTTCAGATTTGCCTCTTGGGATGGGCTTAGTCCAGGGCCGTAACTACGTGTGTGCCAAGTGGGCTTGGCACACAGCGCAGTTGCCCTGAGGGCGCACGGCCAGCGGCATGTAATGAGTCAAATTGACTCATTACATGCCGCCTCTGAAGTCTGCGCCGTGCGCCGCAGCCGCGCTGGAGGAGAGAGAAGCGCCGGAGGCAGCTGAGAAGGAGGAGGAGGGAGGGGGACTGGAGCCGCAGCAGCGCTATTTCATTGGTAGTAAGCGCCGCTGCAGCATCCCCCTCTCCTTCCGTATAGGCTGCCCGGCGCTGCTGTGGATGCTGGGATGCGGTTCCTCCATCCCAGCATCCACAGCAGCGCCAGGCAACCAATATGGAAGGAGAGGGGGATGCTGCAGCGGCGCTTACTACCAATGACATAGCGCTGCTGCGGCTCCAGTCCCCCTCCCTCCTCCTCCTTGTCCGATGCCTGCACAGAGGGAGATGCCAGCACGAGGAGCCTGTCAGCGGGGAGAAGGTAAGTATATCCATCTCTCTCTCTCTCTCTCTCTCTCTCTCTCTCTCTCTCTGGGGGACACCGTCTGCCATAATGTGTAAAAAGGGGGCCTGGCTGCTGCAATGTGTAAAAAGGGGTCCTGGCTGCCGCAATGTGTAAAAAGGGGGCCTGGCTGCTGCAATGTGTAAAAAGGGGGACTGGCTGCCGCAATGTGTAAAAAGGGGTCCTGGCTGCCGCAATGTATAAAAAGGGGGACTGGCTGCCGCAATGTGTAAAAAGGGGGCCTGGCTGCCGCAATGTGTAAAAAGGGGGACTGGCTGCCGCAATGTGTAAAAAGGGGGACTGGCTGCCGCAATGTGTAAAAAGGGGGCCTGGCTGCCGCAATGTGTAAAAAGGGGGACTGGCTGCCGCAATGTGTAAAAAGAGGGACTGTCTGCTGTAATGTGTAAAAAGGGGGATGCTGTCTGCTGTAATGTATAAAAGGGGCTCTACCTGGTGTAGTGACGCTACTGTGCAGCGTAATTTGAATAATGGAGACTACTGTGCACTGTAGTATGAATTGCTATTACTTTGTGGCCACGCCCTTCCCCATGAAGCCACGCCCCTATATATTTTTCACGCGCCTGCGGCGCGCACTGCCCCTATCTTGCATGGGGGGCGCCAATGTCCTTTCTTGCACACAGCGCTAAAATGCCTAGTTACGGCACTGGCTTAGTCCATGAGTATAACCAGTTTGTAAACAGAAACAGCTCTTGTTTGCTGATGGTGAGGCAATCTGTTTTATTTCTAGTAATGATTATACACCATTTAAAGATGAAAGGTGACATACTGGAAAGTGTTGGTATTGTACAGAGGAGGTGGCAACTCATTGCTGTATAGAGCACATAAAGTACCTACTCCCTTAAGAGGGGGACCCGGATGATGGATCGACAGTGTATTGGTCGACAGGTACAAAAGGTTGACAGATGAAAGGTTGATAGTGCTTAAGATCGATAGGTTGAAAATGTCGCCATGCCAATGTTCAACACACAGATGGTCGACACATGTTATTTGTGTTTTTTACATATTTTCCCAACATTTGCTTCAGGGGCATATCTAGAGAGGAGGAGGCCAGTGTGCAGGCTCCATCTGGAGCTGAGCGCTGTAGCTCTGAGCACTAGGGTCCCTAAGGGACCCTAGCGCTGTCCCATAGCCTAGAGCGCATGTGCAGATCTACGGAAAAATGGCGCGATGGCCATTTTCATATTGATTTTTCCACTGTGCGTGCGCGAAACACAGTGATGAATAATGGGCGCAGGGTGTGCAGTGTGGGCCTCCGTGGACTATAGCTTGGTACACACCAGTGTCGGACTGGGGCATGTGTAGGAGCATGGCCCGTCTCCAGAGGAGGTTTGACCAGTCTCCAGACTTGGTGTGGCCATCCGCCATAGAGGTTTGGGTAACTTTTAGAGAGTGCATGGTCTGGGCCCTGTATGTATAGTATATAGTGCTAGTGCATTTATGATAATGTACCAGAATAATAACAACAATACACTGTAGAAAATACACCTTAGACATGTGCAGTATAGGTGACATATGGACAGGGGCAGATTGGGAACAAAAAGCGGCCCTGGAAAAATTTGTACTAGTGGCCCCACATGGGCAGCACCAGAGGTGTAAGTTCTAGCCATGGGCCATGGCAGCAGCACCCTCCCCCCAAGACTTTCCAGATAGTGGGCATGTCCAGCATCAAGGGGGAAGTAAAAAAGAAATAAAATTAAATATTATGAGCACATTATATGATACACCTTCAGAATTTAGGAAACTATATCATTCTTTAGAAATATATATTTACTTGCTTATTACACCAACCGTATCCCAATCACTATTCACTCAATCTTATATGTCAGCCAAGCAGGCAGACCGAGCATACACTAGATCATCTGCAATCACAGGATAAGTAGCAAAGTCATTTTCATATATGCAAATTATTTTGCATCTTATTCATTATGTCTACAAAAAGGACCACATGTCCTCAAACAAAACAGGCCCCACGGATGCGTCGGCCCACCGGGAATCTTCCCTGTAAGCCCTGTGGCCAATCCGCCTCTGCATATGGATAATGTGTAATTTAAGTGCACAGTCTGGAACCTGATCCTTAGATCCGTGTTGCTCCTGTGTTCTCTGCCCTTGCTGTGATTGCAGTCCTTGTCTCCAGTCTCCACTGCCCAGCTGTTTCCATCCACCACAGTACCCTGGCTCACCTGCAAACTCCTGGGCTAGGCCTCTACCCTAAGGTTAGGGCTACACATAGCGGCAAAGCGGGTCCCGCTGAATGGGACCCACTTGGTCAGGAGGGGTGTTCTGTGAGCACACGGATCCTGCTCTGCGGGATGCCGCAGAACAGGATCCGGCCAGTGACACACAGGATTTCAATGGAAACACAGTGAGGCGCAGCCGCACTGTTTGAACACATACATTGAAATGTATGTGTTCACATTGAAATCCAGCCATCCTGTCATCCGGCAAGACCGCAGCATCTTGTGGTCAGATCCGGCGGGACTGCCGCACATGTGTGGGCGCCTGCATAGGCGTCCATGTGCAGTCTTCTTGCAGCCAAGAGGGTCCCACTGAACGGGACCCGCTTGGCCGCTATGTGTGGCCCGACTCTAAGAGTTTCTATGGTGTTACCATCATCTGCTGTCATGAGGATTCCTGGTCACAGTGCTTGGTTGATCAGTGGCAGGTTTTCCAGTGTTAGTTTTAGTCAGCTGGGTCTGGTTCTGTGTCTCTGTTTCTCTTCCGGTTTCAGTTTCAGGTCTGTTACCAGTCTGTGGTTCCCATGCCTGTTTGACTGGGGCAGTCAGCAGGTTCTGAGCTCTCTACCTTTTGACATTCAGTTCCTGAGTCCCGATCCATTGATTCAGTTCCAGGATTTCAACAAGAGGGAAGTTCCACGCCGTACAGCTTTGCTGCTGGTCAGTCTGAGTTCATTATCTCTGGGTGGTCCTGAGTTTTGGGTTCAAGTACTGGTCTGGTACTATACGCTTCTGAGTCTCTTTGGTGGGGTGCTGATGTACCCATTGGTGGGTTCCAATCTAGTGTGCTTAGGTCAGACACGATTGAGTTTGCCACGACCAGCTCCAGTTCCGTATCCTGTCCTACTCCCAGGTATTTGGATACCTCCATGATTTCCAAGAGCACCTGACTGTCCACTCACTCCATGGGGGGAGATTCAAATGTTTGAAAAGTCAGTTGGGAGACTGTTTTTTCCTATCTAATAGACAGAAAAAACAGACACCCAACCGACTTTTCAAACATTTGAATCTCCCCCCATGAGTGTAAATGCCATAAAGACCTTCTGTTTCGCTTAGGTTTTGTTTAGGTCTAAAGGCCCGTACACACTGGTCGATATATCGGGCGTTCTCTTGAACGGCCGATATATCGCGGGACCGTCGCCCATTGTGTACGGCCGATACGTCTGTGAACTCCGTCGTTCACAGACGTATCGCGTCGGCCGCGCAGCACAGCCGACGGCCAATATATCTACCGATATATTGGCGCGTCGCTGTGTGTGTACGGGGCGGTCGGCCGACCGCCCGTACACATGCTGCTGCGGCCGATGGTGATTGACAGCTGAACTGGGCGGGCGTGTGTACACGCCCACCCAGTTCATGACGTCAGTCCCCGACGGATCGGGCAGTGTGTATGCACAGTACACTGCCCGATCCGTCCATAGATATATCTGCAGATCAATTGATCTGCAGATATATCTACTAGTGTGTACCCACCTTAAGAGTCCCAAGATAAATTCACAACATCCAATGATTCTGACACAGGGATTTGCTTGACAATGGGTGCCAATGCAGACGGTATAGAGGAATCAATTGTCAGTGATCTGGCTCCTACCCGGAGCTAATCATTATATAAATACTTTATATAAATAAATAAATAAATAAATATAAATAAAATAATGGCACAAGGCATTAGTGGCATGAACATTGATCAGTTTCATTATTGAAATAAAATAGTTCGGTGAATGAAGAAAGACGGTCGGCTTATCAGTGTAGCCACTTGATTTAATACAAGTTCACTTCAAACAACATCTGCATGGGCCAATTGCCCTAACAACAACTGCAGAGAAGTGATAGGTCTCAAATTCCCATAATAATAACACACACAAATCCCAAAGGGGTAGGTGGAGCTGCTGACCCCACTAGGGTGAAAATAGGCCTACCCAGTGTATTGAAAGGGAAAGAAAGCACCTCATCAGTGCAGCAGGATGGCTACTGTACTGCCGTTCTTTCCAGCCTACCACACACAAAACTATCCAACCTTGGTATTTATAGACCGTCACCTTTGCTTTAACACTTTATTATTTAAACTGAAAAAACAGGAGGATGTTTGAGAAACTCAGGGGAATAATAACAGGAGGAGATTGCTTAAAAATTCTTGTAAATTTTGAAGATGAAACTTTTTGGTGTGTATGACTGCAAAATGTTGCAGCCCAGTAAACTCTGATAAGTTATTCTGGGAGGGACTCGGGGCCTAATTCAGGTGCGATCCAACCGGAATTTTTGAGAAAAAGATGCGGGCACATGCGCAGCGCCTGCATTTTCTGCAGGGGGGGGGCGCAGAAAATCCGATCGCCTCTGCCTGTCAATCAGGCAGAGGTGGTCGCGGGGTGGGGGAGCGGGCAACGCTCCATTTCCAGGGAGGAGACGGAGCTTTGCGGGGGCGGGGGCGGATGAACAGGGGTGGTGCGGCGCCAACAGGGGCATGTCGGGGCGTGATTGCAGTGGCTGCGTGACATCACATGCAGCTGCAGCGATCGGGAAGATGGCGACGGTCTTCTGCAGGTGCAGCTAAGCTACGCCGACAGGAGGCTTCCTCTATTTCTGCTAACAAGCTGAAATTGCGATGCGATTGCAATTTCTGCTTGTTGAAGGGAGGATGGCTCCGGTCAGCATGCTAATTAGCAGAATTTGCTATCCTTACTGAATTAGGCCCTAGGTCAGCAATCTCAGAAGTTAACAAGAACATTGAAAAGTGATGCCAGGCTCCTGTCAAACTGTTACAGTATGTCAAAATACTTCATACATACAATTTGTTCATTTCCATATAAAGATGTGTCCCCATACACTCTATCATCATTCATGCCAGATTCTCTTGGTATACCGTGTACCAGGCAACTCAGGTTCCCCCAGGATCTTTCACTCTAGATTTGCATCTTATATGGAGAAGTATAACAACTACAGAAGAAGTGAAACAACTACTTGCACTGATCAATTTGACATACAATATTTGTATATCTGTGTACAAATGAGTCTACATCTGTGTACGAAGTTCTGCAAGCTGTATGCGGGCTGTTGGGGGACATTCGATTGTCGCCACCCTGAGTGGACATATATGGGCCTGAATCTGAAGAGATTCAGGACACACCAATTGCCAGAATGCATTGGGGCAGTACGGATGGTGTAATGGTTAGCATTACTGCCTCACAGCACTGAGGTCATGGGATCGATTCCCACCCGCTCTAACTGAGTGGGATTCCTCCGGGTACTCCGGTTTCCTCCCCCATTAAAAATATATACTGTTAGGTTAATTGGATCCCAACAAAATTAACCCTAGCGTGAATGTGTGTACATGTGGTGGGGAATATAGATTGTAAGCTTCACTGGAGCAGGGAAGGATGTGAATGGCCAAATATTCTCTGTACAGCACTGCGGAATATGTGTGCGCTATATAAATAACTGGTAAAGAATTATCAAAAGGACACCATCGGTAAGCCAATACAGGTTTGTCGCATTCTTATTTAAGCGTTCCAGGTGCGAGGTGGCAGAGGGTAGTTTAAATAGATTGGTGCCATGGCTGAAAATGCCAGAAGTTCTGTTAAAGCGGCGGACAAACCAAAAGAGCTAACAGGCAGGGACCAGGTGATGCTTGGGATGAAGTGGAGCAAAGCCCTGAGGGTGTGGAGGTTCCTGCACCTCAGGTGAAGAGAGAAGAGATGGCCATCATGGCACTAGGCCTATTATTATGAAAACCAATACTATGTACAGTAGGTGGTGCTAGGACCAGGGCATTAGGCGCATTGCTTAGGAAACCAATTAGGCAGGGCATTAGACCCAATTTTCAAAAAAAGAAGTACCCCACCAGTTAAGTAGATGAAATAAAGCAAAAATAGCTCAGCAGTATTTTAGGCTTACAAACTAATTTCATTGAAATGAAAGTGTCTGAATAGAGGAATGGGTTAATACCAAGATTATGCAGGGTGTACCTCATGTGAAGGGACTGAATGACCCTCTACTCCAGTTTTGGCTCCCAGAAACTGGGATAACTGATGGGCTGCAGTGGTTGTCCAGCTCACACCCTGTGATAGGGACAGAGAGTGAAGGTACTGTATGGGCACACTCCGATCTCCGGTAGCAATTTACCCCAGGTAGGACTTTAAAAGAAACACCTGCATAGGGGGATGGTAGCAATAAGACAAGACATATGCGTTTGTTCAGAATTGTGTTTTACACTTGTCATTTGATGCATGGTACTGCTATTCTTTGGAGTGGGGAATTTCTAACTTGAGTGATCTGGTAATATATTGCACCATACCATATCAAATTGTTGTTTTATAGTTATTGCTTACCCTAGGTTAAGTGGAAAGTTAAGGCATTGTACAGTATGGGGTATATTCAATGAGCGTCGGATCTAGAGATGAGCGCCTGAAATTTTTCGGGTTTTGTGTTTTGGTTTTGGGTTCGGTTCCGCGGCCGTGTTTTGGGTTCGAACGCGTTTTGGCAAAACCTCACCGAATTTTTTTTGTCGGATTCGGGTGTGTTTTGGATTCGGGTGTTTTTTTCAAAAAACACTAAAAAACAGCTTAAATCATAGAATTTGGGGGTCATTTTGATCCCAAAGTATTATTAACCTCAAAAACCATAATTTACACTCATTTTCAGTCTATTCTGAATACCTCACACCTCACAATATTATTTTTAGTCCTAAAATTTGCACCGAGGTCGCTGTGTGAGTAAGATAAGCGACCCTAGTGGCCGACACAAACACCGGGCCCATCTAGGAGTGGCACTGCAGTGTCACGCAGGATGTCCCTTCCAAAAAACCCTCCCCAAACAGCACATGACGCAAAGAAAAAAAGAGGCGCAATGAGGTAGCTGTGTGAGTAAGATTAGCGACCCTAGTGGCCGACACAAACACCGGGCCCATCTAGGAGTGGCACTGCAGTGTCACGCAGGATGGCCCTTCCAAAAAACCCTCCCCAAACAGCACATGACGCAAAGAAAAAAAGAGGCGCAATGAGGTAGCTGTGTGAGTAAGATTAGCGACCCTAGTGGCCGACACAAACACCGGGCCCATCTAGGAGTGGCACTGCAGTGTCACGCAGGATGTCCCTTCCAAAAAACCCTCCCCAAACAGCACATGACGCAAAGAAAAAAAGAGGCGCAATGAGGTAGCTGTGTGAGTAAGATTAGCGACCCTAGTGGCCGACACAAACACCGGGCCCATCTAGGAGTGGCACTGCAGTGTCACGCAGGATGTCCCTTCCAAAAAACCCTCCCCAAACAGCACATGACGCAAAGAAAAAAAGAGGCGCAATGAGGTAGCTGACTGTGTGAGTAAGATTAGCGACCCTAGTGGCCGACACAAACACCGGGCCCATCTAGGAGTGGCACTGCAGTGTCACGCAGGATGTCCCTTCCAAAAAACCCTCCCCAATCAGCACATGATGCAAAGAAAAAGAAAAGAAAAAAGAGGTGCAAGATGGAATTGTCCTTGGGCCCTCCCACCCACCCTTATGTTGTATAAACAAAACAGGACATGCACACTTTAACCAACCCATCATTTCAGTGACAGGGTCTGCCACACGACTGTGACTGATATGACGGGTTGGTTTGGACCCCCCCCAAAAAAGAAGCAATTAATCTCTCCTTGCACAAACTGGCTCTACAGAGGCAAGATGTCCACCTCATCTTCACCCTCCGATATATCACCGTGTACATCCCCCTCCTCACAGATTATCAATTCGTCCCCACTGGAATCCACCATCTCTGCTCCCTGTGTGCTTTGTGGAGGCAATTGCTGCTGGTCAATGTCTCCGCGGTGGAATTGATTATAATTCATTTTAATGAACATCATCTTCTCCACATTTTCTGGATGTAACCTCGTACGCCGATTGCTGACAAGGTGAGCGGCGGCACTAAACACTCTTTCGGAGTACACACTTGTGGGAGGGCAACTTAGGTAGAATAAAGCCAGTTTGTGCAAGGGCCTCCAAATTGCCTCTTTTTCCTGCAAGTATAAGTACGGACTGTGTGACGTGCCTACTTGGATGCGGTCACTCATATAATCCTCCACCATTCTATCAGTGTTGAGAGAATCATATGCAGTGACAGTAGACGACATGTCCGTAATCGTTGTCAGGTCCTTCAGTCCGGACCAGATGTCAGCATCAGCAGTCGCTCCAGACTGCCCTGCATCACCGCCAGCGGGTGGGCTCGGAATTCTGAGCCTTTTCCTCGCACCCCCAGTTGCGGGAGAATGTGAAGGAGGAGATGTTGACAGGTCGCGTTCCGCTTGACTTGACAATTTTGTCACCAGCAGGTCTTTCAACCCCAGCAGACTTGTGTCTGCCGGAAAGAGAGATCCAAGGTAGGCTTTAAATCTAGGATCGAGCACGGTGGCCAAAATGTAGTGCTCTGATTTCAACAGATTGACCACCCGTGAATCCTTGTTAAGCGAATTAAGGGCTCCATCCACAAGTCCCACATGCCTAGCGGAATCGCTCCGTGTTAGCTCCTCCTTCAATGTCTCCAGCTTCTTCTGCAAAAGCCTGATGAGGGGAATGACCTGACTCAGGCTGGCAGTGTCTGAACTGACTTCACGTGTGGCAAGTTCAAAGGGCATCAGAACCTTGCACAACGTTGAAATCATTCTCCACTGCGCTTGAGACAGGTGCATTCCACCTACTATATCGTGCTCAATTGTATAGGCTTGAATGGCCTTTTGCTGCTCCTCCAACCTCTGAAGCATATAGAGGGTTGAATTCCACCTCGTTACCACTTCTTGCTTCAGATGATGGCAGGGCAGGTTCAGTAGTTTTTGGTGGTGCTCCAGTCTTCTGTACGTGGTGCCTGTACGCCGAAAGTGTCCCGCAATTCTTCTGGCCACCGACAGCATCTCTTGCACGCCCCTGTCGTTTTTTAAAAAATTCTGCACCACCAAATTCAAGGTATGTGCAAAACATGGGACGTGCTGGAATTTGCCCATATTTAATGCACACACAATATTGCTGGCGTTGTCCGATGCCACAAATCCACAGGAGAGTCCAATTGGGGTAAGCCATTCCGCGATGATCTTCCTCAGTTGCCGTAAGAGGTTTTCAGCTGTGTGCGTATTCTGGAAAGCGGTGATACAAAGCGTAGCCTGCCTAGGAAAGAGTTGGCGTTTGCGAGATGCTGCTACTGGTGCCGCCGCTGCAGTTCTTGCGGCGGGAGTCCATACATCTACCCAGTGGGCTGTCACAGTCATATAGTCCTGACCCTGCCCTGCTCCACTTGTCCACATGTCCGTGGTTAAGTGGACATTGGGTACAACTGCATTTTTTAGGACACTGGTGAGTCTTTTTCTGACGTCCGTGTACATTCTCGGTATCGCCTGCCTAGAGAAGTGGAACCTAGATGGTATTTGGTAACGGGGGCACACTGCCTCAATAAATTGTCTAGTTCCCTGTGAACTAACGGCGGATACCGGACGCACGTCTAACACCAACATAGTTGTCAAGGCCTCAGTTATCCGCTTTGCAGTAGGATGACTGCTGTGATATTTCATCTTCCTCGCAAAGGACTGTTGAACAGTCAATTGCTTACTGGAAGTAGTACAAGTGGGCTTACGACTTCCCCTCTGGGATGACCATCGACTCCCAGCGGCAACAACAGCAGCGCCAGCAGCAGTAGGCGTTACACGCAAGGATGCATCGGAGGAATCCCAGGCAGGAGAGGACTCGTCAGAATTGCCAGTGACATGGCCTGCAGGACTATTGGCATTCCTGGGGAAGGAGGAAATTGACACTGAGGGAGTTGGTGGGGTGGTTTGCGTGAGCTTGGTTACAAGAGGAAGGGATTTACTGGTCAGTGGACTGCTTCCGCTGTCACCCAAAGTTTTTGAACTTGTCACTGACTTATTATGAATGCGCTGCAGGTGACGTATAAGGGAGGATGTTCCGAGGTGGTTAACGTCCTTACCCCTACTTATTACAGCTTGACAAAGGGAACACACGGCTTGACACCTGTTGTCCGCATTTCTGGTGAAATACCTCCACACCGAAGAGCTGATTTTTTTGGTATTTTCACCTGGCATGTCAACGGCCATATTCCTCCCACGGACAACAGGTGTCTCCCCGGGTGCCTGACTTAAACAAACCACCTCACCATCAGAATCCTCCTGGTCAATTTCCTCCCCAGCGCCAGCAACACCCATATCCTCCTCATCCTGGTGTACTTCAACACTGACATCTTCAATCTGACTATCAGGAACTGGACTGCGGGTGCTCCTTCCAGCACTTGCAGGGGGCGTGCAAATGGTGGAAGGCGCATGCTCTTCACGTCCAGTGTTGGGAAGGTCAGGCATCGCAACCGACACAATTGGACTCTCCTTGTGGATTTGGGATTTCGAAGAATGCACAGTTCTTTGCTGTGCTGCTTTTGCCAGCTTGAGTCTTTTCATTTTTCTAGCGAGAGGCTGAGTGCTTCCATCCTCATGTGAAGCTGAACCACTAGCCATGAACATAGGCCAGGGCCTCAGCCGTTCCTTGCCACTCCGTGTGGTAAATGGCATATTGGCAAGTTTACGCTTCTCCTCCGACAATTTTATTTTAGGTTTTGGAGTCCTTTTTTTTCTGATATTTGGTGTTTTGGATTTGACATGCTCTGTACTATGACATTGGGCATCGGCCTTGGCAGACGACGTTGCTGGCATTTCATCGTCTCGGCCATGACTAGTGGCAGCAGCTTCAGCACGAGGTGGAAGTGGATCTTGATCTTTCCCTAATTTTGGAACCTCAACATTTTTGTTCTCCATATTTTAATAGGCACAACTAAAAGGCACCTCAGGTAAACAATGGAGATGGATACTAGTATACAATTATGGACTGCCTGCCGACTGCAGACACAGAGGTAGCCACAGCCGTGAACTACCGTACTGTACTGTGTCTGCAGCTAATATAGACTGGTTGATAAAGAGAAGATGTCTATGTAACTATGTATGTATAAAGAAGACTGAAAAAAATCCACGGTTAGGTGGTATACAATTATGGACGGACTGCCTGCCGAGTGCAGACACAGAGGTAGCCACAGCCGTGAACTACCGTACTGTACTGTGTCTGCAGCTAATATAGACTGGTTGATAAAGAGAAGATGTCTATGTAACTATGTATGTATAAAGAAGAATGAAAAAAAACCACGGTTAGGTGGTATACAATTATGGACAGACTGCCTGCCGAGTGCAGAAACAGAGGTAGCCACAGCCGTGAACTACCGTACTGTACTGTGTCTGCAGCTAATATAGACTGGTTGATAAAGAGAAGATGTCTATGTAACTATGTGTCACAACTGAGGGCCTGAGCTGACGGGAGGCAGCCTCAGTTGTAGGGGCTGAGATGTACCGGAACCTGGGAGGTTGTATCAGACCCCTGGACATGTAAGTAACATGAATAATAACTGCCCGAAGGCGTGACCACGACAACTTAGATAAAAGTCAATGATGTTTATTATGACAACTCCGCATCACAGCAGCAATAAAAGAAAACGTAAAAATCAGCAAAGAATAAATACAGTTCCTGAGTACTACAGCATGGCAGGAGCCACAGGGCACTGGTAGTGTGAGATAGTTCTTATGATCTTCTAGATGGAAAGTCCTTACCAGGCCCGGCTGTAGCAATGGAGATAACCCAGGATTGTACCAGCTGGTGTTCCAGGAAGAGCTGGGTTGCTGAAGGTAAAACAGCTGCTGTGGATACTGGCTGGAACCAGACTGTTGTTAGCACGGAGTGGATACTGGCTGGAACCAGTTAAATAATAAATGAACTTTGGGAGCGATGAAATGTGAACTGAAATGTAGAACTTGAGAGCGGAGAAATAATAATTCCGGTGGAGAGTGGTAAAGTGTAGAAAGGACACCGGCCCTTTAAGGGAAGCTGTATTCTGCTGGAAGCTGAGGCTGGAAGCAGGTAGTGTTGTAGCTGGAAACAGATGAATCCACAATGGATTGGAGAGTCAGGCTACACCGCAGGTGGAATGCTGGTGCGGGTCTCTATGGTGGAAGTCTTGAGACAGGAGCTGGAACCTGGAAGACAATCATAGAAGAGAGACAAACAGGAACTAGGTTTGACAACCAAAGCACTGACGTCTTCCTTGCTCAGGTACAGCTTACTTATACCTGCAGCAAGGAAGGGGTTGGCTAGGCAATTATGCAAATCAACAATACAAACAGCAGATTGGTGGAAATGATCAGATGACAGAATCCAAGATGGCTGCGCCCATGCAGACACTTGGAGGGAAGTTTGGTTTGTAATCCATGTGGTCTGGGAAACAGTAATGGCGGCGCCGGCCACCGGAGACAGGAGACGCCAGGCTGATAGATGCACATTTAACCACGCGGGCACAGCGGAGGCCGCGGCTGATGAAAACACCACTCTGACACTCTGCATGTGGAAACTCAGGAACAGCGGAATCTGGTCCTGGAACGCTGAGCCCGCCTTAGGAGGCATCTGAAGGGTAAATAATGGCGTCCAGATACCCGGATCGTGACAGCACCCCCCCCTTTAGGAGTGGCCCCAGGACACTTCTTAGGCTTTAAAGGAAACTTTGCGTGGAAATTTCGGACCAAGGCAGGAGCATGGACGTCAGAGGCATTGGTCCAAGAGCGTTCTTCAGGACCATAGCCCTTCCAGTCAATGAGATACTGAAGTTGACCGTAACGGTGACGTGAGTCCAGGATCTTGGCCACTTCATACTCAACGCCTCGTTGAGTTTGGACTTTCGGAGTTGGTGGAAGTGAGGAATGAAACCGATTCAAGATTAGCGGTTTCAACAGGGAAACATGGAATGTCCTGGGTATTTTTAAGAAGGGAGGTAACTGGAGTCTGTAAGCAACAGGATTGATGACTTGATCAATTTTAAAAGGACCGATGTAGCGAGGTGCAAACTTCATACTGGGAACTCTTAACCTCAAATTCTTCGTGGATAACCATACCCGATCACCCACCTTGAGAGCAGGAACTGCTCGACGCTTCTTATCCGCAAACTTCTTGTACCTGAACGATGCCTTGAGCAGAGCTGATCGTACGCTCTTCCAGATATTGGCAAACTGATGCAAGGTGATATCCACTGCGGGAACAGAAGTTGCTGGAAGCGGTTGGAACTCAGGGACTTTAGGGTGGAATCCAAAGTTGGTGAAGAATGGTGTTGAAGAAGATGAAGAATGATACAGGTTGTTATGACAGAACTCGGCCCAGGGAAGTAATTGAACCCAGTCATCTTGAGAGGAGGACACATAGATGCGGAGGAAGGCCTCCAAGTCCTGATTCACCCTCTCAGTTTGACCATTGGTCTGAGGATGGTAAGCCGTGGAAAACTTTAACTTGACTTGGAGGACTTGACATAAACTTCGCCAGAATTTGGCTGTGAATTGAACTCCTCGATCTGAGATAATTTCTTCTGGAAGACCGTGGAGTCGGAAGATCTCTTGTATGAATACTTGAGCCAACTTGGAAGCTGACGGAAGACCGGTGAGAGGAATGAAGTGTGCCATCTTGGTGAACCGGTCAACTACCACCCAGATGGTATTGAACTTGTTGCACATGGGCAAATCTGTAATAAAATCCATCGACAAATGGGTCCATGGTCGACGGGGAACAGATAGTGGAACCAGTTGCCCCGCAGGCGACTGGCGGGATACTTTATGTTGAGCACACTTTGGGCAAGATGCAATAAACTCCAAAACGTCCTTTTTCAGAGTTGGCCACCAATAGGACCTAGAGATAAACTCCAGGGTTTTTTGGATACCTGTATGTCCGGCAAAACGGGAAGCATGGGCCCAATGCATGAGCTTCTTCCTTAGTGTCGGCTTCACAAAACTTTTCCCTGATGGGGGCGTAGAGTCCATCCCTACCGTGGAGAATGCCAACGGATTTATAATAGGATGCTTGTCTGAAGACTCTGACTCATTTTCTTGCTCCCATGAGCGGGAAAGGGCATCGGCCTTGCGATTCTGAGAGCCCGGACAGAACTGGAGTTTAAAGTCGAACCTGGAAAAGAAAAGTGCCCATCTGGCCTGACGAGGGTTGAGACATTGTGCGCCTTTTAGATATAGAAGGTTCTTGTGGTCTGTAAGGATGGTGATTGAATGAGAAGCTCCCTCCAACAGATATCTCCACTCCTCTAGAGCGAGCTTGATGGCTAGCAACTCCTGGTCGCCAATGGCATAGTTGCGCTCCGCTGGGGAGAACTTCCGTGAGAAGAAACTGCAAGGATGTAAATGACCATCTTTAGCCCTCTGAGATAACACCGCTCCTACTCCAACGGAGGAGGCATCCACCTCTAAGATGAAAGGAGAGTCGACGTCAGGCTGTTTCAGGACAGGTGCAGAGATGAACCTCTGTTTTAAAAGATGAAAAGCTTGCATGGCTTCTTCAGACCACTTGGACGGGTTAGCACCCTTCTTGGTGAAAGCAGTAATAGGCGCCACAATGGTGGAAAAGTCTCGTATAAACTTTCGGTAATAATTGGCGAACCCTAAGAACCTCTGGACCCCTTTGAGGGTTAAGGGTACTGGCCAATTCTGGATTGCTTGTAGTTTCTCAGGATCCATCTCTAGTCCGGAACCGGACACAATGTACCCTAGAAACGGAATGGACTTGACTTCAAAGACGCATTTCTCTAATTTGCAGTAGAGATGATTGACACGGAGACGGGACAGAACCTCCTTTACCCAGAAACGATGTTCCTCTAAATTGTTGGCAAAAATGAGGATATCATCTAGATAGACCACGACATGACGGTATAGAATGTCTCTGAAGATCTCATTGACGAAATGCTGGAAGACAGCTGGAGCATTGCTCAATCCGAAGGGCATGACGAGGTACTCATAATGTCCGTCACGGGTGTTAAATGCGGTCTTCCACTCGTCACCCTCACGGATCCGGATGAGATTGTATGCACCTCTCAGGTCCAGCTTTGTAAAGATGGTAGCTCCGCTAACTCTGTCAAAGAGCTCAGTAATCAGGGGTAAAGGATAGCGGTTCTTGATGGTAATGTCGTTCAAACCTCTGTAGTCGATGCACGGCCGCAGACCACCATCTTTCTTCTTTACAAAAAAGAAGCCTGCGCCGGCTGGAGAAGAAGAAGGTCGAATGAACCCCTTTGCTAGGTTCTCTTTTATGTATTCCTCCATAGAATGCGTCTCGGGGAGAGACAACGGATAAGTTCGGCCTCGAGGTGGAACCTTCCCTGGAACGAGATCAATCGGGCAGTCCCATTCTCTATGAGGGGGAAGGATATCAGCAGAAGCTTTACTGAACACATCCGTGAAATCTTGATATGGAGGAGGTGGAACATCAGACGACCTGGGGGAGGAGGAACAGACAGGCAACACTTTAAACAAACATGTCTTAGTACAGGAGGAACCCCATGCCAGGATTTGCGTAGTCGTCCAATCAATTGTAGGATTGTGAAGACGGAGCCATGGAAGGCCCAGGACCACAGGATGTGTGGCTCTTGGAATCACTAAAAGTGAAATAAGTTCGGAATGAAGAACTCCCACTCTCAGACGAACTGGTAGAGTCCTTAGAGAAATAACTGTATCAAAAATTTTACTGCCATCCACAGCAGTTAAGGAAAAGGACGAAGGAAGTCTCTCGGTGGGTAGGGACCACCGTTTAACATAGGCTTCGGTAATAAAGTTCCCAGCTGCTCCGGAATCCAGGAGGGCAATGACGTTCTGATAACGTTGAGCAACTTGAAGCGAGACTGGGAGGTTACAATCTTGAGGAGATGGAGAGGAGATCATTACTCCTAGCCGGCCCTCTCCTTGGCGAGCTAGGATTTGGAGTTTCCCGGACGTTTGGGACAGGCATTAATGGTGTGAGACGGAGCTGCACAGTACAAACAGAGAAACTCGGAGAGACGTCTTCGGCGCTCAGCAGGAGTTAAACGGGAACTGCCAATTTGCATGGGTTCATCTTTAGTTGGTGACAGTTGGCGAGGAGGAGGAGCAGAAGATTTTGGAGCAGATGATCTTCCACGCTCAGTTGCTCTCTCTCTGAAACGTAAGTCAACTTTCGTACAAAGTGAGATTAACTCATCTAACTTGGAGGGTAAGTCTCTGGTAGCTAACTCATCTTTAATACGCTCGGATAAACCATGCCAGAATGCAGCATACAGGGCCTCGTCGTTCCATGCCAGTTCGGATGCCAGGATCTGGAACTGTATAAGATATTGTCCTACAGTACGTGATCCCTGGCGTAAACGGAGAATCTCAGACGAAGCTGAAGTTACCCGGCCTGGCTCGTCGAAGATGCGCCTGAATGTTGACACGAATGCAGTGTAAGAAGATAGCAGGGTGTCGGACCTCTCCCATAACGGTGATGCCCAATCGAGGGCTGAGCCACTGAGAAGAGAAATAATGTAGGCAATTTTTGTACGGTCACTGGGGAAATTGCCAGGTTGTAGCTCAAACTGAATCTCACACTGGTTGAGAAATCCCCTGCAGAATCTTGGAGATCCGTCAAATTTTGCTGGCGTTGGAAGATGAAGACGTGGAGCAGGAATGGGTAAGGTGGGTGGGGTTATAGCTGGAGTCACTGTGGTTGACGCACCAGACGCGCCTGATCCACGGAGAGTGGTCTGAATCCCATCCAGCCGAGTAGAGAGATCCTGGAGACAGCGGATGATGTGGCCCTGTGCAGCCTCCTGATGTTCTAGTCGGGCTGCCAGTTCTTGCATCGGCCTGGCCGCTTGATCCTGGTCTCCGGCTGGATTCATTAGGTCAGTGCTTACTGTCACAACTGAGGGCCTGAGCTGACGGGAGGCAGCCTCAGTTGTAGAGGCTGAGATGTACCGGAACCTGGGAGGTTGTATCAGACCCCTGGACATGTAAGTAACATGAATAATAACTGCCCGAAGGCGTGACCACGACAACTTAGATAAAAGTCAATGATGTTTATTATGACAACTCCGCATCACAGCAGCAATAAAAGAAAACGTAAAAGTCAGCAAAGAATAAATACAGTTCCTGAGTACTACAGCATGGCAGGAGCCACAGGGCACTGGTAGTGTGAGATAGTTCTTATGATCTTCTAGATGGAAAGTCCTTACCAGGCCCGGCTGTAGCAATGGAGATAACCCAGGATTGTACCAGCTGGTGTTCCAGGAAGAGCTGGGTTGCTGAAGGTAAAACAGCTGCTGTGGATACTGGCTGGAACCAGACTGTTGTTAGCACGGAGTGGATACTGGCTGGAACCAGTTAAATAATAAATGAACTTTGGGAGCGATGAAATGTGAACTGAAATGTAGAACTTGAGAGCGGAGAAATAATAATTCCGGTGGAGAGTGGTAAAGTGTAGAAAGGACACCGGCCCTTTAAGGGAAGCTGTATTCTGCTGGAAGCTGAGGCTGGAAGCAGGTAGTGTTGTAGCTGGAAACAGATGAATCCACAATGGATTGGAGAGTCAGGCTACACCGCAGGTGGAATGCTGGTGCGGGTCTCTATGGTGGAAGTCTTGAGACAGGAGCTGGAACCTGGAAGACAATCATAGAAGAGAGACAAACAGGAACTAGGTTTGACAACCAAAGCACTGACGTCTTCCTTGCTCAGGTACAGCTTACTTATACCTGCAGCAAGGAAGGGGTTGGCTAGGCAATTATGCAAATCAACAATACAAACAGCAGATTGGTGGAAATGATCAGATGACAGAATCCAAGATGGCTGCGCCCATGCAGACACTTGGAGGGAAGTTTGGTTTGTAATCCATGTGGTCTGGGAAACAGTAATGGCGGCGCCGGCCACCGGAGACAGGAGACGCCAGGCTGATAGATGCACATTTAACCACGCGGGCACAGCGGAGGCCGCGGCTGATGAAAACACCACTCTGACACTCTGCATGTGGAAACTCAGGAACAGCGGAATCTGGTCCTGGAACGCTGAGCCCGCCTTAGGAGGCATCTGAAGGGTAAATAATGGCGTCCAGATACCCGGATCGTGACACTATGTATGTATAAAGAAGAATGAAAAAAATCCACGGTTAGGTGGTATTACAATTATGGACGGACTGCCTGCCGAGTGCAGAGACACAGAGGTAGCCACAGCCGTGAACTACCGTACTGTGTCTGCTGCGACTGGATGATAAATGATATAAAAAATATATATATATCACTACTGCAGCCGGACAGGTATATATTATATATTATATAATGACGGACCTGCTGGACACTGTCTGTCAGCAGAATGAGTTTTATTTTTATAGAATAAAAAAAAAAAAAACACACAAGTGAAGTCACACGACGAGTGTTTAACTTTTTCAGGCAATCACAATATAAGTATACTACTAACTATACTGGTGGTCAGTGTGGTCAGGTCACTGGTCAGTCACACTGGCAGTGGCACTCCTGCAGCAAAAGTGTGCACTGTTTAATTTTAATATAATATGTACTCCTGGCTCCTGCTATAACCTATAACTGGCACTGCAGTAGTGCTCCCCAGTCTCCCCCACAATTATAAGCTGTGTGAGCTGAGCAGTCAGACAGATATATAATATATATAGATGATGCAGCACACTGGCCTGAGCCTGAGCAGTGCACACAGATATGGTATGTGACTGACTGAGTCACTGTGTGTATCGCTTTTTTCAGGCAGAGAACGGATATATTAAATAAACTGCACTGTGTGTCTGGTGGTCACTCACTATATAATATATTATGTACTCCTGGCTCCTGCTATAACCTATAACTGGCACTGCAGTAGTGCTCCCCAGTCTCCCCCACAATTATAAGCTGTGTGAGCTGAGCAGTCAGACAGATATATATAATATTATATATAGATAATAGATGATGCAGCACACTGGCCTGAGCCTGAGCAGTGCACACAGATATGGTATGTGACTGACTGAGTCACTGTGTGTATCGCTTTTTTCAGGCAGAGAACGGATATATTAAATAAACTGCACTGTGTGTCTGGTGGTCACTCACTATATAATATATTATGTACTCCTGGCTCCTGCTATAACCTATAACTGGCACTGCAGTAGTGCTCCCCAGTCTCCCCCACAATTATAAGCTGTGTGAGCTGAGCAGTCAGACAGATATATATAATATTATATATAGATAATAGATGATGCAGCACACTGGCCTGAGCCTGAGCAGTGCACACAGATATGGTATGTGACTGACTGAGTCACTGTGTGTATCGCTTTTTTCAGGCAGAGAACGGATATATTAAATAAACTGCACTGTGTGTCTGGTGGTCACTCACTATATAATATATTATGTACTCCTGGCTCCTGCTATAACCTATAACTGGCACTGCAGTAGTGCTCCCCAGTCTCCCCCACAATTATAAGCTGTGTGAGCTGAGCAGTCAGACAGATATATATAATATTATATATAGATAATAGATGATGCAGCACACTGGCCTGAGCCTGAGCAGTGCACACAGATATGGTATGTGACTGAGTCACTGTGTGCTGTGTATCGCTTTTTTCAGGCAGAGAACGGATTATAAAGTAAACTGCACTGTCCTCACTAGTAAACTCTCTCCACTCAGTCTCTACACTTCTACAGTAACAGTACTCCTCCTAGTCAGCTCCAGTAAATCTCTCTCAGTCTCTTATAATCTAAATGGAGAGGACGCCAGCCACGTCCTCTCCCTATCAATCTCAATGCACGTGTGAAAATGGCGGCGACGCGCGGCTCCTTATATAGAATCCGAGTCTCGCGATAGAATCCGAGCCTCGCGAGAATCCGACAGCGTCATGATGACGTTCGGGCGCGCTCGGGTTAACCGAGCAAGGCGGGAAGATCCGAGTCTGCTCGGACCCGTGAAAAAAACCATGAAGTTCTGGCGGGTTCGGATTCAGAGAAACCGAACCCGCTCATCTCTAGTCGGATCCATTCCGACATGCATTTGTTGGAATGGATCCGACAACCCCTATTCAAATCTCATCTCAATTCGACTTTTTCAAGTCGAATTGAGATGAGGGACCCAGACGAGGAGGGGGGGGGCGCGGGGAGACCAGCGGGGACAGCCGCTGGAAGACGGAGGAGATCAGCGCTACAGTAGCGCTGAAGGAGGATGTCACACAGCCGCCCGACTTCACGGCAGTGTCCACTCAGCTCCAGCAAGCGTGACCTCACTTGCTGGAGCCGGGTGGAAGCTGCCGTGAGCGGCGCGGCTGTGTGACATCCTGCTGCAGCGCTACTGTAGAGCTGATCTCCTCTATATGCCCGTGGATGTCCCACGTCTCCCTGTGGCTCCCCCCCCCCGCCCCTCTCCTGCTCTAATCCCTCATCTCAGTCCGACTTTTTTTATGTCGGACAGAGATGGTCAAAAAGGGGACACAAGCACGTGGATCGGCAGCTATTCCGCCGATCCACGTGCTTTTCGACAAGTCGAATTCATCGACTTGTCGAAAAACGTTGGGATATATTGAATAGGTCGAATCACGATTCGACCTTAAAAAGTCGAAAACTGCCGTCTTTTCGACAGACGGCAGCTTTCGACTTTAATTGAATATACCCCTATGTGTAGCTAACCATATAGTTGTTATTTGTAAGCACAAGTGGTGGAGTAGGGTGACTAGGTGGTCTATGTACTATGCCTTGGAGAGAGATAAAGTGGATGGAGATAAAGTACCAAACAATCAGCACATAACTGTCATATCACAGTCTGTGTTTACAAACTGACAGATGCTGATTACTTTAGCTCCGCCCACTTTATCTCTCTCATAGGCTTTACACATAAACCCCTAATGCCTTAGAGCCGATGGTGATCATTCAAGCACATGCTGAAGATCACAGTCACCGTTAGTTTGTATTATATGATTATTGTTCCTGCACGGAAAAGTGGAACTCATCGAGTGTGTTGTTGCTTTCTCAGGTCCCTACTGGTGGATTTGTTATCCAAACTTTGCTTATCACTGCAGAACAGTGGGTGAAACCTTTCCTTAGTGAGTACTGTGGTTTGCCATTTTGATTCAGATCTTGACACAGAGGCCTTTCAGTTGCGTCAGTTGTCTTGTGCCATATACAGTGCATCCGGAAAGTATTCACAGAGCTTCACTTTTTCTACATTTTGATATGTTACAGCCTTATTCCAAAATGGAATAAATTCATTTTTCCCCCTCAAAAATCTACACAAAATACCCCATAATGACAAAGTGAACAAAGTTTGTTTGTGATTTTTGCAAATTTATATTTAAAAACTAAGAAATCACATGTACATAAGTATTCACAGCCTTTGCCATGAAGCTCAAAATTGATCTCAGGTGCATCCTGTTACCACTGATCATCCTTGAGATGTTCATACAGTTTAATTGGAGTCCACCTGTCGTAAATTCAGTTGATTGGACATGATTTGGAAAGGCACACACCTGTCTAAGCCACTCCTTAGTAAAAAAAGCACATTGCAGCCCACCTGGAGTTTGCCAAAATGCAGCTGAAGGACTCTCAGACCATGAGAAACAAAATTCTCTGGTCTGATGAGACAAAGATTGAACTCTTTGGCGTGAATGCCAGGCATCCTGTTTGGAGGAAACCAGGCACCGCTCATCACCAGGCCATTACCATTCCTACAGTGAAGTATGGTGGTGGCAGCATCATGTTGTGGGGATGTTTTTCTGTGGCAGACTAGTCAGGATAGAGGATGAGGATGGGAGACTAGTCAGGATAGAAGGAAAGATGAATGCAGCAATGTACGGTGAAATCCTGGATGAAAACCTGCTCCAGAGCGCTCTTGACCTCAGACTGGGGCGACGATTCATCTTTCAGCAGGACAACGACCCTAAGCACACAGCCAAGATATCAAAGGAGTGGCTTTAGGACAACTCTGTGAATGTCCTTGAGTGGCCCAGCCAGAGCCCAGACTTGAATCCAATTGAACAGCTCTGGAGAGATCTGAAAATGGCTGTGCACCGACGCTTCCCATCCAATCTGATAGACCTTGAGAGGTGCTGCAAAGAGGAATGGGCAAAACTGCCCAAAGATAGATGTGCCAAGCTTGTGGCATCATATTCAAAAAGACTTGAGACTGTGATTGCTGCTAAAGGTGCATTAACAAAGTATTGAGCAAAGGCTGGAAATACTTATGTACATGTGATTTCTTAGTTTTTTTATTTTTAATAAATTAGCAAAAATCTCAAAAAAAACTTTTTCACGTTGTCATTATGGGGTATTGTGTGTAGAATTTTGAGGGAAAAAATAAATTTATTCCAGTTTGGAATAAGGCTGTAACATAACAAAATATGGAAAAAGAAAAGCGCTGTGAATACTTTCCGGATGCACTGTATGCTAGCTGCTTAACTCAAGGTAGTTTATAAGGGTACCCTGCCTCCCAGTCAGATGATCATCAACTGTACCTGGAAGTGTGTTATAATGTAACTTGCTCTACTGTACATCTTTCACTGCCTGGCAAGGCAGCAATCTAATCCAGACACCTGATGTGCTTCTAAGAATTTAGTTTTACAACTACAGTATTGTATCTGTGGATCAGGTACTATGTATCCCATCAATAGAGAGGAACTACTGTAACTGAAAGAGCTAGACAAGCGAAGTTCTAGTTGTTTTATTATTTCATTTTCAGAAAACTACCTGTAGTTGGTTATACCAGACTACATTACTTTGTGACATTGATTGCCTGCTATGATGCTGAGTACAATTGTCTATCCCAAGGGGTACATTTACTAAGATGAGAGTTCTATTTAAGATGAGATGTTGCCCATAGCAACCAATCAGATTCTACTTCTCATTTATCTAGCACCTTCTAGAAGATAATACCTGGAATCTGATTGGTTGCTATGGGCAACATCCCATCTTAAATAGAACTCCCATATTATTAAATTTACCCCTAAGAGGTGCATCTGCTACCAGTTTCTATGACAGTTACCATTTGCAACTTCTGCAATGGCTAAATGCCACTCACTCACCAATTGAGTTTCTCAAGGCTCAACTTTGGTTTAAAAACTACAAATAGAGCAGACATGAAATTTTACAATATTGTCTTTACTAATCAGAATAGTCTTAATCACGTTCCAGGAGAGCATACATTTAAACAGTTGCTTTGCAAGCTGCACAAGGATAGAAATAAATCATTTTAGCTTTTTTATATTCCTCTACCAGATTTCCACACAGTTATATTTCATTCTATCAATGACGGTGCTGTCTCCTTATTTCTCCTCTGCAACCTAAATTCTGACAATTATGTAAAGTGATGGTGTCAACCCCTTCGAAAAGAATATCTCTTTTGTTCAGCTTGAAAACCAATCACTCTGTTCCCTGTACTGTCATAAACAGAATTTCTGCATGAATACTCAGCAGCTTAAATATCTTGGACAATGTGAAGACCATTGTGTCTCCCCACAGGACCATCTGAGCAACCCCACTAGATAATCATGTCTTAATTGTCTTAATTGTACATGTTTAAATACTCTTCATTGTGTTTGTGCTGCTTTATAGACATTCAGTGTCCCTATTATCTTTTCCTAGCTCAGGTTATAGATAATTGGATATGATCAAACCGCTCAGGAGAACACTCAAAAATACATGTTGGTGGTGGTGGTGGTATCATACTGGGTTGTATCCAATTATCCAAGTGTGTGGCTTTTTCCATAAACAATTTCTATGTATAATCAAGTTCACTGTAATGAGGTAAACTGCAGTCGCAGAGCATTATGGGCAGTCTTCAGTGGGAAATTAATACAATTTGGTTCAAATTGAACCTGTGGAAAGTTAAGCAATGATCAACTGTATATACAAATAAGCTGCATAGCATCTGACACATAATTGCTTGGCCTGCTTGGGAATTGATTTACTGTACATTCATGGTGATAATGAGGGCTGGGTAGGGTCATCGTCTGTTTCTAAAAATACCACTTGTACACAATGTACATTTTCTCTCTGAACAAACTGCATCAGCATTTACTGCACAGCGGGGGTTATTCAGGTTTGTTAGCAAAGCAAAAAGTTAGCAATTGGGTAAAACCATGTTGCACTGCAGGTGGGGCAGATGTAACATGGGCAGAGAGAGAGAGATTTTGGTGGTTTATATTGTTTCTGTGCATGGTAAATACTTATCACTTTATTTTTACACTGCAATTTAGATTTCAGTTTGAACACATCCCACTAAAATATAAATCTCTCTGCACATGTTACATCTGCCACACCTGCACTACAACATGGTTTTGCCCAATTGCTAACTTTTTTGCTTTGCTAGTAAACCTGAATAAGGCCCAGCATTCACTTTCATGCAAAGACCAAGGACTCAGGAATCAATCAATCATTGACAGTGGTGGTCTTGTCTCAAATGAGGTCATGAAATCAAGGGGTGACCATTTTGAGTAGCCCAAGTCCTGACGTATGCAAGGGCAAAGTGTAATATTATACTCACAATTAATGTTTTATCACTCTGCCTATTATACAATATACTCCTCTACATATGTATCTATAACCCAGTAGTCTGACAACACTTACAGAGATAAAGGTCACAGGTCCCCAAATCACTTTAGTACAATTGCGCAGTCTCTGCAACACAAACTAGCACTCATTTTCCTTACTAATGTTATATGATTAATTCTCCAATTGCCTCTGTCAGATAGAAAGTGTATCCTATAAAATTAGTAAGAAAAATAATTTTAGAACAGTCTGCCAATATTATATATATATATATATATATATATATAAAAGTATGTGTGTATAACTATAGTGCTGGACAGGTCATATAAATAAGCACCACGTTCCATACATTTAGGGTGTGTGCAGCTTTCTAATCTTCATAAATTGTATGGAATTTACATATTTCCTGCCAAAAATCTTCAACTGCCTAAATAGTGTTGGTGTGTGCGTGGCATTTAGTAAAATATGTAGTATGTACGATATGGAGACAACCCTTATCAACAGCAGTGTTTGTAAGAAACATACTGAGCCCAGGGAAGTTGGGGTATTATTGCAATTTCATCTCACACTTATTTTATACTGTACTTGTGTTTCCTTTTACTGTAGCTCGCACTTGTTTTAGGTACAGCTATAGCGCAATTTCATTGACCACTGTGATATTAGATAGGGAACCTGTATTTCCACAGGTTTGGATTAAAATCATTGGAGCAGAGTTATCAAACATCAGTCACATTTACTGGCAGTAAAAATGTATATAATTTTTTTTAGTTAAGAAAATGATTGAGGTTTGTAAAATTCTTCATATTGCTATACATACAGTAAGTTAATTTAATCATTATAAATCAGGCTTTCCCAGGTGCGATAATGGTCCACAGATCTAACTTTCAAGTCTTTCCAAGTCCATCGAAAGTTAAAAAAATAATATGGAAAGTATTTATTTGCATACATTTGGAAACTTGGATTTAACATCAAAACAATGCTGTGAACTTTTGAATAAGATCATATATTTATTTTGAACTTACAAAACTGGATGGACATTTTTATGTTTGTAGTTCACTGAAGTTGGAGTGAATAAAACTTGTCCGTAAGTAAGCATAGTACTCCATTGTTATCTGAATTTGGAAAAACTTGAATGCTAGATCTGGGTACCATTGGTGCATTTCCCATTAGGCATGTGCGGCCCATGCCTAGGGGTGGACTTGTTGTGGGTGGCACTTGGATGCTTGTGTGGGTACTGTCAGCCTGAAATGTACTAGAAACTGGTAAATATTTCCTCTGTACTGTACCATATGCCACCTTGAATGGAGTGTAAATGAGAAGGACATGCACTTACTGCCCCTGTAAGCTTTCCTACTAAGTAAATATGCATACATAATAAAAAAAGATTTTATAGTTAGCGACTTTCTTTAATTTTTTTTCTATTAAATAGGATCTCTTCAAATGAGGGCTTATAACCAAACAATGAAAATAATAACATTAGGCTTTGGGTGCTGTTACTGTTGTGCCTAGGGACACCCTCACCCTTAAATCCGCCCATGCTGGGGACCACTGCTGCACTGGAGGTCAATACTGTATACTGTATGTTTTCTTGAGGGCCCTCTACTGCACCTACTGTACAGTATATGTTTTCTGGAGGGACCACTACTTCACTGGAGGTACCTACTGTATATGTTTTCCTGAGGTACCGCTACTGCACTGGAGGTACCCTGTATATGTTTTCTAGAGGGACCACTGCTGCACTGGAGGTACCTACTGTACAGTATATGTTTTCTGGAGGGACCACTACTGAACTGGAGGTACCTACTGTAACGAATATGTTTTCTGGAGGGACCACTATTGCACTGGAGGTACCTACTGTATATCTTTTCTGGAGCTTATAAGGATGCATTTGTGGAGATGTGTGCAGGCGCTACAGGCTCCCAGCAGAGTGCAGGGGATCTGTGTCCTGTGCAGTTCCTAACTGTAGACAGCGCTGGGGCAGCTTGTCTGTCCCCAGCGTTGGTTGAGCAGCAGCGGCGGGTGTCCGGTGCAGGGACCGTGTATTGGTTACCTGCACCAGACCTGAAGCGGCAATGGCCATTTTGGCAGCCAATTGGAAGCGCCGGCAAATGGGAAGCGGGCGCAGCAAGCCAATCGGCGCTCACCATGTCATAGGACCTGCCCCCAGTGAGTGATGTCAGACACCGCCGGGAGCAGGAAGCAGAAGCAGGCCATGCTGAAGAGTGGAGAAGAGCCGGGCAGCGCCGAAAAGAAGAGGACACCGTGGGAAGAACTCCGGTGGCCGCGGAAGAGGCCAGAAGATGCCTGCATCCAGGAAGATGTCTAGCGTCGGCTGGACACGAAGAAGAGGTGACGGCGCCGCTGGCCAGGATGGGCCAGTGGCAGAAGAGCCCATCCAGGACTGAGAAGCACTGCAGTGGTGGGAAGCAATAGAGCTGTGAAGCTCCCCACTGCAGCCTTCTCCACTGTAAGGTAGGCCCTTCTAAGGCCCTATTCTTCCTCCCTAGACCACCATGGATCGGGCATTAGGCCCATGGGGACAGTCAGGCCATAGGCCTGTGGGCATGGTAGGCAGGCGTTAGGCCTGTGGGGACCATAAGAGGGCATTAGGCCCTAGTTTAAGAGCTGCCATTTAGGTAAAGAAGGTAAATCTGGGTATTATGCCCAGAGTCACCCTTCTGGCTGCATGTTAGGTGGGTACTAGGCCCGTGGGTAATTGACAGGCCTCTGACCTGTGGGTAATTAGGGGGCACTAGGCCCAGCAAATAGAGTGTTTCCCCCCCTCTTGTGAATATGGGTGGTGCTTGGCACTAGGCCCAGACTACTCCAGCGTGTACTTGTAGGCAGGCCTGCAGGGCCTGAGCCCCCTGGTAAATTGGTATATGGGTAGGTGGGCAGGCTGTACGGCGTCCACTCCCCAGTAAATTAAAGTAGGTTTTCCCCAATGTAGAGGAGTGGTCGAGCTCCACACTCATAGCCACAATAGTATTCAGGGACAAGGAAGGGCTGGCCAGCGGTAGATACTGATTTAAAGGGACAGCACTGTTTAATCTTGTACTGTGATATTGTGATGTGTGTTGTTACTGTGCAGGGCAAAGTGTTTGTTTTAAAGTATGTGCATAGAGTTTGTGTTGCACCACCCACATCCGAGCTAGTTTGAGAGTTCTGTTCATGTAGCTAGTGTAGTGGACGCACACTAGGGTAGTTCTTGGCCCTGCATGGCTGTTTTCTTTTTGCCTCCTTACAGGGACCTGTAAGTGGAGAAGATCGGAGTGCAAGATTTGTGACAGTGAGAAACATCTCTGTCCGTGTGTCCTTTTATGTGTGTGTTTGTACCTATCTGTCTCCCTTCCTTCAGGGCGAACGGTGAACCTTGCACGCAGGTGCAATGTTGAATTTACACCTGGTGCGAGAGTACTGATAGGTGAAATTCGGACTCTGAGGCCAAGTGCTGAGGATGACCTTCACCTAGCCTGAAAATTCTATTTCTCTTGTCGGAGGGTGTTTCAGTCCACAATTAGAAGGAATGGCACTCAGCAATCTCCTTTCCCCTAGATCATCGTGTCCGGGTCCATTTGGAGTTCCAGGTCTGACGGAGTTTCCACGACCTGAAGGTGAGAGTGTGCGGCGCCAGGTAAGTAGTGAGTCTACACCTGCACGGCAGCAGGCACTACACCGCACCGCCACCCTCACACATTGGTTTCTCCTTGGCTACAGTTTCAGGTCACCCTTATGAATATATGTACTCTATCAGAGGTATTCCCACCTGATACCAGCAGAATACTTTTGTACATTAATTAAAAGGCCTGAAATGTTCTTATATTTTTGGAGCCACCATTCCCCCCGAATGCTGTCACAGTGTCACTATACTTATTTTGAGAAAAAATTATATAAATTAGTCAGTAACAATATTTGCACAGCTTGGCAACCTTGCACAAGATACCAATTACAGTACAGTACAACACCCTATTACCCAGTTACAGTACAACACCCTACACGCTACATAGAACAGATGTTTTGTACAATTTCAGTCTGTTATGACTGGCAGCTGCTATTTTGATTTCTTTGCAGTGCAGACCTGTGAGTATAAATGCATTCCTATATGAAAATATAAATAATTTGGGTGATTGCAAATAAAGAATTATTAATTGGCTAAAAATAGTATATTATACAGGTTGAGTATCCCATATCCAAATGTTCCGAAATACGGAATATTCCAAAATAAGGAATTTTTTAAGTGAGGATGAGATAGTGAAACCTTTGTGTTCTGATGGCTCAATGTACACAACTTTGTTTAA
Organism: Pseudophryne corroboree; assembly: GCF_028390025.1. NCBI lineage: Eukaryota > Metazoa > Chordata > Amphibia > Anura > Myobatrachidae > Pseudophryne > Pseudophryne corroboree. The sequence goes on along the minus strand of NC_086450.1, from coordinate 204,262,933 downwards.
TACACAAAGTTATTAAAAATATTGTATTAAATGACCTTCAGGCTGTGTGTATATTAGAGATGAGCGGGTTCGGTTTCTTTGAATCCGAACCCGCACGAACTTCACTTTTTTTTTCACGGGTCCGAGCGACTCGGATCTTCCCGCCTTGCTCGGTTAACCCGAGCGCGCCCGAACGTCATCATGACGCTGTCGGATTCTCGCGAGACTCGGATTCTATATAAGGAGCCGCGCGTCGCCGCCATTTTCACACGTGCATTGAGATTGATAGGGAGAGGACGTGGCTGGCGTCCTCTCCATTAGAATAGATTAGAAGAGAGAGAGAGAGAGAGAGATTGTGCAGACAGAGTTTACCACAGTGACCAGTGCAGTTGTTGTTAAGTTAACTTTTATTTAATATATCCGTTCTCTGCTATATCCGTTCTCTGCCTGAAAAAAACGATACACAGCAGTCACACAGTGTGACTCAGTCTGTGTGCACTCAGCTCAGCCCAGTGTGCTGCACATCAATGTATAAAAGCTTATAATAATTGTGGGGGAGACTGGGGAGCACTGCAGGTTGTTATAGCAGGAGCCAGGAGTACATAATATTATATTAATTTAAAATTAAACAGTGCACACTTTTGCTGCAGGAGTGCCACTGCCAGTGTGACTAGTGGTGACCAGTGCCTGACCACCAGTATAGTAGTATATTGTTGTATACTATCTCTTTATCAACCAGTCTATATTAGCAGCAGACACAGTACAGTGCGGTAGTTCACGGCTGTGGCTACCTCTGTGTCGGCAGTCGGCACTCGGCAGGCAGTCCGTCCATCCATAATTGTATAATTATATACCACCTAACCGTGGTATTTTTTTTTCTTTCTTTATACCGTCGTCATAGTCATACTAGTTGTTACGAGTATACTACTATCTCTTTATCAACCAGTGTACAGTGCGGTAGTTCACGGCTGTGGCTACCTCTGTGTCGGCAGTCGGCAGGCAGTCCGTCCATCCATAATTGTATTATTATAATATATACCACCTAACCGTGTTTTTTTTTTCATTCTTTATACCGTCATAGTGTCATACTAGTTGTTACGAGTATACTACTATCTCTTTATCAACCAGTGTACAGTGCGGTAGTTCACGGCTGTGGCTACCTCTGTGTCGGCAGTCGGCAGGCAGTCCGTCCATCCATAATTGTATTATAATATATACCACCTAACCGTGGTTTTTTTTTCATTCTTTATACCGTCATAGTGTCATACTAGTTGTTACGAGTATACTACTATCTCTTTATCAACCAGTGTACAGTGCGGTAGTTCACGGCTGTGGCTACCTCTGTGTCGGCAGTCGGCAGGCAGTCCGTCCATCCATAATTGTATTATAATATATACCACCTAACCGTGGTTTTTTTTTCATTCTTTATACCGTCATAGTCAGTCATACTAGTTGTTACGAGTATACTACTATCTCTTTATCAACCAGTGTACAGTGCGGTAGTTCACGGCTGTGGCTACCTCTGTGTCGGCACTCGGCAGGCAGTCCGTCCATCCATAATTGTATTATAATATATACCACCTAACCGTGGTTTTTTTTTCATTCTTTATACCGTCATAGTGTCATACTAGTTGTTACGAGTATACTACTATCTCTTTATCAACCAGTGTACAGTGCGGTAGTTCACGGCTGTGGCTACCTCTGTGTCGGAACTCGGCAGGCAGTCCGTCCATCCATAATTGTATTACAATATATACCACCTAACCGTGGTTTTTTTTTCATTCTTTATACCGTCATAGTCAGTCATACTAGTTGTTACGAGTATACTACTATCTCTTTATCAACCAGTGTACAGTGCGGTAGTTCACGGCTGTGGCTACCTCTGTGTCGGCACTCGGCAGGCAGTCCGTCCATCCATAATTGTATTACAATATATACCACCTAACCGTGGTTTTTTTATACCACCTAACCGTGGCAGTCCGTCCATAATTGTATACTAGTATCCAATCCATCCATCTCCATTGTTTACCTGAGGTGCCTTTTAGTTCTGCCTATAAAATATGGAGAACAAAAAAGTTGAGGTTCCAAAATTAGGGAAAGATCAAGATCCACTTCCACCTCGTGCTGAAGCTGCTGCCACTAGTCATGGCCGAGACGATGAAATGCCAGCAACGTCGTCTGCCAAGGCCGATGCCCAATGTCATAGTACAGAGCATGTCAAATCCAAAACACCAAATATCAGAAAAAAAAGGACTCCAAAACCTAAAATAAAATTGTCGGAGGAGAAGCGTAAACTTGCCAATATGCCATTTACCACACGGAGTGGCAAGGAACGGCTGAGGCCCTGGCCTATGTTCATGGCTAGTGGTTCAGCTTCACATGAGGATGGAAGCACTCAGCCTCTCGCTAGAAAACTGTAAAGACTCAAGCTGGCAAAAGCACCGCAAAGAACTGTGCATTCTTTGAAATCCCAAATCCACAAGGAGAGTCCAATTGTGTCGGTTGCGATGCCTGACCTTCCCAACACTGGACGTGAAGAGCATGCGCCTTCCACTATTTGCATGCCCCCTGCAAGTGCTGGAAAGAGCACCCGCAGTCCAGTTCCTGATAGTCAGATTGAAGATGTCAGTGTTGAAGTACACCAGGATGAGGAGGATATGGGTGTTGCTGGCGCTGGGGAGGAAATTGACCAGAAGGATTCTGATGGTGAGGTGGTTTGTTTAAGTCAGGCACCCGGGGAGACACCTGTTGTCCGTGGGAGGAATATGGCCGTTGACATGCCAGGTGAAAATACCAAAAAAATCAGCTCTTCGGTGTGGAGGTATTTCACCAGAAATGCGGACAACAGGTGTCAAGCCGTGTGTTCCCTTTGTCAAGCTGTAATAAGTAGGGGTAAGGACGTTAACCACCTCGGAACATCCTCCCTTATACGTCACCTGCAGCGCATTCATAATAAGTCAGTGACAAGTTCAAAAACTTTGGGTGACAGCGGAAGCAGTCCACTGACCAGTAAATCCCTTCCTCTTGTAACCAAGCTCACGCAAACCACCCCACCAACTCCCTCAGTGTCAATTTCCTCCTTCCCCAGGAATGCCAATAGTCCTGCAGGCCATGTCACTGGCAAGTCTGACGAGTCCTCTCCTGCCTGGGATTCCTCCGATGCATCCTTGCGTGTAACGCCTACTGCTGCTGGCGCTGCTGTTGTTGCCGCTGGGAGTCGATGGTCATCCCAGAGGGGAAGTCGTAAGCCCACTTGTACTACTTCCAGTAAGCAATTGACTGTTCAACAGTCCTTTGCGAGGAAGATGAAATATCACAGCAGTCATCCTACTGCAAAGCGGATAACTGAGTCCTTGACAACTATGTTGGTGTTAGACGTGCGTCCGGTATCCGCCGTTAGTTCACAGGGAACTAGACAATTTATTGAGGCAGTGTGCCCCCGTTACCAAATACCATCTAGGTTCCACTTCTCTAGGCAGGCGATACCGAGAATGTACACGGACGTCAGAAAAAGACTCACCAGTGTCCTAAAAAATGCAGTTGTACCCAATGTCCACTTAACCACGGACATGTGGACAAGTGGAGCAGGGCAGGGTCAGGACTATATGACTGTGACAGCCCACTGGGTAGATGTATGGACTCCCGCCGCAAGAACAGCAGCGGCGGCACCAGTAGCAGCATCTCGCAAACGCCAACTCTTTCCTAGGCAGGCTACGCTTTGTATCACCGCTTTCCAGAATACGCACACAGCTGAAAACCTCTTACGGCAACTGAGGAAGATCATCGCGGAATGGCTTACCCCAATTGGACTCTCCTGTGGATTTGTGGCATCGGACAACGCCAGCAATATTGTGTGTGCATTAAATATGGGCAAATTCCAGCACGTCCCATGTTTTGCACATACCTTGAATTTGGTGGTGCAGAATTTTTTAAAAAACGACAGGGGCGTGCAAGAGATGCTGTCGGTGGCCAGAAAAATTGCGGGACACTTTCGGCGTACAGGCACCACGTACAGAAGACTGGAGCACCACCAAAAACTACTGAACCTGCCCTGCCATCATCTGAAGCAAGAAGTGGTAACGAGGTGGAATTCAACCCTCTATATGCTTCAGAGGTTGGAGGAGCAGCAAAAGGCCATTCAAGCCTATACAATTGAGCACGATATAGGAGATGGAATGCACCTGTCTCAAGTGCAGTGGAGAATGATTTCAACGTTGTGCAAGGTTCTGATGCCCTTTGAACTTGCCACACGTGAAGTCAGTTCAGACACTGCCAGCCTGAGTCAGGTCATTCCCCTCATCAGGCTTTTGCAGAAGAAGCTGGAGGCATTGAAGAAGGAGCTAACACGGAGCGATTCCGCTAGGCATGTGGGACTTGTGGATGCAGCCCTTAATTCGCTTAACAAGGATTCACGGGTGGTCAATCTGTTGAAATCAGAGCACTACATTTTGGCCACCGTGCTCGATCCTAGATTTAAAGCCTACCTTGGATCTCTCTTTCCGGCAGACACAGGTCTGCTGGTGTTGAAAGACCTGCTGGTGACAAAATTGTCAAGTCAAGCGGAACGCGACCTGTCAACATCTCCTCCTTCACATTCTCCCGCAACTGGGGGTGCGAGGAAAAGGCTCAGAATTCCGAGCCCACCCGCTGGCGGTGATGCAGGGCAGTCTGGAGCGACTGCTGATGCTGACATCTGGTCCGGACTGAAGGACCTGACAACGATTACGGACATGTCGTCTACTGTCACTGCATATGATTCTCTCAACATTGATAGAATGGTGGAGGATTATATGAGTGACCGCATCCAAGTAGGCACGTCACACAGTCCGTACTTATACTGGCAGGAAAAAGAGGCAATTTGGAGGCCCTTGCACAAACTGGCTTTATTCTACCTAAGTTGCCCTCCCACAAGTGTGTACTCCGAAAGAGTGTTTAGTGCCGCCGCTCACCTTGTCAGCAATCGGCGTACGAGGTTACATCCAGAAAATGTGGAGAAGATGATGTTCATTAAAATGAATTATAATCAATTCCTCCGCGGAGACATTGACCAGCAGCAATTGCCTCCACAAAGTACACAGGGAGCTGAGATGGTGGATTCCAGTGGGGACGAATTGATAATCTGTGAGGAGGGGGATGTACACGGTGATATATCGGAGGGTGAAGATGAGGTGGACATCTTGCCTCTGTAGAGCCAGTTTGTGCAAGGAGAGATTAATTGCTTCTTTTTTGGGGGGGTCCAAACCAACCCGTCATATCAGTCACAGTCGTGTGGCAGACCCTGTCACTGAAATGATGGGTTGGTTAAAGTGTGCATGTCCTGTTTTGTTTATACAACATAAGGGTGGGTGGGAGGGCCCAAGGATAATTCCATCTTGCACCTCTTTTTTCTTTTCTTTTTCTTTGCATCATGTGCTGATTGGGGAGGGTTTTTTGGAAGGGACATCCTGCGTGACACTGCAGTGCCACTCCTAGATGGGCCCGGTGTTTGTGTCGGCCACTAGGGTCGCTAATCTTACTCACACAGCTACCTCATTGCGCCTCTTTTTTTCTTTGCGTCATGTGCTGTTTGGGGAGGGTTTTTTGGAAGGGACATCCTGCGTGACACTGCAGTGCCACTCCTAGATGTGCCCGGTGTTTGTGTCGGCCACTAGGGTCGCTAATCTTACTCACACAGTCAGCTACCTCATTGCGCCTCTTTTTTTCTTTGCGTCATGTGCTGTTTGGGGAGGGTTTTTTGGAAGGGCCATCCTGCGTGACACTGCAGTGCCACTCCTAGATGGGCCCGGTGTTTGTGTCGGCCACTAGGGTCGCTAATCTTACTCACACAGCTACCTCATTGCGCCTCTTTTTTTCTTTGCGTCATGTGCTGTTTGGGGAGGGTTTTTTGGAAGGGACATCCTGCGTGACACTGCAGTGCCACTCCTAGATGGGCCCGGTGTTTGTGTCGGCCACTAGGGTCGCTTATCTTACTCACACAGCGACCTCGGTGCAAATTTTAGGACTAAAAATAATATTGTGAGGTGTGAGGTATTCAGAATAGACTGAAAATGAGTGTAAATTATGGTTTTTGAGGTTAATAATACTTTGGGATCAAAATGACCCCCAAATTCTATGATTTAAGCTGTTTTTTAGTGTTTTTGGAAAAAAACACCCGAATCCAAAACACACCCGAATCCGACAAAAATAATTCGGTGAGGTTTTGCCAAAACGCGTTCGAACCCAAAACACTGCCGCGGAACCGAACCCAAAACCAAAACACAAAACCCGAAAAATTTCAGGCGCTCATCTCTAGTGTATATGGTGTATATGAAACATAAATTAATGGTGTGTACACAAATTTTGTTTAATGCACAAATTTTGTTTAAAGCACAAAGTTATAAAAAATATTGGCTAAAATGACCTTCAGGCTGTAAGTATTAGACGTTTATGAAACATAAATGCATTCTGTGCTTAGACTTATTGTAGGTCCCATCGCCATGATATCTCATTATGGTATGCAATTATTCCAAAATACGGAAAAATCCGATATCCAAAATACTTCTGGTCCCAAGCATTTTTGATAAGGGATACTCAACCTGTAGTATAGAAGAATTCCACTTACAGAGTTTAGGCAACATTTAAACATTACTCTTATTAAATTTGCATAAAGTATTCTGATATATCCATAAATAATTAATTTGGGGAACTTATTGAGACATTTCAATGTATAAAATAAAAAATAAAAAAAGATAGAATTTTTTTTTAAAATTGTAAATCCCAACAGGCCACTTACACAAATGGTAAAGGATGGAATCTGACAGACATTTGTGTATAAAACACTTTACGGAGCACTTAACATTTGAATTCGATGAGTGAGGTGCGAAGTAGAATTTCTCTCACTATAACATAATGTAAACAATTCATTCTTCATGGCAAAGTTATTGGACCACACAAGCTTTAGACACCTGTACATCCTGCCATCAAAACTCACATAACCGAGTCATAGCATTACTATGTTCTGTGCTCTTGCGTCAAAAAACGTCTATATAATCTCTGTGTTGTTACAATAAAGTTTTATACAGTCCAGCATGAGTATACTGAGAAAAATCCTATAATGTAAAGCAACAGACAAGTGACTAAAGGTTCAAAATTTGGAAATACAGGTTGAGTATCCCTTATCCAAAATGCTTGGGACCAGAGGTATTTTGGATATCGGAATAATTGCATACCATAATGAGATATCATGGTAACGGGACCTAAATCTAAGCACAGAATGCATTTATGTTACATATACACCTTATACACACAGCCAGAAGGTCATTTTAGCCAATATTTTTTTATACCTTTGTGCATTAAACAAAGTGTGTCTACATTCACACAATTCATTTATGTTTCATATACACCTTATGCACACAGCCTGAAGGTCATTTAGTACAATATTTTTAATTACTTTGTGTATTAAACAAAGTTTGTGTACATTGAGCCATCGAAAAACAAAGGTTTCACTCTCTCACTCTCATTCAAAAAAGTCCGTATTTCGGAATATTCTGTATTTCGGAATATTTGGATATGGGATTCTCAACCTGTATGGAATATTCCGAAATAAAGATTTTTTTCAAAGCAACTGAGATAGTAAAACTTTTGCTTTTGGATGGTGCAATATACACAAATGTTATTCAATGCTAGCAATTATTAAAAATATAATATAAAAATAACCTTCAGGCTATGTGTATATGGTGTATATGAAACATGAATGAATTTTGTGTATATTCACACATTTTGTTTCATGCACAAAATTATTAAAACTAAAGTCTAGTATTAAACTACCTTCAGGCTATGTGTATAAGATGAAACATAAATGCATTCTGTATTTAGACTTGGCCAGTGCCGTTTCTTGCGGCGGGCGAGCCGTGCAACCGCACGGGGCGCCCGCCGCTGCACTTCTTGAGCACTAAATCCCCCCTCCCCTCTCCTCCCGAGTGCCCAGCTCGGGGGGCGGGGTTTTGTGGAATGGCGCGTTAGCGTCATTCCGCGAAACCCCGCGCTCCCAAGCTGGGCGATCGGGAGGAGGGAGAAGGGGGAGCCAAGCCGGCCAGTGCTGCGCAGACGAGGGAGAGGCGGCTGAAGAGCGGGAAGAACCGCTTCAAATGTAAGTCAGCCCCTCTCCCTCTCTCTCCCTCCCTCCCTCCCTACCTCCCCCCCCCCACCTGCCATACTGTGTAAAATGGGGACACCTGTCTTTGGAATGTGTAAAATGGGGACACTTGCCTGCCGTAATATGTAAAATGGGGACTCTTGCCTGCCGGAATGTGTAAAATGGGGACGCAGTCTGCTGGAATGTGTAAATTGGGGACTCTTGCCTGCCGTACTGTGTAAAATGGGGCACTTTCCTGCCGCAATGTGTAAAATGGGGACACTATCCTGCCACAATGTGTAAAATGGGGACACTTGCCTGCTGTAATGTGTAAAATGGGGGCACGTGCCTGCCGCAATGTGTAAAATGGGGACACGTGCCTGCCGCAATGTGTAAAATGGGGAAACTTGCCTGTTGTACTGTGTAAAATGGGGACACTTTCCTTCCGCAATGTGTAAAATGGGGACACTTGCCTGCCGTACTGTGTAAAATGGGGGCACTTTCCTGCCGCAATGTGTAAAATGGGGACACTTTCCTTCCGCAATGTGTAAAATGGGGACACTTTCCTGCCGCAATGTGTAAAATGGGGACACTTGCCTGCTGTAATGTGTAAAATGGGGGCACGTGCCTGCCGCAATGTGTAAAATGGGGGCACGTGCCTGCCGCAATGTGTAAAATGGGGACACGTGCCTGCCGCAATGTGTAAAATTGGGACACTTGCCTGCCGTACTGTGTAAAATGGGGACACTTGCCTGCCGTACTGTGTAAAATGGGGGCACGTGCCTTCCACAATGTGTAAAATGGGGACACTTTCCTGCCACAATGTGTAAAATGGGGACACTTGCCTACCGTGCTGTGTAAAATGGGGACACTTGCCTGCCGTGCTGTGTAAAATGGGGACACTTGCCTGCCGTGCTGTGTAAAATGGGGTCGCGTGCCTGCTGTAATGTGTAAAATGAGGCCTTTTTTTTTTTATCCTGTGGTGGCCACGATGAGATCAGATGAGACCACGCCCATCTTAAAGCCACGCCCATTTTAACGAGGCCATGCCCCCTTGCCGCATGGTTTTCCTCTTTATATCTATGGGGTGGCGCATTTTTTCTTATGTGAATGGGGGGGGGGCACATTTTGAAATCTCGCACTGGGAGCCAAATTGGCTAGAAACGGCCCTGGACTTGGCTCCCATCCCCAAAATATCTCATTATAATATGCAAATATTCCAAAATGCGGAAAAAAAACTATATACAAAATGCTGCTGGTCCCAAGTATTTTGGATATGGGCAAGGTTACCATCAGGGAGGGATTTCCGTGACAGTGGTCTTGGGCCCAAACAGTGAGGGGTATCAGCTAGGCTCGGACTAGCCTTCCGAGGAGGTGGATGGTATTTCCACAGTGGGACTCCCTAACTCTAAGCCTTACCCTCTAATGCAAGAGGGTAGGGCCTATGGAAAGGTGGTGGGTGGGTGCTCAGGGGAGGCAGCTCAGCCTGTCATCAGCTGGTGGAGATTTTTGAACTGTAAAATGTTATACTGCACAATAACCTCCAAATTTGTAATATGACGTCCTATTAGTCAGGACACTGCTTTATTGTTCTCAAACGCCTCACTTCACTTAACAAGCAGGCAGGGTACCATGCTGCAGCCCTTCTTAGTAGCCATAGGGCACATATAGCTCATCCACAGTCAGGGGATAGCACCAGACAGCCCCCTCCATAACTTCACACAGTCACATGAGAGGAACACCTGTTTGCTCTGTATCTGATGAATGGGAGCTGCTCACTGCTGATGGTCTCTTGGTGAGTGACTGGAGCACTGCAGTGATTGAACACAGACGCTCCCCGATTCAGCACAATTGATGAACGACATGGAAGCAGATTAAGCACACACATCATCTAGACCAGTGGTTCTCAAACTCGGTCCTCAGGACCCCATACAGTGCATGTTTTGCAGGTAACCCAGCAGGTGCACAGGTGTATTAATTACTCATTGACACATTTTAAAAGGTCCACATGTAGAGCTATTTATTTCACTTGTGATTCTGTGTGGAGACCTGCAAAACATGCACCGTGTGGGGTCCTGAGCACCGAGTTTGAGAACCTGTGATCTAGACAATGATTCTGAGTACTATGAAGTACAGCTGATTGTTTTTTCTACCCTTTTTTTCCTGCGCTATGGGCCCCATTTATCAATAGACATAACCCCTTTAGCACTCACTAAAGGGGTTACATCCTTCTTTCAGTATTCAACAAACAGCTGTAAACAAAGATTACCGCTGCTTTTCACTGTATCGCTTATGCCACTAATAGGTGGCAAAAGTGATATAAACCCCCTTGCTGGCAATAGGGACCCACCAAAGCCTTCTGGGCATTGCTGAGTTCACTTGGGCAGGCTGGCTGGCTGGCTCTCATGCCTCTGCATGACACAAAAGCCCGTCACTGGCAGCGTTAGGCTGCTAGCAGCAGAGGATGATGCTGAAGAGGGGAACGTTGCTGGACCTCGCTGGAGAGGTAAGTAATGTTATATACCGATGGCATATTCGTCAGAATCGCTGCAATAAATAAATAAAATATGATGAAGATTTATTGTTAAATGGGGCCCTATAGTTCTTTTATTCCACTCTCTTGCTACCGTCTGCACTCCCACTTCCATTTTCTTAACAGTGAGCGACCTCAAAGAAATAAGTTCAGAAAAAGCACCAGTGAGCAGACACTTCAAGCAGTCAAAATCTGCTATACAGTACAAATACAGTGCTTACTTGTGCCTGTAGTTCAACTTCCCATTGGCCCTAGACATGTTTATGCATCCCACCAATATTTAGGGTTTTTTTGCACTTAAATTCCAATTTTTAACGCATATTACTGTAATTATTATTTGCTCACTCTGCTCTGCCAAGCCCACCATGCAACCAGGCATATCTGTCCTCTTTTCCCCATTCATAATTCCCTCCATTTTTTTCCTACAATTGTTCATGCCATACTTTCTCATTTGTGGGCTACATGCAAAAGCAGCTAATATTTACCCTGCACTGAAAAATATTGACATATTTGCTTCCCTTGCATGGCAACATGGTTTGTTCCAGATACAAAGGGTTCCTTCCGAATTGATAGCTTGCTAGCTATTTTTTGCAGCTCTGTGATCAGTAGGTCTGAACTTACTCAGCCGCTGCGATCACTTCAGCCTGTCCGGTCCTGGAATTGACGTCAGACACCCGCCCTGCAAAAGCTTGGACACGCCTGCACTTTTCCAACCACTCCCTGAAAACGGTCAGTTGACAGCCTTAAATGCCTTCTTCCTGTCAATCTTCTTGCGATTGGCTGTGCGAATGGATTCTTCATTAAATCCATCGCCCAGCACCGATCCACTTTGTACCCATACGACGCGCCTGCGCATTGCGGTGCATACGCATGCGCAGTTTTGCCAAGTTTTGACCTGATCGCAGTGCTGCAAAAAATAGCTAGCGTGCGATCAGGTCGGAATGACCCCCCAAGTTGCTTGCTTAGCTTTACTCCCAAATCAGAATCAGGCCCAAAATGCATTATGGAGCACACTGTGATAAACTCACCGTCATAACTATTATAGACCTTCCATTTTACTTCTACAAATAAACTAATGTTTACATTACAATAATATTTTATATTATGGACATAATGAGAACAATACATTTATATGTTGCATATATTTTATTTTAGGTGGCGAAAGGTCTAGATGAACTTGCATTGAATGTGAAATTACTTTGTGAGTTCATGTACAGTACATATGTGTCCTCATCAGAGGAGTCACCGGGTGTGGTGACACCCGGTGCGCACCCCTGATCTCCTGTCGCGCTTGCGGCTAAAATGGCCGTGGCCTTACACATAGGGGGCGTGACCTCTTTGGAATTACGGAATCGTCACTCTGGGGGCATGCCCAGCATCTCCGGAGATGCTGGGCTTCCCCCAGAGACAGTCTCCATTCGCTGTCGGCTCCTCTTCTATGACAGGAGCCGGGTGCTGTAGGAGACTTTCTCACTGCAGCACCTGGCTCCTGACACTGCGGAGGAGCTGACATTTGGTGTCACCCCCCTCCAGGTGTCACACCCTGGTGCGGGCCGAGCCCCCCGCACCTGCCTTGTAACGCCACTGGTCCTCATACATCCAGCCACAATACGCCATGCACTGCAACATGCCTGGCGCCAGGTCAATTGTAACTCTGCTAACTTCAGGCATTGCACAAGGAGATTGTGCTGATTAATTTGATATATGACAGTATTGTGTGTGACTAAGGCCCAGATTTATCAAGCCTTGGAGAGTGATAAACTGCATGGTGATAAAGTACCAACGAATCAGCTCCTGTTATTTTTGAAGCACGGCCTGTAACACGGCAGTTAGGAGGTGATTGGTTGGTACTTTATCACCGGTCAAATTATCACTCTCTAAGGCTTGATACATCTGGGCATATGTCTGTGACTGTGCTGGTACAATGTAGCACACCATATACACATTCAGAGACTCTGTCACACACATATATACTCTGTCATATATCAGATTAATCAGCACAGTCTCCTCCTGCTTCCTGATAGCATCACGTTGGTATCTGGACTCCAGGTCGACAGCACTTAGGTAGCCACCCATTAGGTCGATGCCTATTGGTCCACAGTGACTAGGTCGATACCAGAAATAGGTTGACACGGTCATTAGGTCGACCCGAACAAGGTCGACATAGAAAAAGGTCGACATGAGTTTTTCACTTTTTTTTCTTTCTTGAACTTTTTCATACTTTACGATCCATGATAGGGAACGGTAACCTGTGCCAAGTGCAGTGGTAGAAGTGGGGCACCTTGCCCGAAGCATGGCGAGCGAAGAAAACGACACCAAAAAAACATAAAAACTCATGTTGACCTTTTTCCATGTTGACCTTGTTCATGTCGACCTGATGGCTGTGTCAAACTATTTCTGGTGTCGACCTAGTCAATGACGACCAATAGGTGTCGACCTAATATCTGTCGACCTAGACACTGTAAACCCTGAGTCCCATACCCCATCGCGTTATGATGACTAAGACACATTTTCGGCAAAAAAATAAGAAAAACAGATGCCTAACGCTAGAAGATTCTCACACGACCTGTTGTGTCAAGTGGCGCTGTTTGTCATGACTGCAGCAATGATGTATGAGGCAGGGGCATTTAAAGAGAGCTGGAGGCCTGTGTGCAGCCTCTTCCGTTCGAGCCCCCACCTCTCTAGCCAGCAGCACTGTAGAGTCTGAGCACTAGGGGTTCATACCCTTATACACATGCGCAGATATCCGGGCAAATGGCGTGGTGGCCATGTACACATCAAGTTCTCTATTGCACATGTGCACAATGCCGGGAAAATGGCCACCTTGCCATTGATGATTTGTGCTCTTGCTGCTGTCAATTGGGGACTCTAGAGAAAAGAAATGGGTGCAGTGTGTGTGATGTGGGCCCCCCTGGACTCACTGCATCAAAAATATGCAAGTGGTACAAGGACATATCTGTAAGCATAGGGACATTGCAAGCTCTCTCTTAAGGCCAGTACTCACTGGCCGATGCGGGAGAGATGTGTGTTGAGTGAACCGCTCAGCACACATCTCTCCCGCCGTTCAGCACAGCGCGATGTGTGCTGAGCGTGCGGGGGGAGAAGAGGGGGCCGCTCATTTCACCCAGCGGATGAAACGAGTGACCCGCTAGATTGGCCTGCAGGGCAGGCCAATCTAGCACCAACGATAGCGATGCGCGGGGCTGCACATTGCTATCGCTGTAGGGGGTACACACGGATCGATCAGGCTTAAAATCTAAGCAATCTAGTCAGATTGCTTAGATTTTAAGCAGCGATTGCTCCATGAGTACCCCCCTTAAGGCTTTCAGTTCAAATTGCAAAAAGAAAAAATATACTAAAAGTCACAAATAATTTTTTCCTATTTTCCACCTTGACAAAAAGTTTTATTGAAATAAAACATTTTTTTTCTGTGAATATCCTCTGCTATTGCCATCCTGAGATGTCCATATATATATTGACAATCGGTATCCGATGCGGCGGGATATCATACCAACCCCCCATATACTGTAGATGGGAAGATGGCGGCAGTACAGTGATAAAGCTAATTATTTATCTTATAACATTCACTATATATTGGTAAGAGACTCAGTACGCAATGGGCGTACGGGGTACCGTAATGGTACGCACTTAGCGTAGCAGACGCTAGGCCGTGGTCAAGACGCACGAGCGGCACGTTCGCTCACGGCTTACGCTGGGTATCGAGCACGCTATAGGCGGCCCGAGCACCGTAATGCTACGCTACTAGCGTAGCGGACGCTGTGTCCACGAGAGGAACACGAGCGGTGCAGACGCTCACAGGATGACACACAGTAAACCTTGTATGCAACACACTGAAAGGCTAGGCCTATACTGTAAACCTTGGTCTTGTAATGTTAACACAATGTAACGCTTATTGACCTCTATTACATAAAAGCTGATTGAGCGATTGAGATGCTCAGAAACCCTCTATACTAGCTAGAGAAACACAGACACCTTGCTGAGGTTCCAACACCTTTACTAACGAGATTTAGCTATGCAAAAAGGGGAAAAACAGTTAACTGCTTATACACTACAGCACTAACATAAAACACCTAAACAGAATAACTGGACATAAATATACAATAGCGTCTTAATCCTAAACAATAACAGTGAGAGAGAGAGAGAGTATGGCAAATACAGACAGAGAATAAGTTGGTCACAGAGAACTTACACACGTGGGGAATGATCGCTAGCGCAGTCCTGGAACCAGCTCTCTAGTTAGTCAATGATGAAAACCTTTGTGGAGAGAAGACTGAGCAGGCCCAGGCTGGCTGTTCTTATATACACAACATACAGTACACTACAAAGGGCCCTACAATCTCATTGTTCATTGGACACAGGAATCTGTCTTCACATTATAACGAAATGTCATAGGTTGATTCAAACAGGTGGGCTGTGACTATTTCAAACTGCTCAGGTGGGAGAGAATCTCAGGTTTCCCGCCGCATGGATAATGAACTGCAAATACAGTAAATGTCCATAAACTTCTTATAAACATAACTATACGCAGGAGCGATTAATCTCTTTCAAACCAACACCGGAATGTTACTAATAATATACTCTTCCGTTGCATACTAAACACCACTGCTCAGAACCTGTCTGACCCTTCGTATTATGTAAAGAGGGATCTCTCTGTCCATGAACCAGTTACACTAAACAAACTTACTGATATTATTAAGGGGACCATATCCTATAAAATACACTATTTAGATTAACTATGTAACGATCGAGTCGCCCGCCAGACGCACACAAACTCTACCGTAAATGCGCATACCACGCGCCTGAGCGCACGACCGTGGAGGCGCCGTCACGCAACTGCGAATATGCGCACGCACGGGAGAGAATGTGCACGTGCAGCGGGCAAGCGCATGGGGTTAGTACAAGGCATCATAGGTCGCTAGATTTTTCGACTTTGACAGTCCACCCTTTGGCAGTCACCAATAACTACCACTTCCTAAACAGTTCAAACAGAAAAATATATGTCATCATGTAAATACCTTTTTATGATTGGGTAAAGGGAGGAGAGGAGAAGGTGGGAAAAGTATGACCTAGTGAGACAGTAA
This sequence comes from Pseudophryne corroboree, assembly GCF_028390025.1. Lineage (NCBI taxonomy): Eukaryota > Metazoa > Chordata > Amphibia > Anura > Myobatrachidae > Pseudophryne > Pseudophryne corroboree. The sequence continues at coordinate 204,247,206 of NC_086450.1, read as the reverse complement.
AAGCATGTGTGTATGAGATCCATGTTAGAGGGGTCATGTATCATCGTGCCGTACGTGTTCTAAATCAAGCTTCGAGGTATTGCGAAGTATACATTTGAATCCTTCTTATCCCGTATTAAGGGTCTGTGGATGGGCTGTCAAACTCTACCGAGCTCTTTTCGGCTTTTGGTTGCAACAAATGGGGGAGCACATTTAGTTGATGATACATGAAGGGGGGGGAACATGTGAATGCTAATATGTGAGAATCACCTGTCGACTATGTGAGATACTACCTGGAGGTTGTAGAGATGAAGATAAGAAACAATCGTTATAAATGCAGTCGTAAACTATGTGAGTTTAAATAAACAGTCGCCGATTGAGGTCTTGTCTGATGTCTTGTCTTGATGTACATGTTGTCTGATGTCTCTCGGTGCTTTTGCTGTAAGTGGCGAGCAAAAGCTGTTCCAGTGTCCATAAAATTACAGTCTCTAAAGTTTTGGGTTTTCCGTAGATAGTTAAAGTCACTAAAAGTATTGGGTGTCTGTGACACAGTTCATCAATGGTCTGTATAAAAGAGGTTGTCAAATTCTTCTTCCAAGTGGATGTCTTTGTGCCTTGGAGGAAAACAAAGGAGAAACAGGTGAAAGAAATGGACCGTAGAATCACATTTTCATCACAACATTGTCTCTATCGTTGGGTCATAAATCAAATTAGTTGTTGTTATTACAGTGTCCTCGCTCCTCAGACTCATCACTCTGGTACTACCTTTACACTTCGTTAAAGTCCGAACGCATCTAAATATCAGACCAACCAATATGACGACTCCCAGAATACACAAGAGAAATTTCCCTACGTCCATTATAATACCTTGGGCCCATTCTCCTAAACCAGAGAACCAATTTCGTGGGTTCAACCATGACACCCAACTGGTCAGCTCATTACCCACAGCAGCGAGTGTGAGATTGTGTTTCCTTCGAAACTCCCACTTCAATTGCAAAATGTCATCCATCTTTTGGTCTATGACCTCGGCCGGGTCCTCAGTGCTGTTTGTAATATACGTGCAGTACTTTACTCCATATTGAGTTGCTAGGGTAACACAATACCCGCCTGTCACTGCTGTGAGATAATTGAGAATCATCCTATGCTGAACCAGCTCTGTTTTGTAGGCTTGTAACTCTCTCCCAGTATACCTGAACGTGTCGTCATACATATCGGTGATATTATCTAACAAGTTTGCTAGCGCAGATATATATCTATAATTTATCACTCCTCTGGCGGTACGAGTGATATCTAACGCGAGTAGGAATTGAATCCCGGTGGATTCATGGATCAGATCAGAGGCTGGATGCTCTGTCCTCTCTATCAGGTGCCGTTTAACGACGTGCTCGTAATGAGTGTGAGTATAAGGAGCTTGGGCACCGCGGTGAATGTCTTTCATTTTGATATGGGATACAGTCATTACTTCAGGCAGTACTTTTCCAATGTAACACAATCCCTCTGAGTTTGGGGCAAGCCACTTATACGCCTTTCTCCCGCATATGAAATATGCATCATCGGGGAGAACATATGGGACGGAGTATGACATAACCATGTTACAAACTTTCCATGTGAAATCTCCTAACCCTAATTCTCCCATCTGTCTAGTACACGTATCCGGTTGTACGATATGTGCACAGTATCCTGGTGATACTTCTCCAACTCGCATGGTCCTACTTCCTAGAGTGTATCTATACCGGGAAAATATTCCACTGTCGGCTATCTGGCGTATAAGCTCTGTGTCTATGGGCATTCTATCGGCTCTATATGAAAATGTCATGGTTTGATTACTCCATGACACTTCCCAATTTCCCGGCTTTCGGGGATTGGAAATGTTAAAGCATACTAACGACCTATCCGCATGATACTGGTGGAGCTTCAAACTAGGAGGACTAGAGATATTATACCTCTTGTCCACCGGCCTCCCACCACTTAACTCAAGTACCTCTCCTACAGTTAAAGGGAATGGTACTAGTCCTGAATTGCTATGACCTTGAGGTACTTGAGAGCATACCCAACAGTCTGTCTGGTTTAACACTTTACCCACTAAGGAGTGATAGTCACTCAATGGATGCCGGTCCATGTGGATATTAAAACTGGACTGACATTTCTTGATGCACCCATCCTCAACTATATTGTCACAATGCCTACAGATACAGTTTTCTTCAGCTAACAATCCTTCACAATTCCTTCTATTGTCAATGCTACCAGATCGTTTTCTGATACTCGCCTTTACTCTGTGATTGTGCTGCTCTTGGAAAACTACGCCTCCATCCTGGTCATCAGAACCCATTCCAGATCCTTTCTCGACCTCCATGGTACTCTCACCGAAACAGACTGCTCTGGTCAACAATAGGGTCAACAGGAAAATCCGGATCACAGTCTCTTGGGGCAAGTCCATCTTAGAGGAGGAAAAGGAGAAAAATAAGAAGGGGGGAGGAAAATAGGAGGGAGATGGGAACTGGAGAAAATAACAAAAGGGAAAAAGAAATCTGGCTCGACAAACGCCTCCGGTCTTATTATTCTCAGCGCTCAGGTGTCGTCTCAACCTTCCCGGAACAGACACTCTAGTGATACAACCTCTACCATCTGTTCTTTATCACGGGACCTCTCTGGGTCAGCAACCTTTTTACAATGAGACGAATGGACCCAAGTCTCTCTCTCGGCAACCTTCAATGCTGTCGTGCTGGTCAATAAGACTTGGTATGGTCCTTCCCATCTGTCAATAAGGCAACCTGAGCGTAGAAAATTCCGTATCATTACATAATCCCCAGGTTCAATGTCATGACAATTACTGTCTGGCAAATCAGGAATCACCAACTTTAGATTATCATTCTGATTCCTCAATTGCTTACTCATCTTAACCAAATACTTTACGGTTACTTCATTGTTACATTTCAAATCATCCTGGGGTTAATCATAACATGGGGTTGTCGACCAAACAAAATTTCAAAAGGAGACAGATTAAGAGGGGACCTGGGGGTGGTTATGATGCTGTATAATACGATTGGCAAAGCTTCGGGCCACAACAATCCTGTTTCAGCCATTACCTTGCTTAATTTGTTTTTAATAGTGCTGTTTACTCTTTCCACTTTTGCACTTGCCTTGGGGCGGTACGGAGTGTGCAGCTTACTATTAATTCCCATCAACTTACACATTGCTTGAAAAACTTCACCTGTAAAATGGGTACCCCTATCACTTTCAATGATTCTAGTGATACCATACCTGCACACAAATTCCTGCACAATTTTCTTTGCAGTAAACACAGCGGTATTTGTGGCCGTGGGAAATGCTTCAACCCAATTTGAGAACACATCAATACAAACCAATACATACTTTAAATTTCTACAAGGTGGCAATTGTATGAAATCAATTTGTATTACCTGGAAAGGGCCATCTGTAGGAGGGATATGGGATGGCTCTGTTGGTATTGCCTTTCCGATATTCTTCCTCAAGCAGGTGAGACATGTCATCGCTCTTTTACCCGCATGAGAAGAAAATCCTGGGGCGCACCAATAAGCTCTTACCAACTTACACATTCCTTCTTTGCCTAGATGAGTCAGCCCATGTGCCGCTTCCGCTAGACTTGGAAGGTATGCTCTGGGTGCCACTGGCTTACCCTGTCCATCTGTCCAGAGTCCTGAGGACTCCTGGCCATATCCTTTTGACCTCCAAACTGCCTTTTCTTGTGGTGAACACAAAATTTGCATTTCATATAATTTCTGTGTATTTACAGTATTAAATACCATCAGTTGTGTGCTGTCTGTCTGTATGGGGGTACTGGCTGCTGATTTAGCAGCTTCGTCTGCTCGGCTGTTACCAAGTAATACCGGGTCTTGGCTATACGTTTGAGCTTTACACTTGATAACAGCCACTCTGTCGGGTTCCTGTATCACTGTTAGAAGTCTTTTGATGTGGGCTGCATGCGCTACGGGTGTGCCAGCTGCCGTCATGAAATTTCTGAGGCGCCATAGGGCCCCAAAATCATGGACTACTCCGAAGGCATACCTAGAATCTGTGTAGATATTGGCTGACTTGCCTTTAGCCAATTCGCATGCTCTGGTTAGGGCAACCAGTTCAGCAACTTGTGCTGAGTGTGGTGGGCCTAAGGGTTCCGCTTCTATGGTACCTTGGTCATCTACGACTGCGTATCCAGTACACAAGTCTCCCGAGTCCGTCTGTCTGTGACAACTGCCGTCAGTGTAGAAAGTAAAATCTACATCTTCCAGTGGGTTGTCACTGATGTCAGGCCTTGCCGTGAAATTTTGGGTCAAATATTCCATACAATCATGTGTGTCATTTTACTTACTAAATCCTCCTTCACCATCACTCTCATCCTCCACCCTTTGTGGCTGTCCAGGCACACCTGGGAGATATGTTGCAGGATTTAGTGCACTGCATCTCTTTATGGTGATGTTTACCGGGGCCATTAATGCCAATTCCCATCTTGTAAACCGCGCTGATGAGACGTGTCTGGTTTGGGCAGAATTCAGTAAGGCTGACACTGTATGTGGTGTATGAATTGTGAGGTTGTGTCCTAGCACTACATCTTCACTTTTACTTACTAGCAATGCTATCGCTGCAACACTTCGCAAGCATGTGGGGAGGGATCGCGCTACCGTGTCTAGCTGAGCGCTATAGTAGGCTACCGGCCTGCTGGCATCACCATGCTTCTGGGTTAAGACACCTGCCTCGCACCCAGCACTCTCTGTTCCGTTCAGTTCAAAGGGTTTTCCATAATCTGGCATGCCTAATGCTGGTGCCTGCGTTAGGCACTGCTTGAGTTTCTGAAATGCCAGTTCAGACTCATCTGTGTGTGTAATCCTATCTGGTTTGTTTGAGGAGACCATCTCCTGTAAAGGCAAGGACAGTATGGAAAAACCTGGGATCCAGTTACGGCAATACCCCCACATTCCTAAAAACGTTCTAATCTGTTGCTGGGTTTGTGGCAGAGTCATGTCATGAATTGCTTGAATTCTATCAGCGGTGAGGTGTCTCAGTCCTTGTGTCAGACAGTGTCCCAAATACTTCACCCTGGTCTGGCATAATTGTAACTTGTCTTTGGAAACCTTGTGTCCGGTGTCTGAAAGATGAAACAGGAGTTGTTTCGTATCTCTCAGGGACGATTCAAGTGAATCTGAACACAGCAGTAGGTCATCCACGTACTGTATTAATATTGATCCACTCTCAGGTTGAAAAGACTGCAAACAATCATGCAAGGCCTGTGAGAAAATACTTGGACTGTCAATGAAACCTTGTGGTAAGCGAGACCAGGTGTACTGAACTCCTCTGTATGTAAATGCGAATAAGTATTGACTGTCAGGGTGCAGAGGTACCGAGAAGAAGGCGGAGCAGAGGTCAATCACAGTGAAAAATTTGGCAGTGGGAGGGATTTGCATAAGGATAACAGCTGGATTTGGCACTACAGGGAATTGACTCTCAACTATTTTGTTGATCCCTCTTAGATCCTGCACTAATCTGTAACCCCTCCCCCCACTCTTTTTAACAGGGAAGATGGGACTATTGGCAGTGCTGGACGTCCTTACCAGAATGCCCTGTTGTAGCAAGCGCTCTATTACAGGGTAAACTCCTAACTCCACCTCTGGCTTCAGAGGGTATTGTGGGATTTTTGGAGCTATCCTACCATCTTTTACTTGTACAACTACTGGGGCTACGTTTGCCATTAATCCAGTGTCTTGTCCATCCTTGGTCCAAAGTGACTCCGGTATCTGGGAAGTCATTTCTTCTACCTTGGACAGACACCTATTTACAACAACAGTGTGTGACATTAATCTTGTTGGGGAATCTAGCATATCCTGCACTTCCTGAGCGTGGTTTTCGGGTATGTCCAAGAACACACCTTCAGGAGTACAATATATGACACATCCCATTTTGCACAGTAAATCTCTCCCAAGGAGATTAGTCGGAGCCGATGCAGCTAGCAAAAAGGAATGCTTGGTATGCAAGGGCCCTATCGTAATCTCTGCAGGTTTGCTTAGCGGATAGTGTTGTACTACTCCTGTTACTTCCATGGCTGGAATTGTTTTACCAGTGGTTCTCATGCCCACGGTCGAATTTATCACTGACTTGGCCGCCCCCGTATCTACAAGGAAATTTAGAGATTTACCAGCTACATCAATTGTGACCTCGGGTTCACTTCCAAGGCTCGCAATTAATTTCACTGGCTGCAGATTACAGGTGTGGCCCCACCCCTATGTTGTGTGGTGACCTCCCTGCATCGCGCTGGCAGCTATTACCTGTGAAGGGGGTAAATGGGAACTATCAGAGACTTGCCAGTCTCTTCTTGGGGGATACCTTTTTGTTTCCCCTGTGTGTGGCTCATAACTCCGTCTCTGCGGTCCTTGATCCCAATTTCGTGTGTCATGTCGTTGTCTAGGGGTTTGGTATGATTTTTGTATATTTTTCACTCTACAGTCTCGTGCAAAATGTCCCTCTTTGTGACAATTATAACAAATTACCACATTTGACTTACCCACAGGGGTCTGAGACTTATGCTGAGTTGGCCTTGTGGTAAGGGCCTGTATACTTACTGCCATCAGCTTATCACTCTGCGACTCCCTGTGTCTGGTGATGTTCCGATCATGATCAATAGCGGCCTCTCTCAAAGTAGCCACCGACAAACCTCGCCAACATGGTTGGGTGGTCGGTACCCTCGTCCTCAATACTTCCTTTAAACCATCCATTAACACAGATACTGCTACTTCTCTATGATTCACATTTGTCTTAATGTCTTCTATCCCTGTAAATTTAGCCATTTCCTGCAGTGCCCGATGAAAATAATCAGCAGCTATTTCTCCCTCTTTTTGCTTGATGGAGAAAATTTTGTTCCACTTAGCAACAGCTGGGAAATATACTCCTGACTGCAGATTGATTCTTTTTACATTATCTTGGTTGTACGCATCCGTAAGGGGTACCTCTTCGTCTAATTTACAGTCAGCAATTAATTTCACTGAGTCGACATTGGAGGGTAAACATGCCCTCAGCAATGTCCGCCAATCTTTGTTAGTGGGCTCTGCAGAGTTACCTAGCTCTCTAATGTATCTCTGGCTTGCAGCTAGATCTTTCCTAGGATCAGGGAATTCAGACATCATTGATCTTAATTCCGTTCGGGGAAAAAGGGCAGTGCATGGCGATGTTTCTGACAGGAGTGACTCCTGAAGTGTCAGTTTTCCCATTTGGTACTGCAATTACCCTAACGGGATTAAGTTCAATAACATCATTCTGAGTAGATTCTACAGCATGTGGTGTAATGGTTTCTGCATAGTGTACAGTGCCGTACTTACAAGTTGATACGACCTCACCTGTCCCTCCACTAGGGGCCTTTGATACTACTCTTACGGGTTGGGCCATGCCCACTGTTGTTTCTGCTATGGTGGCTGCTAGAGAGAGTGCCGATATTGTTGTGGGCTCATCCTCTTGGTCACAATCCTGGGGAAAGTTTAAAATAGGGTACAGCTTGCACGGGTTAGTATTAGCATCAACAATCTTAGTTACATTATTCTTAACATCTATACAGTTACTAAGTGCATGTTTATCATACACCAGTGTGCCATTCTCTGTGACCACTTTCTCCCCCGTTATGTATGGTGGTGGTGGTGCGGTGGCTATCAGTTTCCTGATAGGGTTAGATCCAGCCGCTTGAGCCAATCCTCTTTGTATTTCACCTTCCTGTTGCCATAATTGTAAATAATCATAATGTCTGATCCGTCTCTTTGCAGATTTAATGAGACATATCCTTCTCCTTAGATTTTGTAACACCTTGGGGCTAAAACTGCCTACCCGTGGGAACTTTTCCCCGTCATGCACAGTCATTCTTTCCCATTCATCGCACAAAACCTCTGTGTGTGAACCGTATTTCTCACACATGATATACCTTGCCGACCGTATTGGCTGGCTTACTAAATCAACCTGAACCAAGGTTGATCGCCCCCTACCTGAACAACTGGCCCCCATCTTTGCAGGTGTTGCTTTCACTACCTCTGACCTTCAGATCAGGGTCTTCAGCGAACCCTTACAAAAACCAAGATGTCCGGGGTAGGCCGACGGTGAAAGTTTACCGAGTACCTTCACACACTCGCCCACGTCGACCAATACGCCCACACACTGCCTTAGCGCTGGCGTACTCAACCTAGGGCCCCTGCGACCTGAACCTCTATTTACTGGAACGTGTGGGTGTGATCCGAAGAGCACTTACCCTTCCCAGTTACTATCAGTTGCTGAAGAGTTCCTGAGTGACCAGCAAACCTCCCTTAAAATAAAAAATTACACAAATCACGTTAGAATGTACAAATAGTGTTTATGACCCCTCTAGCGTACGCAAATGGTACTGGGTCAAGTTACAAACTAATGCACACAATTACATGCGGTACAATCGTACTGCACATAAGCAACTAATCTTATGTGCGGAACGACCAACGGAATTGAAAATTACGACTGCGAATTCCTTCAGCCACAGCTTGATGGCCTATATGGGTATTGCACCAACCCTCCTGGGGTTGTGCTTCTTGACTTTATCTATAGCGGACTTCCTAGTCTGCTGTACCTAGACCTCCTGGTCTGTCTCTGGACCTCCTGGTCCATGACCTCCTGGTCTGTGTCTCAGTAGACCTCCTAATCTGCTATACTCTAATGCTCTTATTTTAATATTTAACAAGGGATGCCTCCCAAGCCACCGTGCTGTCACTTTCACGGATGTACCTCTACGAGAACTCGATTTCTAGGTTCCAACCAAAATGAGAAACTTATATAAATATGCACACACTCTTTCACCTCATATACTCTTTACTTTAGTTTCTGTACAGAAATCCCTTTCATTCAGTATCGCAGTCTAGTCCCAGAGGAGTTGCAACTAGAGAAGGATCTTTTACGCTAAAATTTAGGACACTGAGATTAACTTGCGCTATTATCGCGTTGCTTCCGTATCGCCTACTAAAACAATACTATCGTGTGATTTGTATTATGTGGGCGTACCCATACGCTCCGTTGCATAATATACGCTACGTGTGTAAGCCCTTGCGTCGCGTACGCTTGTCCCACCCTTTGTTAGGGACACGTGTACACAGGCCAGACACGTCCACAGTAACACAAGTAACACGTTTCTATCAATGCAAATGATATTTAACTGTAATCATTTACCGAGCACCACACAGAACTTCCTTGTATCTCAGGCAAAGTCGTGTGCGTGTTTTACAAATTACTTCCTTACGTATTAATTTTACTTTTAACTACCAATAGCAACAAATCTTTCTCAGCACGTTATCAGTGATAAATGGCAAACAGGAAGGCGAGATGTGAAAATACCAATGAAAATACAGGTGTGTGCTTGTGTTGCGTATGCAATGTGTACCAAACAGAAATGAGACAGTTTAAAAAAAAAACAATAGCGTACTGTTCTTACCTTCCGGTTCCGGATTCCACCAGCACTCCTACAACGTAGCGATGCAGACGCTTATCTAGTCAGCACTACCGTATCCCCCACCACCAACACGGATACGAAGGGATACTACCTTCCCGCCCTTTGCTGACAGATAAAGTCTGCTTGTGTTCGCTAGAGCGGATATGTGGAGGTCGGACGAGCCGCCAATTGATAAAGCTAATTATTTATCTTATAACATTCACTATATATTGGTAAGAGGCTCAGTACGCAATGGGCGTACGGGGTACCGTAATGGTACGCACTTAGCGTAGCAGACGCTAGACCGTGGTCGAGACGCACGAGCGGCACGTTCGCTCACGGCTTACGCTGGGTATCGAGCACGCTATAGGCGGCCCGAGCACCGTAATGCTACGCTACTAGCGTAGCGGACGCTGTGTCCACGAGAGGAACACGAGCGGCGCAGACGCTCACAGGATGACACACAGTAAACCTTGTATGCAACACACTGAAAGGCTAAGCCTATACTGTAAACCTTGGTCTTGTAATGTTAACACAATGTAACGCTTATTAACCTCTATTACATAAAAGCTGATTGAGCGATTGAGACGCTCAGAAACCCTCTATACTAGCTGGAGAAACACAGACACCTTTCTGAGGTTCCAACACCTTTACTAACGAGATTTAGCTATGTAAAAAGGGGAAAAACAGTTAACAGCTTATACACTACAGCACTAACATAAAACACCTAAACAGAATAACTGGACATAAATATACAATAGCGTCTTAATCCTAAACAATAACAGTGAGAGAGAGAGAGAGTATGGCAAATACAGACAGAGAATAAGTTGGTCACAGAGAACTTACACACGTGGGGAATGATCGCTAGCGCAGTCCTGGAACCAGCTCTCTAGTTAGTCAATGATGAAAACCTTTGTGGAGAGAAGACTGAGCTGGCCCAGGCTGGCTGTTCTTATATACACAACATACAGTACACTACAAAGGGCCCTACAATCTCATTGTTCATTGGACACAGGAATCTGTCTTCACATTATAACGAAAGGTCATAGGTTGATTCAAACAGGTGGGCTGTGACTATTTCAAACTGCTCAGGTGGGAGGGAATCTCAGGTTTACAGCCGCATGGATAATGAACTGCAAATACAGTAAATGTCCATAAACTTCTTATAAACATAACTATACGCAGGAGCGATTAATCTCTTTCAAACCAACACCGGAATGTTACTAATAATATACTCTTCCGTTGCATACTAAACACCACTGCTCAAAACCTGTCTGACCCTTCGTATCATGTAAAGAGGGATCTCTCTGTCCATGAACCAGTTACACTAAACAAACTTACTGATATTATTAAGGGGACCATATCCTATAAAATACACTATTTAGATTAACTATGTAACGATCGAGTCGCCTGCCAGACGCACACAAACTCTACCGTAAATGCGCATACCACGCGCCTGAGCACACAACCGTGGAGGCGCCGTCATGCAACTGCGAAAATGCGCACGCACGGGAGAGAATGTGCACGTGCAGCGGGCAAGCGCATGGGGTTAGTACAAGGCATCATAGGTCGCTATATTTTTTGACTTTGACAACAGTGTATGCAATGCCATGCTCCTTGTTAATTAGGCTTCCCCATGCAGGGGATAAGGGGGTATCTAATGAGTCCCGATAAGCCGACACTTGTCACTGATACCAGCACTTATCGGGGATTATGCTTCGCATGCCTCAATAGGATGTTTAGAACTTTTATTGAAAGTGTAGGATTAAAAATAAACAACACATACAGTACAAAATAATAAATTGCAAGTTATTTGCACAAATAGAAATACATCATGTGAAACCAGTGGCCTATCTATAATGGGTGCAGGGTGTGTGCTGCACATGGGCCCCTATGTCCAGGGGGCACACACTGCACACCCTGCACCCATTTCCAGGGGTGTATCTAGGGGTCCGAGTGCCCCTGGAAAAGTAAGGGGCTGGCGCCCCCTACACACATTTGAAATAAGGTGTGAGTATTGGAAATGGGGCATGGTCTTGTGGGGGAAGGGCGTGGACACAATAGTACTTCCAATTCAAATTATGCCACACAGTAGTGTCCCTCATTCACATTACACCGCACAGTAGTGTCTTGTATCCATGTTACACCATCCCTCCCCCCTAACGCTATCCCACCTTTCCCACAGCCTGACCCTAACCTGCCACCCCCCATACTCTTCAGTGGTACCTAACCCACCCTTCCTAATCTCCCTCCCTGCAGCCTAACCCTCCCACCCTCGCAGCCTAACCCTAACACTCCCACACGGCTAACCAGTGGAGACTTTGGCACCAACTCAATCCAGATTTTGGCATTCTGTGTCGCTATCTATGTTGGGATGCCAGCATCAGCATTCCGAGCAGTTTCAGGATCCTGGCGTCAGCTTTCCGACTGCCGTGATGACAAACGCCGACATCTTGACTGCATCCCAAATGAAATGCTAATGAGATGCTGTGAGATGAGCCTCAAATGTACCCAGCCATTAACCAAACACCATTAGTCGGATGGTAGCAGTGCTTCCTGTTAGAAAAAACATCAGGGTACCATCACTTCCAAGATAAAATGATCAATTATACCATTAGCTGATATACATTTCATTGAACCTGGCCTTGAAATAGGTCAGATATGTATTATCTTTATTACACTCAACAAGTTAAAATTTTCGCTTACTTACTTACATCTAACATGCATGAAAATCGTGTAGTTTTCCAGGTCCCTTCTCCCAAACACTGCCACTTTTTTATTATCTTCAACAACAAATAGATATATAGCACTGGGCTATATAACAATTGCCGTGTACCCGGTAAGAGTCTGTTACTGCCGGCGCGGCGCCAGTGTCCGTCAGCCCCGCATTGACTAGTGATCAGACTAGTGTCCGGCAGCACCGCACTTGTAATCAAAATAAACTACAGTTCCCAGCAGCTGCCGGGAGTTCTTAGCAACATGTGCTGCTGGGAGTTTATTTTATTTTGAGTCTGATTACAAGTGCAGTGCTTCAGGATACCGGGTGCAGCTCAAGCAGTAACAGACTCTCACCAGGTACAGTCTGACAGTACTACTTCTCTACCCTTTGGCCGTGGGTGGCACCGTGAGGCGGCTCCCCCTCCTTGCCTGGCGCCCCTGGCGAGTGCCATCCTGGCCAATGAGTAGATATGCCCCTGCCCATTTCATCAATGTTTACCTTTCCAGAGTCCCACGTCAGCAGTGACAGCAATGCATAAATCACTGTGAAAATGGTGCCATTTTCCCAGGGACCTGTGCATGTGCTGTAGACTCTGACAGAGGTCTACTAGGGCTCACTAGAGTGCTTCTGGTTATAGAGGTGGAGGGCCCGGACGGAGATTGCACGTGGGACTCCTCCATAGGCAAACGCAGATTGGAATCCAATTGCTTGGAAACCCTACTTCCCCACAGCTTGGCCAGCGGCCACAACATGCAGTATAAGAGGCGGAATGGAGCTGCGGCACATGCCCAGTGGCAGCAGATTTTCCTACCAAGTCTCCTGTGTGTATGTGTCTGTGGATCTGAGTGCTCAGTCATCGCACCGGAGAGAGAATCTGGTAAGTGGCTTAGCATGATTATTGTGCCTTCATATGTCTGACGTACTGTATTACATACACTGCACATTGTTTGGGGCAGACTATAGCTTGTTACATACTAATCCTTCATGGGCTGGCGACAATCGCTCTAAAATCAAACATTTGGAAACCAATCTCCAGAAATCCTGAGTTTGCCCCTGCCCTCCTCTCTTAATGTTCCACTTTGTGAAACCTTGAGATTGTCAAGGGTGCAAGTTTATATGTTTACACACCTCCCAAGGTTCTGGATTAGTGACTCAGGACTGCCAGCTTCTGAAAAGGGGGTATGACCTCGGCAAAGGGGCCATGGCTTAGTGGGAATACGATGACTGTAAGCCTTGCCTCCCATTTTCATCACTGTGGGGGCATGCCCAGTCTCTGTGAGCTGTTGCCCATGCCCCCAGCCCATCTGTCTCCTGCGAATAGATGCTGTGCGCATCTGCACAGCATTTATTCACATTTATTCACTACTGTTCTGCTAAACAGTGTAGAGATTGACACATGACCTACCAACTTCCTCCCTAATGCGAGACACTGCGGCCGGTGGGTGGAACAGTGGCCAAACAATGGGGACAGTTGGGAGGTATGTGTTTAGTACTGAATACAAAGCAAAACTATTTGCATCTTGATTCAATATACAGATGCAGCCTCCGATATCTTGGCTGGCTGAGGCATTAGTCGCGATCAGGCATATGCAGCGTGAATGGGTGCAAGGAGGCGCGCCTAGTCATAGGGAGGCTCACAGAGCATTTGGCGTTACCTTTAAGTGTAATACCTGCGATCATCCACCAGATGTCGCTTTTTAAAATAAACATTGCGCATGCGTGTTGTCTCCATTAAAATGCAATACCGAAATACATAGTAAGAACTACTTTACTGGTGTGTCTCATTACGCTACAATATGCTACAGTATGTCATACAGTATATTACAGTGTAGAGATATAAATACAGTAGTACAGTATATACAGATGCAAATGAACATGATGAAGCCTCAGTATAGTCCATTGACGTTAGGAATATGTGAGCGTCCAAGTCCCGCAGACAAATCAACAAATAAAACCAGTAGTGTACACAGACACAAACCAATGTGTTACAGGTACATTGTGATCTATTGATGTTAGGCATATTGGGGGTCATTCCGAATTGTTCGCTCGTTGACGATTTTCACTATACTGCGATTAGTTGCTTACTGCGCATGCGCAAGGTTCGCTGAGCGCATGCGCTTAGTTATTTTACACAAAAGTTAGGTATTTTACTCACGGCATAACAAAGCTTTTTCATCGATGTGCTGATTGTAGTGTGATTGACAGGAAGTGGGTGTTTCTGGGCAGAAATTGGCCGTTTTATGGGAGTGTGCGGAAAAACGCAGGCGTTCGAGTTCCAAAATGCAGGAGTGGCTGGAGAAACGGGGGAGTGGTTGGGCAAACGCTGGGTGTGTTTGTGACATCAAACCAGGAACGAAAAGGACTGAGCTGGTCGCAATGGCTGAGTAAGTCTGGAGCTACTCAGAAACTGCTAAGAAATTTCTATTCGCAATTCTGCTAATCTTTCGTTCGCACTTCTGCTAAGCTAAGATACACTCCCAGAGGGTGGCGGCTTAGCATGTGCAATGCTGCTAAAAGCAGCTAGCGAGCGAACAACTCGGAATGACCCCCATTGTATGTTAGTGTCCTAATCTGTAGCCATTACGGCATAATCAAAACCATGGGCTTATTCGTCTGTTGGCAGCGACGTGTCCGAGTGGTGAAGTGTTCCGCTTCCCATGCTTAGAGTCCCGGGTTCGATTCCCAAAGTGCAAATGCATGTTAGTTTTTTCCAGACACTTTATTAATTTTTTTATTTTTTTATCTAATAGCTATCGAGCTATCTATAGCTATCGAGCCAACGACTGCATATGTAGGTTTTGCAAGTTACAGGGCAATGCTGAAGGAGCATCACAATACCCTAGGTAAAATACACTAGGGCGATAGGGATAAGCGAGCTCTATGCACATTACAATACACCGGACTCGATAGCATAGCAAACTGACAAAATGGCCGCCGCACGTGACTCCCCTGCCTCGTGGCAGCGCTCAGCTATGGCGTGAGCGACGGCACAGGTTTAGCAGTCTACAGGGCAATGCTGAAGGAGCGTCTGAATGCCCTAGCTAAAATACACAGGGGCGATAGGGATAGGCAAGCTCTATGCACTTTACGATACTGTACGATTTCCTGCAACATTTTACACATGAAAACCGGTACAAATTAGGAAAAGGGGCATGGCCACGGATAAAAGGGGTGTGGCCACAGCCCCTTTCCTAAACTTTCAATGTTAATTTGGAGAGTTAAAAATCAGTACAAAGCCCTGTTTGGCAGGTACAGACCATAAAAAAGGTACTGTACCTGCCAAAAAGGTACAGATGGAGGGTACTGTATGTGATACACCAGACTCGATCGCATAGCAAGTTGACAAACTACAGAGAAATGCTGATGGAGCATCTCAATACCATAGCTAAAATACACAAAGGCAATGAGGTTCCCGTAGAGTGATCAATGAATAAATATAGTGTATACAGATGCAAAACAAGGAGTTTAAGCAACAGTACAGTATGGTCCATTGAAGTCAGGGATACAGTACAGTACGTGAGCGGCCAAGTCCCCTAGCCATTAGGGCATAATCTAAAACCAATGGCAAGGGATCACTGCTTACTGTACATTTAGACATGAGCTTGTGTATCTGTCATGAGGCATTTTTTTCCCTGACACAATTTTTTTTACTATTGTAATATACTGTACTGTGCTGTTACTGTACTTTACATTCAATAGAGATACTGTATGCACACAGGTTTTACATGAATTAGGACAATGCTGCAGGAGCGTCTCATTACACTATCTAAAATACACCACGACTATGGGTGGGGATACAGTAAGTGAGTCCTGTCACCATAAGCTGTCTGCTGTGTACAGCAGATTTCCATCTGGGATGCATTTGTGTGTTTGTAATAACAAAAATCATTTACTGTACATTTAGTGTATACAGTATACAGTACCTCATACACATTTCCTGTGGAAAAGACTGTACAGTCCTGTACATGGAGCATTTTCTTTGCTGATACATTTTTTTTTAATTCACTCTGTACACTGAACCTTCGGTCCTCCAGCTGTTGTTGAACGAACTACACATACAGTGCCAGCATGCCTTGCTAGTTTTGCTATTTTGCCATGCTAAAATTGTTGCAGGACATGCTGGGATGTTTAGTTCAACAACAGCTGGAGGACTGAGGGTTTACCATTCCTGATGTACAGTATTGAATAGTGTTTCTTTGGAAACTGACTTACTGTACAGTATATTTATAGACCAGCCTACTGTACACCCAACAATTTTGTTTGTCATAATACTGTAGAATGCTCTATGTTTAAAGTAACATATTAAAGAAGCAACTTAAGAAAAATCACAAAGCATGGCTACTGTACTTTAAATCCTCTTATAGTGTGAGATTTCAAGCTGTGCCGTACTGTACATGACAGGATAAAGCAGATACTGTACAGTACTCTATGTAAAGTACGGACAGATCTATACTGTATGCATTAAATTCCAAATGCAATTTAGAGTAACCTTGTCCAAAGTCTTTTGTCTGTTTAACAAAAGACTAGATGGTCCAAGTGGTTCTTACAGTGCCTTCCACCAAAATCCATGTTTCTTTGAACAATACCTACTGTATTACTAATAAAACATATGCACCTCACACTTCCAAGTATTACCAGATATTGAGATACTGTACAGCAGTGACGTGCGGTGAGGTCACTAGCTGGGGAGGCACTGGCAGCTAACACCCCTTCCCCCCCCCCCGGAAAAAAAAAACAAGTGTGGTCCCCCACACATCAATAAAACCAGCACTAGGCAGAACCAGACAGGAGGGGGGGGGGGGGGGGTAATGCCATAGCAGGGGAGACACTCAGTGTGGGGTCCCCCTGCCATAACATTAATCACCCCCAAGCTAGTCAGCCCAGGGCTGGAATTCCTCAGAAAGTGGGAACCCCAAAAAATAAAAATGGGGTCCCCCCTCCCGAGCAACAACAATGCCCCGCACCCCTGGTGGCGGTGGGTGCGGGGTTCATTGTATGTTAATATTGTTCTTTACAGGTGGCCTACAGGTCCCAGCAAGCCTGCCCTAGCATGCTGGCACTTGGAGAACCACAAGTGCCAGCATGCCCGGACATAAAGGGCCCGCTGGCACCTGTAGTCCACCTGTAAAGAAAATATTAAAATAAAACACCACACTGTCAAAAAAGAAAGTTTTTATTAGACTGAATCTTCACCTGAGGGCGGCATCCTTTAAGATCTTTTGCATGGCCGCCGCCTTCCCAGGGCTTCCGGCGTCTTCACCTGGGGGGCGGCACCTCCCCAGGGCTTCCAGCATTTTCACCTAGGGGGGCGCCGCCTCCACAGGGCTTACGACGTCTTCACCTGGGAGGAGGCGGCCTTTAAGCTCTTTTGCATGGCCACCGCCTTCCCCAGGGCTTCCAGCGTCTTCACCAGGTGGGCGGCGGCTGCTAAGCTCTTTTGCATAGCCACCGCCCATCCAGGACTTCTGCCGTCTTCTTTCTTCAGGAGCTCTTCACAATTCCTCCTCTGCCACCGGACTGACTTGCCGCTGCCTCGCGCTGACATATATAAGTCAGCTGGAGGGGGCGGGGCGATGACGCAGCGAGCCGTGATTGGCTCGCGGCGGCCATCTTGAATTTCAAAAATGATGCTGAGGCACCATTTTTGAAACTGGTACCGCTCCGCTGCCAAACTCTGCTACAGGTAAACTTTCGCCACCCGCACCACCGCCGCAACCCGCCGCCCGCACCACCGCAACCCACACCACCGCCACCCACACCACCGCCGCATCCCGCCACCCGCAACGCCTCCGCCACCGTTGCCCACACAGTGATTGACAGCGGATCCAGTAAAAGATCCACTGCCCAATCACTGTGGCCTCACTGACAGGGGTGTGCTTTCACAGGTTGAAAGCACGTCCCTGTATGAAAGCGGCACCTCTAATGGTGCCGCTTTCCCATATATTTTCAATGGGCTTTTAACCACTTAACTGACGATTTATTTTGACGAAAACCGCTCCGAAATTGTCGGGTTTTTTTATGAGTGAATTAGGTGAAGCACATGACTTTGACCCTATCCCAAATGATTTTAGTTAAAAAAATATTTCCCCCCCAAACATTGAAACATCAATCATGAACATCGCGACCATCGGAACATCGCGACTATCGCGGCTTTCAATTTGAAAGCCGGGACAGCCTGCAGGTATGCAGGGGAGTTCAGGGGGTGGCTTGGGAGGGTTCATTTACTCTCCCCAGCAGCTGCCATTGTCTGCAGCCGCTGGAGGAGGGGGGGAACTTGCCGTGCTGACCGATCAGCAGTGATCGGCAGCACGGCAGACACGGGGAGAGTGCAGGGAGGCATGAGGGACCTTCCGGTCCCTCTGACAGCAGCAGCGGAGGGAAGTTTCTCTTCCCTGCCGCTGCTAACACTCTCTATCTGACTGGTCGCATCCTGTGCGACCAGGTCAGATAGAGCACTTGCAGGCATGGTCGCATCTGATGCGACCATGCCAGGCAAGTGTTTAATGCCCATGGCTAGGCTCCGCCCGTGCCCGCCCCCATCCATTGACAATGGGAGGCACCAGGATCGGTGCCTCCCAAACACATTTTCAGAGGATTAAGGATTAAAATAATGGGGGTCATTCCGAGTTGTTAGCTCGCTAGCAGTTTTTAGCAGCCGTGCAAATGCTAAGCCGCCACCTTCTTGGAGTGTATTTTAGCTTAGCAGAAGTGCGAACAAAAGGATCACAGAGCAGCTACAAAAAAATTTGTGCAGTTTCTGAGTAGCTCCAGACCTACTCAGCGCTTTCGATCACTTCAGACTATTCAGTTCCGGATTTGACATCACAAACACGCCCTGTGTTCTGCCAGCCACGCCTGCGTTTTTCCTGGCACGCCTGCGTTTTTTCAAACACTCCCTGAAAACGGTCAGTTGACAACCAGTACGGGCAGTACGGATGGTGTAATGGTTAGCATTACTGCCTCACAGCACTGAGGTCATGGGTTCAATTCCCACCATGGCCCTAACTGTGTGGAGTTTGTATATTCTCCCCGTACTTGCGTGGGTTTCCTCCGGGTACTCCGGTTTCCTCCCACAAACCAAAAATATACTGGTAGGTCAATTGGCTCCCAACAAAATTAACCCTAGCATGAATGTGTCTGTGTGTACATGTGATAGGGAATATAGATTGTAAGCTCCACTGGGGCAGGGACTGATGTGAATGGCCAATTCTCTGTAAAGCGCTGCGGAATATGTGTGCGGTATATAAATAACTGGTAATAAATAAATAAATAAATAAATAACCAGAAACACCCACTTCATGTCAATCACTGCAGGCAGTGCGACTGAAATGCATCGCTAGACCTTGTGTAAAACTACATCGGCCGTTGTGAAAGTACGTCGCACGTGCACATTGCGCCGCATACGCATGCGCATAAGTGCCATTTTTTTGCATCATCGCTGCGCAGCGAACATTTTCAGCTAGCGATCAACTCCGAATGACCCCCTATATAAAAAGGATACATATAACACAGAATATGTGTCATATGCATCTTCTTTGTATTATCTTAATCATTAATGACAGGGGAGGCACTGCCTCCCCTGCCTCCCCTGACTGCACGTCCCTGCTGTACAGTACAGTAAGAAGCTTGCTAGTACACAGGATGTGTTCTCTACTGCAGAGGGGACTAAGAGGGGATTGCTTAGAGTCAGGACTGCTTTGCACAAATACTGTACAGTAGCAATCATACTGTTCCTGTATTGACTGGCGCAAATCACTGTCCTTACAAATTCCTTGTTGTAACCCAGGCTGCAGTTAACATTCTGGAGAATTGATTTAATGTACTGTACTGTATGATGCAGGTGATTATGAGATAAGAATTGCAGTTTGGAGACTCCTGCAATATCCGTGAGGGTAGGCAACTATTGTACTGTATGAACCATCAGAATATGTGTGGAGAGGAATTACCCTCCACTGCATAAAGGAAGCACTCAGTGCAATTGTGCAAAGTTCTCAAATGCTTTTTTATTGCATAAAATAATGAAAAACAAATACACACATCATTTATAACTAGAGATGAGCGGGTTCGGTTCTCCGAGAACCGAACCCCCCCCGAACTCCACGTGTTTTACACGCGTCCGAGGCAGGCTCAGTTGTTCTTGCCTGACTCGGAAAACCCTAATGAGGCAAAACGTCATCATCCCGCTGTCGGATTCTCGCGAGATTCGGATTCCATATAAAGAGCCGCGCGTCGCCGCCATTTTTAGTCGTGCATTGTACAGGGTACAGAGAGGACATGGCTACGTTCTCTCAGTGGCAAATCTCAATATCAGTGCTCAGTATCAGTGCTTATTGCTGCTCAGTAATACTAGTACAGTCAGGGCCGGGGCTAGGGTGTTCGGCGCCCTCCTGCAAACTATAAAATTGCGCCCTTCCTCCCTTAACTCATAAAGGGTCAGTGTGCGTCACAAAAGAGGGGTGTGGTCTCACATGGAAGGGGTGCGGACACACAATAGAACCCCACAATAGTACCTCCAATACAAATTACGCCACACTGTAGCACAATCTTATTCGATATATACTGCACATAGTCCCCATGATTCATATTACACAACATAGTAGTGACCCATATAATTATGTCCAGCATTGCCTGGGTTTTTTATTTTTAAGCTATTATTTTTTTCTTCTCTCATTTCCCTCCACTCTCTCGGCAACCCCTTTCCCCATCTATTTTCCATCCCCTCTTTCCCCTTCCTAATCCCACTAATTTGGGAGTTACAGGGAGTGCGAGGGCAGGTACGCTGAGGGGGAGTTACAGGGAAAGTGAGGGTAGGGATGCTGAGGGGGAGTTACAGGGAGAGTGAGGGTAGGGATGCTGAGGGGGGAGTTACAGTGAGAGTGAGGGTAGGGATGCTGAGGGGGGAGTTAGAGGGAGGGTGAGGGCACACTGAGGGGGGAGCTACATTGAGGGTGAGGGCAGGGGCACTGAGGGGGGAGCTACAGGAAGGGTGAGGTCAGGAGCGTAAAAAATAGCTTTATTAGAATAAATAAAATACTGTGTAAACATTCACGTACAGACTATAAGCTATGGAGCAAGCCCCCCCTTCTCGTCACTTACCAGATATGTGCAGTGTAAGCAGGGCCAGCGAAATCTTGGGGCCAGGTACTCTGATATCTCCGGGGCCCTCCTTAACACACATATATATATATATATATATATATATATATATATATATATATAATTCAAATGATTAATTTAGATTTTTAACTACAATGGCAGAGAGTGAGAGAGAGAGAGAGAGAGAGAGAGAGAGAGAGAGAGAGAGAGAGAGGGAGAGACCAGAGAAAGTGAGAAGAGGGAGACAGACCAGGGGCAGAGAGTGAGAGACAGTCCAGGGGCAGAAAGAGTGGGTAAGACCAGAGGCTTGGAGAGAGACCAGGCGCTGAGAGAAAGAGAAGGGGAGAGAGAGGGAGAGAGATTGGGGGGGAGTGCAGGGGCACAGAGAGACACAGGTCAGGGACAGAGCGAGAGAGAGAGGGATATACCAAGGAGACAGAGAGACAGACCAAAGTGAGAGAGACACAGAGACTAGGAGCAGAGAGGGAGGGAGAGACCTGGAGCAGAGAGAGAGAGGGACACACAGACCAGGGGCAGAGAGTGAGAGACAGACCAGGGGCAGAAAGAGAGGGGAAGACCATTGGCTTAGAGAGGTAGAGAGAGAGACCAGAGGCAGTATAGGCAGTGAGTGAGGGAGACAGGGGGGGACCTGCAGCAGAGAAAGACCTGGGGCACAGAGAGACACAGATCAGGGACAGAGAGAGGGAGACACCAGGGAGAAATAGAAAGACAGACCAGAGAGACACAGAGACCAGGGGCAGTGAGTGAGGGAGGGAGATACCAGTGTTTAGACACTTGCTGTTCACTAGTGAAGCTGACCACCTCACACAGCTCCAGGGAAAATGTTATTCCTCTAAGCACCTGACCCAGATCCCTTTTAATACTAGTTGGACTCATACCTCTGGCTGCTACTATTAGGGATGAAGGTCCTCCTCCTGCTGAAGCCATGCTTTTCAGTTTTCCCCACTATGAAATGAACTTCGGAGAGCACAGTCTCCGACTGGTCCAATCTTCTGTGCTGCAGTCGCTGTGTCTTAGCTCCTGCCGTGTTTAGAGGCTGGCTGTGGCTGGTGGACTCCCTCTGCCAGCACAACTCAGCTGCACTGTGTGATGGGAGAAGAGGGTCATCATGGTCCCATAGATGTGCAGCGGTCAGCGCCCACCCCCGCCTCAGCGTCCAGGAAACGAGCCCTGTTCACTCTTTTGCTCTGCCTCTGTACTCTGTCTGCTCCTCGGAGGCACAAAGAGACAGGGAAGGAGAGCTGCAGCGCACATAATGACATAGAGATGGCGGAAAAAAGAGGCGTGGCCAACCGGCCGGACCAAGTGACAAGGTAGCGACGGGGGGGGGGGGGGGGGGCGGGCGCACTGTGCTAGTGTTGTCTCTCTGGGTGGCCAGGCGCATGCTAATTACGTTTCCGCAGCACATCTCTTCATGCTGTTGCTGCTGCCTGTTGTAAGTGTCATAGGTGCTGGCAGCAGCAGCAGCAACAGGGAGGACAGTGACCCTTCGTCAGTGAGGAGGAAGGGAGGGGGAGCCGCTCTTCCTGCTGCTGGCGCCGCTACTGCCTGTCAGAGTGACAGGCGCTGGCAGGCGGCAGCAATAGTGCACATCAGTAAGGTCGCAGAGCGGGGAGAGCGCCTCTCCGACCCAGCGCCTCCCTGCTTTGCAGGACCTTGCTGAGCGGGAGGGGGAGCCGCTCTTCCTGCTGCTGGCGCCGCTACTGCCTGTCAGAGTGACAGGCGCTGGCAGGCGGCAGCAATAGTGCACATCAGTAAGGTCGCAGAGTGGGGAGAGCGCCTCTCCGACCCAGCGCCTCCCTGCTTTGCAGGACCTTGCTGAGCGGTCAGCGCCGGCCCTGAGTGCAGTGTCTCTCTTGTACTGCATCTTGCTGCTGTAGGGTGCTGTGGTAGTAGTGTCCTATGACTGTGTATTGTTCATCATCATTCCAGTCACAGTGGTATCTGGGGGGTGACAATTCCAGAGTGCTTTTGTTCTGCTCAGTAATAGTTACTAGTACAGTGTCTCTCTTGTGCTGCATCTTGCTGCTGTAGTGTGCTGTGGTAGTATTGTCCTGTGACTGTGTATCATTCATCATCATTCCAGTCACAGTGGTTTCTGGGGGGTGACAATTCCAGAGTGCTTTTGTGCTGCTCAGTAATACTAGTACAGTGTCTTGTGCTGCATCGTGCTGCTCAGTGTCAGTTCTCCGTTGTATCATCAGTGCTCAGTATCATCAGTGCTCAGTATCAGTGCTCAGTATCATCAGTGCTCAGTATCAGTGCTCAGTATCATCAGTGCTCAGTATCAGTGCTCAGTATTATTAGTACTCAGTATCAGTATCATCAGTGCTCAGTATCATCAGTGCTCAGTATCAGTGCTCAGTATCATCAGTGCTCAGTATCAGTGCTCAGTATCATCAGTGCTCAGTATCATCAGTGCTCAGTATCATCAGTGCTCAGTATCAGTGCTCAGTATCATCAGTGCTCAGTATCAGTGCTCAATATCATCAGTGCTCAGTATCATCAGTGATCAGTATCATCAGTACTCAGTATCATCAGTGCTCAGTATCAATGCTCAGTATCATCAGTGCTCAGTATCAGTGCTCAGTATCATCAGTGATCAGTATTAGCAGTGCTCAGTATCATCAGTGCTCAGTATCATCAGTGCTCAGTTTAATCAGTGCTTAGTATCAGTGCTCAGTATCATCAGTGCTCAGTATCAGTGCTCAGTATAATCAGTGCTCAGTATCATCAGTGCTCAGTATCAGTGCTCAGTATCATCAGTGCTCAGTATCAGTGCTCAGTATCATCAGTGCTCAGTATCAGTGCTCAGTATCATCAGTGCTCAGTATCAGTACTCCGTATCATCAGTGCTCAGTATAATCAGTGCTCAGAATAATCAGTGCTCAGTATCAGTGCTCAGTATCATCAGTGCTCAGTATCAGTGCTCCGTATAATCAGTGCTCAGTATCAGTGCTCAGTATCATCAGTGCTCAGTTTCATCAGTGATAAGTATAATCAGTGCTCAGTATAATCAGTGCTCAGTATCAATGCTAAGTATCATCGGTGCTCAGTATCAGTGCTCAGTGTCATCAGTGATCAGTATAATCAGTGCTCAGTATCATCAGTGCTCAGTGTCTAGTGGTGCTCAGTAATACTACATTACTAATGCTAGTACAGTGTCTTGTGCTGCATCTTGCTGCTGTAGGGTGCTGTGGTAGTGTCCTGTCACTGTGCATAGGTCATCATCATTCCAGTAACAGTGGTATCTGGGGGGGTGACAATTCCAAAGTGCTTTTGTGCTGCTCAGTAATACTAGTACAGTGTCTTGTGCTGCATCGTGCTGCTCAGTGTCAGTTCTCTGTAGTATCATCAGTACTCATTATCATCAGTGCTTAGTATCATCATTGCTCAGTATCATCAGTGCTCAGTATCAGTGCTCAGTATCATCAGTGCTCAGTATCAGTGCTCAGTATTATGAGTGCTCAGTATCATCATTGCTCAGTATAATCAGTGCTCAGTATCATCAGTGCTCAGTATCAGTGCTCAGTATCATCAGTGCTCAGTTTAATCAGTGCTCAGTATAATCAGTGCTCTGTTTAATCAGTGCTCAGTATCAGTGCTCAGTATCATCAGTGCTCAGTATCATCAGTGCACAGTATCAGTGCTCAGTGTCATCAGTGCTCAGTATCATCAGTGCTCAGTATCATCAGTGCTCAGTATCATCAGTGCTCAGTTTAATCGGTGCTCAGTATCATCAGTGCTCAGTATAATCAGTGCTCAGTATAATCAGTGCTTAGTATCAGTGCTCAGTATAATCAGTGCTCAGTATAATCAGTGCTCAGTTTAATCAGTGCTCAGTATCATCAGTGCTCAGTGTCATCAGTGCTCAGTATAATCAGTGCTCAGTATCATCAGTGCTCAGTATCATCAGTGCTCAGTGTCATCAGTGCTCAGTATAATCAGTGCTCAGTATCATCAGTGCTCAGTATCATCAGTGCTCAGTTTAATCGGTGCTCAGTATCATCAGTGCTCAGTATAATCAGTGCTCAGTTTAATCAGTGCTCAGTATCAGTGCTCAGTATAATCAGTGCTCAGTATCATCAGTGCTCAGTATCATCAGTGCTCAGTATCAGTGCTCAGTGTCATCAGTGCTCTGTATCATCAGTGCTCAGTATCATCAGTACTCAGTTTAATCGGTGCTCAGTATCATCAGTGCTCAGTTTAATCATTGCTCAGTATCATCAGTGCTCAGTATCACCAGTGCTCAGTATCAGTGCTCAGTATCATCAGTGCTCAGTATCAGTAGTGCTCAGTATCAGTGCTCAGTATCATCAGTGCTCAGTATCAGTACTCAGTATCATCAGTGCTCAGTATCATCAGTGCTCAGTATTATCAGTGCTCAGTGTCATCAGTGCTCAGTATAATCAGTGCTCAGTATCAACAGTGCTCAGTATCATCAGTACTCAGTTTAATCGGTGCTCAGTATCATCAGTGCTCAGTATAATCAGTGCTCAGTTTAATCAGTGCTCAGTATCAGTGCTCAGTATAATCAGTGCTCAGTATCATCAGTGCTCAGTATCATCAGTGCTCAGTATCAGTGCTCAGTATCATCAGTGCTCAGTATCAGTGCTCAGTATTATGAGTGCTCAGTATCAGTGCTCAGTATCATCATTGCTCAGTATAATCAGTGCTCAGTATCATCAGTGCTAAGTATCAGTGCTCAGTATCATCAGTGCTCAGTTTAATCAGTGCTTAGTATCATCAGTGCTCAGTATAATCAGTGCTCAGTTTAATCAGTGCTCAGTATCAGTGCTCAGTATCATCAGTGCTCAGTTTCATCAGTGCACAGTATCAGTGCTCAGTGTCATCAGTGCTCAGTATCATCAGTGCTCAGTATCATCAGTGCTCAGTTTAATCGGTGCTCAGTATCATCAGTGCTCAGTGTCATCAGTGCTCAGTATAATCAGTGCTCAGCATAATCAGTGCTCAGTATCAATGCTAAGTATCATCGGTGCTCAGTATCAGTGCTCAGTGTCATCAGTGATCAGTATAATCAGTGCTCAGTATCATCAGTGCTCAGTGTCTAGTGGTGCTCAGTAATACTACATTACTAATGCTAGTACAGTGTCTTGTGCTGCATCTTGCTGCTGTAGGGTGCTGTGGTAGTGTCCTATCACTGTGCATAGGTCATCATCATTCCAGTAACAGTGGTATCTGGGGGGGGGGGGGGGGGGGTGACAATTCCAAAGTGCTTTTGTGCTGCTCAGTAATACTAGTACAGTGTCTTGTGCTGCATCGTGCTGCTCAGTGTCAGTTCTCTGTAGTATCATCAGTACTCATTATCATCAGTGCTCAGTATCATCATTGCTCAGTATCATCAGTGCTCAGTATCAGTGCTCAGTATCATCAGTGCTCAGTATCAGTGCTCAGTATTATGTGTGCTCAGTATCAGTGCTCAGTATCATCATTGCTCAGTATAATCAGTGCTCAGTATCATCAGTGCTCAGTATCAGTGCTCAGTATCATCAGTGCTCAGTTTAATCAGTGCTCAGTATCATCAGTGCTCAGTATAATCAGTGCTCAGTTTAATCAGTGCTCAGTACCAGTGCTCAGTATCATCAGTGCTCAGTATCATCAGTGCACAGTATCAGTGCTCAGTGTCATCAGTGCTCAGTATCATCAGTGCTCAGTATCATCAGTGCTCAGTTTAATCGGTGCTCAGTATCATCAGTGCTCAGTATAATCAGTGCTCAGTATAATCAGTGCTCAGTTTAATCAGTGCTTAGTATCAGTGCTCAGTATAATCAGTGCTCAGTATAATCAGTGCTCAGTTTAATCAGTGCTCAGTATCATCAGTGCTCAGTGTCATCAGTGCTCAATATAATCAGTGCTCAGTATCATCAGTGCTCAGTATCATCAGTGCTCAGTGTCATCAGTGCTCAGTATAATCAGTGCTCAGTATCATCAGTGCTCAGTATCATCAGTGCTCAGTATCATCAGTACTCAGTTTAATCGGTGCTCAGTATCATCAGTGCTCAGTATAATCAGTGCTCAGTTTAATCGGTGCTCAGTATCAGTGCTCAGTATAATCAGTGCTCAGTATCATCAGTGCTCAGTATCATCAGTGCTCAGTATCAGTGCTCAGTATCATCAGTGCTCAGTATCATCAGTGCTCAGTATCATCAGTGCTCAGTTTAATCGGTGCTCAGTATCATCAGTGCTCAGTTTAATCAGTGCTCAGTATCATCAGTGCTCAGTATCAGTGCTCAGTATCATCAGTGCTCAGTATCAGTAGTGCTCAGTATCAGTGCTCAGTATCATCAGTGCTCAGTATCAGTACTCAGTATCATCAGTGCTCAGTATCATCAGTGCTCAGTATCATCAGTGCTCAGTGTCATCAGTGCTCAGTATAATCAGTGCTCAGTATCATCAGTGCTCAGTATCATCAGTACTCAGTTTAATCGGTGCTCAGTATCATCAGTGCTCTGTATAATCAGTGCTCAGTTTAATCAGTGCTCAGTATCAGTGCTCAGTATCATCAGTGCTCAGTATCATTAGTGCTCAGTATCAGTGCTCAGTATCATCAGTGCTCAGTATCAGTGCTCAGTATTATGAGTGCTCAGTATCAGTGCTCAGTATCATCATTGCTCAGTATAATCAGTGCTCAGTATCATCAGTGCTCAGTATCAGTGCTCAGTATCATCAGTGCTCAGTTTAATCAGTGCTTAGTATCATCAGTGCTCAGTATAATCAGTGCTCAGTTTAATTAGTGCTCAGTATCAGTGCTCAGTATCATCAGTGATCAGTATCATCAGTGCTCAGTATCATCAGTGCTCAGTATCATCAGTGCTCAGTTTAATCGGTGCTCAGTATCATCAGTGCTCAGTATAATCAGTGCTCAGTATAACCAGTGCTCAGTTTAATCAGTGCTCAGTATCAGTGCTCAGTATAATCAGTGCTCAGTATAATCAGTGCTCAGTTTAATCAGTGCTCAGTATAATCAGTGCTCAGTGTCAGCAGTGCTCAGTATAATCAGTGCTCAGTATCATCAGTGCTCAGTATCATCAGTGCTCAGTGTCATCAGTGCTCATTATAATCATTGCTCAGTATCATCAGTGCTCAGTATCATCAGTGCTCAGTATCATCAGTACTCAGTTTAATCAGTGCTCAGTATCATCAGTGCTCAGTATAATCAGAGCTCAGTTTAATCAGTGCTCAGTATCAGTGCTCAGTATAATCCGTGCTCAGTATCATCAGTGCTCAGTATCATCAGTGCTCAGTATAATCGGTGCTCAGTATCATCAGTGCTCAGTATAATCAGTGCTCAGTATAATCAGTGCTTAGTATCAGTGCTCAGTATAATCAGTGCTCAGTATAATCAGTGCTCAGTTTAATCAGTGCTCAGCATCATCAGTGCTCAGTGTCATCAGTGCTCAGTATCATCAGTGCTCAGTATCATCAGTGCTCAGTGTCATCAGTGCTCAGTATAATCAGTGCTCAGTATCATCAGTGCTCAGTATCATCAGTGCTCAGTTTAATCGGTGCTCAGTATCATCAGTGCTCAGTATAATCAGTGCTCAGTTTAATCAGTGCTCAGTATAATCAGTGCTCAGTATCATCAGTGCTCAGTATCATCAGTGCTCAGTATCAGTGCTCAGTGTCATCAGTGCTCTGTATCATCAGTGCTCAGTATCATCAGTGCTCAGTATCATCAGTACTCAGTTTAATCGGTGCTCAGTATCATCAGTGCTCAGTTTAATCATTGCTCAGTATCATCAGTGCTCAGTATCATCAGTGCTCAGTATCAGTGCTCAGTATCATCAGTGCTCAGTATCAGTGCTCAGTATCATCAGTGCTCAGTATCAGTACTCAGTATCATCAGTGCTCAGTATCATCAGTGCTCAGTATCATCAGTGCTCAGTGTCATCAGTGCTCAGTATAATCAGTGCTCAGTATCATCAGTGCTCAGTATCATCAGTACTCAGTTTAATCGGTGCTCAGTATCATCAGTGCTCAGTATAATCAGTGCTCAGTTTAATCAGTGCTCAGTATCAGTGCTCAGTATAATCAGTGCTCAGTATCATCAGTGCTCAGTATCATCAGTGCTCAGTATCAGTGCTCAGTATCATCAGTGCTCAGTATCAGTGCTCAGTATTATGAGTGCTCAGTATCAGTGCTCAGTATCATCATTTCTCAGTATAATCAGTGCTCAGTATCATCAGTGCTAAGTATCAGTGCTCAGTATCATCAGTGCTCAGTTTAATCAGTGCTTAGTATCATCAGTGCTCAGTATAATCAGTGCTCAGTTTAATCAGTGCTCAGTATCAGTGCTTAGTATCATCAGTGCTCAGTATCATCAGTGCACAGTATCAGTGCTCAGTGTCATCAGTGCTCAGTATCATCAGTGCTCAGTATCATCAGTGCTCAGTTTAATCGGTGCTCAGTATCATCAGTGCTCAGTATAATCAGTGCTCAGTATAATCAGTGCTCAGTTTAATCAGTGCTCAGTATCAGTGCTCAGTATAATCAGTGCTCAGTATAATCAATGCTCAGTTTAATCAGTGCTCAGTATCATCAGTGCTCAGTGTCATCAGTGCTCAGTATAATCAGTGCTCAGCATAATCAGTGCTCAGTATCAATGCTAAGTATCATCGGTGCTCAGTATCAGTGCTCAGTGTCATCAGTGATCAGTATAATCAGTGCTCAGTATCATCAGTGCTCAGTGTCTAGTGGTGCTCAGTAATACTACATTACTAATGCTAGTACAGTGTCTTGTGCTGCATCTTGCTGCTGTAGGGTGCTGTGGTAGTGTCCTATCACTGTGCATAGGTGATCATCATTCCAGTAACAGTGGTATCTGGGGGGGGGGGGGGTGACAATTCCAAAGTGCTTTTGTGCTGCTCAGTAATACTAGTACAGTGTCTTGTGCTGCATCGTGCTGCTCAGTGTCAGTTCTCTGTAGTATCATCAGTACTCATTATCATCAGTGCTCAGTATCATCATTGCTCAGTATCATCAGTGCTCAGTATCAGTGCTCAGTATCATAAGTGCTCAGTATCAGTGCTCAGTATTATGAGTGCTCAGTATCAGTGCTCAGTATCATCATTGCTCAGTATAATCAGTGCTCAGTATCATCAGTGCTCAGTATCAGTGCTCAGTATCATCAGTGCTCAGTTTAATCAGTGCTCAGTATCATCAGTGCTCAGTATCATCAGTGCTCAGTATAATCAGTGCTCAGTTTAACCAGTGCTCAGTACCAGTGCTCAGTATCATCAGTGCTCAGTATCATCAGTGCACAGTATCAGTGCTCAGTGTCATCAGTGCTCAGTATCATCAGTGCTCAGTATCATCAGTGCTCAGTTTAATCGGTGCTCAGTATCATCAGTGCTCAGTATAATCAGTGCTCAGTATAATCAGTGCTCAGTTTAATCAGTGCTTAGTATCAGTGCTCAGTATAATCAGTGCTCAGTATAATCAGTGCTCAGTTTAATCAGTGCTCAGTATCATCAGTGCTCAGTGTCATCAGTGCTCAATATAATCAGTGCTCAGTATCATCAGTGCTCAGTATCATCAGTGCTCAGTGTCATCAGTGCTCAGTATAATCAGTGCTCAGTATCATCAGTGCTCAGTATCATCAGTGCTCAGTATCATCAGTACTCAGTTTAATCGGTGCTCAGTATCATCAGTGCTCAGTATAATCAGTGCTCAGTTTAATCAGTGCTCAGTATAATCAGTGCTCAGTATAATCAGTGCTCAGTATCAGTGCTCAGTATCATCAGTGCTCAGTATCAGTGCTCAGTATCATCAGTGCTCAGTATCATCAGTGCTCAGTTTAATCGGTGCTCAGTATCATCAGTGCTCAGTTTAATCAGTGCTCAGTATCAGTGCTCAGTATCATCAGTGCTCAGTATCATCAGTGCTCAGTATCATCAGTGCTCAGTATCAGTAGTGCTCAGTATCAGTGCTCAGTATCATCAGTGCTCAGTATCAGTACTCAGTATCATCAGTGCTCAGTATCATCAGTGCTCAGTATCATCAGTGCTCAGTGTCATCAGTGCTCAGTATAATCAGTGCTCAGTATCATCAGTGCTCAGTATCATCAGTACTCAGTTTAATCGGTGCTCAGTATCATCAGTGCTCAGTATAATCAGTGCTCAGTTTAATCAGTGCTCAGTATCAGTGCTCAGTATCATCAGTGCTCAGTATCATCAGTGCTCAGTATCAGTGCTCAGTATCATCAGTGCTCAGTATCAGTGCTCAGTATTATGAGTGCTCAGTATCAGTGCTCAGTATCATCATTGCTCAGTATAATCAGTGCTCAGTATCATCAGTGCTCAGTATCAGTGCTCAGTATCATCAGTGCTCAGTTTAATCAGTGCTTAGTATCATCAGTGCTCAGTATAATCAGTGCTCAGTTTAATCAGTGCTCAGTATCAGTGCTGAGTATCATCAGTGCTCAGTATCATCAGTGCTCAGTATCATCAGTGCTCAGTTTAATTGGTGCTCAGTATCATCAGTGCTCAGTATAATCAGTGCTCAGTATAATCAGTGCTCAGTTTAATCAGTGCTCAGTTTAATTAGTGCTCAGTATCAGTGCTCAGTATAATCAGTGCTCAGTATAATCAGTGCTCAGTTTAATCAGTGCTCAGTATAATCAGTGCTCAGTGTCATCAGTGCTCAGTATAATCAGTGCTCAGTATCATCAGTGCTCAGTATCATCAGTGCTCAGTGTCATCAGTGCTCAGTATAATCATTGCTCAGTATCATCAGTGCTCAGTATCATCAGTGCTCAGTATCATCAGTACTCAGTTTAATCAGTGCTCAGTATCATCAGTGCTCAGTATAATCAGAGCTCAGTTTAATCAGTGCTCAGTATCAGTGCTCAGTATAATCCGTGCTCAGTATCATCAGTGCTCAGTATAAACGCTGCTCAGTATCATCAGTGCTCAGTATAATCAGTGCTCAGTATAATCAGTGCTTAGTATCAGTGCTCAGTATAATCAGTGCTCAGTATAATCAGTGCTCAGTTTAATCAGTGCTCAGTATCATCAGTGCTCAGTGTCATCAGTGCTCAGTATAATCAGTGCTCAGTATCATCAGTGCTCAGTATCATCAGTGCTCAGTGTCATCAGTGCTCAGTATAATCAGTGCTCAGTATCATCAGTGCTCAGTATCATCAGTGCTCAGTTTAATCGGCGCTCAGTATCATCAGTGCTCAGTATAATCAGTGCTCAGTTTAATCAGTGCTCAGTATCAGTGCTCAGTATAATCAGTGCTCAGTATCATCAGTGCTCAGTATCATCAGTGCTCAGTATCAGTGCTCAGTGTCATCAGTGCTCTGTATCATCAGTGCTCAGTATCATCAGTGCTCAGTATCATCAGTACTCAGTTTAATCGGTGCTCAGTATCATCAGTGCTCAGTTTAATCATTGCTCAGTATCATCAGTGCTCAGTATCAGTGCTCAGTATCATCAGTGCTCAGTATCATCAGTGCTCAGTATCAGTAGTGCTCAGTATCAGTGCTCAGTATCATCAGTGCTCAGTATCAGTACTCAGTATCATCAGTGCTCATATCATCAGTGCTCAGTGTCATCAGTGCTCACTATAATCAGTGCTCAGTATCATCAGTGCTCAGGATCATCAGTACTCAGTTTAATCGGTGCTCAGTATCATCAGTGCTCAGTATAATCAGTGCTCAGTTTAATCAGTGCTCAGTATCAGTGCTCAGTATATCAGTGCTCAGTATCATCAGTGCTCAGTATCATCAGTGCTCAGTATCAGTGCTCAGTATCATCAGTGCTCAGTATCATCAGTGCTCAGTATCAGAGCTCAGTATTATGAGTGCTCAGTATCAGTGCTCAGTATCATCATTGCTCAGTATAATCAGTGCTCAGTATCATCAGTGCTAAGTATCAGTGCTCAGTATCATCAGTGCTCAGTTTAATCAGTGCTTAGTATCATCAGTGCTCAGTATAATCAGTGCTCAGTTTAATCAGTGCTCAGTATCAGTGCTCAGTATCATCAGTGCTCAGTATCATCAGTGCACAGTATCAGTGCTCAGTGTCATCAGTGCTCAGTATCATCAGTGCTCAGTATCATCAGTGCTCAGTTTAATCGGTGCTCAGTATCATCAGTGCTCAGTATAATCAGTGCTCAGTATAATCAGTGCTCAGTTTAATCAGTGCTCAGTATCAGTGCTCAGTATAATCAGTGCTCAGTATAATCAATGCTCAGTTTAATCAGTGCTCAGTATCATCAGTGCTCAGTGTCATCAGTGCTCAGTATAATCAGTGCTCAGCATAATCAGTGCTCAGTATCAATGCTAAGTATCATCGGTGCTCAGTATCAGTGCTCAGTGTCATCAGTGATCAGTATAATCAGTGCTCAGTATCATCAGTGCTCAGTGTCTAGTGGTGCTCAGTAATACTACATTACTAATGCTAGTACAGTGTCTTGTGCTGCATCTTGCTGCTGTAGGGTGCTGTGGTAGTGTCCTATCACTGTGCATAGGTCATCATCATTCCAGTAACAGTGGTATCTGGGGGGGGGGTGACAATTCCAAAGTGCTTTTGTGCTGCTCAGTAATACTAGTACAGTGTCTTGTGCTGCATCGTGCTGCTCAGTGTCAGTTCTCTGTAGTATCATCAGTACTCATTATCATCAGTGCTCAGTATCATCATTGCTCAGTATCATCAGTGCTCAGTATCAGTGCTCAGTATCATCAGTGCTCAGTATCAGTGCTCAGTATTATGAGTGCTCAGTATCAGTGCTCAGTATCATCATTGCTCAGTATAATCAGTGCTCAGTATCATCAGTGCTCAGTATCAGTGCTCAGTATCATCAGTGCTCAGTTTAATCAGTGCTCAGTATCATCAGTGCTCAGTATAATCAGTGCTCAGTTTAATCAGTGCTCAGTACCAGTGCTCAGTATCATCAGTGCTCAGTATCATCAGTGCACAGTATCAGTGCTCAGTGTCATCAGTGCTCAGTATCATCAGTGCTCAGTATCATCAGTGCTCAGTATCATCAGTGCTCAGTTTAATCGGTGCTCAGTATCATCAGTGCTCAGTATAATC
This sequence comes from Pseudophryne corroboree, assembly GCF_028390025.1. Classification (NCBI taxonomy): domain Eukaryota; kingdom Metazoa; phylum Chordata; class Amphibia; order Anura; family Myobatrachidae; genus Pseudophryne; species Pseudophryne corroboree. The sequence continues at coordinate 204,212,879 of NC_086450.1, read as the reverse complement.
AGTGCTCAGTATAATCAGTGCTCAGTTTAATCAGTGCTTAGTATCAGTGCTCAGTATAATCAGTGCTCAGTATAATCAGTGCTCAGTTTAATCAGTGCTCAGTATCATCAGTGCTCAGTGTCATCAGTGCTCAATATAATCAGTGCTCAGTATCATCAGTGCTCAGTATCATCAGTGCTCAGTGTCATCAGTGCTCAGTATAATCAGTGCTCAGTATCATCAGTGCTCAGTATCATCAGTACTCAGTTTAATCGGTGCTCAGTATCATCAGTGCTCAGTATAATCAGTGCTCAGTTTAATCAGTGCTCAGTATCAGTGCTCAGTATAATCAGTGCTCAGTATCATCAGTGCTCAGTATCATCAGTGCTCAGTATCAGTGCTCAGTATCATCAGTGCTCAGTATCGTCAGTGCTCAGTATCATCAGTGCTCAGTTTAATCGGTGCTCAGTATCATCAGTGCTCAGTTTAATCAGTGCTCAGTATCAGTGCTCAGTATCATCAGTGCTCAGTATCAGTGCTCAGTATCATCAGTGCTCAGTATCAGTAGTGCTCAGTATCAGTGCTCAGTATCATCAGTGCTCAGTATCAGTACTCAGTATCATCAGTGCTCAGTATCATCAGTGCTCAGTATCATCAGTGCTCAGTGTCATCAGTGCTCAGTATAATCAGTGCTCAGTATCATCAGTGCTCAGTATCATCAGTACTCAGTTTAATCGGTGCTCAGTATCATCAGTGCTCGGTATAATCAGTGCTCAGTTTAATCAGTGCTCAGTATCAGTGCTCAGTATCATCAGTGCTCAGTATCATCAGTGCTCAGTATCAGTGCTCAGTATCATCAGTGCTCAGTATCAGTGCTCAGTATTATGAGTGCTCAGTATCAGTGCTCAGTATCATCATTGCTCAGTATAATCAGTGCTCAGTATCATCAGTGCTCAGCATCAGTGCTCAGTATCATCAGTGCTCAGTTTAATCAGTGCTTAGTATCATCAGTGCTCAGTATAATCAGTGCTCAGTTTAATCAGTGCTCAGTATCAGTGCTCAGTATCATCAGTGCTCAGTATCATCAGTGCTCAGTATCATCAGTGCTCAGTTTAATCGGTGCTCAGTATCATCAGTGCTCAGTATAATCAGTGCTCAGTATAATCAGTGCTCAGTTTAATCAGTGCTCAGTATCAGTGCTCAGTATAATCAGTGCTCAGTATAATCAGTGCTCAGTTTAATCAGTGCTCAGTATAATCAGTGCTCAGTGTCATCAGTGCTCAGTATAATCAGTGCTCAGTATCATCAGTGCTCAGTATCATCAGTGCTCAGTGTCATCAGTGCTCAGTATAATCATTGCTCAGTATCATCAGTGCTCAGTATCATCAGTGCTCAGTATAATCAGTACTCAGTTTAATCAGTGCTCAGTATCATCAGTGCTCAGTATAATCAGAGCTCAGTTTAATCAGTGCTCAGTATCAGTGCTCAGTATAATCCGTGCTCAGTATCATCAGTGCTCAGTATCAGTGCTCAGTGTCCAGTGTCATCAGTGCTCAGTATCATCAGTGCTCAGTATCATCAGTGCTCAGTTTAATCGGTGCTCAGTATCATCAGTGCTCAGTATAATCAGTGCTCAGTTTAATCAGTGCTCAGTATCAGTGCTCAGTATCATCAGTGCTCAGTATCTGTACTCAGTATCATCAGTGCTCAGTATCATCAGTGCTCAGTATCATCAGTGCTCAGTGTCATCAGTGCTCAGTATAATCAGTGCTCAGTATCATCAGTGCTCAGTATCATCAGTACTCAGTTTAATCGGTGCTCAGTATCATCAGTGCTCAGTATAATCAGTGCTCAGTTTAATCAGTGCTCAGTATCAGTGCTCAGTATAATCAGTGCTCAGTATCATCAGTGCTCAGTATCAGTGCTCAGTGTCATCAGTGCTCAGTGTCATCAGTGCTCAGTATCATCAGTGCTCAGTATCATCAGTGCTCAGTTTAATCGGTGCTCAGTATCATCAGTGCTCAGTATAATCAGTGCTCAGTTTAATCAGTGCTCAGTATCAGTGCTCAGTATCATCAGTGCTCATTATCAGTGCTCAGTATCATCAGTGCTCAGTATCAATAGTGCTCAGTATCAGTGCTCAGTATCATCAGTGCTCAGTATCAGTGCTCAATATCAGCAGTGCTCAGTATCATCAGTGCTCAGTATAATCAGTGCTCAGTATAATCAGTGCTCAGAATAATCAGTGCTCAGTATCAATGTTCAGTATCATCAGTGCTCAGTATCAGTGCTCAGTATCATCAGTGATCAGTATAATCAGTGCTCAGTATCATCAGTGCTCAGTGTCAAGTGGTGCTCAGTAATACTACATTACTAATGCTAGTACAGTGTCTTGTGCTGCATCTTGCTGCTGTAGGGTGCTGTGGTAGTGTCCTATCACTGTGCATAGGTCATCATCATTCCAGTCACAGTGGTATCTGGGGGGTGACAATTCCAAAGTGCTTTTGTGCTGCTCAGTAATACTAGTACAGTGTCTTGTGCTGCATCGTGCTGCTCAGTGTCAGTTCTCCGTAGTATCATTAGTGCTTAGTATCATCAGTTCTCAGTATCATCAGTGCTCAGTATCATCAGTGCTCAGTATCAGTGCTCAGTATCATCAGTGCTCAGTATCATCAGTGCTCAGTATCAGTGCTCAGTATTATGAGTGCTCAGTTTCAGTGCTCAGTATCATCAGTGATCAGTATCATCAGTGTTCAGTATCATCAGTGCTCAGTATCTGTGCTCAGTATCATCAGTGCTCCGTATCATCAGTGCTCAGTTTAATCAGTGCTCAGTATCATCAGTGCTCAGTATAATCAGTGCTCAGTATCATCAGTGCTCAGTATCAGTGCTCAGTATCATCATTGCTCAGTATCATCAGTGCTCAGTATCATCATTGCTCAGTATTATCAGTGCTCAGTATCAGTGCTCAGTATCATCAGTGCTCAGTATCATCAGTGCTCAGTATCATCAGTGCTCAGTTTAATCAGTGCTCAGTATCATCAGTGCTATGTATCATCAGTGCTCAGTATCAGTGCTCAGTATCATCAGTGCTCAGTATCATCAGTGCTCAGTTTAATCAGTGCTCAGTATCATAAGTGCTCAGTATCATCAGTGCTCAGTATCAGTGCCCAGTATCATCAGTGCTCAGTATCATCAGTTCTCAGTACTCAGTATCATCAGTGCTCAGTATCATCAGCAAAGAACTGTGGCCCTCATTCCGAGTTGATCGGTCGCAAGGCGAATTTAGCAGAGTTACACACGCTAAGCCGCCGCCTACTGGGAGTGAATCTTAGCTTCTTAAAATTGCGACCGATGTATTCGCAATATTGCGATTACTAACTACTTAGCAGTTTCAGAGTAGCTCCAGACTTACTCTGCCTGTGCGATCAGTTCAGTGCTTGTCGTTCCTGGTTGACGTCACAAACACACCCAGCGTTCGCCCAGGCACTCCCACCGTTTCTCCGGCCACTCCTGCGTTTTTTCCGGAAACGGTAGCGTTTTCAGCCACACGCCCCTGAAACGCCGTGTTTCCGCCCAGTAACACCCATTTCCTGTCAATCACATTACGTTCGCCGGAGCGATGAAAAAGCCGTGAGTAAAATTACTTTCAACATAGCAAAGTTACTTGGCGCAGTCGCAGTGCGAACATTGCGCATGCGTACTAAGCGAATTTTCATTGCGATGCGATGAAAAATACCGAGCGAACAACTCGGAATGAGGGCCTGTGTGTTATTCTAAATCACAAATCCCCAAGGAAAGTCCAATTGTGTCGGTTGCAATGCCTGACCTTCCCAACACTGGACGGGAAGAGGTGGCTCCATCCACCATTTGCACGCCCCCTGCAAGTGCTGGAAGGAGCACCCACAGTCTAGTTCCTGATATTCAAATTGAAGATGTCACTTTTGAAGTACACCAGGATGAGGATATGGGTGAGGAGGAAATTGACGAGGAGGATTCTGATGGTGAGGTGGTTTGTTTAAGTCAGGCACCCGAGGAGACACCTGTTGTCAGTGGGATGAATAAGGCCATTGACATGCCTGGTCAAAATACAAAAAAAAAATCACCTCTTTGGTGCGGAATTATTTACACAGAATGCGGACAACATGTGTCAAGCCGTGTGTTGCCTTTGTCAAGCTGTAATAAGTAGGGGTAAGGACGTTAACCACCTAGGAACATCCTCCCTTATATGTCACCTGGAGCGCATTCATCAGTAGTCATTGACAAGTTTAAAAACTTTGGGTAACAGCAGAAGCAGTCCACTGACAACTAAATCCCTTCTTCCTCTTGTACCCAAGCTCCTACAAACCACACCATCAACTCCCTCAATGTCAATTTCCTCCTCAGACAGGAACGCCATTAGTCCTGCAGGCCATGTCACTGGAAAGTCTGACGAGTCCTCTCCTAACTGGGATTCCTCCGATGAATCCTTGAGTGTAACGCCTACTGCTGTTATTGCTGCTGGGAGTTGATTGTCATCCCAGAGGGGAAGTTGGAAGACCACTTGTACTACTTCCAGTAAGCAATTGACTGTCCAACAGTCCTTTGCGAGGAAGATGAAATATCACAGCAGTCATCCTGTTGCAAAGCGGATAACTCAGGCTTTGACAACTATGTTGGTGTTAGACGTGCGTCCGGTATCCACCGTTAGTTTACAGGGACTTAGAGAATTGCTTGAGTTAGGGTGCCCCAGTACCAAATCCCATCTAGGTTCCACTTCTCTAGGCAGGCGATACCGAGAATGTCACAAAACCACAACAATTAACTGCTAAACAGCGCCTATGTAATATGGCAAATAGACGGTTTAAACCTTCCTAATTAAGAACAGCTCCTGAGATACTGCGCGTGCCGAGAACACTATGTGGAGTGGACAAGGAACAATGAAACAAAAAACAACGGCTGCGCTGTGTGTCAGGAGATGCTATATATAAAGAGAGCTGACATGTGGATAATTAACAATATTTAATATAATTAAAAAAAGCAATAAATGAACATATATGAACCAATCACAATGAAAAGAACACACCTTGTAAGCTCAGAATATTAATATGCTCTATGAGAACGTTATAGATAGATTCAGGACACAATAATGATGAGTGTCCGTTTTTCATAGGCTAAATAGCCATAACATGGATTAATAGCCGGTGAATTGAGCACAGAAAGTTCCAAGAGTCTAAGTGCTTGCAGCAGTTGGATATTAAACGTAGACGGTTTTACCTCTCCAGTGGGCTGGGTGAGAGTCGGGCGTCCCCGACTATCCGTCCTGCAGTGCCCACGTCCACACAGCGGCGGGGAGGAATGAAGATCGCTTGAAGAAATGACTGGCTGTAGAGACGTGACGTCCAGCGGTCGCTCTCAGCAAATTTGTCAGCCAGATAGGAAACCGTTCTCGTCCGTGCAAGTAACACCTGTGACTATCTGAGCAAGGTGTGTAGGAGGGCGGGGTCTGACGCGTTTCGTCACATACCATGTGACTTTTTCAAAGATGTAGTCCTGCCTCCCAGGGTGTCCGTATTTCTAGTCTGATAAACATTGATGCAATACATCTGTCTGATGGCTAATTGATCACACAGCGCAGCCGTTGTTTTTTGTTTGATACCGAGAATGTACACAGACGTCAGAAAGAGTGTCCTCAGTGTCCTAAAAAATGCAGTTGTACCCACTGTCCACTTAACCACGGACATGTGGACAAGTGGGGCAGGGCAGACTAAGGACTATATGACTGTGACAGCCCACTGGGTAGATATATTGCCTCCCGCAGCAACAACAGCGGCGGCACCAGTAGCAGCATCTCGCAAACGCCAACTCATTCCTAGGCAGGCTACGCTTTGTATCACCGCTTTCCATAAGAGGCACACAGGTGACAACCTCTTACGGAAACTGAGGAACATCATCGCAAATTGGCTTACCCCAATTGGACTCTCCTGGGGATTTGTGATATCGGACAATGCCACCAATATTGTGCGTGCATTACATGTGGGCAAATTCCAGCACATCCCATGTTTTGCACATACAATAAATTTGGGGGTGCATAATTTTTTTTAAAACGACAGGGGCATGCAGGATATGCTGTTGGTGGCCCGAAGAATTGCGGGCCACTTTCGGCATTCAGCCACTGCGTGCCGAAGACTGGAGCACCAGCAAACACTCATGAACATGCCTTGCCATCAGCTGAAGCAAGAGGTGGTAACGTGGTGGAATTCAATCCTCTATATGCTTCAGAGGATGGAGGAGCAGCAAAAGGCCATTCAAGCCTATACATCTGCCTACGATATAGGCAAAGGAGGGGGAATGCACCTGACTCAAGCGCAGTGGAGAATGATTTCAACGTTGTGCAAGGTTCTGCAACCCTTTGAACTTGCCACACGTGAAGTCAGTTCAGACACTGCCAGCCTAAGTCAAGTCATTCCCCTTATCAGGCTTTTGCAGAAGCAGCTGGAGAGATTGAAGGAGGAGCTAAAATGGAGCAATTCCGCTAGGCATGTGGGACTTGTGGATGGAGTCCTTCATTCGCTTAACCAAGATTCACGGGTGGTCAATCTGTTGAAATCAGAGCACTACATTTTGGCCACCATGCTCGATCCTAGGTTTAAAGCCTACGTTGTATCTCTCTTTCCAGCAGACACAAGTCTGCAGATGTTCAAAGACCTGCTGGTGAGACACTTGTCAAGTCAAGCGGAACGTGACCCGCCAACAGCTCCTCCTTCATTTTTTACCGCCACTGGAGCTGCAAGGAAAAGGATAAAATTTCCAAAACCACCCACTGGAGGTGATGCAGGGCAGTCATGTACAAGTGCTGACATCTGGTCCGGTCTGAAGGACCTGCCAACGATTACTGACATGTCGTCTACTGTCAATGCATATGATTCTGTCTCTATTGAAAGAATGGTGGAGGGTTATATGAGTGACAGCATCACTGTAGGCATGTCAGACAGTCCGTACGTATACTGGCAGTAAAAAGAGGCAATTTGGAGGCCCTTGCACAAACTGGCTTTATTTTACCTAAGTTGACCCCTCCCGCCCCTCCAGTGTGTACTCCAAAACAGTGTTTAGTGCAGCCGGTCACCTTGTCAGCGATCGGCGTAGGAGGTTACTTCCAGAAAATGTGGAGAAGATGATGTTCATCAAAATTAATTATAAATTCCTCCGTGGAGACATTTACCAGCAATTGCCTCCAGAAAGTACACAGGGACCTGTGATGGTGGATTCCATTGGGGACAAAATAATACTCTGTGAGGAGGAGCATGTACACAGTGAAAGGGTTGAGGAATCGGACGATGAGGATGAGGTGGACATCTTGCCTCTGTAGAGCCAGTTTGTGCAAGGAGTGATTGATTGCTTCTTTTTTGGTGGGGGCCCAAACCAACCAGTCATTTCAGCCACAGTCGTGTGGCAGACCCTGTCGCTGAAATGATTGGTTTGTTAAAGTGTGCATGTCCTGTTTTTACAACATAAGGGTGGGTGGGAGGGCCCAAGGACAATTCCATCTTGCACCTCTTTTTTTATTTATCTTTGCATCATGTGCTGTTTGGGGACTATTTTTTTAAGTGCCATCCTGTCTGATACTGCAGTGCCAGTCCTAGATGGGCCAGATGTTAGTGCCGCCCACTTGGGTCGCTTAGCTTAGTCATCCAGCGACCTCCGTGCAAATTTTAGGATTAAAAATAATATTGTGAGGTGTGAGGTGTTCAGAATAGACTGGAAATGAGTGGAAATTATGGTTATTGAGGTTAATAATACTATAGGATCAAAATTACCCCCAAATTCTATGATTTATGCTGTTTTTGAGGGTTTTTTTTTATAAAAAACACCCGAATCCAAAACGCATCCGAATCCGACAAAATCCGAAAGGGTGGATTTGCCAAAACGTGTCTGAATCCAAAACACGACCGCGGAACCGAATCCAAAACCAAAACACAAAACACGAAAAATGCCCGCTGCACATCTCTATTTATAACCGATGTAACATACAGTGTTATACTGAAAAATGTTAGCACAATTGTGACTTAATTAATATAGTAATGTACAGTACCTAAATACTGTACAGTACAGTATGTAGCAAAGACAAATCACATTTCTTCATATTGGTGCTTATTAGAATTCATGTTACTCTAAATGAGCAAAGGTACTGTATACAATACTAGTTCTGTATGAGAAACTAATGTCCAAGATTCTTGAGGGTGCATAGCCCCTCTGAGTTTGGGAGCCTGGTACAAGCATACCCCTTTGTCCTTGCTGTTGCCAGACCTGGCTGCTGTGTCCACCAGTGACTGACATCACAATACATGTTCGCTGAGTTGTGACATCATGCATGACACATTGTTCCAGCCAGGGGGAGATAGGTCATAGGCCTAGCCAGGAAAAATCCCGGTAGGCTGATTTGTCTGTGTGGCCTGTTGTAGGTTTTGCCATGTGGCCCCAGCCCACATATGACAGGAGGCCCACCCACCACACTCAGTACACTGCATTGTTCCCATTCATGGCTTCACGGTATGTTATACTGTGCCTCTTGTGCTGCTCATGTTGGAACACTTCTAGACAAAAGTACAGGTCCACTTTTATTTTCCAATCTGCCCCTCAGACACACCGGCAGCAAAAGCTGCATTTCCATACAATCAGGCCCTATAAGGCAATTATCCATTGTCAGGATGGCCGAATTATTGTTGTTAGTGTTTTTCCCCAAAAAATAAAGTATACTGTACAGTAATCTACAATAAAGCTACTGTATATAAGTCATTATCAAGATACTGTACAGTCTTACTGTAAAGGTGTGATACAGTACATTACTATACACAGCAACCTCAGGAGTTAATGTACTGTAATTTAGAAATAATGTACTGTCTCCCTGAGCTTGCAGTACAGTACTGTACCCAGAAAGACTAAAAATCTGAATATAGTACTGTAAGTACTGTTCTGTAGTTTGGAGCAGAGAATGGAAAGGGGGGGGGGGGGGCTAGGATCAAATAAGGTTTGAGCTAAAAATATTGTAAAAAAAAGGGTCATACTAGATGGACACAATGGTTCTTATCTGCCATCAAATTCTAGTGTATGTTTCTACAGTACAGTACAGTATGTTTCTATGTTTAATAACACTTCTCCCCCATAACGACACATCATACTGTACATTTACCCCCATGTACCATACCGTACTGTATAATGGAATATTTATTGAAAAAGCATCAATATAAATGTAAAAAAAGTCTTTATTAACATATCAGATTTCATGTACTGTACTGATCAAAAATGTACAGTACTCTATTATTCAGGACTTATAAAACTGTAAAGAACTGTTCATACACATCAATAACAGTACTACTGTATGGTATAATGTATAATATTGTACATTAGCTTAAGCAATATTCAGACAAAGGCAATTTTATAAACATTTTTAATAATGCATTGATTACAATTTTATACAGAAAATACAGTACAGAACTACATATTTGTGGCTTGACCATTTCTTTCAACTATAACAGGTAATACTTTATACAGGTGAATTATATAATTATTACAATGTTCAGGTGTGAGTACTTCAAGCCAAAATTTTTGGATCCCATCCAACAGCTGCTATTTTGTTGTTGGCTTTGCAACACTCCTAATGTATCTCTTCAGTTGAGCCCATACTAATTCAAATGGATTCATGTCCGGTGATCTAAAAAAAAACAGTACAGAAAGAAATGTTTGTTGATTAACGAAGTTAAAAAGAGAAAATAAAACATACAATATTGTACTGTTCATTGAACCAAAAAAGACATTTAAAGTACTTAAGTGCTATCCAAAATGTTACTTGTTCAGTATTAAAACAATACTCAAATACTCACTCTGGTGGTGTGCATTCCCAATTGATACCTTTCTCTTCCATAAATTTGTTTAGGTTCATTGTCTTGGAATATCCTGTGATGAGATGGGTAATATTTACTCACGAATTGCACCATACAACCCTCTACTATTTTTTCTTGGAAGAATTGCTTATCCATGATCCCTACAAAAATAAGAAAATGTTGTTCATTAATAAGCAACTCATTTTATTGTGCATTTACATGTATTGTACAGTACAGCATGAATTTTTAAAAAACACAGGCACAGAATAAAGTACATTACCTTTGAAAAATAATAGGGGACCAGCTCCTAATCGTGATATGCCTCCCCATACATGAACCTTCAATGGATGCTTTGGGCGTGGCTTTAATGAGATATGGTGACGTTTCCGGTATGACATTCTGGAGAACCTCTCAAGAGCAACAGACGATTCATCTGTGAAAATGACATCATGAAATGTTTCACCACTCTCAATCCATTGCCATGCCTGTTCAGCTCTCTTTTCTTTATTCACATCTCTTATCATGGGATTACAGTATATACAGTAGACTGTATGTACAGTACACTACACTGTATACATACTGGATACATTATACTGTATATACATTACAGTACACAGTACTATATATATATATATATATATATATATATATACTGTATAGAGGGTATACACAATACAGTATATACTGTACTATATACAGTATACAGTATACTATATATATATATATATATATATATATACATACATACACAGTATATACACTATTTATCAACAGTCAGGTGGCACTCAGATGAATAAACAGGCAACATGCAGTTGTAAATGCAAAGTTTCGAAGCAGTTTGCTTCGACCTGATGACAAAGTAAACTGCTTCGAAACGTTGAATTTACAACTGCCTGTTGCCTGTTTATTCGGGTTCACTACGGCTGGCCGGCGGTCGGGCTCCCGGCGACCAGCATCCCGGCGCCGGGAGCCCGACCGCCGGCTTACCGACAGCTTGGCGAGCGCAAATGAGCCCCTTGCGGGCTCGCTGCGCTCGCCACGCTACGGGCACGGTGGCGCGCTACGCGCGCCACACTATTTTATTCTCCCTCTATGGGGGTCGTGGACCCCCACGAGGGAAAATAATTGTCGGTATGCCGGCTGTCGGGCTCCCGGCGCCGGTATACTGAGCGCCGGGAGCCCGACCGCCGGCAAACAGAAGACCACCCGTTTATTCATCTGTGTGCTGCCTGACTGTTGGTATAGATTGGACACGCTGTGTTACCTACTGTAGGAAGGGACCAGCTACGAAGGCACCAGCTACTGTATCTGATTGTTAGGAACACTGCTTGAAACACACATTTATATATATATATATATATATATATATATATATATATATATAGTGTATATATATATATATATATATACACACACACACACACACACACTCACTCACTCACATATATATATATAACATGCAGTACTTATGAGACCAATTCGTAAATTGTATTAATTAATAAATATCATCTTTCCTCAATTAAGAGTTATTTAAACATTTGAAGAGCATTTTGGCTGCTACTCTGAGCTAATAATTTGTATGCCACTAATGTCTGACAGATATACATTTCATCAGGTGCACCCATTACAAGATTAGGATACTTTTCAATATATCAGCTGTTAAAATATTATTATACAAATTATCTCCAAATAGAAAATAAAATGCTTGTGCTGATGAATTATCAGGATAGCCTCAGCTCGCATGATTTGCAGCTTTCTGGGCTGAAGTCCATAAAAGTTATATTAAAATAGAATCTTATCTTCTTGATCATTAGCTGTGTTCACATACGCCAAATACTGTATCTCCGAAACACATGCAGGCAGATGAGAGACAATTGTCTTTAGAAAGTCAGCATACTGTGTGTATGGTTTATAATTCTGAACATACTGTACCTTAACTTTTATCTTTTATTTTTTTGTCTTTGTGAGGTTGCAGATTTTAGGATTATACTATAACTATATTATGGGGATCTCTGCAAAAATTTATAGATATTGCATCTTTTATACTGAGACCTTATAGAAATATTTTAAAAGTCACAATGGAAAAAAAAGTAATAATGTTTAATGTTAATGCAGTGATTGTGTCATACTCAAATACATGATCCCATAGTGATTTCCACAACTAAACCCACCATGAGGAGCTCTTATACATGAGATAAATGGCAGCAAAATGTCATAGAAACAGACCAGATCTCAGGGCAGTGGTGGAACTAGAGAATGGTGGACCCAGGTGCAACAATACGCATTGAATCCCTCTCCCATATTAAAAATAGGAACAGCGCAAGCCACCAAAAAAAACTGTTAATGGGTGACTGAGGCAGGGGTGACAGGAAGATAGTGGGGTAACTGTGGCAGGGGTGACAGGTAGAGAGTGGCTGGCTGAGGCGGGGATGACAGGGAGATAGTAGGAAACTGAGGCAGGGGTGACAAGGAGATAGTGGCGACTGAGGCAGGGGTGACAGGTAGAGAGTAGGTGTCTGAGGCGGGGTGACAGGTAGAGAGTGGCTGGCTGAGGCGGGGATGACAGGGAGGTAGTAGGAAACTGAGGCAGGGGTGACAAGGAGATAGTGGTGACTGAGGCAGGGGTGACAGGTAGAGAGCAGGTGACTGAGGCGGGGTGACAGGTAGAGAGTGGGTGACTGAGGTGGGGGTAACAGGGATAGAGTGGGTGACTGAGGCAGGGGTGAAAGGGAGAGAGGGGGTGACTGAGGCAGGGGTGACAAGGAGATAGTGGGTGACTGAAGTGGGGGTGACTGGGAGAGAGTGGATTACTGACGCAGGGGTAACAGGGAGATAGTGGGTAACTGAGACAGGGGTGACTGGGAGAGAGTGGGTGACTGAGGCAGGGGTGTAGTATGGTATGCCGGCGGCCGGGCTCCTGGCAACCAGCATACCGGCGCCGGGAGCCCGACCGCCGGCTTACCGACAGTATGGCGAGCGCAAATGAGCCCCTTGTGGGCCTGCTGCGCTTGCCACGCTGTGGGCACGGTGGCGCGCTATGCACGCCACGCTATTTTATTCTCCCTCCAGGGGGGTTGTGGACCCCCACGAGGGAGAATAAGTGTCGGTATGCCGGCTGTCGGGATTCCGGCGCCGGTATACTGTGCGTCGGGATCTCGACAGCCGACATACTGAAGACCACCCCTGAGGCAGGGGTGACTGGGAGAGAGTGGGTGATTGAGGCAGGGGTGACTGGGAGAGAGTTGTTGACTGAGGCAGGGGTGACTGGGAGAGAGTGGGTGACTGAAGTAGGGGTGACAGGGAGAGAGTGGGTGACTGGAAGATTGCAGAAGGACGGCGCCTGTAGCGTGTGGTTTCTCTCCTCGGTCCCCACTCACCTCACCCTGCAGTCCGGGCTCTCTCTGTGGGCAGTGCAGTCGGGATGAGAAGCAGCGGCGGGGCCCTCCACGTGTGGCGCTCTACGCGTTCAGGCCAGCCCTGTATATACAGACACATAGTAAAGTACACAAACAGAAAAACACATATATACACACACAGCCATAGCAAAACACACACACAATTGTACGGCAGGATTACTGTAATTATATGTCAGGATTACTGGAATTATACGGCAGGATCACAGCCATTATACGGCAGGATTACTGGAATTATACGGCAGGATCACTGGAATTATACAGCAGGATTACTGGAATTATACAGCAGGATTACTGTAATTATACGGCAGGATCACTGGACATACACGGCAGTACCACTGGACATATACGGCAGCACAGGGACACCACCACTGGACTGATGCAGGACAACACAGCACCACTGCAATGGACTGGACTTATACAGCAGCACTGGACATATGGCAGCAGAGGACATCACCACTGTGACTGAACTGATGCAGCACAACACTGCACCCTATACGGCAGCACTGGACATATGGCAGCAGAGGACAACACTGTGACTGGTCACTGGACTGACTGAAGCACAGGACACTACCACTGGTCTGATGCAGGACAACACAGCAACACTGTAAGGGACTTATTATACAGCAGCATTGGACATATGGCAGCAGAGGACACAACCACTGTGACAAGACAGATGCAGCACAAGACACGGATACTGAGGACACAGAGAACGGAGACACGTACTCTCTCTACAATCTCCAATATCGGAGTGAAAATGGTGGCAACGCATGGGTCCTTATATGGTGGCAATGCACGGGTCCTCGCGAGAATTCAACAGCGGGATGATGACGTTTTGCCTCGTTCTGGCATGGAAAACCCAAGCCTGACTCAAAACCGGGCTCGTGATGGGAGGTCCGGTAGGGATCTGTTCTCTGACAACCGAACCCGCTCATCTCTAACACACACACACACACACACACACACACACACACACACACACACACACACACACACACAGCAAAACACAAACACACAAACACACCCATAGCAAAACACACAGCAAAACACACACGCCCATAGCATAACACACCCATAGCAAAACACACAAACACACAGGAGTGTATCTAGGGGACCGAGTGCCCCTGGCAAAGTATCGGACTGGCACCCCCCCCCCTCCCCTTCCCCTGCCATATTCTCCCTTGTCTATGTGTGACAAACCAGGTAAGTATCGGGTTTGGACGGATATGATGATTGGTTGAGTTACCTTTTTATTCCTGCCGCCTGGACCTTTAGCAGTATAGAACTTTGCTGAGAGGTGTGTCGGACAACTCCTAAGAAATAACCGTTGCCTTTAGTTGCTTAGAATTAATTTCAATTTATTGATATAGCAATGGTGCTTAAGAAATTCCTGGTAAGTTAAATAAGTATTAATTCGATAAACCATCACAATACGGTTTCATTGTCAACAGAATAATTAACTTTACAGTTAGTAACCGTGTTTATTACACTACTCCGTGCTGTCAATTCCGCCTGTAAATAAATGGATACCCAACTTTCTCTAATAACATGCCGGTTATAAGTGAATACAAGCATAAAACATTTGGTAAAACTCTAACAGACCAGTATTGCTGGTTAAATGTACGTACTACAACTTTGTAAGATTAGTACATGTATCACATCCCCGATACTCCCCAAGTCTGACTTCAATATGCAGTTCAATTGGGTACTACTTTTATCATGTTAATTGAACTTGTCCTTAAAGATGGACGAATACAGTTACCACTCTAATATGGGTGACGTCCCTCAGTGGATCTATCACAATTAATTCCCGTCCAAGCTATAGTCTCTCGTTCAGAATTTACTGTTGAGATCTGTAAAACGCCCTGTTACTCTAAATGACTGTGAGTGCCTTAATAAAGGTATTTATTAGTCACTCCATTACCAAGTCACTGGTATTCCTCTCTCACTGGGTGGACATGCACATCTATGTAACTTGACGGATTCAGTTCATTCTCCTGACTTTAGGACGTATTACACTGACTCCCTCTCTTTGTTGTTAGCATAGTAGGGTAGCAGAGGCTTGATTCCTGACGGAAATGTGATAGCTCTTAACTGCGATACGATCTTCTCTCCTATCGATGCTTACTAGTTGTGTCGATTGCTGCCTCCGGACTACTATATGAACGTGTTGAATCAATGCTGAATTACACTGCAGTGTGTCTTTTACTACTTTTCAGTCTGTTTAATAAGTGCACTTATTGCTATTTGCAGGTAGCTTGACTCTCTGTGTGGTGTGCCTGCGTGGAGTTGTAGGATTAATACAGTTAAGGTACCTTTCCTATACTCTCAGCTGTGGCTGACTCTTTGTTTCTTTTTATTATAGATGGCTCCGCCTCCCTGGCCGTCACTCACCAACAGGCCGCTCCTCTCCTCTCCCTCCGGATCTCTGCGTCACTGCCAGCCGCCTCAGCTCAGCTCCTCACCACCGCCGCTGGAGGCTTGCGTCCCGGGTCCCGCCGGCGTGGATTTTCCGCTCACTGCTGCCGAGGGAGAGCTCACATCGCTACTGCTGCTGGGTGCCAAACACCGGGTGAGAGTCGCTGATCGCGAAGGGAGACCAAACCCTGTCCTCAAGCTCCGTAGCCTTACAGCGCTTCCCCTGCTTCGTTAGCTCAGACCCTCTCTCTTCCGTTGCTCAACTGCCAACTGACCAGTCCTCACTCCCCTTCACCTCCTTTCCCCGAGTCCCCGTATCCTTCCGCCGGGACCCAACAGTTTTATTCTTGTGCAGGGCCAGTCTCTCTCCATATCCCCCATGTGCGGGTCCCCCCAGACTATTGTTCATGCAGCACAGATTTTTAGATACAATAAATTCAATACAATAAATACAATAAATTTAGATACAATAAATTCACTGCCCAGTGGGTGACAACAATACCACTATATTTACTACCGTGGTGCACAATTATCATCTTCACGGCAGTGGGGCTCCACATATGCTGTACACCCAGTCTCCATGCTGTACAGTAATGTAGGGGTGTGAACTGGCTACAGCTGGCTGCACTCACCAGCTAGCATCTGCACCATGAAGACTATTGTTGCTGCCTACTCCAGGATGCTGTGGAGTGAGCCCTGGCTGTGGTGGCAGAGAGGGGTTGGCAGATGGTGGGGTACAGGGCTTAAAGTGGTCCAGGAGAAGTGGTGGAACTCACCTCTCCTGCTTAGCGCGCCGAAGGCGCGCGCGCTCCCGACAAGGGTGTGGCCTCATTAAAATGGGTGTGGTCTCATTAAAATGGGCGTGGAGTCATCTGATCTCATCACGGCCACCACAGGAAAAAAAAAAGTCCCATTTTACACATTACGGCAGGCAAGAGTCCCCATTTTAAACAGTACGGCAGGCAAGAGTCTCCATTTTACACAGTACGGCAGGCAAGTGTCCCCATTTTACACAGTACGGCAGGCACGTGTCCCCATTTTACACAGTACGGAAAGCTCGTGTCCCCATTTTACACAGTACGGCAGGCACGTGTCCCCATTTTACACAGTACGGCAGGCACGTGTCCCCATTTTACACATTACGGCAGGCACGTGTCCCCATTTTACACATTACGGCAGGCACGTGTCCCCATTTTACACATTACTGCAGGCAAGTGTCCTCATTTTACACATTACTGCAGGCAAGTGTCCTCATTTTACACATTACGGCAGGCAAGTGTCCTCATTTTACACATTACGGCAGGCAAGTGTCCTCATTTTACACAGTACGGCAGGCAAGTGTCCTCATTTTACACAGTGTGGCAGGCACGTGTCCTCATTTTACACATTACGGCAGGCAAGTGTCCTCATTTTACACATTATGGCAGGCAAGAGTCCCCATTTTACACAGTACGGCAGGCAAGTGTCCCCAATTTACACAGTGTGGCAGGCAAGTGTCCCCAATTTACACAGTGTGGCAGGCAAGGGTCCCCATTTTACACAGTCCGACAGGCAAGTGTCCTCATTTTACACATGATGGCAGGCACGTGTCCTCATTTTACACATTATGGCAGGCAAGAGTCCCCATTTTACACAGTACGGCAGGCAAGTGTCCCCAATTTACACAGTGTGGCAGGCAAGTGTCCCCATTTTACACAGTACGGCAGGCACGTGTCCTCATTTTACACAGTACGGCAGGCACGTGTCCCCATTTTACACAGTACGGCAGGAAAGTGTCCTCATTTTACACATTACGCAGGCAAGTGTCACCATTTTAAGCAGTATGGCAGCCACATGTCCCCATTTTACACAGTACGGCAGGCACGTGTCCCCATTTTACACAGTACGACAGGCACGTGTCCCCATTTTACACAGTACGACAGGCACGTGTCCCCATTTTACACAGTACGGCAGGCACGTGTCCCCATTTTACACATTACGGCAGGCACGTGTCCCCATTTTACACATTACGGCAGGCACGTGTCCCCATTTTACACATTACTGCAGGCAAGTGTCCTCATTTTACACATTACGGCAGGCAAGTGTCCTCATTTTACACAGTACGGCAGGCAAGTGTCCTCATTTTACACAGTGTGGCAGGCACGTGTCCTCATTTTACACATTACGGCAGGCAAGTGTCCTCATTTTACACATTATGGCAGGCAAGAGTCCCCATTTTACACAGTACGGCAGGCAAGTGTCCCCAATTTACACAGTGTGGCAGGCAAGTGTCCCCAATTTACACAGTGTGGCAGGCAAGTGTCCCCATTTTACACAGTCCGACAGGCAAGTGTCCTCATTTTACACATGATGGCAGGCACGTGTCCTCATTTTACACATTATGGCAGGCAAGAGTCCCCATTTTACACAGTACGGCAGGCAAGTGTCCCCAATTTACACAGTGTGGCAGGCAAGTGTCCCCATTTTACACAGTACGGCAGGCACGTGTCCTCATTTTACACAGTACGGCAGGCACGTGTCCCCATTTTACACAGTACGGCAGGAAAGTGTCCTCATTTTACACATTACGCAGGCAAGTGTCACCATTTTAAGCAGTATGGCAGCCACATGTCCCCATTTTACACAGTACGGCAGGCAAGTGTCCCCATTTTACACAGTCCGACAGGCAAGTGTCCTCATTTTACACATGATGGCAGGCACGTGTCCTCATTTTACACATTATGGCAGGCAAGAGTCCCCATTTTACACAGTACGGCAGGCAAGTGTCCCCAATTTACACAGTGTGGCAGGCAAGTGTCCCCATTTTACACAGTACGGCAGGCACGTGTCCTCATTTTACACAGTACGGCAGGCACGTGTCCCCATTTTACACAGTACGGCAGGAAAGTGTCCTCATTTTACACATTACGCAGGCAAGTGTCACCATTTTAAGCAGTATGGCAGCCACATGTCCCCATTTTACACAGTACGGCAGGCACGTGTCCCCATTTTACACAGTCCGACAGGCACGTGTCCTCATTTTACACAGTCCGACAGGCACGTGTCCCCATTTTACACAGTACGACAGGCACGTGTCCCCATTTTACACATTATGGCAGGCAAGTGTCCCCAATTTACACAGTGTGGCAGGTAAGTGTCCCCATTTTACACAGTGTGGCAGGTAAGTGTCCCCATTTTACACAGTGTGGCAGGTAAGTGTCCCCATCTTAGACAGTACGACAGGCACGTGTCCCCATTTTACACAGTACGACAGGCACGTGTCCCCATTTTACACAGTACGACAGGCACGTGTCCCCATTTTACACAGTGTGGCAGGCAAGTGTCAAGTGGGGGGGAAGAGAGAGGGAGGGGGGGGAAGGAAGGGACAACTTACATATGAAGAGGATCTTCACGCTCTTCGGGTCGGGCCACCTCTTCTTCTTCGCGCCGGCCGCCTTCTCCTTCCAGCTCCCCCTCCTCCTACTGAGTACTCCTGCTTGGGGGGCGGAGTTTCGCGTCATTCCGCGAAACTCCGCCCCCCGAGCAGGAGTACTCGGGAGGAGGAGGAGGGGGGGGGGAAACAGGGACCAGCAAAGTGCCAAGAAACGGCACTGCCTGGGAGACTATTGAACAGTACTGTCTCACGGACCGGCTGCCATTGAAGAGAAGCAAGGCACTTTGAATCTGGCACCATTCACGGCTCCCGGACCACCAGCTAATGAGAAGCTGCCACTTGGCAGCTTCTCATTGGCTGGCGGTCCGGGAGCCGTGATAGGCTCACGCCAGATTTTAATAAAGCCGCCTGACTCCGCCCCCTGTATTACTCCGCCCCCCCTGCATTACTGGCCACCTACGTGCCTGACTCCGCCTCCCCCTGCATTACTGGCTGCCGAAGGGACCGATTCCATACGTCCCCCACCGTATTACTGGCTGCTGAAGTTGCCCGACTCCACCCCTTCTCTCTCTGCTTATTATGAGACTATCCTAACTGCTTACGGCTGCTATCAGCGCCCGCAGCAGCAGAGTAAGCAGAGAGAGAAGGGGGCGGAGTCGGGCACTTCGGCAGCCAGTAAGACGGTGATGTGGGGGCGGGCGCCACCGCGCCAGCCAGGTCAGTGAATCACGTCCGTGTCTGCAATGCTCAGTGCTACTCAGTGAGGGGGGCGCGGCAGGCAGAACGGTGACTATATAGACAGTACACAGTGACAGTACTAGTGCTGCTGTAGTGCTGTGCTGTAGATAGGCTAACAACTTGAAAAAAGTGGGCGGGACGGCGGCGGAACTGCGTTCCGCCTCCAATTACAAGTGCCGGAACGCAGTTCCGCCCCGTTCCGGCCCACTTTAACCCCTGGTGGGGTATAAGTGCGGTGGCAGATAGTGGAGGTGACAGGGGATAGAAGGAGGGTGGCAGATAATGGGGTATGGCTGAAGTTGGCAGATCATGTCAGTAGATGGCAAGGGATAGCAGCTAGTGGGTTGACTAGCAGGGGGTGGCAGATAGTGGAGGTGGCAGGATAGAAGGAGCATGGCAGATAAGGGGCTGGCTGGGGATGCCAGAGAGAGGGTGGCAGATCATGGAGGTGACTGACTAATTGTATCTGTGACCAGACAGAATGACAGTCAAACTAAATGCAGAATCGTGAAGATGCACTGCTGCTTCAAGTAATGGCTACTTGTTCTGCAGAGGCGGCACTGTGCTCGTGGGGGGAGGGGTCTTAGGGATGCCTAGCCCTATCCTCATGATAGATGCTAGAGTCAAGTGGCCTAAGGGAACTATGATGTCGGAGGAGGAGCCACATCACCAGGGGGAGGAGCTAGGCCAGCGGGATAGTTCTTTTACTATCCACACCACCAATTACTACCTCTAGTAACCCGGTGGCGAGCGAAGCGAGCCTGCAAGGGTACATTTCAAGTAGAGATGAGCGGGTTCGGTTTCTTTGAATCCGAACCCGCACGAACTTCACTTTTTTTTTCACGGGTCCGAGCGACTCGGATCTTCCCGCCTTGCTCGGTTAACCCGAGCGCGCCCGAACGTCATCATGACGCTGTCGGATTCTCGCGAGACTCGGATTCTATATAAGGAGCCGCGCGTCGCCGCCATTTTCACACGTGCATTGAGATTGATAGGGAGAGGACGTGGCTGGCGTCCTCTCCATTTAGATTAGATTTAGAAGAGAGAGAGAGAGAGAGATTGCTGTGATACTGTAGATTAGAAGAGAGTGCAGAGTGCAGACAGAGTTTAGTGACTGACGACCACAGTGACCAGTGACCACCAGAGACAGTGCAGTTGTTTGTTTTATTTAATATATCCGTTCTCTGCCTGAAAAAAACGATACACAGTCACACAGTGACTCAGTCTGTGTGCACTGCTCAGCCCAGTGTGCTGCACATCAATGTATTGTATATAAAGCTTATAATTGTGGGGGAGACTGGGGAGCACTGCAGGTTGCTATAGCAGGAGCTAGGAGTACATGATAAATAATATTATATTAAAATTAAACAGTGCACACTTTTGCTGCAGGAGTGCCACTGCCAGTGTGACTAGTGGTGACCAGTGCCTGACCACCAGTATATTAGTAGTATTGTATACTATCTCTTTATCAACCAGTCTATATTAGCAGCAGACACAGTACAGTGCGGTAGTTCACGGCTGTGGCTACCTCTGTGTCGGCACTCGGCAGGCAGTCCGTCCATCCATAATTGTATTATATACCACCTAACCGTGGTTTTTTTTTTCTTTCTTTATACCGTCGTCATAGTCATACTAGTTGTTACGAGTATACTACTATCTCTTTATCAACCAGTGTACAGTGCGGTAGTTCACGGCTGTGGCTACCTCTGTGTCGGAACTCGGCAGGCAGTCCGTCCATCCATAATTGTATTATAATATATACCACCTAACCGTGGTTTTTTTTTCGTTCTTTATACCGTCGTCATACTAGTTGTTACGAGTATACTACTATCTCTTTATCAACCAGTGTACAGTGCGGTAGTTCACGGCTGTGGCTACCTCTGTGTCGGAACTCGGCAGGCAGTCCGTCCATCCATAATTGTATTATAATATATACCACCTAACCGTGGTTTTTTTTCGTTCTTTATACCGTCGTCATACTAGTTGTTACGAGTATACTACTATCTCTTTATCAACCAGTGTACAGTGCGGTAGTTCACGGCTGTGGCTACCTCTGTGTCGGCACTCGGCAGGCAGTCCGTCCAACCATAATTGTATTATATACCACCTAACCGTGGTTTTTTTTTCATTCTTTATACCGTCGTCATACTAGTTGTTACGAGTATACTACTATCTCTTTATCAACCAGTGTACAGTGCGGTAGTTCACGGCTGTGGCTACCTCTGTGTCGGCACTCGGCAGGCAGTCCGTCCAACCATAATTGTATTATATACCACCTAACCGTGGTTTTTTTTTCATTCTTTATACCGTCGTCATACTAGTTGTTACGAGTATACTACTATCTCTTTATCAACCAGTGTACAGTGCGGTAGTTCACGGCTGTGGCTACCTCTGTGTCGGCACTCGGCAGCCCGTCCATAATTGTATATACCAGTGACCTAACCGTGGTTTTTTTTTCTTTCTTTATACATACATACTAGTTACGAGTATACTATCTCTTTATCAACCAGTCTATATATTAGCAGCAGACACAGTACAGTGCGGTAGTTCACGGCTGTGGCTACCTCTGTGTCGGCACTCGGCCGCCCGTCCATAATTGTATATACCACCTAACCGTGGTTTTTTTTTCTTTCTTTATACATACATACTAGTTACGAGTATACTATCTCTTTATCAACCAGTCTATATATTAGCAGCAGACACAGTACAGTGCGGTAGTTCACGGCTGTGGCTACCTCTGTGTCGGCACTCGGCAGCCCGTCCATAATTGTATATACCAGTGACCTAACCGTGGTTTTTTTTTCTTTCTTTATACATACATACTAGTTACGAGTATACTATCTCTTTATCAACCAGTCTATATATTAGCAGCAGACACAGTACAGTGCGGTAGTTCACGGCTGTGGCTACCTCTGTGTCGGCACTCGGCAGCCCGTCCATAATTGTATATACCAGTGACCTAACCGTGGGTTTTTTTTCTTTCTTTATACATACATACTAGTTACGAGTATACTATCTCTTTATCAACCAGTCTATATATTAGCAGCAGACACAGTACAGTGCGGTAGTTCACGGCTGTGGCTACCTCTGTGTCGGCACTCGGCAGCCCGTCCATAATTGTATATACCAGTGACCTAACCGTGGTTTTTTTTTCTTTCTTTATACATACATACTAGTTACGAGTATACTATCTCTTTATCAACCAGTCTATATATTAGCAGCAGACACAGTACAGTGCGGTAGTTCACGGCTGTGGCTACCTCTGTGTCGGCACTCGGCAGCCCGTCCATAATTGTATATACCAGTGACCTAACCGTGGTTTTTTTTTCTTTCTTTATACATACATACTAGTTACGAGTATACTATCTCTTTATCAACCAGTCTATATATTAGCAGCAGACACAGTACAGTGCGGTAGTTCACGGCTGTGGCTACCTCTGTGTCGGCACTCGGCAGCCCGTCCATAATTGTATATACCAGTGACCTAACCGTGGTTTTTTTTTCTTTCTTTATACATACATACTAGTTACGAGTATACTATCTCTTTATCAACCAGTCTATATATTAGCAGCAGACACAGTACAGTGCGGTAGTTCACGGCTGTGGCTACCTCTGTGTTGGCACTCGGCAGCCCGTCCATAATTGTATACTAGTATCCAATCCATCCATCTGCATTGTTTACCTGAGGTGCCTTTTAGTTGTGCCTATTAAAATATGGAGAACAAAAATGTTGAGGTTCCAAAATTAGGGAAAGATCAAGATCCACTTCCACCTCGTGCTGAAGCTGCTGCCACTAGTCATGGCCGAGACGATGAAATGCCAGCAACGTCGTCTGCCAAGGCCGATGCCCAATGGCATAGTACAGAGCATGTCAAAACCAAAACACCAAATATCAGTAAAAAAAGGACTCCAAAACCTAAAATAAAATTGTCGGAGGAGAAGCGTAAACTTGCCAATATGCCATTTACCACACGGAGTGGCAAGGAACGGCTGAGGCCCTGGCCTATGTTCATGGCTAGTGGTTCAGCTTCACATGAGGATGGAAGCACTCAGCCTCTCGCTAGAAAACTGAAAAGACTCAAGCTGGCAAAAGCACCGCAAAGAACTGTGCGTTCTTTGAAATCCCAAATCCACAAGGAGAGTCCAATTGTGTCGGTTGCGATGCCTGACCTTCCCAACACTGGACGTGAAGAGCATGCGCCTTCCACCATTTGCACGCCCCCTGCAAGTGCAGGAAGGAGCACCCGCAGTCCAGTTCCTGATAGTCAGATTGAAGATGTCAGTGTTGAAGTACACCAGGATGAGGAGGATATGGGTGTTGCTGGCGCTGGGGAGGAAATTGACCAGGAGGATTCTGATGGTGAGGTGGTTTGTTTAAGTCAGGCACCCGGGGAGACACCTGTTGTCCGTGGGAGGAATATGGCCGTTGACATGCCAGGTGAAAATACCAAAAAAATCAGCTCTTCGGTGTGGAGGTATTTCACCAGAAATGCGGACAACAGGTGTCAAGCCGTGTGTTCCCTTTGTCAAGCTGTAATAAGTAGGGGTAAGGACGTTAACCACCTCGGAACATCCTCCCTTATACGTCACCTGCAGCGCATTCATAATAAGTCAGTGACAAGTTCAAAAACTTTGGGTGACAGCGGAAGCAGTCCACTGACCAGTAAATCCCTTCCTCTTGTAACCAAGCTCACGCAAACCACCCCACCAACTCCCTCAGTGTCAATTTCCTCCTTCCCCAGGAATGCCTATAGTCCTGCAGGCCATGTCACTGGCAAGTCTGACGAGTCCTCTCCTGCCTGGGATTCCTCCGATGCATCCTTGCGTGTAACGCCTACTGCTGCTGGCGCTGCTGTTGTTGCCGCTGGGAGTCGATGGTCATCCCAGAGGGGAAGTCGTAAGCCCACTTGTACTACTTCCAGTAAGCAATTGACTGTTCAACAGTCCTTTGCGAGGAAGATGAAATATCACAGCAGTCATCCTACTGCAAAGCGGATAACTGAGTCCTTGACAACTATGTTGGTGTTAGACGTGCGTCCGGTATCCGCCGTTAGTTCACAGGGAACTAGACAATTTATTGAGGCAGTGTGCCCCCGTTACCAAATACCATCTAGGTTCCACTTCTCTAGGCAGGCGATACCGAGAATGTACACGGACGTCAGAAAAAGACTCACCAGTCTCCTAAAAAATGCAGTTGTACCCAATGTCCACTTAACCACGGACATGTGGACAAGTGGAGCAGGGCAGGGTCAGGACTATATGACTGTGACAGCCCACTGGGTAGATGTATGGACTCCCGCCGCAAGAACAGCAGCGGCGGCACCAGTAGCAGCATCTCGCAAACGCCAACTCTTTCCTAGGCAGGCTACGCTTTGTATCACCGCTTTCCAGAATACGCACACAGCTGAAAACCTCTTACGGCAACTGAGGAAGATCATCGCGGAATGGCTTACCCCAATTGGACTCTCCTGTGGATTTGTGGCATCGGACAACGCCAGCAATATTGTGTGTGCATTAAATATGGGCAAATTCCAGCACGTCCCATGTTTTGCACATACCTTGAATTTGGTGGTGCAGAATTTTTTTAAAAACGACAGGGGCGTGCAAGAGATGCTGTCGGTGGCCAGAAAAATTGCGGGACACTTTCGGCGTACAGGCACCACGTACAGAAGACTGGAGCACCACCAAAAACTACTGAACCTGCCCTGCCATCATCTGAAGCAAGAAGTGGTAACGAGGTGGAATTCAACCCTCTATATGCTTCAGAGATTGGAGGAGCAGCAAAAGGCCATTCAAGCCTATACAATTGAGCACGATATAGGAGATGGAATGCACCTGTCTCAAGTGCAGTGGAGAATGATTTCAACGTTGTGCAAGGTTCTGATGCCCTTTGAACTTGCCACACGTGAAGTCAGTTCAGACACTGCCAGCCTGAGTCAGGTCATTCCCCTCATCAGGCTTTTGCAGAAGAAGCTGGAGGCATTGAAGAAGGAGCTAAAAGGGAGCGATTCCGCTAGGCATGTGGGACTTGTGGATGCAGCCCTTAATTCGCTTAACAAGGATTCACGGGTGGTCAATCTGTTGAAATCAGAGCACTACATTTTGGCCACCGTGCTCGATCCTAGATTTAAAGCCTACCTTGGATCTCTCTTTCCGGCAGACACAGGTCTGCTGGGGTTGAAAGACCTGCTGGTGACAAAATTGTCAAGTCAAGCGGAACGCGACCTGTCAACATCTCCTCCTTCACATTCTCCCGCAACTAGGGGTGCGAGGAAAAGGCTCAGAATTCCGAGCCCACCCGCTGGCGGTGATGCAGGGCAGTCTGGAGCGACTGCTGATGCTGACATCTGGTCCGGACTGAAGGACCTGACAACGATTACGGACATGTCGTCTACTGTCACTGCATATGATTCTCTCAACATTGATAGAATGGTGGAGGATTATATGAGTGACCGCATCCAAGTAGGCACGTCACACAGTCCGTACTTATACTGGCAGGAAAAAGAGGCAATTTGGAGGCCCTTGCACAAACTGGCTTTATTCTACCTAAGTTGCCCTCCCACAAGTGTGTACTCCGAAAGAGTGTTTAGTGCCGCCGCTCACCTTGTCAGCAATCGGCGTACGAGGTTACATCCAGAAAATGTGGAGAAGATGATGTTCATTAAAATGAATTATAATCAATTCCTCCGCGGAGACATTGACCAGCAGCAATTGCCTCCACAAAGTACACAGGGAGCTGAGATGTTAGATTCCAGTGGGGACGAATTGATAATCTGTGAGGAGGGGGATGTACACGGTGATATATCGGAGGGTGAAGATGAGGTGGACATCTTGCCTCTGTAGAGCCAGTTTGTGCAAGGAGAGATTAATTGCTTCTTTTTTGGGGGGGGTCCAAACCAACCCGTCATATCAGTCACAGTCGTGTGGCAGACCCTGTCACTGAAATGATGGGTTGGTTAAAGTGTGCATGTCCTGTTTTGTTTATACAACATAAGGGTGGGTGGGAGGGCCCAAGGACAATTCCATCTTGCACCTCTTTTTTCTTTTCTTTTTCTTTGCGTCATGTGCTGTTTGGGGAGGGTTTTTTGGGAGGGCCATCCTGCGTGACACTGCAGTGCCACTCCTAGATGGGCCCGGTGTTTGTGTCGGCCACTAGGGTCGCTAATCTTACTCACACAGTCAGCTACCTCATTGCGCCTCTTTTTTTCTTTGCGTCATGTGCTGTTTGGGGAGGGTTTTTTGGAAGGGACATCCTGCGTGACACTGCAGTGCCACTCCTAGATGGGCCCGGTGTTTGTGTCGGCCACTAGGGTCGCTAATCTTACTCACACAGCTACCTCATTGCGCCTCTTTTTTTCTTTGCGTCATGTGCTGTTTGGGGAGGGTTTTTTGTAAGGGACATCCTGCGTGACACTGCAGTGCCACTCCTAGATGGGCCCGGTGTTTGTGTCGGCCACTAGGGTCGCTAATCTTACTCACACAGTCAGCTACCTCATTGCGCCTCTTTTTTTCTTTGCGTCATGTGCTGTTTGGGGAGGGTTTTTTGGAAGGGCCATCCTGCGTGACACTGCAGTGCCACTCCTAGATGGGCCCGGTGTTTGTGTCGGCCACTAGGGTCGCTAATCTTACTCACACAGTCAGCTACCTCATTGCGCCTCTTTTTTTCTTTGCGTCATGTGCTGTTTGGGGAGGGTTTTTTGGAAGGGCCATCCTGCGTGACACTGCAGTGCCACTCCTAGATGGGCCCGGTGTTTGTGTCGGCCACTAGGGTCGCTAATCTTACTCACACAGCTACCTCATTGCGCCTCTTTTTTTCTTTGCGTCATGTGCTGTTTGGGGAGGGTTTTTTGGAAGGGACATCCTGCGTGACACTGCAGTGCCACTCCTAGATGGGCCCGGTGTTTGTGTCGGCCACTTGGGGTCGCTTATCTTACTCACACAGCGACCTCGGTGCAAATTTTAGGACTAAAAATAATATTGTGAGGTGTGAGGTATTCAGAATAGACTGAAAATGAGTGTAAATTATGGTTTTTGAGGTTAATAATACTTTGGGATCAAAATGACCCCCAAATTCTATGATTTAAGCTGTTTTCTAGTGTTTTTGGAAAAAAACACCCGAATCCAAAACACACCCGAATCCGACAAAAATAATTCGGTGAGGTTTTGCCAAAACGCGTTCGAACCCAAAACACGGCCGCGGAACCGAACCCAAAACCAAAACACAAAACCCGAAAAATTTCAGGCGCTCATCTCTAATTTCAAGGTACCCTGGCCCTCATTCCGAGTCATTCGCTCGGTATTTTTCATCGCATCGCAGTGAAATTCCGCTTAGTACGCATGCGCAATATTCGCACTGCGACTGCGCCAAGTAATTTTACAATGGAGATAGTATTTTTACTCACGGCTTTTTCATCGCTCCGGCGATCGTAGTGTGATTGACAGGAAATGGGTGTTACTGGGCGGAAACACGGCGTTTTCGGGGCGTGTGGATAAAAACGCTACCGTTTCCGGAAAAAACGCAGGAGTGGCCGGAGAAACGGGGGAGTGTCTGGGCGAACGCTGGGTGTGTTTATGACGTCAAACCAGGAACGACAAGCACTGAACTGATCGCAGATGCCGAGTAAGTCTGAAGCTACTCTGAAACTGCTAAGTAGTTTGTAATCGCAATATTGCGAATACATCGGTCGCAATTTTAAGAAGCTAAGATACACTCCCAGTAGGCGTAGGCTTAGCCTGAGCAACTCTACTAAATTCGCCTTGCGAGCGATCCACTCGGAATGAGGGCCCCTGTTTGGCTGTGGCTCCTCCCCCTGGTGATGTGGCTCCGCCCCTGGATGTCAGAGGTCCCTTACCCCAATTGAATTTAGAACCAACCCTGTACTCACCATCCGCCACTCCGTCTATATTCCCCTCACATAAAGCAAAACCCCAAAGCTGTGCCGCGGTGACAGACAGTTACTTGCGCTACTGAGGATTACCTGTGGTTATGGCCACTAGTGTACCTGATATGGTCACTAGTGTACATGATTACCCCCAGTCCCCCACATTTGGTTAGTCACCATTGGCCCCGCATTTCCCTGGGTAACCCTGGCAGTAGTCTATGCTGTGGCAGCAGTGGTAGTGGCTGTAAAATGTGTTCCGTTTGCCTGACGCCAATTTTATTCCTTCCTGGATAGCATCTGGAATGTCCACTCTGCCTGGGCACAGAGACACTGACCACCTGAATAACCCATAAGGAGCAGAGGAGCAGTCACAGCAGGAACCTCTAGAGCTGCATGCTGGGACATTCAGCAGAGTCAGGAAGTGATGGTGGGATAATATAAGGAGGATGGAGGGAGATAATAAGGGCTATGGAGAGCTCAGAGTTGTTCTGGGCCATATACTTTCGGGGGGGGGGGCTAATCATGGGAGGCGTGGCCACGCTCCCCTAAAAAAATGGGGGAATAGTTTTTGTTTACAAAGAGAAGGGAGAGGGGGGGTGCTCCAGGAGCAAATCAGTGTCATGGATATATAAACACCACTAGTTGTCCCCTCTGTAGATAATATGACCACAGAATCTGGCTAGGACCCAGTTCCACATATGCTCACAAGTTCATTTTATAAAATGATGTTACCAGATCCTTCCGGAATTGCTCCTAAGGAAGCTGCCAGTTATTGGACCAGCAAAACGCGTTGAGCTACACTTTGCAGAACCACAAGCGTTGAACCCTCCTATCCACACTTCTGGCAATACTCATGGACTCATTTGCATCCACTGGATAAATTCCAACACAAGTACCTGTGGACCCGGACTTATCCCTGTTTGCAACTTGGATCTCCGTTTAAATGAGATACCTAGGGGACTATTCCGGAAGGATCTGGTAACATCATGGTGAAAATGATCTTTTATTATTTGAACTAACAGCCGGTGCCAGTATTCCCCCCCTTTTTTTATCTTTTGTGATTGATTATCCCCCTGCACAGGTAGAGAAGATAACAGCCTCCCTGTCTGCCCACACTCCAGCTTAGGGCCTACTGGGCTGCCGAAGCTGACAGCTCCATGCTCGTGCTGCCAGGGCCGGCTCCAGGCCTACTAGCACCCTGCGCGAGAAAATTTAAAAGCACCCCCCCATCCCCCTATGCGTGTTCCTAGGAAAGTGGGTGTAGCCTCCTGGAAAAGCGGACGTGGCCTAGCAACTTCATATTATCAAACTATAAATAAATATATTTTCACCCCCCCTCTACGCACACAATTAGCAGCCTTACACATAACACAGTAGTGTTCCTTACACACAATGTCTCCAGTATAGTGCCAGATACACATAATGTCTCCATTATAGTGCCAGATACACATAATGTCTACAGTAGTGCAGTGCCAAATAGACATATGCCCCAGCAGTGCTAGATAGACATGACATGTCCCGCAGCAGTATCAGCTACACATGACATGCCCCGCAGCAGTGCCAGCTACACATGACATGCCCCCCAGCAGTGCCAGCTACACATGATTCCCCCCAGCAGTGCCAGCTACACATGATATGCCCCCTAGCAGTGCCAGCTACACATGATATGCCGCCCAGCAGTGCCAGCTACACATGATATGCCCCCAGCAGTGCCAGATACACATGACATGCTTCCCAGCAGTGCCAGATACATAAATGCCCCCACAGTGCAAGATATGCCCCCACAGTGCAAGATACATAAATGCCCCCACAGTGCCAGATATGTCCCCACAGGGCCAGATACATAAATACCCCACAGTGCCAGATATGCCCCCACAGTGCCAGATATGCCCCCACAGTGCCAGATTCATAAATGCCCCCACAGTGCAAGATATGCCCCCACAGTGCAAGATACATAAATGCCCCCACAGTGCCAGATATGTCCCCACAGGGCCAGATACATAAATGACCCCACAGTGCTAGATATGCCCCCACAGTGCCAGAAACAGTACATAAATGCCCTTACAGTGCCAGATATGCCCCCACAGTCCCAGATACATAAATGCCCCCACAGTGCCAGATATGCCCCCACAGTGCCAGATACATAAATGCCCCCACAGTACCTGCTGTGCTGGGAGGGGGAGTGCTGAGGGCCGCGGACGGATGCTTCCTAAACTATACAGTGCGCGCTATGCGCAAGGCACCGGCGTCTGACGTCAGATGCCGGCACCACACAGCGCGCATAGGTCGTACTGAATAGTTTTGCGCTGACTGGGAGTGGGACTGGGAGGGGGGGCGGTGATGGACCGGATAGATGCTGCAGTGCTGGATCTTGGAGGCACACATAGACACAGGACCAGGCTCCAGGCACGAATATGGCGGCGCCAGCATGCGGCGCCCCGCGCGGCCGCTCTATTTGAACATGCCTGGAGCCGGCCCTTTGTGCTGCCCCTGTTTGGAGCCCAGAAGTCTCTGAGTGCTGCGCAGTGAACAGCCCTCTAAACCACTCTGTGATCCTACCTCCTGAGTCCTGGCCACAGGTAACACCGTCAGGCAGTGCCCCCCAATGGCCGGCGCCCCTGGCAAGTGTCATCCTCGCCAAGGGGTAGAAATGCCCCTTCATACACACACAGCTAAACACACATACTGTATAAACACACACACACACACACACACACACAGCAAAATACATACACAGCTAAACATACACTCTGGTAGTTACAAGTGATGTGCACCGGAAATTTTTCGGGTTTTGTGTTTTGGTTTTGGATTCGGTTCCGCGGCTGTGTTTTGGATTCGGACGCGTTTTGGCAAAACCTCCCTGAAATTTTTTTGTCGGATTCGGGTGTTTTTTTACAAAAAACCCTCAAAAACAGCTTAAATCATAGAATTTGGGGGTCATTTTGATCCCATAGTATTATTAACCTCAATAACCATAATTTCCACTCATTTTCAGTGTATTCTGAACACCTCACAATATTATTTTTAGTCCTAAAATTTGCACCGAGGTCACTGGATGACTAAGCTAAGCGACCCAAGTGGCCGTCACAAACACCTGGCCCATCTAGGAGTGGCACTGCAGTGTCAGACAGGATGGCACTTCAAAAAAATAGTCCCCAAACAGCACATGATGCAAAGAAAAAAAAGAGGCGCAATGAGGTAGCTGTGTGACTAAGCTAAACGACCCAAGTGGCCGACACAAACACCTGGCCCATCTAGGAGTGGTACTGCAGTGTCAGACAGGATAACACTTCCAAAAATAGTCCCCAAACAGCACATGATGTAAAGAAAAATGAAAGAAAAAAGAGGTGCAGGCATCGCAACCGACACAATTAGACTCTCCTTGGGGATTTGTGATTTAGAAGAACGCACAGTTCTTTGCTGTGCTTTTGCCATCTTAACTCTTTTAAGTTTTCTAGCAGGAGGATGAGTGCTTCCATCATCATGTGAAGCTGAACCACTAGCCTTGAACATAGGCCAGGCCCTCAGCCGTTCCTTGCCACTCCGTGTCGTAAATGGCACATTGGCAAGTTTACGTTTCTCCTCAGACGATTTTGATTTTGATTTTTGGGTCATTTTACTGAGCTTTATTTTTTTGGATTTTACATGCTCTCTACTATGACATTGGGCATCGGCCTTGGCAGACGACATTGATGGCATTTCATCGTCTCGGCCATGACTAGTGGCAGCAGCTTCAGCACGAGGTGGAAGTGGATCTTGTTCTTTCCCTATTTTACCCTCTACATTTTTGTTCTCCATTTTTTAATGTGTGGAATTATATGCCAGTAATATATCAATAGCAATTGCCTACTACTATATATACTGCGCACAACTGAAATGCACCACAGGTATGGATGGATAGTATACTTGACCACACAGAGGTTGGTAGAGCAGTGGCCTACTGTACCGTACTGCTATATATTATATACTGGTGGTCAGCAAACTGTGCAAAACTGAAATGCACCACAGGTATGGATGGATAGTATACTTGACGAAACAGAGGTAGGTAGAGCAGTGGCCTACTGTACCGTACTGCTATATAGTATATACTGGTGGTCAGCAAACTGTGCAAAACTGAAATGCACCACAGGTATGGCTGGATAGTATACTTGACGACACATAGGTAGGTAGAGCAGTGGCCTACTGTACCGTACTGCTATATATTATATACTGGTGGTCAGCAAACTGTGCAAAACTGAAATGCACCACAGGTATGGATGGATAGTATACTTGACGACACAGAGGTCGGTAGAGCAGTGGCCTACTGTACCGTACTGCTATATATTATATACTGGTGGTCAGCAAACTGTGCAAAATTGAAATGCACCACAGGTATGGATGGATAGTATACTTGACGACACAGAGGTAGGTAGAGCAGTGGCCTACTGTACCGTACTGCTATATAGTATATACTGGTGGTCAGCAAACTGTGCAAAACTGAAATGCACCACAGGTATGGATGGATAGTATACTTGACGACACAGAGGTAGGTGGAGCAGTGGCCTACTGTACCGTACTGCTATATATTATATACTGGTGGTCAGCAAACTGTGCAAAACTGAAATGCACCACAGGTATGGATGGATAGTATACTTGACGACACAGAGGTAGGTAGAGCAGTGGCCTACTGTACCGTACTGCTATATAGTATATACTGGTGGTCAGCAAACTGTGCAAAACTGAAATGCACCACAGGTATGGATGGATAGTATACTTGACGACACAGAGGTAGGTAGGGCAGTGGCCTACTGTACCGTACTGCTATATATTATATACTGGTGGTCAGCAAACTGTGCAAAACTGAAATTCACCACAGGTATGGATGGATAGTATACTTGACGACACAGAGGTAGGTAGAGCAGTGGACTATTGTACCGTACTGCTATATATATAGTTATACTGGTGGTCAGCAAACTGTGCAAAACTGAAATGCACCACAGGTATGGATGGATAGTATACTTGACGACACAGAGGTAGGTAGAGCAGTGGCCTTCTGTACCGTACTGCTATATAGTATATACTGGTGGTCAGCAAACTGTGCAAAACTGAAATGCACCACAGGTATGGATGGATAGTATACCTGACGACACAGAGGTAGGTAGAGCAGTGGACTACTGTACCGTACTGCTATATATATAGTTATACTGGTGGTCAGCAAAATTCTGCACTGTCCTCCTACTATATACTACAATGCAGCACAGATATGGAGCGTTTTTCAGGCAAAGAACGTATAATACTGGTGGTCACTGGTCAGCAAAACTCTGCACTGTCCTCCTACTATATAATACTGCGGGTCCCCAGTCCCCACAATAAAGCAATTAGCACACTGAGCACAGATATTTGCAGCACACTGAGTACAGTCAGATATGGAGCGTTTTTCAGGCAGAGAACGTAGATATTTGCACTTGCTGCACACTGAGCACAGATATTTGCAGCACACTGAGCACAGATATTTGCAGCACAATTTGCAGCCCACTGAATATAGAAACTGAAAGGAAGCCAGCCACGTCCTCTCACGATCATCTCCAATGCTCGTGTGAAAAATGGCGGTGACGCGCGGCTCCTTATATAGAATACGAATCTCGCGAGAATCCGACCGCGGGATGATGACGTTCGGGCGCGCTCGGTTTAACCTAGCAAGGCGGGAGGATCTGAGTCTGCCTCGGACCCGTGTAAAATGGGTGAAGTTCTAGGGGGTTCGGATCCCGAGGATCCGAACCTGCTCATCACTATTAGTTACATACTTTACTTCTAGTGGCTGGCTAGCTCTGGCTCCAGGAAGGCTCCTCACGGCAGCTGCTCTGTCCCCTCACTCTCCCTCTTTCCTCCCACTTCTCCCAGCATGCAGTGCGGGCCATCAGCAGGAACTGGCTGACAGCTGCACTAGTGCGGTGTTGGGTTAATGGGTGATGCAATCACCCTTCTTACTCACTGCTGCCGGGGACCACCAGGCTTCCTGGACCCAGGGCTCATGGCGCTGTGGCAGGGCAGTGTGTCAGGCAATGAGGCACCGAGGCCCCTCATTGCGCTGGACCTCGGTGCAATGCACCGCTTGCATCGGCGCAAGATCCGCCACTGCCCAGGGTGCTTCCCCACTTATGTTTACCATAAGGTGGCTTGAACCATTAAAATAAAAATCAGAGAAATGTCATGATGGGATATTTAGATAATCGTAGTGTCAGGCACCTGAGAAGTGGCAATAAATGTACTCACACATTATGGAATATAATTACGGGGAGCTGAGAAGGAAAAGGATTTAGTAATACTAGTGATAAACAGCTACTGAGCCTGGCAGAGGTGGTGGAGCCAAAGAAATTTGTGGAATGCATAAAAAGTGAATAAATGTATGTGATGCAAACACAGTATTATCATTTTAAACGTCCCTAATTAGAGTCCCTTATCTTGAATATGGAGCACAAGTTGGTTTTCGTTGGAACAAAAGCACCTTGGAGATTACTTAATCAATAGGTATAAATATATCCATGATCAATACAAATATTTGTCAAAAAATTTGTCATAGTGACCATATAGTGGGCATACCATTGGCATTGGAAGGGATTCTTTACTGTAATGGAGGGTGAACTGTGGGATTCCTATGTAGATAGGGGCAAAGCTGGGAATATATAACTAGAGCAGAGGTTCCCAAACACGGTCCTCAAGGCACCCCAATGGTCCTGGTTTTAAATGTGTCCATGCTTGGCCACAGGTGACTTAATTAGCACCATAGTCAATTTGATTTAACCATCTGTTCTGAGCCATGGATATACCTAAACCCTGGACTGTTTGGGTGCCTTGAGGACCGTGTTTGGGAACCTCTGAACTAGAGTTTCCTTTAAATTCATGGCATTTCATGGTAAAATGCAAAATGAGGCAAATATTCTGTGAACCCGTTTCTCTAGACCAGCTGCGAACTTGTCCCATCATTTGCAGCAGTGGTTGCTGTTGAGGGAAGGAGCGCAACATTTACTACTGCACATGACAAAGGTGCAATAGACCAGTCAAATATAATGTCTGCCAAGGTTGTAACTAACATAGGTGCAAGAAGTGCGTCCATTATGGGGTCCACAGCTCAGGGGGGTACATCTTCCCTGGTAAAGTTCCATATGAAATATAGATATTTCACCATTGGGTGGTACACATACCTCCCAACTGTCCCGATTTTCGCAGGACAGTCCCGTTTTTTTGGAACTGTCCAGTGTCCCACGGTGCGGTGGGGGGGCATTTGGGAGGCTCCTGCACTCGCTGCTTTGCTAAGCAGTGCAGCAGTGAATAGACGCTGTGCGCATGCGCACAGCGTCTATTCAGTAGAGACAGGTGGAGAGGGGGCATGCCAGCGGCTCACGGAGTGCTGGGCATGCCCCCTCAGCAAAGCTGGATTAAGGCTTCGGGGGGCCTGGGGTACTTAAGACAGTGGGGCCCTAAAATCTAAATTTAAAATCATAACATCTTCAATCAATACAAAGAAAATTACAATTAGGTGGTAAATTTTAAAGAATCTTTCAAATAAGAAGCACACAGATGTGTATATATAATATATATGTGTGTGTATGTGTATGTATATATACACACACACACAAACACAGTGGTCGAAGTGGAAATTTTGAAGTGGGGGTATAGAAAAGTGAAGGCTGTTGTTAAGTGTGCGCCGTGCTCTGAAAAAGGGGGTGTGGTCACTCAAAAGGGGGCGTGCGCTTAAGTGTAGTGTACCACACCATATACCTGTTATACACATTATGCACCACAATAGTAGGACCACTTATACAATCTAGTAATGGTGCCCCTTAGACATTACACATTATGCCACATAGAATGAGCCAATATTCACATGGAATGAGCCAAAATTCACATTATGCCACATGGACTGAGCCAAAATTCACACAGAATAAGCCAAAATTCACATTATGCCACATCGAATGAGCCAAAATTCACATTATGCCACATAGAATGAGCCAAAATTCACATTATGCCACATGGAATGAGCTAAAATTCACATTATGCCACATGGAATGAGCTAAAATTCACAGAATGAGACGAAATTCACATTTTTCCACATGGTATGAAGCAAAATTCACATGGAATGAGCCAAAATTCACATTACACCACACAGTATGAGTCAAAATGAACATTTCACCACGCGATATGAAACGAAATTCACATTACGCCACATGGTATAAGCCAAAAATCACATTACGTCACATGGTTTAAGCCAAAATTCACATTACGTAACATGGTATGAGCCAAAATTTACATTACGCCACACAGTATGAGCCAAAATTTACATTACGCAACACAGTATGAGCCAAAATTTACATTGTGCCACACACCAAGAGATAAAATTCACATTAAGCCACACTGCGTGAGCCGCAATTCACATTACACCACACGTTATGAGGCAAAATTCACATTATGCCACGTGCGAATGAGCGGCTGCGGCCCGGCCTGAATAGACCCCATAGTACCCCCCAAACACATTATATAATACACAGTGCCCCCAAACACATTATGTGACACATGGTGCCCCTCCAAATACATTATATAACACACATTATACATTACTTGTGGGTGCAGTCCTGTTCATATGTGGGTTCCGGTAGCAGGTGCTGCTGACAAATGTACCCTCTACTGCCCCTGCAGCGGCATGTCTGTCGCCAGGCCTGCTGACCGGGCATAGAGGGCGAGTGTAGAGAGGGAAGGGTCGGGGGGATGACGGGCGTGGGTGTAGAGAGCGGGTGTGGGCGGGCGTAGCGAGCGGCCGTAGGTATCGGGATGTCTCTGCATGCAGGAAGTCTGTGCGGGCGGACGGCTGTAGAGAGCGGGTTGTCAGTGCTGCCGGGCGTAGAGCGTGTGCGGGCGTACAGTGTAGTCACAGTCAGGAATAGAACTGCACGCTGGGCAATGAGTCAGCTACAGTCGTGTGTGAGGGGGTGCTGGACATTAGGGGGTGCCTATGTGCACCCCCTAATGTGTATATTTATATATATATATATATATTATATAAAGAAGCAGAGACCTAGGCGCTATAGTACAGACGTGCGGTGGAGAAAGTAATAAAGAACACTCTTTAAACCCTTTTAAGAGCAGCAGCTCATAATACAAGATTAGTGTATGGTATACACATAAATAAAAATAGGTAGTCCCAATTTGCTGGTGGACTTGAAAAAGCTGTGAACACAGCGAAACGCGTTGGTTCTGAGGAGCCGTATACCACTGGAATCACTCTTGTCACCTGGAAACCAGCCTAGAAGTCCACCAGCAAATTGGGAAAAATAGCAGAAGTCCATAAGGCATAATAAGATCCAGCTTTCAAACAGGACTCATTCCAGTCCGGATCAAACACTACAAAGATCTGCCTTTGCATTTGGACCCTACCTGCTAGCACTGAAAACTGCACCCTAGGACTGTGGCTACCATTCCAAGGACTCGTACCAGTGTACCTACTCGGCTTCCTCATGTGGTAATTTACCAAACAAAATTGCTGTGCCTGCCCTATTTTCTGACTTTTTTATTGACAAAGAAATGTCTTTTTATACATGAATTTAGTTGTTGCAACAATGTTTTATAATAAATTGTGATTATTAATTTTCCATATCCAGTTTTTTGTTAGCGCTGTGTATATCTCTAATTTATCATTCATTCAGGGACTAACTATCCCTTTAAACAGCAGCTGAAAGGATTAGCATATCTTCTTAACAGCGCCGGACAAATTACCTTGGTAATTTATTCTTTATACCGCAGTAACCCTGGAGTTGTACGGCAGTGTCAGACAGGATGGCACTTTAAAAAACTAGTCCCCAAACAGCACATGATGCAAAGAAGAAAAAGAGGTACAAGATGAAATTGTCCTTGGGCCCTCCCATACACCCTTATGTTGGGGTGGTCTTCAGTATGCCGAATGTCGGGATCCCGGCGCACAGTATACCGGCGCCGGAATCCCGACACCCAGCATTCCGACAGCTATTCTCCCTCGTGGGGGTCCACGACCCCCCTGGAGGGAGAATAAAATAGTGTGGCGTGCTACGCGCACCACCGTGCCCGCAGCGAGACCGCAAAGGGCTCCTTTATGCTCGCCCCGCTGTCGGTATGCCGGCGGTCGAGCCGGGAGCCTGAGCGCCGGCATACTGTACTACACCCTTATGTTGTATAAACAGGACATGAACACTTTAACAAACCAATCATTTCTGCGACAGGGTCTGCCACATGACTGTGGCTGAAATCAGGGGTGGATCCAGAAGAAAATGAAAGAGGGGGCACCATGATAGGGGAACAGTAATAGTTATATTTACATGCACCTAAGGCACGTGTGCTCTCAGATAAGGAGTGTGGTATCACAGGGGGCGTGGCCTCACAGAATACGCCATCAGGTAATGATTGGCTGTAGGAGCACATCCTGGTTTATTGCTAATGTTTCACCCTGATGAAAAGACTGATTGGGCCTTGAAATGTTGGTCACCTGTTCCATTAGTTATGGGAGCCTGGAAGGCACCCCAGCACAATATAATTATTAAAGTTTTTAGTTTGTGGTGGCAGGTGCAGCATACCTTGTTTTGGGTAATGCACTGAGACTCAGACTGCAGGACACGAACGTCCCATCTTTGATTAGCAGAAGCAGCCAGCTGGATCTACAACAAGCAGCATAAAACATCTGCAGGACAGCCCAGCTAAAAATCACACGGGCCGCCTTCTCAAAGCTGAGGCTGAGTTTGACTGCACCTAGCATGGTGGTAAAGGAAGTGGAGGAGGAAGCGCTGGGAAACTGTGTGGTGCAGTGAGGAATAATGAAGCCTTCTGCGCCGTCATAAGTAACAGTCTAACTCGATGCTGGCATTTGAACCCCGTGCCTTGGCTGGACTCTGGCCGGCTGGCATTGGGAGAGGTAGGTTGCGGTGTGAGCAGGGGGAGGCTGGAGCCTCCCCATTGGTTACCACATGAACGTGCTGCTAGAGCCGTGGCGGGTCCTAGTGCCTGCCGGCTCTTTTATCAAATCTGACTGATGGAAATAGCAGTAGTGCTGCTGCCGTTCTCCTTTTGTAAAAAAGTCAGACATGACAAAGGGGGGGGGGGCACAGGCCCAAGTGCCCCCCCCTGGATCCGCCTATGGCTAAAATGACTGGTTTGTTTGGGCCCCCACCAAAAAAGAAGCAATCAATCTATCCTTGCACAAACTGGCTCTACAGAGGCAAGATGTCAACCTCATCCTCCGAATCCTCACCCCTTTCAGTGTGTACATCCTCCTCTTCACAGAGTATTAATTCATCCCCACTGGAATCCACCCTCACAGGTCCCTGTGTACTTTCTGGAGGCAATTGCTGGTAAAGGTCTTCCTGGAAGAATTTATAATTAATTTTCATGAACATCATCTTTCCACATTTTATGGAAGTAACCTACGACGATCGCTGACAAGGTTACCGGCTGCACTAAACACTCTTTCGGAGTACACACTGGAAGGGGGCAGCTTAGGTAAAATAAAGCCAGTATGTGCAAGGGCATCCAAATTGCCTCTTTTTCCTGCCAGTACACGTACGGACTTTCTGATATGCCTACTTGGATGCAGTCACTCATATAATCCTCCACCATTCTTTCAATGGTGACAGAATCATATGCAGAGACAGTAGACATGTCAGTAATAGTTGGCAGGTCCTTCAGTCCGGACTAGATGTCAGCACTCGCTCCTGACTTCCCTGCATCACTACCAGCGGGTGGGCTAGAAAATCTTATCCTTTTCCTTGCAGCCCCAGTTGCGGGAGAAAATGAAGGAGGAGCTGTTGACGGGTCACGTTTCGCTTGAGTTGACAATTTTCTCACCAGCAGGTGTTTGAACCTCTGCATACTTGTGTCTGCCGGAAAGAGAGATACAACATAGGCTTTAAACCTAGGATCGAGCAAGGTGGCTATAATGTAGTGCTCTGATTTCAACAGATTGACCACCCTTGAATCCTGGCAAAGCGAATGAAGGGCTCCATCCACAAGTCCCACATACTTTGCGGAATCGCTCCATATTAGCTCCTCCTTTTATTTCCCAAGCTGCTTCTGCAAAAGCATGATGAGGGGAATGACCTGACTCAAGCTGGCAGTGTCTGAACTAACTTCACGTGTGGCAAGTTCGAAGGGTTGAAGAACCTTGCACAAGATTGAAATCATATGCCACTGCGCTCGAGTCAGGTGCATTCCCTCTCCTTTGCCTATATCGTAGGTGGATGTATAGGCTTGAATGGCCTTTTGCTGCTCCTCTATCCTCTGAAGCATATAGAGCAGGCATTCCCAACCACGGTCCTCAAGGCACACCAACAGTGCAGGTTTTAGTGATATCCAGGCTTCAGCACAGGTGACTTAATTAGTAGATCAGTTATTTTGATTTAACCATCTGTGCTGCAGCCTGGATATCACTAAAACCTGCACTGTTGGTGTGCCTTGAGGACCGTGGTTGGGAATGCCTGATATAGAGTGTTGAATTCCACCTCGTTACCGACTCTTGCTTCAGGTGATGACGGGGCAGGTTAAGGAGTGTTTTCTGGCACTCCAGTCTTCGGCATGCGTTAGCTGAATGCCGAAAGTGGCCCACAGTTTTTTGTACCACCGACAGCATCTCCTGCACGCCCCTGTAATTTTTTAAAAAATTCTGCACCACCAAATTAATTGTATGTGCAAAACATGGGACGTGCCCAGATGTAATGCACGCACAATATTGGTGGCGTTGTCCGATATCATAAATCCCCAGGAGAGTCTAATTGGGGTAAGCCATTGCGCAAT
This sequence comes from Pseudophryne corroboree, assembly GCF_028390025.1. Classification (NCBI taxonomy): domain Eukaryota; kingdom Metazoa; phylum Chordata; class Amphibia; order Anura; family Myobatrachidae; genus Pseudophryne; species Pseudophryne corroboree. The sequence continues at coordinate 204,171,430 of NC_086450.1, read as the reverse complement.
GATGTCCCTTAGTTTCCTTAAGAGGTTTTCAGTGGTGTGCCTATTACGGAAAGCGGTGATACATAGCGTAGCCTGCCTAGGAATGAGTTGGCGTTTGCAAGATGCTGCTACTGGTGCCACTGCTGTTGTTGCTGCAGGAGGCCATACATCTACCCAGTGGGCTGTCACAGTCATATAGTCCTTAGTCTGCCCTGTTCCACTTGTCCACATGTCCGTGGTTAAGTGGACAGTGGGTACAACTGCATTTTGTTGGACACTGAGGACACTTTTTCTGACGTCTCTGTACATTCTCGGTATCACCTGCCTAGTTAAGTGGAACCTAGATGGGATTTGGTACTGGGGGCACCCTACCTCAAGCAATTCTCTAAGTCCCTGTGAACTAACGGTGGATACCGGACGCACGTCTAACACCAACATAGTTGTCAAAGCCTGTGTTATCCGCTTTGCAACAGGATGACTGCTGTGATATTTAATCTTCCTCACAAAGGACTGTTGGACAGCCAATTGCTTACTGGAAGTAGTACAAGTGGTCTTCCGACTTCACCTCTGGGATGACGATTGACTCCCAGCAACAACAGCAGGTGTACCACTCAAGGATCCATCTGAGGAATCCCAGTTAGGAGAGGATTCCTCAGTCTTGCCAGTGACATGGCCTACAGGACTTCTGACGTTCCCGACTGAGGAGCAAGTTGACATTGAGGGAGTTGGTGGTGTGGCTTGCAGGAGCTTGGGTACAAGAGGAAGAAGGGATTTAGGTGTCAGTGGACTGCTTACGCTCTTACCCAAAGTTTCCCAACTTGACACTGACTTCTGATGAATGCGCAGCGGTGATGTACAGTAGAAGGGAGGATGTTCCAAGGTGGTTAACGTGTTTACACCTACTGATTACAGATTGACAGAGGCAACAGATGGCTTGACACCTGTTGTCCGGATTTGTGGAGAAATAATTACACACCGAAGAGGTTGCTGTTTTGGTATTTTACCCAGGCATCACAATGGGCTTCTTCATCCCACGGACAACAGGTGTCTCCCCCGGTGCCTGATTTAAACAAACCACATCACCATCAGAATCCTCATTGTCAACTTTCTCCTCAGCGCCAGCAACACCCATATCCTCATCCTGGTGTACTTCAACAGTGACATCATCAATTTGAATATCAGAAACTGGACTGTGGGTGCTCCTTCCAGCACTTGCAGGGGGCGTGCAAATGGTGGAAGAAGCCACCTTTTCCCGTCCAGTTTTGGGAAGGTCAGGCATCGCAACTGCCGACACACTTGGACTCTCCTTGGGAATTTGTGATACCATCTTAGAACGCACAGTTCTTTTCTGTGCTTTTTCCATCTTAACTCTTATAATTTTTCTAGCGAAAGGATGAGGGCTTCCATCGTCATGAAAAGCTGAACCACTAGTCATGAACATAGACAGGGCCTTAGCCGTTCCTTGCCACTCCATGTCGTAAATGGCATATTGGCAAGTTTACATTTCTCCTCAGACCATTTAAATTTATTTTTTTGGGTCTTTTTACTGAACTTTGGCTTTTTGGATCACATTGGGCATCGGCCTTGGCAGACGACGTTGATGGCATTTCATCATCTATGTCATGACTAGTGGCAGCAGCTTCAGCACTAGGAGGAAGAGGTTCTTGATCTTTCCCTATTTTATCCTCCAAATTTTTGTTCTCCATTATTTTTCTGTACAATATGCGGTACAGGAGAGCATACCTCTACACCACACAGGGCAAACCCTGTGAAAATTATTTGGATTAAATATTAATAACACCTTTATTTGGAGTAAATAATTTACAGCACAGGACAGCACCACTGAATTTATATGGCAGCACCACTGGACTGGACTTATACGGAATTATATGGGTTTATATGGAATTATACGGCAGGATCACTGGATTTATATGGCAGTATCAATGAACATACAGTATACGGCAGAATCACTGGACTGGACTTATACGGCAGTACCACTGTAATTATACAGCAGGATCACTGGACTTATGCGCCAGTACCACTGTAATTATACGTCAGGATCACTGGAATTATACGGCAGGATCACTGGATTTATACGGCAGTACCACTGGACATATACGGCCGTAGCAATGGACATACAGTATACGGCAGGATCACTGGACTTATACGCCAGTACCACTGTAATTATTAGTGATGAGCGGGTTCGGATCCTCGGAATCCGACCCGCCCGAACTTCACCTTTTTTTTACACGGGTCCGAGCGACTCGGATCCTCCCGCCTTGCTCTGTTAACCCGAGCGCGCCCGAACGTCATCATCCCGCTGTCGGATTCTCGCGAGACTCGGATTCTATATAAGGAGCCGCGCGTCGCCGCCATTTTCACACGTGCATTGAGATTGATAGGGAGAGGACGTGGCTGGCGTCCTCTCCGAGTCCGTTGTATTATATTAGAACTTAGTTAGTTATAATTGTGGGGAGGATTGGGGACGGGGAGCAGCTGTTAGGGAGTACAGTGCAGGGTTTTGAGTTTAATCCGTTGTTTCTCTGCCTGAAAAAAAACGCTCCACCATATCTGTGCTCACTCAGTGTGCTGCACTGCTGCATGATACATCTGTGCTGAGTGCACTGCTCACACTGCCTAATTGTGGGGACTGGGGAGCAGTTATAGCAGGTTTACAGTGCACAGTTTTGCTGACAGTGACCACCAGTCCAGTATACGTTTGTCTGCCTGAAAAACACTGTGGTGTTTTTTTTTTTCTTTCTTCATGCTAGTTTGTTTAGCAGTCTACTGACACTGCAGTGTCCACCAGGTCCGTTATACAGTATATTATATATATAATTAAGCACTAAGCAGCAGTACGGTAGGCCACGGCTGTACCTACCTCTGTGTCGACTCGTCACTCGTCGTCCATAAGTATAAGTAATACTATCCATCCATCTACATTGTATACCTGTGGTGTTTTTTTTTTCTTTCTTCATACTAGTTTAGCAGTTTGCTGCTGACACTGTCCACCAGGTCCGTTATACAGTATATTATATTTATATATAAGCACTAAGCAGCAGTACGGTAGGCCACGGCTGTACCTACCTCTGTGTCGTCACTCGTCGTCCTTAAGTATAAGTAATACTATACTATCCATCCATCTACATTGTATACCTGTGGTGTTTTTTTTTTCTTTCTTCATACTAGTTTAGCAGTCTGCTGACACTGTCCACCAGGTCCGTTATACACACAGTATATTATATTTATATATAAGCACTAAGCAGCAGTACGGTAGGCCACGGCTGTACCTACCTCTGTGTCGTCAGTGCACTCGTCGTCCATAAGTATAAGTAATACTATACTATCCATCCATCTACATTGTATACCTGTGGTGGTTTTTTTTTCTTTCTTCATACTAGTTTAGCAGTCTGCTGACACTGTCCACCAGGTCCGTTATACAGTATATTATATTTATATATAAGCACTAAGCAGCAGTACGGTAGTCCACGGCTGTACCTACTTCTGTGTCGTCACTCGTCGTCCATAAGTATAAGTAATACTATACTATCCATCCATCTACATTGTATACCTGTGGTGGCTTTTAGTTGTGCGCAAAATATGGAGAACAAAAATGTGGAGGTTAAAAAAATAGGGAAAGATCAAGATCCACTTCCACCTCGTGCTGAAGCTACTGCCACTAGTCATGGCCGAGACGACGAAATGCCATCAACGTCGTCTGCCAAGGCCGATGCCCAATGTCATAGTACAGAGCATGTAAAATCCAAAACACAAAAAATCAGTAAAAAAATGACCCAAAATTCAAAATTAAAAGCATCTGAGGAGAAGTGTAAACTTGCCAATATGCCATTTACGACACGGAGTGGCAAAGAACGGCTGAGGCCATGGCCTATGTTCATGGCTAGTGGTTCAGCTTCACATGAGGATGGAAGCACTCATCCTCTCGCTAGAAAAAAGAAAAGACTTGCGGCAAAAGCACAACAAAGAACTGTGCGTTCTTCAAAATCCCAAATCCCAAAGGAGAGTCCAATTGTGTCGGTTGCGATGCCTGACCTTCCCAACACTGGACGGGAAGAGCATGCGCCTTCCACCATTTGCACGCCCCCTGCAAGTGTTGAAAGGAGCTCCCGCAGTCCAGTTCCTGATAGTGAAATTGAAGATGTCAGTGTTGAAGTACACCAGGATGAGGATATGGGTGTTGCTGGCGCTGGGGAGTAAATTGACAAGGAGGATTCTGATGGTGAGGTGGTTTGTTTAAGTCAGGCACCCGGGGAGACACCTGTTGTCCGTGGGAGGAATATGGCCATTGACATGCCTGGTGAAAATACCAAAAAAATCAGCTCTTCAGTGTGGAAGTATTTCAACAGAAATGCGGACAACAGGTGTCAAGCCGTGTGTTGCCTTTGTCAAGCTGTAATAAGTAGGGGTAAGGACGTTAACCACCTCGGAACATCCTCCCTTATACGTCACCTGCAGCGCATTCATAATAAGTCAGTGACAAGTTCAAAAACTTTGGGTGACAGCGGAAGCAGTCCACTGACCAGTAAATCCCTTCCTCTTGTAACCAAGCTCGCGCAAACCACACGACCAACTCCCTCAGTGTCAATTTCCTCCTTACCCAGGAAAGCCAATAGTCCTGCAGGCCATGTCACTGGCAAGTCTGACGAGTCCTCTCCTGCCTGGGATTCCTCCGATGCATCCTTGAGTGTAACGCCTACTGCTGCTGGCGCTGCTGTTGTTGCTGCTGGGAGTCGATCGTCATCCCAGAGGGGAAGTCGGAAGACCACTTGTACTACTTCCAGTAAGCAATTGACTGTCCAACAGTCCTTTGCGAGGAAGATGAAATATCACAGCAGTCATCCTGTTGCAAAGCGGATAACTGAGGCCTTGACAACTATGTTGGTGTTAGACGTGCGTCCGGTATCCGCCGTTAGTTCACAGGGAACTAGACAATTTCTTGAGGTAGTGTGCCCCCATTACCAAATACCATCTAGGTTCCACTTCTCTAGGCAGGCGATACCGAGAATGTACACGGACGTCAGAAAAAGACTCACCAGTGTCCTAAAAAATGCAGTTGTACCCAATGTCCACTTAACCACGGACATGTGGACAAGTGGAGCAGGGCAGACTCAGGACTACATGACTGTGACAGCCCACTGGGTAGATGTATTGCCTCCCGCTGCAAGAACAGCAGCGGCGGCACCAGTAGCAGCATCTCGCAAACGCCAACTCGTTCCTAGGCAGGCTACGCTTTGTATCACCGCTTTCCAGAATAGGCACACAGCTGAAAACCTCTTACGGCAACTGAGGAAGATCATCGCAGAATGGCTTACCCCAATTGGACTCTCCTGGGGATTTGTGACATCGGACAATGCCAGCAATATTGTGAGTGCATTACATCTGGGCAAATTCCAGCACGTCCCATGTTTTGCACATACCTTGAATTTGGTGGTGCAGAATTATTTAAAAAACAACAGGGGCATGCAAGAGATGCTGTCGGTGGCCAGAAGAATTGCGGGACACTTTCGGCGTACAGGCACCGCGTACAGAAGACTGGAGCACCACCAAAAACACCTGAACCTGCCCTGCCATCATCTGAAGCAAGAGGTGGTAACGAGGTGGAATTCAACCCTCTATATGCTTCAGAGGATGGAGGAGCAGCAAAAGGCCATTCAAGCCTATACATCTGGCCATGATATAGGCAAAGGAGGTGGAATGCACCTGTCTCAAGCGCAGTGGAGAATGATTTCAACGTTGTGCAAGGTTCTGCAACCTTTTGAACTTGCCACACGTGAAGTCAGTTCAGACACTGCCAGCCTGAGTAAGGTCATTCCCCTCATCAGGCTTTTGCAGAAGAAGCTGGAGGCATTGAAGGAGGAGCTAAAACAGAGCGATTCCGCTAGGCATGTGGGACTTGTGGATGGAGCCCTTCATTCGCTTAACCAGGATTCACGTGTGGTCAATCTGTTGAAATCAGAGCACTACATTTTGGCCACCGTGCTCGATCCTAGATTTAAAACCTACCTTGGATCTCTCTTTACGGCAGACACAAGTCTGCAGAGGTTCAAAGACCTGCTGGTGACAAAATTGTCAAGTCAAGCGGAACGCAACCCGTCAACATCTCCTCCTTCACATTCTCCCGCAACTGGGGGTGCGAGGAAAAGGCTACGAATTCCGAGCCCACCCGCTGGCGGTGATGCAGGGCAGTCTGGAGCGACTGCTGATGCTGACATCTGGTCCGGACTGAAGGACCTGACAACGATTACTGACAAGTCGTCTACTGTCACTGCATATGATTCTCTCACCATTGAAAGAATGGTGGAGGATTATATGAGTGACCGCATCCAAGTAGGCACGTCAGACAGTCCGTACGTATACTGGCAGGAAAAAGAGGCAATTTGGAGGCCCTTGCACAAACTGGCTTTATTCTACCTAAGTTGCCCTCCTTCCAGTGTATACTCCGAAAGAGTGTTTAGTGCCGCCGCTCACCTTGTCAGCAATCGGCGTACGAGGTTAATTCCAGAAAATGTGGAGAAGATGATGTTCATTAAAATGAATTATAATCAATACCTCCATGGAGACATTCACCAGCAGCAATTGCCTCCAGAAAGTACACGAGGACCTGAGATGGTGGATTTCAGTGGGGACGAATTAATAATCTGTGAGGAGGGGGATGTACACAGTGAAAGGGGTGATGAATCGGACGATGATGATGAGGTGGACATCTTGCCTCCGTAGAGCCAGTTTGTGCAAGGAGAGATTGATTGCTTCTTTTTTGGTGGGGGCCCAAACCAACCAGTCATTTCAGTCACAGTCGTGTGGCAGACCCTGTCGCTGAAATGATGGGTTCGTTAAAGTGTGCATGTCCTGTTTTTACAACATAAGGGTGGGTGGGAGGGCCCAAGGACAATTCCATCTTGCACCTCTTTTTTCTTTCATTTTTCTTTGCGTCATGTGCTGTTTGTGGAGTATTTTTTTGAAGGGCCATCCTGCGTGACACTGCAGTGCCACTCCTAGATGGGCCAGGTGTTTGTGTCGGCCACTAGGGTCGCTTAGCTTAGTCACACAGCTACCTCATTGCGCCTCTTTTTTTCTTTGCGTCATGTGCTGTTTGGGGAGTATTTTTTTGAAGGGCCATCCTGCGTGACACTGCAGTGCCACTCCTAGATGGGTCAGGTGTATGTGTCGGCCACTAGGGTCGCTTAGCTTAGCCATCCAGCGACCTCGGTGCAAATTTTAGGACTAAAAATAATATTGTGAGGTGTGAGGTGTTCAGAATAGACTGAAAATTAGTGGAAATTATGGTTATTGAGGTTAATAATACTATGGGATCAAAATGACCCCCAAATTCTATGATTTAAGCAGTTTTTTAGGGTCTTTTGAAAAAAACACACGAATCCAAAACACACCCGAATCCGACAAAAAAAATTCGGTGAGGTTTTGCCAAAACGCGTCCGAACCCAAAACACGGCCACGGAACCGAACCCAAAACCAAAACACAAAACCTGAAAAATTTCAGGTGCACATCACTAGAGATGAGCGGGTTCGGTTCCTCGGAATCCGAACCCGCCCGAACTTCATGTTTTTTTTCACGGGTCCGAGCGACTCGGATCTTCCCGCCTTGCTCGGTTAACCCGAGCGCGCCCGAACGTCATCATGACGCTGTCGGATTCTCGCGAGACTCGGATTCTATATAAGGAGCCGCGCGTCACCGCCATTTTCACACGTGCATTGAGATTGATAGGGAGAGGACGTGGCTGGCGTCCTCTCCATTTAGATTAGAAGAGAGAGAGTGAGATTGATTTGAGACAGAGACACTTGATTTACTGGAGCTTAGGAGTACTGTAGAGAGTGCAGAGTTTAGTAGTGACTGACCACAGTGACCACCAGACAGTGCAGTTTTATTTAATATAATCCGTTCTCTGCCTGAAAAAAACGATACACAGTGACTCAGTCACATACCATATCTGTGTGCACTGCTCAGCCCAGTGTGCTGCATCATCTATGTATATATCTGACTGTGCTCACACAGCTTATAATTGTGGGGGAGACTGGGGAGCAGTGCCAGTTATAGGTTATAGCAGGAGCCAGGAGTACATATTATTAAAATTAAACAGTGCACACTTTTGCTGCAGGAGTGCCACTGCCAGTGTGACTGACCAGTGACCTGACCACACTGACCACCAGTATAGTTAGTAGTATACTATATTGTGATTGCCTGAAAAAGTTAAACACTCGTCGTGTGACTTGTGTGGTGTTTTTTTTTTTATTCTATAAAAAACTCATTCTGCTGACAGACAGTGTCCAGCAGGTCCGTCATTATATAATATATACCTGTCCGGCTGCAGTAGTGATATATATATATTTTTTATATCATTATTTATCAACCAGTCGCAGCAGACACAGTACGGTAGTTCACGGCTGTGGCTACCTCTGTGTCTGCACTCGGCAGGCAGTCCATCCATAATTGTATACCACCTACCCGTGGTTTTTTTTTCTTTCTTCTTTATACATACATACTACATCTCTTTATCAACCAGTCTATATTAGCAGCAGACACAGTACAGTACGGTAGTCCACGGCTGTAGCTACCTCTGTGTCGGCACTCGGCAGTCCGTCCATAATTGTATACCACCTACCCGTGTTTTTTTTTTCTTTCTTCTTTATACATACATACTACATCTCTTTATCAACCAGTCTATATTAGCAGCAGACACAGTACAGTAGTCCACGGCTGTAGCTACCTCTGTGTCGGCACTCGGCAGTCCATCCATAATTGTATACCACCTACCCGTGGTTTTTTTTTCTTTCTTCTTTATACATACATACTACATCTCTTTATCAACCAGTCTATATTAGCAGCAGACACAGTACAGTACGGTAGTCCACGGCTGTAGCTACCTCTGTGTCGGCACTCGGCAGTCCGTCCATAATTGTATACCACCTACCCGTGGTTTTTTTTTCTTTCTTCTTTATACATACATACTACATCTCTTTATCAACCAGTCTATATTAGCAGCAGACACAGTACAGTAGTCCACGGCTGTAGCTACCTCTGTGTCGGCACTCGGCAGTCCATCCATAATTGTATACCACCTACCCGTGGTTTTTTTTTCTTTCTTCTTTATACATACATACTACATCTCTTTATCAACCAGTCTATATTAGCAGCAGACACAGTACAGTACGGTAGTCCACGGCTGTAGCTACCTCTGTGTCGGCACTCGGCAGTCCGTCCATAATTGTATACCACCTACCCGTGGTTTTTTTTTTCTTTCTTCTTTATACATACATACTACATCTCTTTATCAACCAGTCTATATTAGCAGCAGACACAGTACAGTAGTCCACGGCTGTAGCTACCTCTGTGTCGGCACTCGGCAGTCCATCCATAATTGTATACCACCTACCCGTGGTTTTTTTTCCTTTCTTCTTTATACATACATACTACATCTCTTTATCAACCAGTCTATATTAGCAGCAGACACAGTACAGTACGGTAGTCCACGGCTGTAGCTACCTCTGTGTCGGCACTCGGCAGTCCGTCCATAATTGTATACCACCTACCCGTGGTTTTTTTTTTCTTTCTTCTTTATACATACATACTACATCTCTTTATCAACCAGTCTATATTAGCAGCAGACACAGTACAGTAGTCCACGGCTGTAGCTACCTCTGTGTCGGCACTCGGCAGTCCATCCATAATTGTATACCACCTACCCGTGGTTTTTTTTTCTTTCTTCTTTATACATACATACTACATCTCTTTATCAACCAGTCTATATTAGCAGCAGACACAGTACAGTAGTCCACGGCTGTAGCTACCTCTGTGTCGGCACTCGGCAGTCCGTCCATAATTGTATACCACCTACCCGTGGTTTTTTTTTCTTTTGTCTTTATACATCCTACATCTCATTATCATCCAGTCTATATTAGCAGCAGACACAGTACGGTACGGTAGTCCACGGCTGTAGCTACCTCTGTGTCGGCACTCGGCAGTCCGTCCATAATTGTATACCACCTACCCGTGGTTTTTTTTTTCTTTCTTCTTTATACATACTACATCTCATTATCAACCAGTCTATATTAGCAGCAGACACAGTACGGTAGTCCACGGCTGTAGCTACCTCTGTGTCGGCACTCGGCAGTCCGTCCATAATTGTATACCACCTACCCGTGGTTTTTTTTTTTCTTTCTTCTTTATACATACTACATCTCATTATCAACCAGTCTATATTAGCAGCAGACACAGTATGGTAGTCCACGGCTGTAGCTACCTCTGTGTCGGCACTCGGCAGTCCATCCATAATTGTATACCACCTACCCGTGGTTTTTTTTTCTTTCTTCTTTATACATACATACTACATCTCATTATCATCCAGTCTATATTAGCAGCAGACACAGTACAGTACAATAGTCCACGGCTGTAGCTACCTCTGTGTCGGCACTCGGCAGTCCATCCATAATTGTATACTAGTATCCATCCATCTCCATTGTTTACCTGAGGTGCCTTTTAGTTGTGCCTATTAAAATATGGAGAACAAAAATGTTGAGGTTCCAAAATTAGGGAAAGATCAAGATCCACTTCCACCTAGTGCTGAAGCTGCTGCCACTAGTCATGGCCGAGACGATGAAATGCCAGCAACGTCGTCTGCCAAGGCCGATGCCCAATGTCATAGTACAGAGCATGTCAAATCCAAAACACCAAATATCAGTAAAAAAAGGACTCCAAAACCTAAAATAAAATTGTCGGAGGAGAAGCGTAAACTTGCCAATATGCCATTTACCACACGGAGTGGCAAGGAACGGCTGAGGCCCTGGCCTATGTTCATGGCTAGTGGTTCAGCTTCACATGAGGATGGAAGCACTCAGCATCTCGCTAGAAAACTGAAAAGACTCAAGCTGGCAAAAGCACCGCAAAGAACTGTGCGTTCTTCGAAATCCCAAATCCACAAGGAGAGTCCAATTGTGTCGGTTGCGATGCCTGACCTTCCCAACACTGGACGTGAAGAGCATGCTCCTTCCACCATTTGCACGCCCCCTGCAAGTGCTGGAAGGAGCACCCGCCGTCCAGTTCCTGATAGTCAGATTGAAGATGTCAGTGTTGAAGTACACCAGGATGAGGAGGATATGGGTGTTGCTGGCGCTGGGGAGGAAATTGACCAGGAGGATTCTGATGGTGAGGTGGTTTGTTTAAGTCAGGCACCCGGGGAGACACCTGTTGTCCGTGGGAGGAATATGGCCGTTGACATGCCTGGTGAAAATACCAAAAAAATCAGCTCTTCGGTGTGGAAGTATTTCACCAGAAATGCGGACAACATTTGTCAAGCCGTGTGTTCCCTTTGTCAAGCTGTAATAAGTAGGGGTAAGGACGTTAACCACCTCGGAACATCCTCCCTTATACGTCACCTGCAGCGCATTCATAATAAGTCAGTGACAAGTTCAAAAACTTTGGGCGACAGCGGAAGCAGTCCACTGACCGGTAAATCCCTTCCTCTTGTAACCAAGCTCACGCAAACCACCCCACCAACTCCCTCAGTGTCAATTTCCTCCTTCCCGAGGAATGCCAATAGTCCTGCAGGCCATGTCACTGGCAATTCTGACGAGTCCTCTCCTGCCTGGGATTCCTCCGATGCATCCTTGCGTGTAACGCCTACTGCTGCTGGCGCTGCTGTTGTTGCTGCTGGGAGTCGATGGTCATCCCAGAGGGGAAGTCGTAAGCCCACTTGTACTACTTCCAGTAAGCAATTGACTGTCCAACAGTCCTTTGCGAGGAAGATGAAATATCACAGCAGTCATCCTGCTGCAAAGCGGATAACTGAGGCCTTGACAACTATGTTGGTGTTAGACGTGCGTCCGGTATCCGCCGTTAGTTCACAGGGAACTAGACAATTTATTGAGGCAGTGTGCCCCCGTTACCAAATACCATCTAGGTTCCACTTCTCTAGGCAGGCGATACCGAGAATGTACACGGACATCAGAAAAAGACTCACCAGTGTCCTAAAAAATGCAGTTGTACCCAATGTCCACTTAACCACGGACATGTGGACAAGTGGAGCAGGGCAGGGTCAGGACTATATGACTGTGACAGCCCACTGGGTAGATGTATGGACTCCCGCCGCAAGAACAGCAGCGGCGGCACCAGTAGCAGCATCTCGCAAACGCCAACTCTTTCCTAGGCAGGCTACGCTTTGTATCACCGCTTTCCAGAATACGCACACAGCTAAAAACCTCTTACGGCAACTGAGGAAGATCATCGCAGAATGGCTTACCCCAATTGGACTCTCCTGTGGATTTGTGGCATCGGACAACGCCAGCAATATTGTGTGTGCATTAAATATGGGCAAATTCCAGCACGTCCCATGTTTTGCACATACCTTGAATTTGGTGGTGCAGAATTTTTTAAAAAACGACAGGGGCGTGCAAGAGATGCTGTCGGTGGCCAGAAGAATTGCGGGACACTTTCGGCGTACAGGCACCACGTACAGAAGACTGGAGCACCACCAAAAACTACTGAACCTGCCCTGCCATCATCTGAAGCAAGAAGTGGTAACGAGGTGGAATTCAACCCTCTATATGCTTCAGAGGTTGGAGGAGCAGCAAAAGGCCATTCAAGCCTATACAATTGAGCACGATATAGGAGGTGGATTGCACCTGTCTCAAGTGCAGTGGAGAATGATTTCAACGTTGTGCAAGGTTCTGATGCCCTTTGAACTTGCCACACGTGAAGTCAGTTCAGACACTGCCAGCCTGAGTCAGGTCATTCCCCTCATCAGGCTTTTGCAGAAGAAGCTGGAGACATTGAAGGAGGAGCTAACACGGAGCGATTCCGCTAGGCATGTGGGACTTGTGGATGGAGCCCTTAATTCGCTTAACAAGGATTCACGGGTGGTCAATCTGTTGAAATCAGAGCACTACATTTTGGCCACCGTGCTCGATCCTAGATTTAAAACCTACCTTGGATCTCTCTTTACGGCAGACACAAGTCTGCTGGGGTTGAAAGACCTGCTGGTGAGAAAATTGTCAAGTCAAGCGGAACGCGACCTGTCAACATCTCCTCCTTCACATTCTCCCGCAACTGGGGGTGCGAGGAAAAGGCTCAGAATTCCGAGCCCACCCGCTGGCGGTGATGCAGGGCAGTCTGGAGCGACTGCTGATGCTGACATCTGGTCCGGACTGAAGGACCTGACAACGATTACGGACATGTCGTCTACTGTCACTGCATATGATTCTCTCAACATTGAAAGAATGGTGGAGGATTATATGAGTGACCGCATCCAAGTAGGCACGTCACACAGTCCGTACTTATACTGGCAGGAAAAAGAGGCAATTTGGAGGCCCTTGCACAAACTGGCTTTATTCTACCTAAGTTGCCCTCCCACAAGTGTGTACTGCGAAAGAGTGTTTAGTGCCGCCGCTCACCTTGTCAGCAATCGGCGTACGAGGTTACATCCAGAAAATGTGGAGAAGATGATGTTCATTAAAATGAATTATAATCAATTCCTCCGCGGAGACATTGACCAGCAGCAATTGCCTCCACAAAGTACACAGGGAGCTGAGATGGTGGATTCCAGTGGGGACGAATTGATAATCTGTGAGGAGGGGGATGTACACGGTGATATATCGGAGGATGATGATGAGGTGGACATCTTGCCTCTGTAGAGCCAGTTTGTGCAAGGAGAGATTAATTGCTTCTTTTTTGGGGGGGGTCCAAACCAACCCGTCATATCAGTCACAGTCGTGTGGCAGACCCTGTCACTGAAATGATGGGTTGGTTAAAGTGTGCATGTCCTGTTTATACAACATAAGGGTGGGTGGGAGGGCCCAAGGACAATTCCATCTTGCACCTCTTTTTTCTTTTATTTTTCTTTGCGTCATGTGCTGTTTGGGGAGGGTTTTTTGGAAGGGCCATCCTGCGTGACACTGCAGTGCCACTCCTAGATGGGCCCGGTGTTTGTGTCGGCCACTAGGGTCGCTTATCTTACTCACACAGTCAGCTACCTCATTGCGCCTCTTTTTTTCTTTGCGTCATGTGCTGTTTGGGGAGGGTTTTTTGGAAGGGCCATCCTGCGTGACACTGCAGTGCCACTCCTAGATGGGCCCGGTGTTTGTGTCGGCCACTAGGGTCGCTTATCTTACTCACACAGTCAGCTACCTCATTGCGCCTCTTTTTTTCTTTGCGTCATGTGCTGTTTGGGGAGGGTTTTTTGGAAGGGCCATCCTGCGTGACACTGCAGTGCCACTCCTAGATGGGCCCGGTGTTTGTGTCGGCCACTAGGGTCGCTTATCTTACTCACACAGTCAGCTACCTCATTGCGCCTCTTTTTTTCTTTGCGTCATGTGCTGTTTGGGGAGGGTTTTTTGGAAGGGCCATCCTGCGTGACACTGCAGTGCCACTCCTAGATGGGCCCGGTGTTTGTGTCGGCCACTAGGGTCGCTTATCTTACTCACACAGTCAGCTACCTCATTGCGCCTCTTTTTTTCTTTGCGTCATGTGCTGTTTGGGGAGGTTTTTTTGGAAGGGACATCCTGCGTGACACTGCAGTGCCACTCCTAGATGGGCCCGGTGTTTGTGTCGGCCACTAGGGTCGCTTATCTTACTCACACAGTCAGCTACCTCATTGCGCCTCTTTTTTTCTTTGCGTCATGTGCTGTTTGGGGAGGGTTTTTTGGAAGGGACATCCTGCGTGACACTGCAGTGCCACTCCTAGATGGGCCCGGTGTTTGTGTCGGCCACTAGGGTCGCTTATCTTACTCACACAGCGACCTCGGTGCAAATTTTAAGACTAAAAATAATATTGTGAGGTGTGAGGTATTCAGAATAGACTGAAAATGAGTGTAAATAATGGTTTTTGAGGTTAATAATACTTTGGGATCAAAATGACCCCCAAATTCTATGATTTAAGCTGTTTTTTAGGGTTTTTTGAAAAAAACACCCGAATCCAAAACACACCCGAATCCGACAAAAAAAATTCGGTGAGGTTTTGCCAAAACGCGGTCGAACCCAAAACACGGCCGCGGAACCGAACCCAAAACCAAAACACAAAACCCGAAAAATTTCCGGCGCTCATCTCTACACATCACTAGTAATTATACGGCAGGATTGCTGGATTTATACGCCAGTACCACTCAGAGGCGTCACTCACCTCTTGGACACCCGGTGCGGCGGCAAAAGAGGGGGTGGGGCTTCGCGAGAAGGGGCGGGGCTTCACGGGCTGGCATCCATTTTCACTGCTTGAATGATTGGAAAGGGGCGGTGCTTTCTGAGAAGGGGCGGAGCTTCGCATCCCGACACCCGTTTTTTTTGTCACTTGGGGGGTTTAGGAGGTGTAGGCTCACTCCCGGGGAGTGCTGTGCTTGCAGTGCTGGCTCCTACAAAGTGACAGGAGTCGAGTGCTGCACATAATGTAACAGTGCAGCACCCAGCTCCTGTCTCTAAGCAGGAGCTGGCATTTTGGTGTCACCCCTCGGCGGGTGACACCCGGGAGCGGGCCGCACCCCCCGCACCCCCCTTGTGACGCCTCTGGTACCACTGGAATTATATGGCATGGTCACTGGAATTATATTGCAGGATCACTGGAATTATACGGCAGTATCACGGGGATTTAGACGCTAGTGTCACAGGAATTATACGGCAATATCACTGGAATTATACGGCAGTATCACGGGAAATATACGGCAATATCACTGGAATTGCATGCCAGTATCACAGGAATTATACAGCAATATCACTGGAATTATATGGTAGTATCACAGGAATTATACGTCAGTATCACAGGACTTATATGGCAATATCACAGGAATTATACGGCAGTATCATGGGATTTATACGCCAGTATCACAGGAATTATTTGGCAATATCACAGGAATTATATGGCAATATCACTGGAATTATACGGCAGTATCACGGGAATTATATGCCAGTATCGTAGGAATTATACGCCAGTATCACAGGAATTATCCGGCAATATCAGTAGAATTATACGACAGTATCACGGGAATTATACACCAGTATCACAGGAATTATACGCCAGTATCACAGGATTTATGGACCAGTATCACAGGAATTATACGCCAGTATCACAGGATTTATGGACCAGTATCACAGGAATTATAAAACAGTATAACAGGAATTATACGGCAATATTACTGGAATTATACTGAAGTATCACAGGAATTATACACCAGTATCACGGGAATAATACTGCAATATCTCTGGAATTATACGGCAATATCCCTGGAATTATACGGCAATATCACTGGAATTTAAGGCAGTATAATGGGAATTATTTGCCAGTATCACGAGAATTATACGGCAATATCACTGGAATTATACGCCAGTATCACAGGAATTATACGGCAATATCATTGGAATTATACAGCAGTATCACAGGATTTATATGCTAGTATCACGGGAATTATATGCCAGTATCACTGGAATTATACGCTAGTATCACAGGAATAATACGGCAATATCATGGGAATTATACGGCAGTATCACGGGAATTATACGCCAGTTTCTCTGGTATTACATGGCAGTATCATGGGAATTATACGGCAATATCACTGGAATTATATGGCAATATCCCTGGAATTATACAGCAATATCATGGGAATTATATGCCAGTATCACGGGAATTATACGGCAATATCACTGGAATTATATGGCAATATCCCTGGAATTATACAGCAATATCATGGGAATTATATGCCAGTATCACGGGAATTATACGGCAATATCACTGGAATTATACAGCAATATAACTGGAATTATACGCCAGTATCACAGGAATTATTTGGCAATATCACAGGAATTATACGGCAGTATCTCTGGAATTATACGCCAGTATCACTGGAATTATATGGCAATATCACTGGAATTATAAAGCAGTATCACGGGAATTATACACTAGTAATATAGGAATTATACCCCAGTATCACAGGAATTATCCGGCAATATCAGTAGAATTATACGGCAGTATCACGGGAATTATACACCAGTATCACAGAAATTATACAGCAATATCACTGGAATTATACGGCAATATCACTGGAATCATACGGCAGTATCACTGGAATTATACGCCAGTATCACGGGAATTATACCAGGGACGTGCAGTCAGGGTAGGCAGGGGAGGCAGAGCCTCCCCTGTCATACAGCCTGTCATACCAACAGTTTTGACTATAAAAATGATTAGAATAATACAAAGAAGATATTTATAACTTAGAAGCATCTTCTTTGTAATATTGCAATCATTTTTATAGATACAACCTGACAGAATTGTGGGGCTCCCTGAAATTGCAGGGAGAAATGAGATGTGAGGCTGCAACAGCTCTGCCTCACATCTCATAGACAGACACAGCCTGTCAGTGCGTGAAGAGTGGGGCATGGCCACATCATGGCCAATAATACTTCTAAGAAAAAGTGCAATGTGAGGCATGCCTCACAGTTGGGGGTTGTGTCTTTAGCGATGATGGACCAATCCAGGAAGTCTGAACAGCGCTGACACTGAACTGGAGAGGAAGCCTTCCCCCCTGCACCGCCAGCCTCACACATCGGGAGGAGGTGACAGCGCCCAGCATTGGTAGCCTGGCTGCATCCCCAAGAATAGACGTGTAGACCCGAGTCCCCTGCCAGCCGCTAAGCTCACAGTCCAGCGTCCTGGCGCTGCTGACCTGATCTTCCATCTTCTCTGGATCCCCCTTGGTGACTCTGAAGCCCCCTCCTCTTCCTCCACATGTGGCTCCCGAGAAGAACGGCTGCCGAGACCAGACCTACTTGAGCACTGCCAGTGAAAGATGGGGGAAGAGGAGACCCAGTGCCGTCTTTTCATATGGGCTCAATGGGCACTTGCCCAAGGGCCCCAGGAGTATAAGGGCCCTATGCTGATAGCTGAGGGTCCCCTCTTTCCAGGGGTACCAGATTTTTGAAAATCAGCCCTAGAGAACCGGAGATATCTGACTTCAAATCAGTGGTCCCCATCTGAGCCTATTAATTGCTCTTCCCAGCCAGATCTCTCTGGCTCTGTCTGACTTACAGTTTTTCTGAGGGTATACGCCAAAAGGTGGGAGTCTCCACTTTCGGTGGACATTGGCAGCTTGCCTCTACTATGCCCAGAACCAGAGATATCAGCCTTCCAGCAGCCAGTGCCTGCTCCAGGTCCACACGCCTAATATGCAGTTTTATATATTCATTGGTAGATTGCTCTGGCTTCTGAACTCTGATCCCCAAGTCCACAGTACCTCCTGAAAGGTGAGACTCTCTAATTGTTTTATCCCATTCAAAGCTAAGAAATCTTTTTCCAGGAACTTGAGATACTGTATCTGCAGTCAAGCAAGCAGCCCTCTCACCAGAAAATGAAGAATATTAAGCCCACTCCACTAAAGACCCCTCCCCTACCTATATTAAACACCCCATACCACCCTGGACGTCATGTACTGAGGCCCCTTCATTCAGCCCAATGCCCCCTTCTACAGTTTAGTGTTCTCCCTCCCGCCCCATTTCCCACCATCTGTGCAGTAAAGGAGTAATTAGCAGAAATTACTGCTCCAGGTCCTACATGCAAAGTGGAAGATAGAACACCCCCTATCGCCCACGGAACATCAAAGCTGCAGCTGATAGCACCCCCCACCCCTACCGCTGGAGGATGTGTAAGGGCCCCAAGTGCATTGCTGTGCCCAGGGGCCCACACTGCTGTTAAGACGGCCCTGAGGAGACCAGCAGGTATTCGGCTGATGTGGGGCAATCATGGGCTCAGCTGATACTGTGTGTGGGAGTGCTTATACTGTCTGTGTGTACTGTTCTCATTCAGTGTGTCATTATAATAATAATAATAATAATAATAATAATAATAATTACAGGTTTTTTTTATACAGTACTTTTCATTTTTATTGGTTGTTTTGTACTTTATATATAATCACATTCATCACAACAGTGCCTCCCCAGCCATTGCCTTCACCGCACGTTACTGAATTATACGCCAGTATCACTGGAATTAAACGGCAATATCACTGGATTATACGCCAGTATCACGAGAATTATACGCAAGTATCACTGGAATTATACGCCAACATCAACGGAATTATATGGCAGTAACACTGGATATATGGCAGCAGAGGACCCCACCACTGTGACTGGTCACTGGACTGATGCTGCACAAGACAATACCCCTGCTCTGATGCAGGACAACACAGCACCACTGAAAGGGACTTGTATAGCTACACCGGATATATGGCAGCAGAAGACACCACCACTGTGACTGGTCACTGGACTGATGCTGCACAAGACACTGATGCAAGACAACACAGCAAAACTGCAAGGGACTTATACAGCAGCACTGGGGACATATAGCAGCAGAGGACACCACCACTGTGACTGGCTGGACTGATGCAGCATAAGAGACTACACTGGACTGAGCAGCACAAGACAGCACTGGAATCGCCACACCACTTTCCCACCCACACAGACACTGAGGATGGAGACACGTCCTCTCACTACACTCTCCGAGACTGGAGTGAACATTTTATGGTGACGCTCGGGTCCTAAAATGGAATCCAAACCCTGCAAGAATCCGACAGCGGGATGATGGCGTTTTGCCTTGTTCTGGTTTCCGAGTCAGACGGGAAAACCCGAGCCTGACTCGGATCCGGACTCAGGTAGGGAGGTTCGGTAGGGTTCGGATCTCAGGGATCCGAACCCGCTCATCTATGATTCTGTGAGCTATAATGTGAATTGTGGCTCATTCTGTCTGCTGTAATGTGAATTGTGGCTCATTCTGTGTGCTATAATGTGAATTTTGGCTCATTCTGTGTGCTATAATATGAATTTCAGCTCATTCTGTGTGCTATTATGTGAATTTTATCTCATACCGTGTGCTGTAATGTGAAAGGGGCACCAGTACTAGACAGTATAAGGGGTCCTACTACTGTGGTTCATAATTTGTATAAGGGGTATATGGAGTGGTAAACTACACTGAAGGACAAACCCCCTTGTGAGTGGCTACGCACCCTTATCTGGAGCGTGCGCGCTTTAGGCATATAATTTCATTCCTTCACTTTTCCATATCCCCACTTCAAAATTTCCACTTCGACCACTGTGAGGGATGGTATCAGAATCCTGGCGCTTGAGATGACGATGGTCAGAATACCAACAGTGTCATCCCGATGTGCAGGATCCCGACAACTGTTAGGTTACTACCCTAACCCTAATCTCCAACCCGCCCTAACCCTCCCTGCCTGCAGCCTGTTCCTAAACTGCGCCAGGTAGAGCCCATTCCTAAACTGGTACTGCTGGCCAGGGATGATTCTGCTTGCCTCCAACCTCAACTACAAGCAGCAGCTCTCCCAGCAGCAGTGCAGCTGCTGGGAGACCTGCTGCTGCTGGCAGAGAATGGAGGTGAGCAGCGTCTGTCCCCATGCTTCCCAAAAGGAGGCTCCAGACTCTGCCCCCTACCGCTGTAGTGTAGGTAGAAGGAGACACAAGCACAGCAGGCACAGCCCAGCCAGGGGCGGTGATGACAGGAAATAGTGTTATGGATTGTATGAGGAAGGGGGCCCCAAATCAGTGTGTTTGCTTAGGGCCCCATTAGGGCTAAACTTGCCTCTGGCAGCAGCCATAGCGGTGGCTTTAGTGGACATGCCTCACCAGCCACTGACCTCACTGCATGCCACTGGTTCCCACCCCTACCACATCCCCACTTGACCCTATACCCTCTCGCCTCCTCTGCTACCTCTCTCCTTCTGTCTGTTCCCAATTTGCCCACCTTCTCAATCTCTCCTCATCAGGCATTGTCCCCTCTGCATTCAAGCCTGCACTTGTCTCTCTATTCTTAAAAAACCTATCCTTGATCAAAACACCCTCTCCAACTACCGACCCATCTCTCTCTCCTCCATTTTGCATTCAAACTCCTTGAATGTATTGTCTACAACTGCCTTACGGCCTTTCTTTCCTCCTACTTACTGCTTGACCCATTCCAGTCTGGCTTCTGTCCTCTCCACTCCACTGAAACTGCCCTCAATTAAGTCTACAGTGACCTCCTTTCTGCCAAATACAAAGGCCACTACTCTCTGCTTATTCTCCTTGCCCTCTCTGCTGCTTTTGACACTGTGGACCACCCTCTCCTTCTGCAAATCCTTCACTCCCTTAATCTGTGTGATACTGCCCTCTCCTTGCTATCCTTCTACCTCTCTGACTATTCCTTCTCTTTCTCTTCTGATGACTCCATCTCCCCCCCACTTCCACTAACTGTTGGTGTCCCCCAAGGTTCTGTTCTTGGTTTGCTCCTTTTCTCTCTCTACGTCTTCTTTAGGTGAGATCATTACCTCTTTTGACTTACAATATCATCTCTTTGCTGATGATAATCAAATCTACCTTTCCTCCCCTGATCCCTACCCTGCTCTCCTCACTCGTATATCCAACTGTCTATCTGCTATCTCTTCCTGGATGTCCCAGTGCTTTCTTAAACTTAACATGTCTAAGACTGAGCTGATCCTCTTTCCACCCTCTTGCACTATCCCAGTAACTCATCATGAAGCATATAGACATGGAGTCGTCAGTCTGAGTGGAAACCAAATGGAAAACACAGGAATGAAGTCAGAAACTAGGAACAGACCACAAGAACACAAGGACCTGGAAAAATATACGGGGATGGCAGGACTGGCTGAATCTTGCACAGGTGAGCACTAAGCTATAATAATGGGGTCTGATAAGAGAGCCTATACTCTGGCACCAGTCTGTGCTCAGAGACTGCCTTTTATAGGGAGGAGTGTTTGTAAGTGACTCCAAATGTGACCTTCTTTAAAATCTAGAACAGATTGGTGCGCGTGTCCCTATGGGAGCTGTTCAAACCTGAAAGCCAGCAGGAACTATTGCTGCAGGTGCTGCTGACCACCTGCCCGCTATGGAGCACTAGCCATGCTCAGGGACCAGCACTGCCACATCCGGCAAGTAAAACACACGTTCCGGGGTACTGTGAAATTGACATTTTAACTGTATTGACATTTCATGAGTCAACATATTGCAGGTTCTGACTTGCTGGGTATTGACAGTTTAACCATGTTGACATTATTGTGTCTACCTTTTTTCATTATTGTGATTACTAATATCCCTTTCACATCGCAAAAATATCCTGGGTTATTGCCTAGTTGACCCGAGTGGAGGCGCAGTGTGAAAGCGCTATTTAACATTTTCCTGGATCGACTGATTCGGCACTTCAACCCCAGATTAAAGCAGGGTTATACATGGGTATGACCCGGGTTGAAGGGCAATGTGAACGGGTGTAGGGTTGATGCGACCCTGGACCCATTCACACTATAGGATCTCATCTCCACGCATCAGCCCAGGGCACATAACGCTGATACAGAGGACCTGGCAATAAGCTGGGAGCAGCTGCGCAGTCTGAAAGGACCAAAGCCCTGTGTTGGATCCATGAACAAGGTCCCGGGTGCGTCCCGACTTTGACGATGTGAAAGGTGTCTAACATAACTACATACCATATTATATTGCATTATTTTGGCAATCCTATTTTTTCTCTATAAAATCCACGCAACCTTTTTCTTTTTTATGACAGGGCAACATTTATTATTATTATTTTTTTAAATTCTTTATTTTTCATTTTGCAAATTGAAACAGTTTCCATATAGTGCAGTACATATGTCCAAAAATAAAACGTAGACATTAGTCTCACAGCATAGTTACCAGGATGACAACAAAGAGAAAGAAGAAAGAAGAGGTTAACAGACATATATATGTCATCCTACTCTATATATCATGCAACCGAAGACATAATATCTGGAATAAAGAGCTCTTCGTAACAGTATCACTCCTTAACATGGTAGCCGTATGACATTTGAGGTAGCAAACAGTCGGAAACAAATTAACACTTAAAAAAGGGGGTGGACAAGGGGAAGAAAGGGAAAAAGGGGGAGGAGGGGAAATGGAGTGGGTCACATACATAAATCATACAGAAACCAGGGAGGAGGCTTCAACAAGTTCTGTCCTCAGTGTGTATTCAGTGGTGCGTAATCAGCATAGGTCTTAGTGGTCTTGAACTCTATCCAGCGAAGCCAAGTGGCTAAATAATCGGAGTATTTTTCTAAGGCGGCAGAGTAAACATCCTCCATATGCATATAAAAATCAATGCGTTGGAACCATTCCCATATTGTCGGTGGGCTAACGGACCGCCAGTGTACTGGGAGCACCGCTCTCGCCGCGTTATTCAAGTGTTTAAGAAGAGACTTCTTGTAGTGAGACAGGGGGACATTTGAGTGTGAGAGAAGCCAAAAGTCCGGGCACGTTGGTACTGGGCCTACCAGAATCTCAGCTGATAGTTTAATAATTGTGTTCCAGAAGGAGGCAATCGACGGGCAATCCCACCAAATATGGATCAACGTGCCAGTATCTCTACCACATCGCCAGCACAGGGGAGAGACTGACGGGTAAAATTTATGAAGAAGAGAGGGGCACCTTTACCATCTCGTCAATAATTTGTATTGTGTTTCCACAACTTCCAGGCTAGTGGAGCATTGTGCCATAACCTTGCAATGTGTATCCCAATGGATCTTAATTCCCCGATGTAGTAAGTCTTTATCCCAGGCATCACAGAAAGAAGGGACAGCAGGGAAGCAGCCCTGCAGTAAGATTTTGTAAATACCCGACACTACATGTGATGGGGCCGACTCCTGATTGCACATGGATTCATAGGGAGCAAGAGCCTTATAAAGGTCTATTGCCCCTTTCTGCGAGGCAATAAAATGGCGTACCTGGAGGTAGAACCAGTAGTCCTTAGCGGGTATATCGCCCGTTGCCTGTATCTCGGAGAACGTTTTGAGTTTGCCACGTGCAAGCAGGTGTACCACCCTTGTCACACCCGCTCTCTCCCATCTAGAAGCATTTGTATTGGACTCTCCCGGGGGGAACAGTGGGTTATCAAAAATAGGCATTAGGGATCAGGGCTGGCAACAGAAATCTTGGGGCCCGGTACACTGATATCCCTGTGGGCCCCCCCGATATACAAATATAGGGGCGTGACCACAGAGCTCCTTTTACACATTACGTCAGGCAGAGTCTCCCTTTTTACACATTACAGCAGCAGAGTCCCCTTTTTTACACATTAGGCAGGCAGAGTCCCCCATTTTTACACATTATGGCAGGCAGTCCCCATTTTTACACATTATGGGAGGGGGAGAGAGAGTTATACTCACCTGTAACGATCCAGCATGCCCCACCATAATGGCCATTCCTACCTTTTCTCGCCCTGCAATCTTCGCTCTTACCTACAGTAATACCAGGTTTACAGGGCAGATGTAATGCATGCACATGCATCCATGATATGTGCCTGCACGCAGCCCCTCCCAAACCCAAAGCCCCAAACTCCTGCTGGAAAGCCGAGTGCACCTGCAGTGCAGACACTTGACTTACCAGACACAGCCGCCGGCGCCGTGAATCAACGAGGCTCAGCCTCCGAGTGACCAGCTTGATGCACCCCGCCGCAACAAGCTGCCAGCAGTCCCGCAATCCTGCTCCTGCCTGCCTGCTCACGCTCCTCACAGCAGAGACAGGGCGGGCGGGGATGACTGGGAGAGGAGGGGAGGTCCGGAGGTAGCGTTGTGTGACAGCTGACCTGGGGCTGGGTTTGGGGATGCTAAGTGGTGACCACAGATCATGGGGGTGGGGGAGCTGAAAAAAAAGGTCAGTTATTGATTACTTTTAACTGCACAGCGGGCGGCCCGCAGCTGGCGCGATGCCGCAATATATATAATTATTTAGATCTGTTACATGCTGCCGCAGCTGGACCTTGGGGCCCCTCACAACGTCGGGGCCCGGGACGGCTGTCCCCTTTGACCCCCCTGTCGCCGGGCCTGTTAGGGATGTCCATCTAGACGATATTCCCATCTTATAACGGAGTGTCCGCCATAAAGCCAAAGTGGGCCCCACAGTAGGATGGAATGAGCGGCTAATTTTTGGAGACCAGGGCACTGCCTGAAAATTAAGATTAGTGGAAGAAGCCTCCAGATCAACCCACTGTTTCCTATATGAACCAGGGCGGGACCAATTGACAATCCTATGCAGTAGTGTGGCATGATAGTATGTTGAAATCATAGGCAGTTGTTGTCCGCCCTGAGACTTCAGTCTAAATAAATGGCTATGCTTGAACCTAGGTTTCCGCCCACCCCAAATGAAGTGGCTGATCGCCTTGTGTGCTTCAGCTAAAAATTTAGGGGAGAGTTTCAGAGGGATGGTTTGAAAGAGATATAACAGCCTAGGAAGAATATTCATCTTCACTATATTTATGCTGCCTAGCCATGAGAACCTCTGCGTGAGCCAGCACGCCATCTCTTGGCGCAGTTTGCGGAGGAGAGGGGTGTGGTTAATAGCAACTATGGTATCGAGTGTCGAGGGGATTTGAATCCCTAGGTATGTAATATGGGATTTCTGCCATGTAAATTGAAATGATTGCGCTAAAAGGTAAGCCGTAGCAGATGGGAGCGTAATATTCATTGCCGTGGACTTAGAATCATTAATTTAAAAATTTGATAGGCTTCCGAACCGCGTAAATTCTTTCATTAGGCGGAGCAGAGAAATCAAGGGGTTCGTTATGACCGCCAATAAGTCGTCTGCGAAGAGGGCCAAGCGGTGGCCAATCTTGCCCACCTGCAGGCCCATAATGTTAGGGTTACATCTGATCGCACGGGCCAAGGCCTCCATACATAGGACAAAGATTAAAGGTGAGAGCGGACAGCCCTGGCGTGTGCCATTGGATATCGGTATTGGTTCGGAGAGAACGCCATTCACCCTAACCCCTGCAGACGGAGCTCTATACAGTGAGAGAATCCTCTGCAAGAAAACATCTCCCAATCCCAGGCGTCTGAGCACCGCCTCCATAAAGTCCCAGTCCACCCGATCAAAGGCCTTTTCTGCATCTGTGGAGAGGAGCATAAGAGGGACATCATTTGCCTGTGCGTGCGCTATCAGATCAATGACTCTGATTGTATTATCCCTTGCCTCTCTGCCCATTACAAAACCTACCTGGTCGGGGTGTACTATATCTGGTAATAATGGCTTAAGACGATTGGCCATAAGTTTTGCAAATAATTTTATATCTACATTCAGCAGCGATATCGGCCTATAGCTAGAAGGGACTGTCGGATCTTTGGATTCCTTCGGAATGACAGTAATATGGGCACTCAGGGACTGATCCGATAGAGGGGTCGCTGATGATATGGTATTGCAGGCCTGCAGGAGAAGGGGGCGGAGCCTATCCTGAAAGGCCTTATAATATGTGATCGGGAAACCATCCGGTCCTGGGCTTTTACCATTGGGGGAAGACTTTAGGGCGGCCAGCAGTTCTTCCTCGGTGAAAGGGTCATCTAGGGTCTGTGCAACGCTTATTGGGATAGTCGGAAAAGTAATTTAGTCTAGAAATACCTGTATGTCGCGTTTATGAGCTATGCGTGTAGATGGTGTACGTGTAGAGGTCAGATTATATAGTGCCGAGTAGTAAGTATGAAAAATCCCAGCTATTTCCGTATCAGAGGCATGGGACCGCCCGTCAGCGTCTGTGAGTTTAGGGATATATGTCAAGGATCTCTGGGCTCTAAGAGCACGTGCCAGAAGTTTACCGGGTCTGTTTCCCCATCTATGGTATGTATGGCGACATTTACGAAACGCCCTACGGGTACCATCGCTGAGCAAAGTATTAAGAGCTTGTCTCGCCGTTTGAAGATCAGCTAAAGTGTCGGACGCTAATGTGGATTTATGTGCCAATTCTAATTTTTTAATTTTCTCTAGCAGGGAGTTTCTACACTCAGCTTTTTGTTTTTTCAGGTGTGTGCCCAGTTGTATGCACTTACCCCTTATCACACATTTATGCGCTTCCCACAATATCACCGGGGAGACATCGCCAGTTGCGTTTAAGGAAATGTAATCCTCAATTGCCTTCTCAAGCTGGGCTCGGGATACGGGGTCCCGAAGGAGTTGTTCATTGAACCGCCAGCGCCAGTGCTTAGAAGGTGGGTGCCGGAGAGAGAGTGTGAGCGTGACTGGGGCGTGGTCGGATAGTGCTATTTGGCCGATGGTTGCATCAGTCAGTAGCTCTAGATGTGCATGGCTCACGCAGAGGTAATCTATTCGGGAGTAGGAGTTGTGTGGGGATGAGTAAAAGGTGAAATCCCTATCTGATGGGTGTAGAAGACGCCAGGCGTCAACCAGTTGAAAGTCATGTAAGACAGCTCTAAACCGTCTGGATTCTCTAAGAGTAGTCCTCGGAGACCCAGAAGAGGAATCCAAGCGGGGTTCAAGGACCCAGTTAAAATCCCCTCCTACCACCAAAGTACCCACCAGGTGTTGTTCAACTAGCTCCAGGGAGTCCCTGAGAAACCGGGTTTGGCCCTGGTTAGGAAGGTATAGATTAACAAAAGTGAATGTCTGATGGGCTATGGTAGCTCTAACCAGAATCCCTCTCCCATCACCTATTTGCATTTCGGAAACATCCGTCAATCTCAGATGCTTGGCAAAGAGAATGGCGACACCTCTAGCCTTCGCTCCGGAGTAATCGTTAAAGTAACCCTGTAGAAAGTGGCGAGAGCGGAGACCCGGAGAGGCCCCCCTCTTAAAATGTGTTTCTTGTAAGAAAATAACCTCTGCTTCGTCAGTATGCAAGGTATGTAGTAGGCCTGACCTCTTTTCGGGGATATTTAATCCTTTCACATTGTAAGAGACGATTTTTAAGCTAGCCATAATTGGAGGAACGTGGAAACTGACTCACTGGACGATATACCATAGCTACAGCTCCAATATAATGTAGCACCTAGATTGACCTGAAGTTGGCGGTTGTATGTGAGGGAAGGGGTGAATGGGGAAACACAGGAGGAAAGAAAGGGGGGCACGAATAACTCAACGTATAGAAGGGGTAGACAAACAAAGACAAAAACATATAAAACAACATATTATAGCAATCTCTGCATTGAAAGCCATGGGTAAGAACTAGACATCCCATGGTCTAAAAAATATATAGCAGAGAAGGGGGTTCAAAGGGTGACAACGGGCGCAACAATCTTATAGTAATTGATTAAATGGGTAATTTAGGGGGATACGTCATGGCCAGGAAGGAGGTGAGCGAAGAAAAAGGAAACAATCGCCACCTCCCTCCCCGTCACTCAGGCTATGTAACCCACACAGAACTTCTAAAGCAAAGTTCGAGTGCAACCTCAACCGTTAAAACAGCGGTAAGCATTCCCAAAACAGGTTAAGCCCATACATTAAACAAACAGTGAGAGAATCAATGTGAGCTTTCAGTAAGAGAATGTGAGAGAGAGAGAAAAAAAAAAGGATATCACAAATCAAAGTGATGTATACATTCACGAGGCTTCTGAAACATCATCAGTCTTGCCAGCTCGATTGCGTCGTCTGGAGTTGCCCACCTTTCTCCAAGGCTCCCTACGGGGAAGTGATGCAGTGGGAAGTTGCAAGGGGTCCGTCCAATTAGGTAGCGACACGAATGGCAGTCCCAGTGCAGAGCAGAACGACGGGACGTTTTCATAGTCCTCTAGAAAATAACGTGTCCCGGTCCGGGTCACCTGGATACTTAAAGGGATTCCCCAGCGGAACCTGATATCCTTCTTCCGAAGAGCTTCCGTGAGGGGGTGGAGAAGACGCCTCTGCTGTAGAGTTGTCCATGAAAGGTCCTGAAAGATCTGTATTTGATGGCCGTTAAAGTCTATATTCGGGGCCTGTCTGGACTTCTGTAGGAAAGTCTCTTTCACCTGAAAATAGTGCAGACGTCTCTAGGCCTTTCTGTGGGTGCTCCTTTTGGTCGGAGAGCCCGATGCACTCTGTCAAACATTATTTGGGAGCTGGGGTCTGCACCAAGAAGGCCGTTGAATATTGTAGATAACGTCGCAGCCAGGCCCTGAGGGGGAACATCTTCCGGTAGACCTTTGACCCTCAGGATGTTCCGCCTACCCCTGTTATCGATATCATCCAATCTACGTCTCATTTCAGCGGTGGTATGTGAGTATCGGGATACAAGGTCATGTAAGTCAGCGAGCTTAGAGTCCGTCTCATCTCTGTGATCTTCCAGGTCAACCACTCTATTCGCTACTTGCGTGAGGTCGGATTGGATGGTAGAGAGACTAGCCTGAAGAGAATCCTGTATCCGCTTCTCCATGTTGGATAAATCCTGCTGAATGTCTTGATGAGTCGGAAGAGAGCGTAGCTGCACAAGGACCGCCGCCATGTCGGCGGACTCCCTGCTGGCAGATCCAGATTGGTGTTTTTTGGGAGAAGAGGTTGGGGCCAAAGTATCCTCCATGATATTTGATGGCAGGGGTTCAGGGAGGAGCGTAGAGGCAATGGGGTCGGGTACGGGAGTGCCAAATAAAGTACGGAAGGCTGCAGCTTGTGAAGTCGCGGATTTAGCTTTTGATGAGTTGCCAGAGCGGCGTCGCCTTGTCATTTGTCTGAGTGGAGAGAACAGAATCCAGAACAGTGCCTCGTGAAAGGAAATATCAGGACATATCCCAGCAAGTGTTGCACGTTATCCCCTCTGCGTGGCCCGGTCACATTATAGCAGACTACATGTCAGGCAGGCATCGATGGGCATTGGGGTCCGCAGCATGACAGCATACAGAGGAAGGTTGATTATGTCCTCCAGCTGGTCGTCATATAGCCCTAGCAAGCAGGCCGCGTTGGTGCCGGGGACCGCTGGAAAGGCGACTGCCCCGGGGCAGTGCAGACTCGGCGTAATCCTCCCCCCGATTCCGCGTCACCCCCCCACTAACTCAGGGGAGCAGGGTATGAGATCAGGGTATATATGCAGAGGAAAGGAAGGCTGAAGTGAGGCTGACAACAGGGCTTGTGATATGTGTGCAGGCAGGAGCTCTGGGGAAATGCAGCCCTCCTAGTTGTCAGCTTAGCCACAGTCCAGGCGTTCACTATGACAAGGGCGCACCACTGCAATCCTGGGGCAGCAGGTCACTTACCCCCCACTGGATATTCCGCTTTGAGGTAGTGTGCAGCTGTCCCTCGTCTTCCACTGTGTGTCTCCGAACTCCTGCGCTGGCCGAGAGCCCACTCTAAAATTAGCTATGTGTCTATTCAAGGCACATAAATGGTCCCTGGTGTAGTGAGAGACGTCTAGGGTTGTACACAGGTGTGCACAGCTTTCTCCAGTCTGTGTCCCCGGGATCCAAGATGGCCGCCGCAGCACACACAGAGCTGCCTCTCTCCCCTCTTTTATCTTCCAGTGGAGCTGTGTGGGAGTCCCCCCTACCACTGCAGGGGACAGCAGGCCTCGGGGAGGCAGACAAGTTATGTGGGGAGGTCAGGAGGGGTCCCTCGTTGTCTTCCGGCGCGATCGCGGGGCACCTGCGCCCCGGAGCTCAAACCGCGGGTCGGCACCAAACTCTAGCCCCCGGCTTTCCGGCCCGCCTAGGCCACAACCCGCAGGGACAGAGCAGGCTGTCCCCCGGCTCCGTGACTGTCGGCGGCCGGCTCCAGAGGGTCCCAGGTGGAGAGGGAGAGCCCGATGCCCGTGTTAGAAGGCGTTCTGTAGGGGTTTATAAGCAGATGGGCCCCAGAGCACATAAAGGTACGACCACACTGCACGGAGATATATTAATGTCAGAGGGGGCAGAGATGAGGACCCCCTCGGAGACGCACCGAGTCCCCCACCTCCTGGTGTATTATCTGTGTGGCTGTGCCGGGAGGGAAGACGGCCGCCGCCGGAGGGTACTCACTGCCGGAGATGGTCCTCCGCTTCCAGTCGCCAGGTAGGCTGTCAGCCAGCACGGAGAACCGAGGCAGCAGGTCCCCGCGAGAGGTCCGGCAGGGGGGAAGGAGAGATTCTCGGCACCCGCGGGCAGCTCCGTCCCCGGTCCCGGAGACGTTTCAAAATCGAGGCCCCGGCTTCACATGCAGGGGAGGGCCGCAATCCGCAGAAACAGCCGGAGCTGTTTCCCGACTCCGCAGCTCGCTCCCCCAGAGCAGGATCACAGTGAAAGAGGCCGAGGGGTATAAACAGGGAGATTTGAGGCACAGAAAAGGGATTTATAGGGCTTTCAGCAATCTTGCAGGCTAGTGCCCATGTAAAGTGCAGCTTCCCCCACTGCTAGCCAGGCCACGCCCCCCAACATTTATTATTTTATGGCTATATAAATGGTTACCACCTCATGAATTATGAAATTGCTCCATCATAAATAAATTTTAATACATAATGATTGCTCTTATTAATGTGTAAGTGAATTGTGATTCCTCGCCTTTTGATTGGCAAGATAGATTCACAGGTTTTCTAGAAGTTTTACTGTGGTTTCATTGTGGTAAAATACATTGACAGCAGTTTAGAAAACCCTATCAAAATTATGAATACAAAATTGGGTGGTTCAATTTGCCCGAGGTATGCAGGTGTTTTCAAACCCAAGCAAAGCTGTCAGTTAGTAGATTGTCCCTGTGATGTCAGCACTACAGAGTTCATTAGGAAAACTATTATATTATAAGGCATTATGTACCCATTTTGTGAATGATTACAGATTTTACTAGTCACCTTCTCATGCTTATATTTGTAGATGTATCATACTATGGACACATGCAGCCAGCACTGGGACTGGACGCCAGGTCCTAGTGCCAGAAAAGAAGTGGTGGCAGTTTAAATTTGGTGCCAGACAAAAACTAGTCACTTTTTGTGGACTGGCAGTGGTAGAATTTTGAATTTGGCACTGGCCGTGAGCCAATTGCGACTCATGGACCAGCACAACCATTGAGAAGTGGCAATAGCAAGCTAATGTTATCGCTCCCCTAAATAATTCAGCTTGAGCACTTGGCAGAGAGGGAGGAGAAAAGTTCTTCTACAGAAAAGATGAAGGAGCAGACTAATGAAGAAACCTCTGCAGGAGACTGAAAATGAGTGGTGCCAGCTGGATGAAGAGAAGAAAATAAGGAGTCGCTGGCCATAATGGGTCAGTGTCAAGAGACTAAAGCTGAGGTCAAGAGAGGCCTGCAGTGGCGGAAAGCAAAGAGCTACAGTAAATTAATCTCCCCACTGCAGCCTCTGACAGCAGTACTGGTTGGTGGCTTTGGGCCACCAGTAATGATTTATATGCCCCTTGACCACAGTCTATGGACCTAGTGAAGTCCAGCCATATAGTAAGCACTGCCCATTAATAACCTGGGCATTAGGTTATTTAACAAAGGACACCAGATAGGCGGGCACAAGGCCTGTGCCTATTATTAATAAACCTTGCCATTAGACCCAGTCAAGTGAGTAGCACCACAATAATAAACCTGGGCTTAAGACTTAGTCAAGTGAATAGTGCTCTGCTGGTGAACCTGGGCACTATTCCTAGATTCTTTAGGCTGGGGCCCAGTAAGGTAATGCCCCAGGGTGAGTGTACCCCCTTATTTTGGGCCACTGCAGCCTTTAAAGAGGAGCGGCAGATAGTTTGACCCCTACTTCGAAAGACAGTTTTCTTGACAAATGTCAAACATCTTTAAAATGGTTCCGGTCTATGTGTTGTATTGATATCAATCCCAGATTTTATAAGTTTCATTAACAATAGGCCTTAATAGTAATGATAAGTCTGCCAGCTCTGTGCAGGCTTGAACATTTAAAAGGTACAGTACCTAGGTTTGTTGTGTGGTTATTCTTGTGCTACTGTATGTACATTAATACTATTGCTGTGCAGGACAGTTTGAATTTCTTAGAATTAATTGTGAGAATAAGTTACATAACACAGGTTTTACTTACTATTAAATCATGTTAGGCCAGTAAGTTGATGGCCCTGTTTCCTGTGGTAGTGAGCATAGTTTTGTGACACACATTAGGTTAGTATAAGCACTGCACGGCCGCATTGTTGTCTCGTTACAGAGACTTTGAGATGGCAAGTGGGACAAAGTAACAAGAAAAACACCAGTTAGAACCTATGTGTTTGTACTAGAGATGTGCACCGGACATTTTTCGGTTTTGTGTTTTGGTTTTGGATTTGGTTCCGCGGACGTGTTTTGGATTCGGAAGCGTTTTGGCAAAACCTCCCTGAAATTTTTTTGTCGGATTCGGGTGTTTTTTTTCAAAAAACCCTCAAAGACAGCTTAAATCATAGAATTTGGGGTCATTTTGATCCCATGGTATTATTAACCTCAATAACCATAATTTCCACTTATTTCCAGTCTATTCTGAACACCTCACACCTCACAATATTATTTTTAGTCCTAAAATTTGCACCGAGGTCGCTGGATGACTAAGCTAAGTGACCCAAGTGGCCGGCACAAACACTTGGCCCATCTAGGAGTGGCACTGCAGTGTCAGACAGGATGGCACTTAAAACAATAGTCCCCAAACAGCACATGATGCAAAGAAAAAAAGAGGTGCACCAAGGTCGCTGGATGGCTAAGCTAAGCGACCCAAGTGGCCGGCACAAACACCTGCCCATCTAAGAGTGGCACTGCAGTGTCAGACAGGATGGCACTTAAAAAAATTAGCCCCAAACATCACATGATGCAGAGATAAATAAAAAAAAGAGGTGCAAGATGGAATTGTCCTTGGGCCCTCCCACCCACCCTAATGTTGTATAAACAGGACATGCACACTTTAACAAACCCATCATTTCAGTGACAGGGTCTGCCAAACGACTGTGGCTGAAATGACTGGTTGGTTTGGGCCCCCACCAAAAAAGAAGCAATCAATCTCTCCTTGCACAAACTGGCTCTACAGAGGCAAGATGTCCACCTCCTCCTCATCGTCCGATTCATCACCCCTTTCACTGTGTACATCCCCCTCCTCACAGATTATTAATTCGTCCCCACTGGAATCCACCATCTCAGGTCCCTGTGTACTTTCTGGAGGCAATTGCTGGTAAATGTCTACACGGAGGAATTGATTATAATTCATTTTGATGAACATCATCTTCTCCACATTTTCTGGAAGTAACCTCGTACACCGATTGCTGACAAGGTGAGCAGCTGCACTAAACACTCTTTCGGAGTACACACTGGAGGGGGGGGGGCAACTTAGGTAAAACAAAGCCAGTTTGTGCAAGGGCCTCCAAATTGCCTCTTTTTCCTGCCAGTATACGTATGGACTGACTGACGTGCCTACTTGGATGCGGTCACTCATATAATCCTCCACCATTCTTTCAATGGTGACAGAATCATATGCAGTGACAGTAGACGACATGTCAGTAATCGTTGGCAGGACCTTCAATCCGGACCAGATGTCAGCACTCGCTCCAGACTGCGCTTCATCACCGCCAGTGGGTGGGCTCGGAATTCTTAGCCTTTTCCTCACAGCACCAGTTGCGGGAGAATGTGAAGGAGGAGCTGTTGACGGGTCACGTTCCGCTTGACTTGACAAGTGTCTCACCAGCAGGTCTTTGCACCTCTGCAGACTTGTGTCTGCCGGAAAGAGAGATACAACGTAGGCTTTAAACCTAGGATCGAGCACTGTGGCCAAAATGTAGTGCTCTGATTTCAACAGATTGACCACCCGTGAATCCTGGTTAAGCGAATTAAGGGCTCCATCCACAAGTCCCACATGCCTAGCGGAATCGCTCCGTTTTAGCTCCTCCTTCAATCTCTCCAGCGTCTTCTGCAAAAGCCTGATGAGGGGAATTACCTGACTCAGGCTGTCAGTGTCTGAACTGACTTCACGTGTGGCAAGTTCAAAGGGTTGCAGAACCTTGCACAACGTTAAAATCATTCTCCACTGCGCTTGAGTCAGGTGCATTCCCCCTCCTTTGCCTATATCGTAGGCAGATGTATAGGCTTGAATGGCCTTTTGCTGCTCTTCCATCCTCTGAAGCATATAGAGAGTTTAAATTCCACCTCGTTACCACCTCTTGCTTCAGATGATGGCGAGGCAGGTTCAGCAGTGTTTGCTGGTGATCCAGTCTTCGGCACGCGGTGGCTGAATGCCGAAAGTGGCCCGCAATTCTTCGGGCCACCGACAGCATCTCTAGCACGCCCCAGTCGTTTAAAAAAAAAATCTGCACCACCAAATTCAATGTATGTGCAAAACATGGGACGTGCTGGAATTTCCCAGATGTAATGCACGCACAATATTGGTGGCGTTGTCCGATGTCACAAATCCCCAGGAGAGTCCAATTGGGGTAAGCCATTCTGCGATGATGTTCCTCAGTTTCCGTAACAGGTTGTCAGCTGTTTGCCTCTTATGGAAAGCGGCGATACAAAGCGTAGCCTGCCTAGGAACGAGTTGGCGTTTGCGAGATGCTGCTACTGGTGCCGCCGCTGCTGTTCTTGCTGCGGGAGGCAATACATCTACCCAGTGGGCTGTCACAGTCATATAGTCCTGAGTCTGCCCTGCTCCACTTGTCCACATGTCCATGGTTAAGTGGACATTGGGTACAACTGCATTTTTTAGGACACTGGTGACTTTTTCTGAGGTCTGTGTACATTCTCGGTATCGCCTGCATAGAGAAATGGAACCTAGATGGTATTTGGTACCGGGGACACAGTAGACAGTACCTCAATCAATTCTCTAATTCCCTGTGAATTAACGGTGAATACCGGACACACGTTTAACACCACCGCAGCTGCCAAGACCTGAGTTATCCACTTTTCAGCAGGATGACTGCTGTGATAGTTCATCTTCCTCGCAAAGGACTGTTGGACAGTCAATTGCTTACTGGAAGTAGTACAAGTGGTCTTCCGACTTCCCCTCTGGGATGACGATCGACTCCCAGCAGCAACAACAGCAGCGCCAGCAGCAGTAGGCATTACACTCAAGGATCCATCGGAAGAATCCCAGTTAGGAGAGGACTCGTCAGACTTGCCAGTGACATGGCCTGCAGGACTATTGGCGTTCCTGTCTAAGCAGGAAATTGACACTGAGGGAGTTGGTGGTATGGTTTGCAGGAGCTTGGGTACAAGAGGAAGGGATTTAGTTGTCAGTGGACTGCTTCTGCTGTCACCCAAAGTTTTTGAACTTGTCAATGACTTCTGGTGAATGCGCTCCAGGTGACGTATAAGGGAATATGTTCCTAGGTGGTTAACGTCCTTACCCCTACTTATTACAGCTTGACAAAGGCAACACACAGCTTGACACCTGTTGTCCGCATTTCTGTTAAAATAATTCCACACCGAAGAGGTGATTTTTTTTTGTAATTTTACAAGGCATGTCAATGGCCATATTTGACCCATGGACAACAGGTGTCTCCCCGGGTGCCTGACTTAAACAAACCACCTCACCATCAGAATCCTCCTTGTCAATTTCCTCCTCAGTGCCAGCAACACCCATATCCTCATCCTGGTGTACTTCAACAGTGACATCTTCAATTTGACTATCAGGAACTGGACTGCGGGTGCTCCTTCCAGCACTTGCAGGGGGCGTGCAGGGGGTGTGCAAATGGTGGAAGGCGCCACCTCTTCCCCGTCCAGTGTTGGGAAGGTCAGGCATCGCAACCGACACAATTGGACTCTCCTTGGGGATTTGTGATTTAGAAGAACGTACAGTGCTTTGCTGTGCTTTTCATTTTTCTAGCGGGAGGATGAGTGCTTCCATCCTCATGTGAAGCTGAACCACTAGCCATGAACATAGGACAGGGCCTCAGCCGTTCCTTGCCACTCCGTGTCGTAAATGGCATATTGGCAAGTTTACGCTTCTCATCAGACGCTTGTAAATTTGATTTTTGGGTCATTTTACTGAACTTTTGTTTTTTTGATTTTACATGCTCTCTACTATGACATTGGGCATCGGTCTTGGCAGACGACGTTGATGGCATTTCATCGTCTCGGCCATGACTATATATATATACTGGTGGTCAGCAAAATTCTGCACTGTCCTCCTACTATATACTGCGCACAACTACAATGCAACACAGATATGGATAGTATACTTGATGACACAGAGGTAGAGCAATGGACTACTGTACTGTACTGCTATATATATATATATATATATATATATATATACTGGTGGTCAGCAAAATTCTGCACTGTCCTCCTACTATATACTGCGCACAACTACAATGCAGCACAGATATGGATAGTATACTTGACGACACAGAGGTAGAGCAATGGACTACTGTACCGTACTGCTATTTATATACTGGTGGTCAGCAAAATTCTGCACTGTCCTCCTACTATATACTGCGCACAACTACAATGCAGCACAGATATGGATAGTATACTTGACGACACAGAGGTAGAGCAATGGACTACTGTTCCGTACTGCTATATATATACTGGTGGTCAGCAAAATTCTGCACTGTCCTCCTACTATATACAGCGCACAACTACAATGCAGCATAGATATGGATAGTATACTTGATGACAGAGAGGTAGAGCAATGGACTACTGTACCGTACTGCTATATAAATACTGGTGGTCAGCAAAATTATGCATTGTCCTCCTACTATATACTGCGCACAACTACAATGCAGCACAGATATGGATAGTATACTTGACGACACAGAGGTAGAGCAATGGACTACTGTACCGTACTGCTATTTATATACTGGTGGTCAGAAAAATTCTGCACTGTCCTCCTACTATATACTGCACACAACTACAATGCAGCACAGATATGGATAGTATACTTGACGACACAGAGGTAGAGCAATGGACTACTGTACCGTACTGCTATATATATATATACTGGTGGTCAGCAAAATTCTGCACTGTCCTCCTACTATATACTGCGCGCAACTACAATGCAGCACAGATATGGATAGTATACTTGATGACACAGAGGTAGAGCAATGGACTACAGTACCGTACTGCTATATATATACTGGTGGTCAGCAAAATTCTGCACTGTCCTCCTACTATACACTGTGCACAACTACAATGCAGCACAGATATGGATAGTATACTTGACGACACAGAGGTAGAGCAATGGACTACTGTACCGTACTGCTATATATATACTGGTGGTCAGCAAAATTCTGCACTGTCCTCCTACTATATACTGCGCACAACTACAATGCAGCACAAATATGGATAGTATACTTTATAACACAGAGGTAGAGCAATGGACTACTGTACCGTACTGCTATATATATATACTGGTGGTCAGCAAAATTCTGCACTGTCCTCCTACTATATACTGTGCGCAACTACAATGCAGCACAGATATGGAGCGTTTTCAGGCAAAGAACGTAGATATTTGCAGCACACTGAGCACAGATATTTGCAGCACACTGAACACAGAAACTGAGAGAACGCAGCCACGCCCTCTCGCTATCATCTCCAATGCACGAGTGAAAATGGCGGCGACGCGCAGCTCTTTATATGCAATATGAATCTCGCGAGAATACGACAGCGGGAAGATGACATTCCGGCGCGTTCGTGTTAACCGAGCAAGGTGGGAAGATCCGAGGCTGCCTCGGAACCGTGTAAAATAGGTGAAGTTCGGGGGGGTTCGGATCTCGAGGAACCAAACCCGCTCATCTCTAGTTTGTACCATCTCTTCCCATTCTTCTTATCTTCTAGGAGGACATTGGGCCCTGCACGCTGGTAAAAGGTCGAGTTTCCATCTAGTGAGTAAGCACTCATAGGTGAAATACGGTATCTGAGGCCAAAGTACTGGGGATGAGTTCCACTTAATCCCAAAATCACTATTTCATAAAGTATAAGACTCAGGGCCGGCAACAGAAATATTGGAGCCCAGTACACTGATATCACTGGGGGCCCCCCCTTGTCATACCCCACCTTACCCTTGAACCCCAACCTTAGCGGTAAGCACACCCCACCATCACACACAGCAGCCGTCCTACACAACCCCCTTCTTCCAAACTCACAGCAGTGGCCGATCTTACCTCCGCCTCCAGAAAAGAGTAGTGGCTGGATTCACAATCACAAGACACCCCCCTCCCCCACAGCACACAACAGGGAGCATCCAGCACCCCAATCCATCATCCCTCCAGTACATAAAAGTGACCAAAGATATACCCCCTGTCAGTATAGCTGCAGCCAGAGAGACCCCCCACCCACTGCATTTGACAGCCCCCTCTCCCACTCCACATACAACGGCCAGCATCCAACACCCCCTCCCCTGCTCCACACACATCAGCCGGTATCCGACACCCCCCTATACACATGGCAACTGGCATCCGACACCCCCCTCCACACACAGCAGCTGGCATCCAACACCCCCCTCCACACACAGCAGCCAGCATCCGACATTCCCCTCCCCACACACAGCAGTCGGCATCTGACACCTCCCTCCCCACACACAGCAGCCGGCATCCGACACCCGCCTCCCGTGCTCCACACACAGCAGCCATCCACAAAACCCCTCTCGCCCATCCCACCCCACAGCAGCAGCTGCTGGCTGCAGATGCATCCATATGTGCCCGCAGCCCTTCCCAAACAAACTGCTGGAGAGCCGAGCGCACCTGCAGCGCACACACTTACCAGCAACACACAGCCGCTGCTAATCAGATGAGGCTGAAGTTAGCTTCTTATTCGGTATCTTTTTAATAAGAAAATTGCAACATCTATTATATAAATATGGTAAAATTCATAAAATAAGACACACAGTATACACTGAATTGTTGTCTAGCTAACCAAACTGAAAGCAACAAAGCTTGTATGGCTGCACACACTGCCAGTACAGCTTAACACAAATCATCTAGACAAAACCAACCTACTATCAGTGGCGTAACTACTGCCCCTGCAGCCCTCGTGGTGGCTTGGGGGCGAGGGGCTGCGGGGGCGCCACTGATTTAGCGCAGATTGATATGCGGACGAGCGTCCGCATGTCAATCTGCTCCTACTAACCCTCCCTGCTGTGTTGGAGGGACACGGAGGGCACAGCGCGCGCCTCTCCTGTGTCCCTCCTGCATCATCTCCGGCGGCCGCGGGTCTAATAAACGAAGTGCTGTTCGTGAGCTCTGATTGGCTTACGAACCGGCACTTCCTCTATTAGACCCGCGGCCGCCGGAGATGATGCAGGAGGGACACAGGAGAGGCGCGCTGTGCCCTCCGTGTCCCTCCAACACAAACCAGCGGGGGAGCGGCGGGGGAGGGGGCATATCTGGCACTGGGGGGAATATCTGGCACTGGGGGCATATGTGGCACTGGGAGGGGTGGGGGAATCTGGCACTGGGAGCATATCTGGCACTGGGGGGGGATATCTGGCACTGGGGGCATATGTGGCACTGGGGGGAATATCTGGCACTGGGGGCATATGTGGCACTGGGGGGGGAAATCTGGCACTGGGAGCATATCTGGCACTGGGGGGGAATATCTGGCACTGGGGGCATATGTGGCACTGGGGGGGGAATATCTGGCACTGGGGGCATATGTGGCACTGAGGGGGAATATCTGGCACTGGGGGCATATGTGGCACTGGGGGGGTATATGTGTACCTGGCACATAGGGGGGGGCTATATTGTGCACTGGGGTCATGTGGGTACCTGGCACCGTGGGGTAATATCTGGCACTGGGGACATATGTGGCACTGGGAGCACAGCCCTAGCAACAAGCACAACCCCCTTGCAACGAACATGACACCCAGTGCATGAAGCACCTGTCAACGAGCATGACACCAAGTGCATGATAGCCCTGGCAACGAGCATGACACCCTGAGCATGAAAACCCCTGGCACCGTGCATGGAACCAAGAGCATGAAACCCCTGGCAACGAGCATGACACCCAGTGCATGAAACCCCTGTCAACGAGCATGACACCCAGTGCATGAAACGCCTGGCAACGAGCAGGTAATTTAAAAGTAATTTCAAGCCTTACTGTAGGACTTAATGTGTAATGGGCATTACGGTGTGTGGCATAATGTATCACGGACATTGCGGTGTGTGTCATAATGTGTCACAGGCATTACGGTGTGTGGCATACTATATCACGGGCATTGTGGTATGTGGTATAATGTCTCAGGGTCATTGCAGTGTGGCATAATGTATAACGGGCATTGCGGTGTGTGGCATAGGGTATAACGGGCATTGCAGTATGTGTCAGGCATTACGGTGTGTTGTATACTATATCACGGGCATTGTGGTATGTGGTATAATGTATCAGGGGCATTGCAGTGTGTAGCATAATGTATAACGGGCATTGCTATTCCTGTCATAATGTGTCGGGGGCATTACGGTGTGTGGCATAATGTGTCGGGGGCATTATGGTGTGTGCATATTGTGTCATGTGCATTATTGTGTGTGGCATAATGTGTAAGGGCCATTGCAGTATGTGGCATAATGTATACTGGGCATTACTATAAGGAGGAAAAATTACAAATAATGTAAGGGGCATGAATCAGGATTATTTTTCTTTCCCGTGGTGGCTAACGTCTGGGCGTGCAGGTTGGAAAACTGGGGTATAACGTAGTCTTTTCCTGCAATGCCACGCCCCTTTATGTGAAGCCACGCCCATCCCAGCGAAGCCACACACCCTATTTTACGGCGCGCACACATTTATCCCTTTAATAGTGCCAATTATGGGGGATGGGGGGGGGGGGGGCGCCGAAGAATTTTTTGGCTTGGGGGAGAAAAATTTCTAATTACGCCACTGCCTACTATACAAACAATACACATCATAACCACAAGCAATTAAAAAATGAATGAAACCTTTTACCCACATGTAAACCGTCTCAACAAAAAAAAAAAAACGAAAAAAGAAAATCTACGGGGAGGGGAAGAACAGAAAGCCAGAAGATGAACAAGAAAAGGATTTCTGCTACCCACTCAAGGGGGTTTCAAGTGGCGCCAGAGCCTGGACCACTCGATAGCATCCAACCTCCTCCTGTCCATATCCATCATCCTCCTAATCTCATGTAGAATATTTCCCACCACCACTTCACAGGGGAGGACCTTTGCTCTGAGGGAAACCTGACACCGTGCACCCCATGTGTGAAACCTAATTGCTAAACTAACGAAAAAAATTGTGGTTAAATCATATCCTTCATACCCTTTGAGCGTCCCATAAACCCACTCAGGGTAACTATGCCCCGAAAGGCGTGGGATGCATAAGGCCCTTGAAACTGCTTTACAAACCTTTATATTGAAGGGACACTCAAGGAGGAAGTGGTCCATTGTCTCCTCCTCCCCTAGACATTCCTCACGTGGACAACCACGATCATCGGCACTTCGGCACTTGAGATTACCCCGCACATAAAGTCTCCCTTGGAAGGAAAGCCAGGCAATATCCCTGAACTTCAGTGGGATTCTCTGAGAATTAATCAGAGACAACCCATCTGAGCAGACACTGCCCGGGCAGTCCCTTAATGACAGCGGAGCATAGAAGTGAGTCTGTAAAAATTCTTCTCTCCAACTCCCTTCTAGAGAAGTTTTTGACTTCACCCACCTCCAGCCCCAAAGCCTCGTCATCTTCAAGCACAGTATAATGTAGATCGGGACGTAGCCATGCCAGACTCCAAGGGTTTTTACTCGGCCACCATCCATCTATAACCTGAGGAAGGGAGACACCCAGGCCCTAAAACTTTCTACCCATCGAGGGGGAGTTTCTAGAAACAAACTCCCTAGATTTAACTTTAAAAAACTTGTAGCGAAAAACACTACAGGGTTGACCATACTCAGCCCCCCTTGTTCCCTCGATCTGTAGGTAATCCCTCTCTTGACCAGATTCATTCCATTCCCCCATAACATCAGGAAGAATAAAGAATACATCCTGGTCCACAAAGATTGTGGCAAAAAGCACACATAACTGACATACAAGAAAAGTGGAACCAAGTAGGTTTTGCACAAATCAACCCTTTTCCTGAAAGAGAGCTGC
Source organism: Pseudophryne corroboree (assembly GCF_028390025.1). Lineage (NCBI taxonomy): Eukaryota > Metazoa > Chordata > Amphibia > Anura > Myobatrachidae > Pseudophryne > Pseudophryne corroboree. Next base: position 204,128,760 of record NC_086450.1, on the reverse strand, counting down.
CACCCTCTCCAGGACCGCACCTTTCTAGTAGCATCTTCCAGCCTCTTATCCCAATTTTGAGTGGCATAATCACCACGGCCAAATTTAATACCTAAAACTTTTATCTCTGGACTGGCGCGGGGGAGACTATCCGGAAGGGCAAACTCGTCACCTTCCTCCCCCATCCAGAAAGCTTCACACTTGTCCTGATTGATCCTGGAGCACGAAGCCTCAGAGTACTCACAGATAAGACGTTCCATGTCACGCACCTCTGCCACAGATGACATGACCACAGTAACGTCATCCGCGTAGGCCGCCACCCTCAGGGGTAGCCCAGGGCCCAACTGCACCCCTGCAACAGTACCGCACTCAATCCTCCGCACAAAGGGGTCAATTGCGAATATGTACAGAAGGGGGCTCAGGGGACACCCCTGACAGACACCCGAGTCAACCGAAAACGCGGGCCCAACCTAACCGTTGACAAGCGTGAAGGTCTCAGCCTGATTGTAAATAACACGTAGCCAATCTACCACCCTTACTGGAAGACTATACCTTTCCAGCACAGCCCACAGGTACTGATGATTAACCCGGTCAAAAGCCTTGGACTGGTCCAACGCCAGCAAATACTTACCCCATTTTTCAGCACGACATTGCTCCACGGCCTCCCAGATGCCAAGGACAGCACTAAAGGTGCTTCGACCCTTTACAGTGCAATGCTGAGACGGGGAAAGTAACAGCCCAGAAACTTCCATCAGCCGAGTACCTAAGAGTACCTTTGCCAGAATCTTTCTGTCCGTATTGAGAAGAGCGATGGGGCGCCAATTCTCAATACGGGCTGGGTCCTTACCTTTAGACAATAATATGAGAGCAGAGGATCTCCTAGAGGGAGGGAGCACTTCCTCACACAGGCTTTCATTAAATACCTCTACAAGACGAGGAGCCAAGATGTCTGAGAAAAGTTTAAAAAATTCAGATCTTAACCCATCTGTGCCCGGAGATTTTTTTTATAGACAAACCGTCTATAGCCTTCTTGACCTCCTCCACTGTCACATCATTCCCCAAAGAGTCAAAAGAAGGATCAAGCTGCTCAAGCCCAGGTGTCTCCCCCAGGAACCGATCCATCCTCTCTCTAATGAGTGGCTGCTCAGACAAAAGGTCGGAGTAATAAGACCTGATGACTCCCAAAATACCCTCCCTGTCTCCATGAAGAGTACCCTGGTCATCAAACAGGCCCCGGACCTCCCTCAAATCAACTGATTTTCTGCAACTCTGGTAGGGATCAGGCGAGTGGTATTTTCCATAATCCCTCTCCAGAATCAAAGAAGCCAGATGATTATACTGATATTCTCTCATCTGAGTCTTAACCCGGGAGATTTCACTACAATCCCCATGCCCAGAGATCAAGAAATCTAGTTCCTTTCTCAGGCTCTGGTAGATACATCTTTTTGTCAAGTTTCTCCTGGCTATCAGCCTCTGAAAAAACCTTTGAGTCCTCTTTTTACACTCCTCCCACCACTCAGATCTACTCCAACGAGCCTCCAGAAGTGTTTCCTGCAGTTGAAAAAAGTCTCTAAAGGACTGTCTAACTCCCTCCTCTTTCAGGAGCCCGGAATTCAAACGCCAAAGGCCCTGCCCTTTCTGAGGGGTTTCTGAGATGTTCAAAGCAACACACAGAAAAACATGATCGGAGAACTCTACTGGCTTTGTCTCAGGAGGCAAAGTTTTTGAGGACTCCTTAACAATGATAGGCTACCACAATGATAGGTGAAACCAGTGAGGTCTGGGAAATGGCGAACATGCAGCCTCTCTAATCATGCTAACTAAAAAATTGGAATCATAGCCCAGAGTCATCTTTGTGACTCCCCTATCTTTTGGCCTAACAATGGTGTTAAAATCACCGCCAAAGATGATCTGCTGGGCCGTAAAGAGAAACGGTTTTATCTCCCTGAAAAAACACTTCCTGTCCCAAGCTGTTTGGGGTCCATAGATGTTTATTAATCTCAGGTCATGTCCTCTCAGGTTGACATCCAAAACTTTGCACCTACCTACCTGTAATTCTATAATCCTGTGCACGTTTACCATATCAGTAAAAGGCACTGCCAACCCACCGTACGGCTCGGCTGCAAGAGACCAGAAGGAAGGCCCACGCTTCCACTGACCCTTGGCCCGATGAAGTGTGGCCAGGTCACCTATCCTGGTCTCCTGCAAAAATAAAAAATAAACATCAACTGTGTTGAAAAAATCAAAGGCCAAGAAACGAGCACATTCGGAAAACACGGAAGCCACATTAATGGTGGCACATCGCATAGGTTGGGGATCCATGTTTCTTGGATTATAGAAGTAGGATCCCATTCACTTTTTCTTTGCTTGACTTTTAGAGTCCTCATCCGAGGATCCAACTCTTTTACATGCCACCCCAAAAGGGATAGCATCCTCGTCAGACAGGGAGATTTCTTCCACCTCCCTCTCCTCCTTCTCACTCACACTATCAGCAACAGGGACCACAGTCTCACTAAGTAGACTCTCGGACCCCTTCCTACCAATTCCCTCCCCAACAACACACCCCACCTCCTTTACCACTTCATTCGGGGGAGGATCCAGATCAGGGGCCTTTGAGGTACTAATAAAGGAGCCGCCCCCGGGACCACCCCCACCAGGGGACCCAGGAGTTTCATCAACCACCAACACCTCATCTGAAGAATGAGGGACTTCCCCTTATGTACACTGAGCTACTTCAACCACGTCTAACAGGGATCCTACAGCTTGGCTCAACTCTATCCCCACAGGATCCCACTACAGCTCCCCCTGAGAACCATTTCTTTCCAAGTGTTTGGTTTTGCTTTGGGCTTTACCTTGTCCCATATTTCCCTGTTTATCCTTAGCTACAACCTCCTTCCCAGCAACTGACTGATTAGAGGCCTGCTTTTGCTTTCTATTTTTTGAGACATTTGGGACAAAAACTAATTCTTTTCCCCCAACCATGACCACCTCCCCCTCTTCTTCATCATCAGAAGACAGGACATCGAACCTATTTGAGCAAACAAAATCTGCCTCCTTTTTTTTAGGCTTCCTCCTCCTCCCTTTATTGATGATCTGAAAGGATGCCTCCCCCTTTTCAGGCTGAACCTTCTCTTTCCCACCATCTTCTATTCTCTTTGAGATGTACTGATGCTGCACAGTTACCGGTACGCTATCTTCGCGACCAGGACCAACCTCCGCCACCACTTCTTCCACCCCTGCACTATAATTATGCGAAGCCTTAGGGCATCGACTGTAGGGATGACCAACTGCACCGCAAAGATTACACCTGACCTTGCTGCATTCCCGGGACCCATGTCCCAACTGGCCACACAAAGCACATTTAATCACCCCACAATCGCTACTGAGGTGACGGAAGTCACCACACTTATGACAGGTTCTGGGTTGCCCAGGGTAAAAACACTGGAGCCGATCACGGCCAATGTAAGCGGCGGAAGGTATGTGTCTAGTCTCAGCCCCTACCTGGTGTAACCTCACAAAGGCCAAAAAGGCACCACCCCAGACCCCCCTAGTATGATCAAACTTTACCAAAGGAGATAGCACTGTACAAGACCTAGACAACCAATATATAATATCAGCAGGGGGCAGTGATTCATTACACACCAACACAGTGATCTTAACCCTGTCCTGCCTCGTGATGGTATGGGCTTTGAAAAAACAATATGGTTCCTTCATCTTGTTTTTCTCCCAACGGGAGCCAAAGGCCTGCAGGCCATTCAGGGAGAGGAAGCTCAGGTCGAAATCTGGAGTTCTCACTGGGTGAATGCATGCAAAAAGATCTACAGCCTCAAACCCCAGTGAGAAGATCATACCTAAGAACTCCGACTTCGAAGGAGCCTCCCCATCCCCTACCCATCTGAACTGCACCACATTTCTTCTTTTTATGGGCTGACCCCCACTCACCCCGAACTGCGGACCAGCACTCGGCTGACCAGGAGCTGCCAAAGAATTAGCATATGAACCAGCACCTGGCCTAACCTCAGAGGGAGTTACAGGGAGCCCTTCAGGTGCCAGACCACTACCAGCCCCTATTCCCATACTCCCCACCCCACCAGTCATCCTGACCTGGTTCGTCTGAAGCAAATTCACAGCTGCAAGAGCCCTCACCGGCATATCCATGTTACCATATACTGTTCCTACCAACATAACTTCTTCAGGGGCTAATTTGCTCTTATCTACAGCTGGCAGTCCTTGAGCCAATCTCTGCCCCTCTTCCATTATGGCTTCATACTTTGAAACACCCATCGACATGGGTAATGATGTCACCTGCGATGTCATACCCGATGCGTATTTGGCCCCGCCTCCCTCAGCCACCACGTCTACTAAGCCAGAGCCAGCCACCGCAGGCTTACAGGGATGGCCAGCCTCAGCATCAACCATGGCCCGCGCCGCACCCACACTTGCAATTTTAGAGGCGAGCATTTCGGGGACAAGTCCACAGGGAGCAGTGACAGTCACCAGAGTCCCAGCACCCACCATTACCCCAGCAACCACCACGCCCCCCGCACCGTCACCACCCAGCACTCCCTCCTGGAGTGACGCCTCCCCCGTTTGGAAGCCACTAGATACTGCCATCATTGGCCTTTCCATGATATATGCAGCATCATGCACGATCTTAGAAACAGCACTTCCATCACAGCTCCCGACAGCCACTTCCTTCTCCATAGGCTGGACTCCCACCTCCATACCCTCCACTGGAGGCTCTGATGCCGCTACTGAACTTGCCAGGACCGGGCCGCCACCGCCATCCTGTTCAGGCAGAGATTCCTGAAACTCATTTTTCCCCTGAGACAGAACCTGACGACACAATGCTGACGCAGCCACCGAAACTGCCGGGACCGAGCTGCTACTGCCCCCACCATCCTGCTCAGGTAAGGACTTTATCAACACTTCTTTCACCAGAGAAAGAGCCAGATTACGTAATGCTTTAATTCTTTCCTTTACTGCAGCCAGGCTGGTACTTAGCTCCCAAATCTCATCCTTTAGGAGAGCTCTCTCACGGCTGCTACAAGTATTTCGTTTCCTTCTCTTGAGGGAAAGACGAGAGGTTAAACGAGTCTGCTCCATTTTTAACTCTTCCAGGCTCATATTCACATATTCATCCATAGAGGATTCTGAGCTGCTATCAGAAACCACAGCTTCCCCTGCTTCACCACAGTCAGGTACCTTTGCCATATCACCTACCCCTGGGTTTCCTCACCTGGAGAGCCAGAGTCCCGTGGTTTGGGGGTCACCAGTTGGGGATCCTGTTTCTTCACAGGGTCCACAATCACTGGGACTGCCACACTGACCGAATCTCCCAATGCTGGAACTTCCACGGCTGTCTGCAGGCCAGAAATCCCGGGGCCTCCTTCGGGCCCAGCAGCCCGGGACTCGCCATCATCGTCCTCCCCAGGAGGATCCATCCTCCCCTGGGAGGCTCCCAGGGGAAACACTGCAGGCTTCAGAAAAGGACCAGGGCCTAAGAGCTCTTTCCTGTGCAGCCTCCTACAGTCTTGGGCCACAAATTTGACACCTGAAATCAACAGAGCGGGGTCACTTACATGTGACCCACTTGTATTTTGCCTGGCCCAACACTGTTTTGGGCATGAAATACACTGGCAAAGTGGGCACACATACCATATTTTACCATTTTGAATAAGTAGCTGTAGTTTTGCAAGGGTTAACCAGTCTTGGACCACAAATTTGACACCTGAAATCAACAGAGCATGGTCACTTGCATATGACCCACTTGTATATTGCCTGGCCCAACGCTGTTTTGGGCATTAAATACACTGGCAAAGTGGGCACAAACACCATATTTTAACATTTTTAATAAGTAGCTGTAGTTTTGCAAGGGTTAACTAGTCTTGGGCCACAAATTTGACATCTGAAATCAACAGAGCATGGTCACTTACATATGACCCACTTTTACTTTGCCTGGCCCAAAGCTGTTTTGGGCATGAAATACACTGGCAAAGTGGGCACACACACACCATATTTTACCATTTTGAATAAGTAGCTGTAGTTTTGCAAGGGTTACCTAGTCTTGAGTCACAAATTTGACACCTAAAATCAACAGAGATTGGTCACTTACATATGACCCACTTGTATTTTGCCTGGCCCAACACTGTTTTGGGCATGACATACACTGGCAAAGTGGGCACACATACCATATTTTACCATTTTTAATAAGTAGCTGTAGTTTTGCAAGGGTTAACCAGTCTTGGGCCACAAATTTGACACCTGAAATCAACAGACCATGGTCACTTGCATATGACCCACTTGTATATTGCCTGGCCCAACGCTGTTTTGGGCATTAAATACACTGGCAAAGTGGGCACAAACACCATATTTTAACATTTTTAATAAGTAGCTGTAGTTTTGCAAGGGTTAACTAGTCTTGGGCCACAAATTTGACATCTGAAATCAACAGAGCATGGTCACTTACATATGACCCACTTTTACTTTGCCTGGCCCAAAGCTGTTTTGGGCATGAAATACACTGGCAAAGTGGGCACACACACCATATTTTACCATTTTGAATAAGTAGCTGTAGTTTTGCAAGGGTTACCTAGTCTTGAGTCACAAATTTGACACCTAAAATCAACAGAGATTGGTCACTTACATATGACCCACTTGTATTTTGCCTGGCCCAACACTGTTTTGGGCATGACATACACTGGCAAAGTGGGCACACATACCATATTTTACCATTTTTAATAAGTAGCTGTAGTTTTGCAAGGGTTAACCAGTCTTGGGCCACAAATTTGACACCTGAAATCAACAGACCATGGTCACTTGCATATGACCCACTTGTATTTTGCCTGGCCCAACGCTGTTTTGGGCATGAAATACGCTGGCAAAGTGAGCACAAACACCATATTTTAATATTTTGAATAAGTAGCTGTAGTTTTGCAAGGGTTAACTAGTTTTGGGTCACAAATTTGACACCTAAAATTAACAGAGCGTGGTCACTTGCTTATGACCCACTTGTATTTTGCCTGGCCCAATGCTGTTTTGGGCATTAAATACACTGGCAAAGTGGGCACAAACACCATATTTTAACATTTTTAATAAGTAGCTGTAGTTTTGCAAGGCTTAACTAGTCTTGGGCCACAAATTTGACATCTGAAATCAGGAGCTTGCAATACAGGCTCTGCGCACAAAGCTTTTCTCAAATTCTGCAAAGCAGTCTCTGCGTGCCTAGGGGATAATTCAGACTGCATCACTGCAGCGACAGCGATCGCAGTCTGAATCACTTTATGGAGTGCGCCCTGCTCGTGCACACCCCGGGAGCCCAGTGAGATGCTATCAGCAACTCAAGGCTACGATCGCCTCTGCCTGATTGATAGGCAGAGGTGGTCACGGGGCGGGAGGGGGCGTGCTAACGGTGTAAGAACCGCGGTCGGGACAACGGAGGCCTGGCAGGGAGCTACTCATCAGGTACAAAATCATCGCCACTGTGCAATGGTTTTGTACCTGTACGAGGTGGGGGGCGGACTAACCCTGTGCTGGACGTCCCCCCGCATGTCAGATTAAATGATCGTAGATGTGCTCCTGATACACATTACGCCACACAGTACTGCTCCTTATACATGTTACGACACACAGTAGAGCTCCTTATACACATTACAACACACAGTAGTGCCTCTTATACATGTTTCACCACACAGTAGTACCCCTTATACACTTTACACCACACAGTAATGCATCTTATATACGTTACACCACATAGTAGTACCCCTTATACAGGTTATGCCACACAGTAGATCTCCTTATACACATTACGCCACACAGTAGTGCTCCTTTTACACGTAACGCCAATATAGTAGGCACTACGGGTAAGTTTAGGTTTAGGCTGTGTGGGGGGATTAGGCACTGGGGGGTGGCTAGGGTTAGGCTGCGGGGAGGGGGAAAGGTTAAGGTTAGCTACTAGGGGGAGGTTCAGGGATTAGGGATAGTACTCACAAGAACACTGCTGAGACAACGCCAATGCAATTTGATCCAGAAAAAGTCTCTTCTGCCAGCAGTACAAAGTACGAAACTGCTAGATCACAAGGGACTGTTTGTTGACAGTTCTTCATGTCGACATAATGAATGTCAATATGATAACTGTCAGCCAATTGTATCCAACTCCCACAAAAACTCAGGAGGCTTCTCACTGTATAAAGATGGGACAATTCCTTTGTACAAGGATACACAAGGCCCATGGATACAGATGCCCACAATTATGCATTGTGCAGCCAGCAGCAGCACATGCACCCTGGGTGACAATACATGACTTTTTGCCTGGCTGCCTTAGTGGGGTCACTCTATGCTGTGCTGTATGTTATATGTCACTGCACAGTCACCATTACTGTTTGCAGAGAGCCCAGATTACTGTAACAACCCTGCCCACCACCTCCCAATCTCCGCCCCCCTCAATGTAGGCTCCGCCTCTTTGAGGTCAGCGATTATGAGTTTGCAGGATGAAATGTACAATTTGAAAAATGTATAATAAAATAAAACTAAATAAACACACAACTGCCTGACCGCCTTACGAGGAATGCTGCTGCACTACCTCAGCTCCTCTAAAGTTTAGCCGCATGGTCACGTGATGTTCCGGCGCTGGTAGCCAAAAGAAACAGCTGGTCTGCCTGTGAATGAGAGGGGAAGATGGCCCCTTTTCCTTCTCCAGACTCCTCCACTGTATCCTCCTCCCCCTCTGGCCAGACCGCAGCTCTGCACACCAGCTCAGCCTCATTCTGTTAAGGCGGCTTGCAGCATGCCGGCGGGTGGCATGTAATGAGTCAGTCTGACTCATTGTAGTGCCTCCGGCTGTGGGCCCCTTCATTGTGGCAGGGCCCTGGTGCATTGCACCGGTTGCACCGCTGCAAGTTCTGCCCCTGAACCTACGATAATAGCCCACCAGACCAAAGAATGTCCTGAGTTGCGACTTACATTTTAGCTTAGACCATGTGAGGACTGCTTCCACCTTGTGAGTTGAGGTTTAACTTGCCCTTGGCATACAATAAACCCCAGATACTTTGCCTCCACAATTATGATGGCACACTTCTCCAGGTTAGCTGTGAACCCTTGTGCCTGTAGAGACTGTAACACTGCACCCCAGGGACGTGCAGTCAGGGGAGGCAGGGGAGGCAGTGCCTCCCCTGTCACTAATGATTAAAATAATACAAAGAAGATACATAAGACACATATCCTGTGTCAGATGTACCCTCTTTGTATTATTATAATCATTGTAGTCCGCATGTACTACATTTGGGAGGCACTGACAGCTAGTGCCTCCTGTAACCAGTGGGAACGGGACAAAGCGGGGGGCGGGGCCATGTGCTGGGCTGTAAAAGCCCATTACAAAAAGAGTGGAAAGCGGCACTTATACAAGTGCCTCGCTAGCAGGGAAAGCACGCCCCTGCTAGCGAGGCACCTGTGATTGGACAGCGGATCCAGTGCTGGATCCGCTGGTCCAATCACATAGACGCGGCGTGGAGAAGTGGCGGCGGGACACGTCAGGCACTGCTCCAGCTGCAGCGCGCCGGGATGCAGAGGAGACAGAGTGCATGCGGCGCTGACTATGAGCGGCTCCCCCCTCCCTGCCTCCTTACTCACAGCACTGTTCTTGCAGCGGTACATGGAGAAGGGGGGAGAGCAGAAGACAGCACCGCGAGAGCCAGGTGCAGAGAGCTGGGAGTGCTTTATGCAGCGGGCGGCGCTAACTCCCTTCCTCCACTGCTCTCTCCCAGGGAGCAGCACTGACACCTCTGCGGAAGGCACATATGCCCAGGCCAGGACCCAGGTGAGGGGGGGTGAGTAAATGAAAGTAACGTGGGAAGGGGGGCAGCTCACACCCACAGATCACCAGAGACCCCCCCCCCTCCCCCCGTGACAGGGCTGCAGGGAGTAGTAGTGGAAGGGGGGGGGGGGGGGGGGCACTGTACACCAGCTAGTGTCGGGCTGGCTTTGGAGCCTGCTGCTTGATGGTGAGGGGTTATTTTTATAAAAAGGGGCGTGGTCACATATCCGTGATTAAGCCACGCCCCTGACTGTGCCAAGTCTCCTGCGATCTGACTGCTACTTTGCTGACACTGGCACCTGCAGTGTGAGCTGGCACCTCCAGCCTGGAGGTACCTACTGTGGTAATGTGTGTGTGCCTCAGTGTGTCTGTGTGTCTCAGTAAAAGTGCGAGTGCCTCAGTGTAAGTGTCAGTGTGCGTGTCTCAGTATGAGTGTGTGCGCCTTAGTGTGAGTGTCAGTGTGCGTGTCTCAGTATGAGTGTGTGTGCCTCAGTGTGAGTGTCAGTGTGCGTGTCTCAGTATGAGTGTGTGCGCCTCAGTGTGAGTGTCAGTGTGCGTGTCTCAGTATGAGTGTGTGCGCCTCAGTGTGCGTGTCTCAGTATGAGTGTGTGTCTCAGTATGAGTGTGTGTGCCTCAGTGTGAGTGACAGTGTGCATGTCTCAGTATGAGTGTGTGTGCCTCAGTGTGAGTGACAGTATGCGTGTCTCAGTATGAGTGTGTGCGCCTCAGTGTGAGTGTCAGTGTGCGTGTCTCAGTATGAGTGTCAGTGTGCGTGTCTCAGTATGAGTGTGTGTGCCTCAGTGTGAGTGTCAGTGTGCGTGTCTCAGTATGAGTGTCAGTGTGCGTGTCTCAGTATGAGTGTGTGTCTCAGTATGAGTGTGTGCGCCTCAGTGTGAGTGTCAGTGTGCGTGTCTCAGTATGAGTGTGTGTCTCAGTATGAGTGTGTGTGCCTCAGTGTGAGTGACAGTGTGCGTGTCTCAGTATGAGTGTGTGCGCCTCAGTGTGAGTGTCAGTGTGCGTGTCTCAGTATGAGTGTGTGCGCCTCAGTGTGAGTGTCAGTGTGCGTGTCTCAGTATGAGTGTGTGTCTCAGTATGAGTGTGTGCGCCTCAGTGTGAGTGTCAGTGTGCGTGTCTCAGTATGAGTGTGTGTCTCAGTATGAGTGTTTGCCTCAGTGTGAGTGTCAGTGTGCGTGTCTCAGTATGAGTGTGTGTCTCAGTATGAGTGTGTGTGCCTCAGTGTGAGTGTCAGTGTGCGTGTCTCAGTATGAGTGTGTGCGCCTCAGTGTGAGTGTCAGTGTGCGTGTCTCAGTATGAGTGTGTGTCTCAGTATGAGTGTCTGTGCCTCAGTGTGAGTGTCAGTGTGCGTGACTCAGTATGAGTGTGTGCGCCTCAGTGTGAATGTCAGTGTGCGTGTCTCAGTATGAGTGTGTGTCTCAGTATGAGTGTGTGTGCCTCAGTGTGAGTGACAGTGTGCGTGTCTCAGTATGAGTGTGTGCGCCTCAGTGTGAGTGTCAGTGTGCGTGTCTCAGTATGAGTGTGTGTCTCAGTATGAGTGTGTGTGCCTCAGTGTGAGTGTCAGTGTGCGTGTCTCAGTATGAGTGTGTGTCTCAGTATGAGTGTGTGTGCCTCAGTGTGAGTGTCAGTGTGCGTGTCTCAGTATGAGTGTGTGTCTCAGTATGAGTGTGTGTGCCTAAGTGTGAGTGACAGTGTGCGTGTCTGTACCTCAGTGTGAGTGACAGTGTGCGTGTCTCAGTATGAATGTGGGCGCCTCAGTGTGAGTGTCAGTGTGTGTGTCTCAGTATGAGTGTGTGCGCCTCAGTGTGAGTGTTAGTGTGCGTGTCTCATTATGAGTGTCAGTGTGTGTGTCTCAGTATGAGTGTGTGTGCCTCAGTGTGAGTGACAGTGTGTGTGTCTCATTATGAGTGTGTGTGTCTCAGTATGAGTGTGTGTGCCTCAGTGTGAGTGACAGTGTGTGTGTCTCATTATGAGTATCAGTGTGTGTGTCTCAGTATGAATGACAGTGTGCGTGTCTCAGTGTGAGTGTCAGTGTGCGTGTCTCAGTATGAGTGTGTGCGCCTCAGTGTGAGTGACAGTGTGTGTGTCTCATTATGAGTGTCAGTGTGCGTGTCTCAGTATGAGTGTGTGTGCCTCAGTGTGAGTGACAGTGTGTGTGTCTCAGTATGAGTGTCAGTGTGCATGTCTCAGTATGAGTGTGTGTCTCAGTATGAGTGTCTGTGCCTCAGTGTGAGTGACAGTGTGCATGTCTCAGTATGAGTGTGTGTGCCTCAGTGTGAGTGTGTGTGCCTCAGTACAGTGTGAGTGCTTGTCAGTGTGACATTGTGGACAGAAAAGGATAAATTGAATGTCTGCAACAGGATCCCCACCCTGAGCCTCTGAAAATATCTCAAACAGATGCAAATGGATGGTTATATCATGAAGTACTGATATAAAGCCAACTACCTAATTTATAAGCCCAACAGAGCAGATGTATAATACGGGTTGGTGGTGCTCCCCAGAGCCAAATAAACAGAGAGAATACACTTAGAAGAAAGAATGCTCTTTTTTGGGGGGCACGCTTGAAAATGACCGCAGGGTTGTAAATGCACACTTAGAAAAAATTAAAACATAACTTTTATTATTCCATCTTAAAAAGAGTACAGTTCCCCAAAATACTTAGACATACCAAACATTGAATTAAATCAAACGTAAAAGTGACCTTTAATGTATACACAATTTGTTGATCACATAATCCGATAATCACTACTCTAGTCATAAATGACAATACCAATTAATGTTTTACGCCAAAAAGATCTGAAATGTTTACAAATGACTGAAACTGCACATGTAATATAGGAGCAATTCAAACTGGGACCTCATTCATTATCCGCATAACACTCGGTCAAAAGCATAAATACAAAAAACAAGTTAATTGGCATTAATGATCCTTAATCATATTGCTCCCTAACCGTCAATTATTGTGATATTTGAAAAAGATCACATAAACATAAAATAATGTAAAGTTAGAGTAACCCAATATGGAAAAGACACAATTGTCACCTCAATTAGTAAAGTATTGAGGTCCTTTAGAATAACAGTATAGGCTTGTATTAGAGAGAACAGTATTCACCTCAATTGATCAAGCATGAGCGTCCCAGGAGCAACAATGGTGGTCATTCCGAGTTGTTCGCTCATTGCCGATTTTCGCTATATTGCGATTTTCCGCTTACTGCGCATGCGCAATGTCCGCAGTGCGACTGCGCCAAGTAAATTTGCTATGCAGTTAGGTATTTTACTCACGGCATTGTGAGGTCTTTTCTTTGTTCTGGTGATCGTAATGTGATTGACAGGAAGTGGGTGTTTCTGGGCGGAAACTGGCCGTTTTAAGGGTGTGTGTGAAAAAACGCTGCAGTTTCTGGGAAAAACGCGGGAGTGGCTGGAGAAACGGGGGAGTGTCTGGGCGAACACTGGGTGTGTTTGTGACGTCAAACCAGGAACGAAACTGACTGAACTGATCGCAGTGGCAGAGTAAGTCTGGAGCTACTCAGAAACTGCTAAGAAATTTCTACTCGCAATTTTGAGAATCTTTAGTTCGCAATTTTGCTATACTAAGATACACTCCCAGAGGGCGGCAGCTTAGCGTGTGCAATGCTGCTAAAAGCAGCTAGCGAGCGAACAACTCGGAATGAGGGCCAATATACTGTAAGCTTGTGATAAAGATAACAGAAACGCTGATGTGTTCTAATTGCTAAAACGTTTGTTGCTTATGTAAGTGGTAGCAACACTGTTATTTTATGATTGCCACATTGTTAGAATTTTTTGTTGAAGAAAGCGATTGATACAATTTGATTCAGCAGATTGTGCAGTAACATAGTTATTTGCATAGGTATTTCCAGTTAAAACAGGAATACATAATTGTGTACCTGCACTGTATAATGTACTGTAAATAAAAAAAATAAGACAGACAGAACACTTCTGCTGTTGGTGTTAGATGCTGATCGTAACCCTGATGCCAAAGGACAGTGCAGGGAGACTACAACAAATTCGCCAATGAGAGAGTGCTGAAAAATAGGAAAAAATATTGAGCTAATATGTGAGGTAAATTACCGAGAGTGTAGTACAGTATATAGTGATAGAGGGTCCCTTCTGCTGTCTGCGTTAGGGGGAACGGGTCACCCTGATACTAAAAAGCTTTTCCGTGTGCCCTTCACGATCGCTGATAAGAGCAGGACCAGAAAAAAATGTGTGCATTTACATCCCTGTGGACATTTTCAAGCGTGCCCCCCAAAAAGTGTATTTTCAGTGTGACATTGTGTGAGCTCACCCGTGCTGTTCCACGGACCCCGGGATGTACTGTTTATGTTGTATTTTATATTGTGCTATACCTAGTGTCACCCTCTCCGTGTAACCCACTGCTGTCATCCTCTCCACAGCATCACCCTCTCTCTGGCACCCACTTCTGTCACCCTCTCCCTGGTGTCACCCTCTCCCTGTCTCCCAATGCTGTCAGTGTCACCTTCTCTCTGGCACCCACTTCTGTCACCCTCTCCCTGGTGTCACCCTCTCCCTGTCTCCCAATGCTGTCAGTGTCACCTTCTCTCTGGCACCCACTTCTGTCACCCTCTCCCTGGTGTCACCCTCTCCCTGTCTCCCAATGCTGTCAGTGTCACCTTCTCTCTGGCACCCACTTCTGTCACCCTCTCCCTGTTTCCCTAATGCTGTCAGTGTCACCTTCTCTCTGACACCCACTTCTGTCACCCTCTCCCTGGTGTCACCCACTCTGTCACCCAATGCTGTCAGCATCACCTTCTCTGTGTCACCCAATGCTGTCATCCTTTCCCTGGTGTCACCCTCTCTGTCTCCCAATGCTGTCAGTGTCACCTTCTCTCTGTGACCCACTGCTGTCACCCTCTCCCTGGCATCACCCTCCCCCCTTAATATTTATTTTTTATATTACAAAATATACAATATATTAGCCGCCTGCTCATCACAAGTTTGGCAGTGGCTGCATCGCACTGAGATGCAAATTAGCGGCAGGGGGGCCAGGATGGTTGATGGCGGCAATTTTGTAGTAGATTGGCATAGGCAGCAGCCATTAGCAGCAGCAGCAGTGGGTATTGGCTTGTGGGGCAGTAGCAGACATCAGCTCAGCGGTGGTAGGGGTCATCGGTAGGCCTCAGCGTACATTATGGCTGCAGTGCCTCACCAGCCACTGACCTCACCGCACGCCACTGCTGCACCCACCTTTGGAAGGTACGACTTTATACTGGAACTAACCCACTGGGGTATAGAAGGCTGTTGTTGCTTTGGCAGCTTCCATCAGAGGAATTTGCCAGTACCCCTTTCAGTAAATGTAGCGTGGTGATATACTGGCTTATTGCTAAGTTTCTACCAGTTCATCAACCCGGGGCATAGGATAAGAATCAAACTGAGGAACTTTATTTAACTTTCTGAAGTCATTACAGAATCTCAAAGCTCCAAAAGGCTTGGGCTCTAAAACAGTGGGATTATTCCATTCACTGTTTGACTCCTCTATGACCTCCAAGCGCCAATTCCCGTTTTACTGCTGTCTGTTGTGCCTCAGATATACAATATGGCCTTTGTTTTATCACCACCTTGGGTGGAGTAACATAGTCATGCTGTATGATTTGAGTTTTCCCCGGGAGGGCAGAGAACACAACCTGGAACTGTGCAACTAAGTTTACCACTTCTTGTTTCTGGCTAGGACTCAGCACCTGACATTCTGGGGTTTTCACAGCCACTAAAGAGGGCTGACTGGCACTTTCTTTCCAAAGCTTCAACAAATTCACATGGTAGACTTGTACCTCTTTCCTTCTACCTTCCTGCCATACCTAGACACATGAATCAATACCTTGTCGCCCCTATTAAAGGTCCGGTTGACAGCAGTAATGTCATGACTGCGTTTTTGATGCTGTTGAGCCTATACCATATGGTTGGTCAGAAGTGGCGCAATATGCCTTAGACAGCCATACAATTGGGACACAGACTGAATGATGATAGGCTCTTGGGACAATTGCTGCTCCCACCCTACTTTTAATAGATCTAGTATCCCTCTGCATTGTCTACCATAGAGGAGCTTGAAGGGGCTAAACACCATAGAGGCTTGGGGTACCTCTCAATCTGCAAACATTAGCATTAGCTAAGGTAAGAGTAGGTCCCAATCTCGCTTCTTCTGTGACACTGCCCTTTTCATCATCTGCATAAGGGTTCTGTTACAGCATTCGACCAAGCCATCTGTCTGCGGGTGGTAAACTGAAGTGGTAATTCTATCCACCTTTAACAGGCGACACAGGAATTTCATTCATTTAGACACAAAAGGGGTACCTTAGTCGGTCAGGACCTCTTTTGGTATTCCTAGATGGGTATACAGCATCAACAACTCCTGGACAATAGTGCTAGATTTCATGTTATGTAGTGGTATGGCCTCCGGGTACCCGGAGGCATAGCCCACCGTCACCAATATATACTTATGCCCATGATCCGATTTTTCTACTGGCCATAAAAATTGGCTCAATAGGCACAGAAATTATAGGCAGGAAAACCAAAGGCGCCCAAAATTCTGTCTGGGGTGCATTCTTTTGGTACACTGGGCATTCCTGACAATATTTTTTTACTGCAGCATGAATGCCTGGCCAGGAGAACCATAGCTAGATACGCTGGAGAGTTTTCTCCTCCCCTAAATGGCCACCCCATAAATGCATGTGAGCTGCCCTCAGTACCAGCTGCTCGTGTTTTTGGGGAATCAGCAACTGGTCTACCCTTTTACCTTGCAAATAAGTTACAAGATAAAACAAATTGTTTTTCACATAAAGTAAGGTACACCTTCAGGTGGTAAAGCAGAGTTTACCTTACCATTTGCCACTACCACATTTTATAATGTATTGGACAAGTTGCCATCTTTATGTTGATGTCGCCTAAAGTCCTGCAAAGACACTCTTTCACGAATGAGGGACCAATGTGTCTCAATCTCACTGGCAAGAGAGGGCTTTACAGTCATACAACCTTGGTTTCCAGTAGATCTTGGCCCCTGGGACAGCTCAACCTCTGTCTGTCTGCCAATGTCATGCCAGGTAACAAACTCCTGCAACAGTGGGAAGTCCTGGACCAGGATTAGTGGATAAGGAGGTTTGGAAGCTACTGCGACTACCATTTTTACTGGTCTTCCTTTCATCACCACCGGCAGGTGCACTCATGGGCATTCTTCTATGTCCCCAAGTATACATAGCACCTTTACCAGAAGTACAACCTGGCCAGACCAGGGAGGAACCAGGTTAGCAGAGATGAAAGACAATTCACTGCCAGTATCAACCAAAGCCCAGATATCCCAGCCTTCAATCTGTACCATAAGACAAAACAGGGTAGTTTCAGCTGGGGAAATAATTCCAGCCGCCATACTGACTACAGGTTGTGCTTTTTTCCATGAGCTGCAATCCACTAGCTCACTCTGCTTTAGGCAGTACCACTGTGCATGACTGGGCTCCCTGCACTCAAATGACTGGACACAGGCTGTTTGGTTTAACAATGGGGATCTGGGTACTGGGCTTAGGTACTGGCTGTAACCCTTGCTTGGCTTTATTAAATTTTACCATGGTCAAGTACCTCTCAATCACCACTACTAACTCCTCAATTGTCTGGTGATCAGCCTGCAGGGCCCAGTGTTTTACACCACGGTCTAATACCCATATAGCCTGTTCTATAACTACCACTTCCACTACCCACTGAGAAGAGTTTTTATCTGTCTGTAGCCAGGTTTTACTCAGTCTGGTCAATTATACCAGTTTGACCATTGGAGGCTCAGATGGGTTCAGCTGCAACTCATAATATTCTTGGGCTTTGCAGGGACCCGTCACCCCAATCCTGCTGAGTATAGCCTCCTTCAAGCAAGGATAGGAGCTGCATTCAGACAACTTTAACTCAACATAGGCTCTCTGTGAATCCCCTGTGCTATAAGGAGCTAATCTAACCATTGATTTCTGGTATCAAATATGTTGCCCAAGACTAGTTAACCCTTGCAAAACTAAAGCTACATTACTTATTCAAAATTGTAAATTATAATATGGTGTTTGGACCCACTTTGCCAGTGTATTTTATGCCCAAAACAGCATTGGGCCAAGCAAAATACAAGTGGGTATTTTTTTAATAAGAAAATTGCAACATATATTATATAAATGTGGTAAAATTCATAAAACAAGACACACAGGGGTATATTTACTAAGCTCCCGATTTTGACCGAGATGGTGTTTTTTCTTCAAAGTGTCATCTCGGGAATTTACTAAACTCAAATCTCGCCAGTGATGAGGGCATTGGTATTTTTTTGGAAGTCAAAGAAAAAAAATACGAATGAATACACCATCGGTCAAATACGACTGTTTTTTGATACAACTCGGTAATTTACTAAAAAGTGTATTTCACGAACACTGCCGGCAATAGCCAAACACTGCCGTGAAAAAACACAAATCGTAAAAAAAAACAGATTTAAAACAGACCTGCTTTTTTTTACCGTGTTCTGATAGGCATGCACGGATCCATGAGATCCGTGCATGTTATATCAGTGGGAAGGGATGGGAAAGTGTTACATTTTCTGGAAAAAAATGCGTGGGGTCCCCACTCCTAAGCAAAACCAGCCTCGGGCTCTTTGAGCCGGACCTGGTTGAAAAAATATGGGGGGAAAAATGACAGGGGTTCCCCCATATTTAATCAACCAGCACCGGGCTCTGCGCCTGGTCCTGGTTCAAAAAATACAGGGGACAAAAAGCGTAGGGGTACCCCGTATTTTTTAAACCAGCACCGGGCTCCACTAGCCAGGTACATAATGCCACAGCCGGGGACACTTTTATGTAGGTCCCTGCGGCCTTGGCATTACATACCCAACTAGTCACCCCTGTCCGGGGTACCCTAGAGGAGTGGGAACCCCTTAAATCAAGGGGTCCCCCCCTCCAGCCACCCAAGGGCCAGGGGTGAAGCCCGAGGCTGTCCCCCCATCCAAGGGCGGCAAATGGGGGGCTGATAGCCTTGTGTAAAAAATGAGAATATTGTTTTTAGTAGCAGTACTACAAATCCCAGCAAGCCTCCCCCGCAAGCTGGTACTTGGAGAACCACAAGTACCAGCATGCGGTGGAAAACCGGGCCCGCTGGTACCTGTAGTACTAACCTCACCGCTGACCGCAAAGTTCCCACCATTGGATACAATGGAGCGCATAGGCGCTACATTGTATCTCTGCCATGTGCTGCCTCACAGACACTACAGGAGCACACAGCCAATCAGGAGAGTGCCACGATGTGGTGCTCCCTGATTGGCTGAATCGACCCTCTTTGACAGGAGTCAGGGGGGTCCTGGCAGTCGGGGAAAGGGATCCCATGTGTAAACATGGGACCCCTTTCAGTGCGTGGTCGGGTTTCCGTTTTTTTTGTTTTGCCAAGTACGTGGATTATACAAAGAAGACAAGATACCCTGGATTATGTGAGTATAATTTTTTCACAGGTACCCTGAGGATTCTACATGGAGTAGAGGACCGAGCCTCGTGTGAACATAGGTAAGTATGTATGTTTGGAGGTGTGCATGTATGTAATAAACTTATACTGTCACGGTGTGTGTGTCCAGTTTTTTTGGGGGTATTTTTTTAGTAGTAGTACTACAGGTACCAGCAGGCCCAGTTTTCCACCACATGCTGGTACTTGTGGTTCTCCAAGTACCAGCTTGCGGGGGAGGCTTGCTGGGACTTGTAGTACTGCTACTAAAAACAATATTCACATTTTTTTCAAAAGGCTATCAGCCCCCCATCCGCCGCCCTTGGATGGGGGGGGACAGCTTCGGGCTTCACCCCTGGCCCTTAAGTGGCTGGAGGGGGGGACCCCTTGATTTAAGGGGTTCCCACTCCTCCAGGGTACCCCGGTCAGGGGTGACTAGTTGGGTATGTAATGCCAGGGCCGCCGTGACCAGTATAAAAGTGTCCCCCACTGAGGCATTATGTACCTCATGAGCCGGTGCTGGTTTCAAAAATACGGGGGACCCCTACGCTTTTTGTCCCCCGTATTTTTGGAACCAGGACCAGGCGCAGAGCCCAGTGCTGGTTTATGAAATATGGGGGAACCCCTGTCATTTCCCCCCCCCATATTTTGTCAACCAGGACCGGCTCAAAGAGCCCAAGGCTGGTTTTGCTTAGGGGGGGGGACCCCACGCATTTTTTTTTTAGATTTGTAACAATGTTATTTTTTTTACGAAAAGTGCAAAATGAAGCCCTACACGGATCTCACAGAGGGGTATATTTACTAAGGTCCCGATTTTGACCGAGATGCCATTTTTTCTTCAAAGTGTCATCTCGGTAATTTACTAAGCAAAAATCACGGCAGTGATGAGGGCATTCGTAATATTTTGGAAGTCCTAGGAAAAAAATCACGAATCAATACACCATCGGTCAAATACGCCTGCAATTTGGTAGAAATCGGGAATTTACTAAAAAGTGCAAATCACAAACACTGCCAACAATAGCCAAACACTGCCGTGCAGAAATACAATTCGTAAAAAAGTGCTAAAAAAAACCAGACCTGCTTTTTTATCCCGTGTTTGGATAGGCATGCAGGGATCCATGAGATCCGTGCATGTTTATCAGTGGGAAGGGGATGGGAAAGTGTTCATTTTTAGAAAATAAATTGCGTGGGGTCCCCCCTCCTAAGCCAAACCAGCCTCGGGCTCTTTGAGCCGGTCCTGGTTGCAAAAATATGGGGAAAAAATTGACAGGGGTTCCCCCATATTTAAGCAACCAGCACCGGGCTCTGCGCCTGGTCCTGGTTCAAAAAATACAGGGGACAAAAAGCGTAGGGGTACCCCGTATTTTTTAAACCAGCACCGGGCTCCACTAGCCAGGTACATAATGCCACAGCCGGGGACACTTTTATGTAGGTCCCTGCGGCCTTGGCATTACATACCCAACTAGTCACCCCTGTCCGGGGTACCCTAGAGGAGTGGGAACCCCTTAAATCAAGGGGTCCCCCCCTCCAGCCACCCAAGGGCCAGGGGTGAAGCCCGAGGCTGTCCCCCCCATCCAATGGGCTGCAGATCGGGGGCTGATAGCCTTTGTTGTAAGTTATGAATATTGTTTTTAGTAGCAGTACTACAAGTCCCAGCAAGCCTCCCCCGCAAGCTGGTACTTGGAGAACCACAAGTACCAGCATGCGGCGGAAAACCGGGCCCGCTGGTACCTGTAGTACTACTACTAAAAAAATACCCCAATAAAGACATAACACACACACCTTGAAAGTATAACTTTAATGCATACATACACACCACCATATACACATACTTACCTTATGTTCACACGAGGGTCGGTCCTCTTCTCCATGTAGAATCCATGGTGTACCTGTTGAAAAAATTCTACTCACCAAATCCAGTGTAGAGGGCTCCTCGGGTAATCCATTTGTAATCCACGTACTTGTAAAAATAAAAAAACGGACACCCGACCACGAACTGAAAGGGGACCCATGTTTTCACATGGGACCCCTTTCCCCGAATGCCAGAAACCCCCTCTGACTTATGTCTAAGAGGGTTTCTTCAGCCAATCAGGGAGCGCCACGTTGTGGCACCCTCCTGATCGGCTGTGTGCTCCTGTACTGTATGACAGGCAGCACACGGCAGTGATACAATGTAGCGCCTATGCGCTCCATTGTAACCAATGGTGGGAACTTTGTGGTCAGCGGTGAGGTTACTTTCGGTCACCCGCTGACCACAAAGTTCCCACCATTGGTTACAATGGAGCGCATAGGCGCTACATTGTAACACTACCGTGTGCCGCCTGTCATACAGTACAGGAGCACACAGCCGATCAGGAGGGTGCCACAACGTGGCGCTCCCTGATTGGCTGAAGAAACCCACTTAGACATAAGTCAGAGGGGGTTTCTGGCATTCGGGGAAAGGGGTCCCATGTGAAAACATGGGGCCCCTTTCAGTTCGAGGTCGGGTGTCCGTTTTTTTATTTTGACAAGTACGCGGATTACAAATGGATTACAAGCAGAAGAGCCTTCTACCCTGGATTTTGTGAGTATAATTTTTTCAACAGGTACACCATGGATTCTACATGGAGAAGAGGACCGACCCTCGTGTGAACATAAGGTAAGTATGTGTATATGGTGGTGTGGATGTATGTATTAAAGTTATACTTTCAAGGTGTGTGTCTTATGTTTTTATTGGGTATTTTTTTAGTAGTAGTACTACAGGTACCAGCGGGCCCGGTTTTCCGCCGCATGCTGGTACTTGTGGTTCTCCAAGTACCAGCTTGCGGGGGAGGCTTGCTGGGACTTGTAGTACTGCTACTAAAAACAATATCAAACACTTTCAACAAATGCTATCAGCCTCCCATCCGCAGCCCATGGATGGGGGGGGACAGCCTCGGGCTTCACCCCTGGCCCTTGGGTGGCTGGAGGGGGGGGACCCCTTGATTGAAGGGGTTCCCACTCCTCCAGGGTACACCAGCCAGGGGTGACTAGTTGGGTATTTAATGCCACGGCCGCAGGGCGCTGTATAAAAGTGACCCCCGGCTGTGGCATTATCTGTCCAGCTAGTGGAGCCCGGTGCTGGTTTCAAAAATACGGGGGACCCCTACGCTTTTTGTCCCCCGTATTTTTGGAACCAGGACCATGCGTAGAGCCCGGTGCTGGTTGTTTAAATATGGGGGAACCCCTGTCAATTTTTTTCCCATATTTTTGCAACCAGGACCGGCTCAAAGAGCCCGAGGCTGGTTTTGCTTAGGAGGGGGGACCCCACGCATTTTTTTTTTTAAGTTTAAACATTTTTTTTTTTTACAAGGTGCACAATGAAGCCCAGCACGCATCTCTCAGATCCGGCCGAGATTCATTGTATTAAAGTCGGCAGTGTTTTACAAGTCACTCACGTAAAACACTGCCTAAAAAAACGAATGACATCGACATCGGAAAAACCGAAAATGCAGAATACGGCAGCTTAGTAAATTAGTCGTAATAAATTCAAAAAGTTGCAAATTTACACTTTCGATGTCATTAGTGTTTGAACTTTAACCTCATTCTGAAAAATACGAATTTTAGTAAATATACCCCATTGTATACACTGAATTGTTGTCTAGCTAACCAAACTGAAAGCAACAAAGCTTGTATGGCTGTACATACTGCCAGTACAGCTTAACATAATACATCTAGACAAAAACAACCTACTATACAAACAATACACATCATAAACACAAGCAATGAAAAAATGAATGAAACCTTTTAGCCACATGTAAACCGTCTCAACAAAAAAAAAAAAACAGAAAAAGAAAATCTACGGGGAGGTGAAGAACAGAAAGCCAGAAAATGAACAAGAAAAGGATTTCTGCTACCCACTCAAGGGGGTTTCAAGTGGCGCCAGAGCCTGGACCACTCGACAGCATCCAACCTCCTTCTGTCCATACCCATCATCCCCCTAATCTCGTGTAGAATATTTCCCACCACCACTTCACAGGGGAGGACCTTTGTTCTGAGGGAAACCTGACACCATGCACCCCATGTGTGAAACCTAACTGCTAAACTAACAAAAAATTGTGGTTAAATCATATCCTTTATACCCTTTGAACGTCCCATAAATCCACTCAGGGTAACTATTAGAGATGAGCGGGTTCGGTTCCTCGGAATCCGAACCCGCCCGAACTTCATGTTTTTTTTCACGGGTCCGAGCGACTCGGATCTTCCCGCCTTGCTCGGTTAACCCGAGCGCGCCCGAACGTCATCATGACGCTGTCGGATTCTCGCGAGGCTCGGATTCTATCGCGAGACTCGGATTCTATATAAGGAGCCGCGCGTCGCCGCCATTTTCACTCGTGCATTGAGATTGATAGGGAGAGGACGTGTCTGGCGTCCTCTCCATTAGAATAGAGATAGATTAGATAGAGAGAGAGAGATTGTGCAGAGTCGCAGACAGAGTTAGTTTACCACAGTCAGTGACCAGTGCAGTTGCTAGTTAACTTTTATTTAATATAATATATCCGTTCACTTCTCTCTGCTATATCCGTTCTCTGCCTGAAAAAAAAAACGATACACAGCACAGTCAGTCACACAGTGTGACTCAGTCTGTGTGCACTCAGCTCAGCCCAGTGTGCTGCACAGTCATCAATGTATAAATTAAAAGCTTATAATTAATTGTGGGGGAGACTGGGGAGCACTGCAGGTTGTTAGCAGGAGCCAGGAGTACAATTATATTAATTAACAGTGCACACTTTTGCTGCAGGAGTGGTGACCAGTGCCTGACCACCAGTATAGTATTGTTGTATACTACTAATATCTCTTTAAATATCAACCAGTCTATATTAGCAGCAGACACAGTACAGTGCGGTAGTTCACGGCTGTGGCTACCTCTGTGTCGGCACACGGCAGGCAGTCCGTCCGACCAGAATTGTATTATTTATTATTATATACCTACCACCTAACCGTGGTTTTTTTTTCATTCTTTATACCGTCATAGTGTCATCCTAATTGTTACGAGTATACTACTATCTCTTTATCAACCAGTGTACAGTGCGGTAGTTCACGGCTGTGGCTACCTCTGTGTCGGCACACGGCAGGCAGTCCGTCCGACCAGAATTGTATTATTTATTATTATATACCTACCACCTAACCGTGGTTTTTTTTTTCATTCTTTATACCGTCATAGTGTCATCCTAATTGTTACGAGTATACTACTATCTCTTTATCAACCAGTGTACAGTGCGGTAGTTCACGGCTGTGGCTACCTCTGTGTCGGCACACGGCAGGCAGTCCGTCCGACCAGAATTGTATTATTTATTATTATATACCTACCACCTAACCGTGGTTTTTTTTTTCATTCTTTATACCGTCATAGTGTCATCCTAATTGTTACGAGTATACTACTATCTCTTTATCAACCAGTGTACAGTGCGGTAGTTCACGGCTGTGGCTACCTCTGTGTCGGCACACGGCAGGCAGTCCGTCCGACCAGAATTGTATTATTTATTATTATATACCTACCACCTAACCGTGGTTTTTTTTTCATTCTTTATACCGTCATAGTGTCATCCTAATTGTTACGAGTATACTACTATCTCTTTATCAACCAGTGTACAGTGCGGTAGTTCACGGCTGTGGCTACCTCTGTGTCGGCACACGGCAGGCAGTCCGTCCGACCAGAATTGTATTATTTATTATTATATACCTACCACCTAACCGTGGTTTTTTTTTCATTCTTTATACCGTCATAGTGTCATCCTAATTGTTACGAGTATACTACTATCTCTTTATCAACCAGTGTACAGTGCGGTAGTTCACGGCTGTGGCTACCTCTGTGTCGGCACACGGCAGGCAGTCCGTCCGACCAGAATTGTATTATTTATTATTATATACCTACCACCTAACCGTGGTTTTTTTTTTCATTCTTTATACCGTCATAGTGTCATCCTAATTGTTACGAGTATACTACTATCTCTTTATCAACCAGTGTACAGTGCGGTAGTTCACGGCTGTGGCTACCTCTGTGTCGGCACACGGCAGGCAGTCCGTCCGACCAGAATTGTATTATTTATTATTATATACCTACCACCTAACCGTGGTTTTTTTTTTCATTCTTTATACCGTCATAGTGTCATCCTAATTGTTACGAGTATACTACTATCTCTTTATCAACCAGTGTACAGTGCGGTAGTTCACGGCTGTGGCTACCTCTGTGTCGGCACACGGCAGGCAGTCCGTCCGACCAGAATTGTATTATTTATTATTATATACCTACCACCTAACCGTGGTTTTTTTTTTCATTCTTTATACCGTCATAGTGTCATCCTAATTGTTACGAGTATACTACTATCTCTTTATCAACCAGTGTACAGTGCGGTAGTTCACGGCTGTGGCTACCTCTGTGTCGGCACACGGCAGGCAGTCCGTCCGACCAGAATTGTATTATTTATTATTATATACCTACCACCTAACCGTGGTTTTTTTTTTCATTCTTTATACCGTCATAGTGTCATCCTAATTGTTACGAGTATACTACTATCTCTTTATCAACCAGTGTACAGTGCGGTAGTTCACGGCTGTGGCTACCTCTGTGTCGGCAGTCGGCAGGCAGTCCGTCCATCCATAATTGTATTATTATTATAATATATACCACCTAACCGTGGTTTTTTTTTCATTCTTTATACCGTCGTCATAGTGTCATACTAGTTGTTACGAGTATACTACTATCTCTTTATCAACCAGTGTACAGTGCGGTAGTTCACGGCTGTGGCTACCTCTGTGTCGGCAGTCGGCAGGCAGTCCGTCCATCCATAATTGTATTATTATTATAATATATACCACCTAACCGTGGTTTTTTTTTCATTCTTTATACCGTCGTCATAGTGTCATACTAGTTGTTACGAGTATACTACTATCTCTTTATCAACCAGTGTACAGTGCGGTAGTTCACGGCTGTGGCTACCTCTGTGTCGGCAGTCGGCAGGCAGTCCGTCCATCCATAATTGTATTATTATTATAATATATACCACCTAACCGTGGTTTTTTTTCCATTCTTTATACCGTCGTCATAGTGTCATACTAGTTGTTACGAGTATACTACTATCTCTTTATCAACCAGTGTACAGTGCGGTAGTTCACGGCTGTGGCTACCTCTGTGTCGGCAGTCGGCAGGCAGTCCGTCCATCCATAATTGTATTATTATTATAATATATACCACCTAACCGTGGTTTTTTTATACCACCTAACCGTGGCAGTCCGTCCATAATTGTATACTAGTATCCAATCCATCCATCTCCATTGTTTACCTGAGGTGCCTTTTAGTTCTGCCTATAAAATATGGAGAACAAAAAAGTTGAGGTTCCAAAATTAGGGAAAGATCAAGATCCACTTCCAGCTCGTGCTGAAGCTGCTGCCACTAGTCATGGCCGAGACGATGAAATGCCAGCAACGTCGTCTGCCAAGGCCGATGCCCAATGTCATAGTACAGAGCATGTCAAATCCAAAACACCAAATATCAGAAAAAAAAGGACTCCAAAACCTAAAATAAAATTGTCGGAGGAGAAGCGTAAACTTGCCAATATGCCATTTACCACACGGAGTGGCAAGGAACGGCTGAGGCCCTGGCCTATGTTCATGGCTAGTGGTTCAGCTTCACATGAGGATGGAAGCACTCAGCCTCTCGCTAGAAAACTGAAAAGACTCAAGCTGGCAAAAGCACCGCAAAGAACTGTGCGTTCTTTGAAATCCCAAATCCACAAGGAGAGTCCAATTGTGTCGTTTGCGATGCCTGACCTTCCCAACACTGGACGTGAAGAGCATGCGCCTTCCACTATTTGCATGCCCCCTGCAAGTGCTGGAAGGAGCACCCGCAGTCCAGTTCCTGATAGTCAGATTGAAGATGTCAGTGTTGAAGTACACCAGGATGAGGAGGATATGGGTGTTGCTGGCGCTGGGGAGGAAATTGACCAGGAGGATTCTGATGGTGAGGTGGTTTGTTTAAGTCAGGCACCCGGGGAGACACCTGTTGTCCGTGGTAGGAATATGGCCGTTGACATGCCAGGTGAAAATACCAAAAAAATCAGCTCTTCGGTGTGGAGGTATTTCACCAGAAATGCGGACAACAGGTGTCAAGCCGTGTGTTCCCTTTGTCAAGCTGTAATAAGTAGGGGTAAGGACGTTAACCACCTCGGAACATCCTCCCTTATACGTCACCTGCAGCGCATTCATAATAAGTCAGTGACAAGTTCAAAAACTTTGGGTGACAGCGGAAGCAGTCCACTGACCAGTAAATCCCTTCCTCTTGTAACCAAGCTCACGCAAACCACCCCACCAACTCCCTCAGTGTCAATTTCCTCCTTCCCCAGGAATGCCAATAGTCCTGCAGGCCATGTCACTGGCAAGTCTGACGAGTCCTTTCCTGCCTGGGATTCCTCCGATGCATCCTTGCGTGTAACGCCTACTGCTGCTGGCGCTGCTGTTGTTGCCGCTGGGAGTCGATGGTCATCCCAGAGGGGAAGTCGTAAGCCCACTTGTACTACTTCCAGTAAGCAATTGACTGTTCAACAGTCCTTTGCGAGGAAGATGAAATATCACAGCAGTCATCCTACTGCAAAGCGGATAACTGAGTCCTTGACAACTATGTTGGTGTTAGACGTGCGTCCGGTATCCGCCGTTAGTTCACAGGGAACTAGACAATTTATTGAGGCAGTGTGCCCCCGTTACCAAATACCATCTAGGTTCCACTTCTCTAGGCAGGCGATACCGAGAATGTACACGGACGTCAGAAAAAGACTCACCAGTGTCCTAAAAAATGCAGTTGTACCCAATGTCCACTTAACCACGGACATGTGGACAAGTGGAGCAGGGCAGGGTCAGGACTATATGACTGTGACAGCCCACTGGGTAGATGTATGGACTCCCGCCGCAAGAACAGCAGCGGCGGCACCAGTAGCAGCATCTCGCAAACGCCAACTCTTTCCTAGGCAGGCTACGCTTTGTATCACCGCTTTCCAGAATACGCACACAGCTGAAAACCTCTTACGGCAACTGAGGAAGATCATCGCGGAATGGCTTACCCCAATTGGACTCTCCTGTGGATTTGTGGCATCGGACAACGCCAGCAATATTGTGTGTGCATTAAATATGGGCAAATTCCAGCACGTCCCATGTTTTGCACATACCTTGAATTTGGTGGTGCAGAATTTTTTAAAAAACGACAGGGGCGTGCAAGAGATGCTGTCGGTGGCCAGAAAAATTGCGGGACACTTTCGGCGTACAGGCACCACGTACAGAAGACTGGAGCACCACCAAAAACTACTGAACCTGCCCTGCCATCATCTGAAGCAAGAAGTGGTAACGAGGTGGAATTCAACCCTCTATATGCTTCAGAGGTTGGAGGAGCAGCAAAAGGCCATTCAAGCCTATACAATTGAGCACGATATAGGAGATGGAATGCACCTGTCTCAAGTGCAGTGGAGAATGATTTCAACGTTGTGCAAGGTTCTGATGCCCTTTGAACTTGCCACACGTGAAGTCAGTTCAGACACTGCCAGCCTGAGTCAGGTCATTCCCCTCATCAGGCTTTTGCAGAAGAAGCTGGAGGCATTGAAGAAGGAGCTAACACGGAGCGATTCCGCTAGGCATGTGGGACTTGTGGATGCAGCCCTTAATTCGCTTAACAAGGATTCACGGGTGGTCAATCTGTTGAAATCAGAGCACTACATTTTGGCCACCGTGCTCGATCCTAGATTTAAAGCCTACCTTGGATCTCTCTTTCCGGCAGACACAGGTCTGCTGGGGTTGAAAGACCTGCTGGTGACAAAATTGTCAAGTCAAGCGGAACGCGACCTGTCAACATCTCCTCCTTCACATTCTCCCGCAACTGGGGGTGCGAGGAAAAGGCTCAGAATTCCGAGCCCACCCGCTGGCGGTGATGCAGGGCAGTCTGGAGCGACTGCTGATGCTGACATCTGGTCCGGACTGAAGGACCTGACAACGATTACGGACATGTCGTCTACTGTCACTGCATATGATTCTCTCAACATTGATAGAATGGTGGAGGATTATATGAGTGACCGCATCCAAGTAGGCACGTCACACAGTCCGTACTTATACTGGCAGGAAAAAGAGGCAATTTGGAGGCCCTTGCACAAACTGGCTTTATTCTACCTAAGTTGCCCTCCCACAAGTGTGTACTCCGAAAGAGTGTTTAGTGCCGCCGCTCACCTTGTCAGCAATCGGCGTACGAGGTTACATCCAGAAAATGTGGAGAAGATGATGTTCATTAAAATGAATTATAATCAATTCCTCCGCGGAGACATTGACCAGCAGCAATTGCCTCCACAAAGTACACAGGGAGCTGAGATGGTGGATTCCAGTGGGGACGAATTGATAATCTGTGAGGAGGGGGATGTACACGGTGATATATCGGAGGGTGAAGATGAGGTGGACATCTTGCCTCTGTAGAGCCAGTTTGTGCAAGGAGAGATTAATTGCTTCTTTTTTGGGGGGGGTCCAAACCAACCCGTCATATCAGTCACAGTCGTGTGGCAGACCCTGTCACTGAAATGATGGGTTGGTTAAAGTGTGCATGTCCTGTTTTGTTTATACAACATAAGGGTGGGTGGGAGGGCCCAAGGATAATTCCATCTTGCACCTCTTTTTTCTTTTCTTTTTCTTTGCATCATGTGCTGATTGGGGAGGGTTTTTTGGAAGGGACATCCTGCGTGACACTGCAGTGCCACTCCTAGATGGGCCCGGTGTTTGTGTCGGCCACTAGGGTCGCTAATCTTACTCACACAGTCAGCTACCTCATTGCGCCTCTTTTTTTCTTTGCGTCATGTGCTGTTTGGGGAGGGTTTTTTGGAAGGGACATCCTGCGTGACACTGCAGTGCCACTCCTAGATGGGCCCGGTGTTTGTGTCGGCCACTAGGGTCGCTAATCTTACTCACACAGTCAGCTACCTCATTGCGCCTCTTTTTTTCTTTGCGTCATGTGCTGTTTGGGGAGGGTTTTTTGGAAGGGACATCCTGCGTGACACTGCAGTGCCACTCCTAGATGTGCCCGGTGTTTGTGTCGGCCACTAGGGTCGCTAATCTTACTCACACAGCTACCTCATTGCGCCTCTTTTTTTCTTTGCGTCATGTGCTGTTTGGGGAGGGTTTTTTGGAAGGGCCATCCTGCGTGACACTGCAGTGCCACTCCTAGATGGGCCAGGTGTTTGTGTCGGCCACTTGTGTCGCTTAGCTTAGCCATCCAGCGACCTCGGTGCAAATTTTAGGACTAAAAATAATATTGTGAGGTGTGATGTGTTCAGAATAGGCTGAAAATGAGTGTAAATTATGTTTTTTGAGGTTAATAATACTTTGGGATCAAAATTACCCCCAAATTCTATGATTTAAGCTGTTTTTTAGGGTTTTTTGAAAAAAACACCCGAATCCAAAACACACCCGAATCCGACAAAAAAAATTCGGTGAGGTTTTGCCAAAACGCGGTCGAACCCAAAACACGGCCGCGGAACCGAACCCAAAACCAAAACACAAAACCCGAAAAATTTCCGGCGCTCATCTCTAGTAACTATGCCCCGAAAGGCACGGGATGCGTAAGGCCCTTGAAACCGCTTTACAAACCTTTATATTGAAGAGACACTCAAGGAGGAAGTGGTCCATTGTCTCCTCCTCCCCTAGACATTCCTCACGTGGGCAACCATGATCATCGGCACTTCGGCACTTGAGATTACCACGCACATAAAGTCTCCCTTGGAAGGAAAGCCAGGCAATATCTCTGAACTTCAGTGGGATTCTCTGAGAATTAATCAGAGACAACCCATCTGAGCAGACACTGCCCGGGCAGTCCCTTAACGACAGCGGAGCATAGAAGTGAGTCTGTAAAATTCTTCTCTCCAACTCCCTTCTAAAAGAAGTTTTTGACTTCACCCACCACCAGCCCCCAAAGCCTCGTCATCTTCAAGCACAGTATAACATAGATCGGGAGGTAGCCATGCCGGACTCCAAGGGTTTTTACTCGGACACCATCCATCCATAACCCGAGGAAGGGAGACACCCAGGCCCTAAAACTTTCTACACATCGAGGGGGAGTTTCTAGAAACAAACTCCCTAGATTTAGCTTTAAAAAAGTTGTAGCGAAAAACACCACAGGGTCGACCATACACAGCCCCCCCTTGTTCCCTCGATCTGTAGGTATTCCCTCTCTTGACCAGATTCATTCCATTCCCCCATAACATCAGGAAGAATAAAGAATACATCCTGGTCCACAAAGATTGTGGCAAAAAGCACATATAACTGACATACAAGAAAAGTGGAACCAAGTAGGTTTTGCACAAATCAACCCTTTCCCTGAAAGAGAGCTGCCACCCTCTCCAGGACTGCACCTTTCTAGTAGCATCTTCCAGCCT
Source organism: Pseudophryne corroboree (assembly GCF_028390025.1). NCBI lineage: Eukaryota > Metazoa > Chordata > Amphibia > Anura > Myobatrachidae > Pseudophryne > Pseudophryne corroboree. Next base: position 204,097,074 of record NC_086450.1, on the reverse strand, counting down.
CTTATCCCAATTTTGAGTGGCATAATCACCACGGCCAAATTTAATACCTAGAACTTTTATCTCTGGACTGGCGCGGGGGAGACTATCCGGAAGGGCAAACTCGTCACCTTCCTCCCCCATCCAGAAAGCTTCACACTTGTCCTGATTGATCCTGGAGCACGAAACCTCAGAATACTCACAGATAAGACGTTCCATGTCACGCGCCTCTGCCACAGACGACACGACCACAGTAACGTCATCCGCGTAGGCCGCCACCCTCAGTGGTAGCCCAGGGCCCAGCTGCACCCCTGCAACAGTACCGCACTCAATCCTCCGCACAAAGGGGTCAATTGCGAATATGTACAGAAGGGGGCTCAGGGGACACCCCTGACGGACACCCGAGTCAACCGAAAATGCGGGCCCAACCGTTGACAAGTGGGAAGCTCTCAGCCTGATTGTAAATGACATGTAGCCAATCTACCACCCTTACTGGAAGACCATACCTTTCCAGCACAGCCCACAGGTACTGATGATTAACCCGGTCAAAAGCTTTGGACTGGTCCAACGCCAGCAAATACTTACCCCATTTTTCAGCACGACATTGCTCCACGGCCTCCCGGATGCCAAGGACAGCACTAAAGGTGCTTCGACCCTTTACAGTGCAATGCTGAGATGGGGAAAGTAACAGCCCGGAAACTTCCATCAGCCGATTAAAGAGTACCTTTGCCAGAATCTTTCTGTCCGTATTGAGAAGAGCGATAGGGCGCCAATTCTCAATACGGGCTGGGTCCTTACCTTTAGACAATAATATGAGAGCAGAGGATCTCATAGAGGGAGGGAGCACTCCCTCACCCTGGCTTTCATTAAATACCTCTACAAGCCGAGGAGCCAAGATGTCTGAGAAAAGTTTAAAAAATTCAGATCTTAACCCATCTGGGCCTGGAGATTTTTTTTATAGACAAACCGTCTATAGCCTTCTTGACCTCCTCCACTGTCACATCATTCCCTAAAGAGTCAAAAGAAGGATCAAGCTGCTGAAGCCCAGGTGTCTCCACAGGAACTGATCCATCCTCTCTCTAATGAGTGGCTGCTCAGACAAAAGGTCGGAGTAATAAGACCTGATGACTCCCAAAATACCCTCCCTGTCTCCATGAAGAGTACCCTGGTCATCAAACAGGCCCCGGACCTTCCTCAAATCAACTGATTTTCTGCAACTCTGGTAGGGATCAGGCGAGTGGTATTTTCCATAATCCCTCTCCAAAATCAAAGAAGCTAGATGATCATACTGATATTCTCTCATCTGAGCCTTCACCCGGGAGATTTCCCCACAATACCCACGCCCAGAGATCAAGAAATCTAGTTCCTTTCTCAGGCTCTGGTAGATACATCTTTTTGTCAAGTTTCTCCTGGCTACCAGCCTTTGAAAAAACCTTTGAGTCCTCTTTTTACACTCCTCCCACCACTCAGATCTACTCCAACCAGCCTCCAGAAGTGTTTCCTGCAGTTGAAAAAAGTCTCTAAAGGACTGTCTAACTCCCTCCTCCTTCAGGAGCCCGGAATTCAAATGCCAAAGGCCCCGCCCTTTCTGAGAGATTTCTGAGACGTTCAAAGTAACACACAGAAAAACGTGATCGGAGAACTCTACTGGCTTTGTCTCAGGAGGCAAAGTTTTCGAGGACTCTTTAACAAAAAACCTATCTACCCTTGACCTACGACTACCACAATGATAGGTGAAACCAGTGAGGTCTGGGAAATGGCGAACATGCACATCGACCAGACCAGCCTCTCTAATCATGCTAACTAAAAGATTGGAATCATAGCTCAGGGTCATCTTTGTGACTCCCCTATCTTTTGGCCTAATGACGGTGTTAAAATCACCACCAAAGACGATCTGCCGGGCCGTAAAGAGAAACGGTTTTATCTCCCTGAAAAGACATTTCCTGTCCCAAGCTGTTTGGGGCCCATAGATGTTTATTAATCTCAGGTCATGTCCTCTCAGGTTGACATCCAAAACCATGCACCTACCTACCTGTAATTCTATAATCATGTGCACGTTTACCATATCAGTAAAAAGTACTGCCAACCCACCGTACAGCTCGGTCGCAAGAGACCAGAAGGAAGGCCCACGCTTCCACTGACCCTTGGCCCGATGAAGTGAGGCCAGGTCACCTATCCTGGTCTCCTGCAAAAATAAAAAATAAACATCAACTGTGTTGAAAAAATCAAAGGCCAAGAAACGAGCACATTCGGAAAACACGGAAGCCACATTAATGGTGGCAAATTGCATAGGTTGGGGATCCATGTTTCTTGTATTATAGAAGTAGGATCCCATTCACTTTTTCTTTGCTTGTCTTTTAGAGTCCTCACCCGAGGATCCAACTCTTTTACGTGCCACCCCAAAAGGGATAGCATCCTTGTCAGATAGGGTGATTTCTTCCACCTCCCTCTCCTCCTCCTCACTCACACTATCAGCAACAGGGACCACAGTCTCACTAAGTAGACTCTCGGACCCCTTCCTACCAATCCCCTCCCCAACAACACACCCCTCCTCCTTTACCACCTTGTCCGGGGGAGGATCCGGATCAGGGGCCTTTGGGGTACTAATAAAGGAGCCGCCTACGGGACCACACCCACCAGGGGACCCAGGAGTTTCATCAACCACCAACACCTCATCTGAAGAATGAGGGACTTCCTCTTCTGGACACTGAGATACTTCAACCACGTCTAACAGGGATCCTACAGCTTGGCTCAACTCTATCCCCACAGGGTCCCACTCCAGCTCCCACTGAGAACCATATCTTTCTAAGTGTTTAGTTTTGCTTTGGACTTTACCTTGTCCCATTTTTCCCTGTTTATCCTTAGCTACAACCTTCTTCCCAGCAACTGACAGATTAGAGGCCTGCTTTGGCTTTCTATTATTTGAGACATTTGGGACAAAAAACAATTCCTTTCCCCCAACCATGACCACCTCCCCCTCTTCTTCATCATCAGAAGAAGACAGGACATCGAACCTATTTGAGCAAACAAAATCTGCCTCCTTTTTTTAGGCTTCCTCCTCCTCCCTTTATTGACGATCTGAAAGGATGCCTCCCCCTTTTCAGGCTGAACCTTCTCTTTCCCACCATCTTCTATTCTCTTCGAGATGTCCTGATGCTGCACAGTTACCGGTACGCTACCTTCACGACCGGGACCAACCTCCGGCACCACTTCTTCCACCCCTGCACTATAATTATGCGAAGCCTTAGGGCATCGACTGTAGGGATGACCAACTGTACCGCAAAGATTACACCTTACCTTGCTGCATTCCCGGGACCCATGCCCCAACTGGCCACACAAAGCACATTTAATCACCCCACAATCGCTACTGAGGTGACGGAAGTCACCACACTTATGACAGGTTCTGGGTTGCCCAGGGTAAAAAAACTGGAGCCGATAACGGCCAATGTAAGTGGCGGAAGGTATGTGTCTAGTCTCAGCCCCTACCTGGTGTAACCTCACAAAGGCCGAATAGGCACCACCCCAGACCCCTCTAGTATGATCAAACTTTACCAAAGGAGAGAGTACTGTACAAGACCTACACAACCAATATATAATATCAGCAGGGGGCAGTGATTCGTTACGCACCAACACAGTGATCTTAACCCTGTCCTGCCTCGTGATGGTATGGGCTTTGAAAAAACAATATGGTTCCTTCATCTTGTTTTTCTCCCAACGGGAGCCAATGGCCTGCAGGCCATTCAGGGAGAGAAAGCTCAGGTCGAAATCTGGAGTTCTCACTGGGTGAATGCATGCAAAAAGATCTGCAGCCTCAAACCCCAGTGAGAAGATTATACCTAAGAACTCCGACTTCGAAGGAGCCTCCCCATCCCCTACCCATCTGAACTGCACCACATTTCTTCTTTTTATGGGCTGACCCCCACTCACCCCGAACTGCGGACCAGCACTCGGCTGACCAGGAGCCACCAAAGAATTAGCATACGAACCAGCACCTGGCCTAACCTCAGAGGGAGTTACAGGGAGCCCTTCAGGTGCCAGACCACTACCAGCCCCTATTCCCATACTCCCCACCCCACCAGTCATCCTGACCTGGTTCGCCTGAAACAAATTCACAGCTGCTAGAGCCCTCACCGGCATATCCATGTTACCATATACAGTTTCTACTAACATAACTTCTTCAGGGATTAATTTGCTCTTATCTACATCTGGCAGTCCTTGAGCCAATCTCTGCCCCTCTTTCGGCATGGCTTCATACTTTGAAACACCCATCGATGTGGGTAATGATGTCACCTGCGATGTCATACCCGATGCGTCTTTGGCCCCGCCTCCCTCAGCCACCACGGCGACTAAGCCAGAGCCAGCCACCGCAGGCTTACAGGAATGGCCAGCCTCAGCATCAACCACGGCCCGCGCCGCACCCACACTTGCAACTTTAGAGGCGAGCATTTCGGGGACAAGTCCACAGGGAGCAGTGACAGTCACCAGAGTCCCAGCATCCGCCATTACCCCAGCAACCGCCACGCCCCCCACACCGTCACCACCCAGCACTCCCTCCAGGAGAGACGCCTCCCCCGTTTGGAAGCCACCAGATACTGCCATCATTGGCCTTTCCACGATATCTGCAGCCTCATGCACGATCTTAGAAACATCACTTCCATCACAGCTCCCGACAGCCACTTCCTTCTCCATAGGCTGGACTCCCACCTCTATACACTCCACTGGAGGCTCTGATGCCGCTACTGAACTTGCCAGGACCAGTCCGCCACCGCCATCCTGTTCAGGCAGAGATTCCTGCAACTCCTTTTTCCCCTGAGACAGAACCTGACGACACAATGCTGACGCAGCCTCAGAAACTGCTGGGACCGAGCTGCTACTGCCCCCACAATCCTGCTCAGGTAAGGACTTTATCAACACTTCTTTCTCCTGAGAAAGAGCCAGATTACATAACACTTTAATTATTTCCTTTACTGCAGCCAGGCTAGTTCTTAGCTCCCAAAGCTCATCCTTTAGAAGAGCTCTCTCACAACTGCTACAAGTATTTCGTTTCCTTCTCTTGAGGGAAAGACGAGAGGTTAAACGAGACTGCTCCGTTTTTAACTCTTCCAGGCTCATATTCACATATTCATCCATAGAGGATTCTGAGCTGCTATCAGAGACCACAGCATCCCCCGCTTCACCACAGGCAGGTACCTTCGCCATATCACCCCCCCACCCCGGGTATCCTCACCTGGAGAGCCAGAGTCCCGTGGTTTGTGGGTCACCAGTTGGGGATCCTGTTTCTTCACAGGGTCCACAATCACAGGGGCTGCCACACGACCGAATCTCCTAATGCTGGACCTTACACTGCTGTATGCAGGCCAGAAATCCCGGGGCCTCCTTCTGGGCACAGCAGCCCGGGACTCGCCGTCATCGTCCTCCCCAGGAGGATCCATCCTCCCCTGGGAGGCTCCCAGGGGAAACACTGCAGGCTTCAGAAAAGGACCAGGGCCTAAGAGCTCTCTCCTGTGCAGCCTCCTCCAGTCTCGGGTGTCAAATTTGTGGCCCAAGACTAGTTAACCCTTGCAAAACTACAGTTACTTATTCAAAATGGTAAAATATTGTGTGTGTGCCCACTTTGCCAGTGTATTTCATGCCCAAAACAGCATTGGGCCAGGCAAAGTACAAGTGGGTCATATGTAAGTGACCACGCTCTGTTGATTTCAGGGGTAAAATTTGTGGCCCAAGACTAGTTAACCCTTGCAAAACTACAGCTACTTATTCAAAATGGCAATTTATATAACGGTGTTTGTGCTCATTTTGCCAGTGTATTTCATACCCAAAACAGCGTTGGGCCAGACAAAATAGAAGTGGGTCATATGTCAGTGACCACGCTCTGTTGATTTCAGGGGTCAAATTTGTGGCCCAAGACTAATTAACCCTTGCAAAACTACAGCTACTTATTCAAAATGGCAATTTATATAACGGTGTTTGTGCTCACTTTGCCAGTGTATTTCATACCCAAAACAGCGTTGGGCCAGGCAAAATACAAGTGGGTCATATGCAAGCGACCACGTTCTGTTGATTTCAGGTGTCAAATTTGTGTCCCAAGACTAGTTAACCCTTGCAAAACTACAGCTACGTATTCAAAATGGTAAAATATGGTATTTGTGCCCACTTTGCCAGTGTATTTCATGCCCAAAACAGCGTTGGGCCAGGAAAAGTACAAGTGGGTCATAAGCAAGTGACCACGCTTTGTTGATTTCAGGTGTCAAATTTGTGGCCCGAGATAAGTTAACCCTTGCAAAACTACAGTTACTTATTCAAAATTGTAAAATATGGTGTGTGTGCCCACTTTGCCAGTGTATTTCATGGCCAAAACAGCGTTGGGCCAGGCAAAATACAAGTGGCTCATATGTAAGTGACCACATTCTGTTGATTTCAGTGGTCAAATTTGTGGCCCAAGACTAGTTAACCCTTGCAAAACTACAGCTACTTATTCAAAATGGCAATTTATAAAATGGTATTTGTGCCCACTTTGGTAGCGTTGGGCCAAACAAAATACAAGTGGGTCATATGTAAGTGACCACGCTCTGTTGATTTCAGGGGTCAAATTTGTGGCCCAAAACTAGTTAACCCTTGCAAAACTACAGCTACTTGTTCAAAATGGTAAAATATGGTGTATGTGCCCACTTTGCCAGTGTATTTCATGCCCAAAACAGCGTTGGGCCAGGCAAAATACAAGGAATCCTACTCTGTTGATTTCAGATGTCAAATTTGTGACCCAAGACTCATTAACCCTAGCAAAACTGAATGATCTGAATAAGAAGCTGGAGCTCGAATAAGAAGTGAATAAGAAGCTAGTGCTTGAATAAGAAGTGAATAAGAAGCTAGAGCTTGAATAAGAAGTGAATAAGAAGCTGGCCGAATAAGAAGCTAACTTCAGCCTCGTGCTAATCAGACTGCTTGTGAAGTCTCCGAAACAAGCTGCCAGCCTGCCTGAGTCCCGCTCCTCCTTGGCCACTCGTGCTCCTCACACTCACGGGGAGGATTCGGAGAGGTCAGGATGCAGGGTCGTTAGTGACTAGAGCGACGTCACACGGGGACTGGCTGACAGCCTACCGGAGTTCTGGCATGAACATGAGGCTGAGCTGGGGGCAGTGAGGGGCAACCGCGGGCCTGCAGATACTACTAAATGCTTTCAATTACATCGCGGGTGGTTCGTGGCTGGCGCAATGCCGTGACCAATACAGTTATTTAAATCTATGCCATGCTGCTGCCGCCGTTGGACCTTGGGGCCCCCTCTCAACGCCGGGGCCCAGGTCGGGTGTCCCCTTTGTTCCCCCCCCCCCTGTCGCCGGCCCTGATTAGACTTGTACTCTAGGTCATTGCAGTTGAATCTGAGGTAGGACAGCACTCACAGCTTGTCCTTCTTGCTAGACCTCCTTCTTCATCTCTGTGTAAAGACCTGTGTTCCTAGACCGTTCACTACATATATGCCCTGAAGGTGAGAGGGTGCGAATAAGGTAATCAGATGACCAAAAAAATCTTTACGGCTATTTGAATTCCATAGTGTGTCAGATTATGGTGATTAAACTCTTGCGTAAAAGATTATGAGAATGCAGCTCTCAAAATGTAAAGAGGTAAAATAATACAGAGTTATTGATTGCGCATAAACACCCCAAAAGAATAAAGGGAGACATGTACTAAGCAGTGATATGACTGAAGAAGTGAGCCAGTGGAGAAGTTGCCCACGGCAACCAATCAGTTGCTCTGTATACTTTTATAGTATGCAAATTATAACTGTTACGTTAAAGCTGATTGGTTGCCATGGGCAACTTCTCCACTGGCTCACTTCTCCACTTTTATTACTGCTTAGTACATCTCATCCAAAGTCTCAAAAGTTTGCTGTAATATTGTATTATAAATAAACATGTATACAAAAAAATCAAGATATAGTCACATTAAATTCACATCAACAATCATAAAAATGATCTACTTATAGATACAGTATATTATGATCATAATATAGCTACATTAATTTTATGATTGTAAAGGTTGTAAATCTGTTGTGATTATATCTTGATTGCATGTGTATATGTTTCTTTATATTGACTTTTTTTTTTTTTAGGGGGGGTTTGGTATATTTTTATAGCAAATGATTTCTTTACCGCACCCTGCTCCTCCTATTAACAAAAGCACAACTGCAGACCCTTCCATCCCTGCAGCCTGTCCCTAGTCCTAGGCAGTACTTCAGTTGCCTTGTACGGGTAATACAGACAGACTTATGTGAAAATTTTTAAATATCTATATATACAGAAATGCAGTAGATTGAGTTCCGAGTTCTTATTTAAGAAACTTTGCCTTATCTGAGTGCCAGTGTCATCCAGCAGATTACTGTAGTATCTATATACATGTAACTATGTGCTAAGTATTGTTTGAGATCCATACAAAGTATGTAACTTCAGCTTCAATAAATATGTGGCTGCATAGTTTCCACACATGACATCTGCCCTGTTCTAGCACCTAGGCTTTGGTATCATGTAACCTCAGCAACATTCTCGTGTGAGTAGAAGCTGACAGTTCAGGTAGACAGCCCGAGATCGAGTTTTATACCAACAGTTTCACAGCTACCAGAGAAACTCAAACACAGGGAGGTAACTTAAAACGTATGGTTCTGGTATCCACTTGTGACACAAAGTTCATTAAGTAGTAAAGCCACGTCTAAAGCCCTCAATAATTGAGCATGAATGCCATGCTGGGGGCACAGTAACAGATATTTGATGAGCTCTTCCGCAGCAAGCTACGAACAAGTACAAGTTGACCAATCTTGCTGGCTTAATGAGTTCTTTTCCAACCTGTCAATCAAATGGAAAACAAAATTAGCCTCACAACGTTTAAAACACCCCTGGTCTATTTCCATCATCCTGATAGAGCAGCAGGGCAACAAAAATGTTTCATCCCTACCAGGAATCAGAAGAGGAATGACTTGCCAAATGTATTTGTATCTCAGGTAATAAACACCCATGATTTGCTGGACTTGGCAACGAAAGTGTTGCTAAAGTTGGAAGGGACATACAATAAACTATACATTAGTTGTCAAGAGATTATTGTGATTACTCTCCATCCATCAACAGCAGGGAAATAATCCTGTGGGATGACTGTGTTGTTTTTTTGTGTGGCCCTTAGTTTGACTGTCTGTTTTTGTATGTTTGCATGTTTGTCATAGTAATTATATCAAGAAACAAGAATGAAGAGTCAAAACTGAGCTGAGGAAAGATCAGAAGTGTGAAACACATACATCATTATTTGAGGTTAAAGAGTAACGGCGGTTATGGTTTACTTACTGTGAATTTAGACAAATAAGAAAATGTTCTGTATGAGGAAAACAAGATCATTTAAGGAAATGTAAGGCCTATTGTGGGTAGAAAATTAGTTTTTTTAATAAATATAAATGAGTAATCTTCTTCCAGTATTTCATTCTTTATGTGGATATAATTTTGTCAAGTAATGTATGTAACTATTTACTAAATATCCCCATTGCAGGAATAATGGAAAAATGTATAATTTCCTCTTCATTTGCGTATGGGTCTGAGAAATATTAAAAAAAAATTCCATTATATAATATGCTGTTATTATCTACTGACTACTGAGGCTAATTGCACAGGCACAGTTTGCACGGTATGGGAATAAAATGGGGGATGCTTTCAGAAAACCAACCACAGCATCCCAATGTTAAGAATCCCGATATGAGAAGGTAAGTATACTTTCCTACTCCCAATGGCCCCCTAAACCTAACCCTCCCTTATAGAAGCCTAAACATAACTCCTCCCGTTCTCCCGCAGCCTAACTCTAACTCTCACCAGTGGTGCCTAAACCTAACCTCCCACTCCCCACAGCCTAACCCTAACCCTCCTCGGGGGTGCCTAAACCTACCCCCCCCCTCCTTGCAGCCTAAACATAACCACCCCTCCTCCCCGCCATGGCTTACCTGTCAGATGGGCCAGCAGACACTCTTTTGGAATTCCGCCTGTGTGATTCCGGCACCGGGCTTGTGAGCCTATTGCGGGATGCCGGTGTTGGCATTTCAAGTAGTGTCAGGATTCCGGTGTCGGTATTTCGACTGTCGGGATCCTGGCCATATCCCATTTGCACAATTATGTCATCTGACACCTTAGAACTTTTACAACAAACATAAAGGAGTTTTTTGTGTTGCAAACTTTTTTGTATGTGTTAGCCACATGTTCCACAAAAAGCAACTTCTTTATTTTAGGGCATTGTAAAAAAAATATATCAATTGGTTAAAAATGCAATTTACCTATTGTACTGTCAAGTGTATAGTGAATGGCCTAGGAATAGGAGATTGGGATAATTGTGACACATCTAATGAATGAATCACTTGAGTCGGCATACCGTAAAATGCTATTTGATGTTTCATGAATTCACGTATTTTACGCTATGTGGACAGAAGTATTTGGACGCCTGACCATTACACCAACAGGGACTGTAATGACATTGTATTCAAATATATAAACTGTACTTTAATATGGAGTTTTTCCCCCTTTTGCAGCTATAGCAGCTTCCACTCTTCTTGGAATGCTGTCCACAAGATTTTGGAGTGTTTCTGGGGGAATTTGTGTCCATTCATTATTTAGAGCATTTATAAGGTAGGGCCTGGCTCGCAATCTCGGTTCCAGTTTATCCAAAAGGTGCTCGATGGGGTTGAGGTCAGGACTCTGTGTGAGCCAGTCAAGTTCTTCCACACCAAACTCATCAAACCATGTCTTTATAGTTCTTGCTTTGAGCACTTGGGCACAGTCATGATGGAATAGAAAAGGGCTTTCCCCAAAATGTTGCCACAAAGTTGGAAGCATAGTATTGTCCAAAATGTCTTGGAATGCTGAAACATTAAGATAGCCCTTTACTGGAGATAAGGGGCATCGCTCACATCCTGAAAAACAGCCAATACCATTATCCCTCCACCAAACTTCACGGTTGCCATAATGCAGTCAGTAATGTTATCCCAGCATCCACCAAACCAAGAGTCGCCCATCTGACTGCTAAACAGAGAAGCGTGATTCATCACTCCACAGAACACATTTCCACTGCTCCACAGTCAGTGTCAGTGTGCTTTACACATCTCCATCCAATGCTTGGTAATGGACTTGATGAAGTGAGGCTTGCATGCAGCTGCTCGGCCAAGGAAACCCATTCCATTAAGCTCCCACCGCAAAGTTTTTCTGCTTACATTAATGCCAGTGAAAGTTCTGAACTCTTTAGCTACGGAATCAGCAGAGCATTGGTGACATTTACGCACCATGCGTCTTAGCAGTTGTTGACCCTGCTCTGTGATTTTACGTGATCTTCCACTTCATGGCTGAGTTGCTGTTGTTCCTAAACGCTTTCACTTTCTAATAATATCACTTACAGTTGACCACGGAATATCCAGCAGGGATGACATTTCACAAACCGTGTTATTGCAAAGGTGGCATCCTATTACAGTACCACGCTTGAAGTCACTGACCTCTTCGGAAGGACCCACTTTCTATCACAAATGTTTGTAAATGGAGAGTGCATGGCTAGGTTCTTGATTTTAAACACCTGTGGCATCGGGTCTGAATGAAACACCTGAATTCAATAATAAACTGGTGTGGCCAAATACTTTTGTCCATATAGTGTACTGTATATCTGATAGGAACATGTGGCTGGATGTTTATGAATTAATTCAATTTAGATATCTGGTAAATATGGAATAGGTCCGCGTCTGCCCTTCTGTCTGAGCACACTGGGGCTGGCATGTGCATAGAACTGAATATCTAAAATGTTGCAGAACTGCGCATGTATTAGTCTTACCATCAGTGGTGCAAGTAGAAATACTTCCTCAGTGGTACTGAGATTTGTGCACCACAGACGCATGCTGAAAAATGGGCATGGTAACGTATCATGTGGATCTGTGGCCACATGATGCTAGGGGGAGTGGCTACATGAAACAATCATATCTCGAGCTGAGAAAGACCGAGATGTGGCTGCCAACTAAAGGCGACCAGTTTCCAGCACTAGGCTGTCAGTCACTTTGCAGGCAGGCACACAGGGCGCAAGCCGACCCTTGTAATCAGTGCAGGGCGCATACTAACAGTTAAAAAATGGGAAGGGAACTCTATGTCTGGCAGGTGGAGGGCGCGCGGGTAGTGACAGGAGATGGCACCCTTACCACTTTGCGCCATACATGACTGCATAGTTCGCGTAATGGGACGGCCTGAGCATTTTTTATATCCATCAATGACACAGTCATCTCCTGTGCCTGTGGACTACAGTGACCAGGACAGCAGCACGTCACGTGACACTGGTAATTGCTGCATGGTACAGCATCATCTAACTTCATAGATACTGTATTTTGTTTATTCACAGAACCAAATATATTTGCAATTTAAAAATAATCACCAAGGTGCAATGCGTGTGTCACTCTGACTGTCTATGTCAGGGCTGGCCAAACCAGTCCTCGAGATCTACCAACAGTACACATTTTCCAGACCACCTAGCCGGTGCACAGGTGTAGTCATTACTAATTAAGATGTGCTGCATTCATTCCTAACTGACAATTCTACAGATCTCCAGGAGGCCTGGAAAACATGAACTGTTGGTAGATCTCGAGGACCGGTTTGGCCAGCCCTGGTCTATGTATATGAGGCATACTTGCCTACTTTTGAAAAAGCATTTCAGAGAGATTGTGAAAATAACACCTATCAGTGCGGACGTATGCTGCTACAACTAAGAAGCATGTCATGAAAATTACTTACATCCAAACTTAAATGAGCCCCAAAGTTAGCATACTGTAGTGCACAGGTTCTCATACTCGGTCCTCTGGACCCCACACAGTGCATGTTTTGCAGGTAACCCAGCAGATGCACAGGTGTATTAATTACTCACAGACACATTTTAAAAGGTCCACAGGTGGAGCTAATTATTTCACTTGTGATTCTGTGAGGAGACCAGCAAAACATGCACTGTGTGGGGTCCTGAGGACCGAGTTTGAGAACCACTGCTGTAGTGTATACGCATATACTGTAAGTGGCCATGAAAATCCTTATTTAAAATGCATGTAGCCATAGGGATCATTGTGCCTTATAACCAATACATGGAAATGGCACTGATGATCCCATTTGAATGTATATATCTCTAATCCCCCCCCCACCACCACCAAGAATGTAACAGCTATATAATGGGGTTAAGGTACAATCAGGGAGATTGATGGTCTATTCAGGGAGTCAGGGAGATTGCTACTATTTCAGGGAGTCTCCTGCAGAATGAGGGAGGGTAGGCAACTATGATATGAGGCTGCGCTGCAGCACATACACAGGGCGGGGTAGGCTCTGCATTTCCAACCCTGAAAGCAATTCAAATGAATAGGAAGAATGTAGTTATATGACTGGAGATCATAATACCGGCACCTACATCTTGCCCACCAACAATCCCGACAGTCAGCATGCCAACTAACAGGAACTATGGGGGTGATTCAGATCTGATCACTGCTGTGTGTTTTTGCACAGCGGGCGATCAGGTCCTAACTGCGCATGCGTATGCACAGAAATGCGCACGTGCGTCAGACAACAAGGCCATCGCTAGTCAGCGTCGGGATGGTGCGAAAAATTCATTTGCACGGGTGGTTACAAGGTGATTGACAGGAAGAGGCCATCTGTGGCTGGTAACTGACCATTTACGCTTGGGCAGACGTGCCCAAGCGTTTTCAAGGAGGGTGTGTATCACTTGACCGGAGGTCGGGAGACCGACGGTCACCATACCGACACTGGCATCCCGACATCGAGATGCCCGGCAGGGGGGCGAGCACAACGAAGCTCCTTGCGGGCTCCTTGCGGGCTTAGTGGCGAGCTGCACTCGCCACAGGTTCTATTCCCACTCTATGAGAGTCGTGGACACCCGTGAGTGAGAATAGGGGGTGATTTTTAGCAGCTCTGCTATCGCATAGGAAGCACACTTGCACAGCGAAAATACACTCCCCCTATAGGTGGCAACTATCTGAACACAGGACAGCAAAAAACGCAGCCCATCGATCAGATCTGAATTACCCCCAATAATGTGTATGAATCACAACTGCAACTCTGTGCGTACCAGTGACGTGTGGTGAGGTGAATAGCTGGGGAGGCATTGGTTTCTCCAGTACATCCCCAGCAGCACAAGAACACAAACCTCTGCTCACCCGAACAGCAGATACATTAGAGTACATGGGGGGTGGGCTGATACTGCGGCCATGGTTTATATACTGTGATTAAAGGACAGACCCTAAAGTACCCAGACAGCAGCCAGAGCTTGCTCCAGGCCTACTAGAAGCCTGAGCGAGATCTTTTAAAGCGCCACTCTCCCCAATGTGCACGCCCGCTCCTACATCGCGGACAACGAAGAAAGCGGTCGCAGAGCCGACCACAAGAAGATTGACAGAAAGAAGGCATTCCTGGGCGTCACCAGACCGTTTGGAGCCGTTTTCGAGGAGTGGTGATGACAACGCAGGCATGTCCAGGAGAACGTAGGGTGGATGTCTGAGGTCAAAGCTGGCCCCAGCATCGCTGAGATCGTCGCACAGGGTAAGTATGTCCTGCTTGAAATATTTTTGGCCTAGCAGGGCTGCACAAGCGATCGCAGCCCTGCTAAGCTAAAATACATAGGCGTGGACTAGTTGATCGCAGCAGCAGCAAAAAGTTGCGGGCTGCGATCAACTCGGAATGATTACCCTGATAAGCTAAACAACAAGAGATCGGAGTTAAGGCCTTAAAGACAACAAGGGAAATCAGGAAAGGTGTAACATACCAAAATACTGAAACAGATTATAACAGTTTTTTCTATATGGGGAAAAACAATCAGATTGATAAACAGAGAGGCGTATAATAAAGAAAGTAAAATTGTAGATGAAACCATTACAAAGTACAATAAAGGGAAAAGATTGAACAAGAGAAGAAGGAAGAAAAGAGGGAGGAAAAAGAAGAGAGGGAAGGGGGAAAGAGAAATGGAGGGTTAAAGGAATATAGAAATAAAGGAAGAAAGGAAGAGAGGGGTAGAGGGATAGAGGAAAAGACGAGAGAAGTAGAGAAGTAGCCCTTTCGAGGTGCCTGCACATCAGTAAAGGTAAAATTAAATAGTTGTTCGGCCTCATAAGTGGTCCAAGGTGACCAAACACAGACAAATTGAATAGGAGTATCATGAATAACTGAGGAGATTCGTTCCAGTCTATAGGTCAACCAGATAACATTAATAGTGGTGGGTAGGGGCGGGGGAGGAGTGATTGACTTCCAGTTTCCTGCAATTTGGCACTTACTGTAGCTGTATTGAGTATATGGGTGATCAATTTATGCATGGGAGGTGGGCGATAGGTCTAACTAAAAGTGAATATAAAGGTGAATGGGGCACATCAAAATCTAATATTTTTAATTAACTTATGTATTTCCTTCCAATAGTGGCTTATACAATTGCATGTCCACCGTATGTGTAAGAAAGTCCCTCTTTGTCCACATTGACGTCAGAAAAGGTCCGACGCGGTCGGATAAATACTATGGAGGCAGGTAGGAACGAGATACCAGCGAGAATAGAGCTTGTATGCATTCTCTTTTATACGTACAGAGATCAAGCATTTCGAAATTTCCTGATTAATTTGAGATCTTTCTGCAGGAGTGAGTTGCTCGCTTATATCTCTTTTCCTGGCCAATTTATGGCCTTCTTTGTGGGGTTGGTTGTGAGATAGTAGTAATTGATACAGAGATGATATGAGTCCCTTAGAAGACTAATGATGACGACAAAGAGATTCAATAGCTGAAGTAGACGTAGCTGAGAGAGGGAGCACGAGCGAGTAATAAAAAATTTGAATTTGTAGAAATTGGTGAAAAATCTAATGAGGGAGATTAAAGTGCGATTGTAAACTAGCAAAATCTGGAAAAGTGTGCAGAGGGGCAATATCCAAAGGGAATAAGAGATTATGGTTAGTCTATAACAAGAATTGACGGTGATCCATGCCCGGGGAAAAAGCAGGGTTGTTTCAGGGGGGAACCAAGAGTGGATGAAATGAATGAAGCTTGTAGAAACGTGTGCAAAAATCCCAGCTGGATAATGAGAATTGTATTGTAGGGAGGAGGGAGGTAGAGGTCGGCCTGTGCGAGGGGCGGCACCAGACCGAGAGGTTCCGATTTGATGGAAGCCAGCAATCTCTGGAAATTAGCAGCATAAAGCTGTCTATATGATTTTGTGAGATAGATACCCAAGTATTTAAGTTTGCTGAATTGCAATCGAAAGGGATACCCAGCCTGTAACATTAGGAGACCTGAATACGGAACATTGATATCTAGAAATTCCATTTTATCTGTGTTGATGTTGTAGTTTGAGTATTTGTCATAGATATGAGCTTCATCAGAGTAGAAAGGGAAATAGTAGGATTAGTCAGTGTCAAGATGACGTCGTCTGGATAAAAAGCAATCTTAAGATCTGAGCGTCCCACTGCTATACCCGTGATATTTTTATTTAGTCTGATCTTCGTTGCCTACGGTTCCATAACAAGGGCAAACAATAGGGGAGAAAGTTGCAGCCTTGACGGGTGCCGTTTTTAATTTGAAAGGGTGCAGATGAAAGACTATTTACCAAAACCGATGCCGTCGGGTTATGATAAAGGAAATTAACTCAGAGAAAGGTGCCTTCAAATCTCATAGTAGAGAGAGTCTGTTGCAGAAAAAGCCAAGCTACTCTGTCAATGGCTTTTTCAACATTAAGCACCACCATCAGGGCCAACACCAAGTGACTTGTTGCTATGTGGATGAGGTTTATTAACTGTCTGGTATTGTCGGAAGCTTGTCTATTGGGATCGAAGTCCACCTGATCTGGGTGGACTAAGGATGGCAGTATAGGGGTGAGTCGCATGGCAAGAATTTAAGCAAAAAGTTTTATATCAACATTCAGAAGAGAGATTGGCCTATAGTTGCCAAGCTCTGTGGGGTCTCCCTGGGGTTTTGGGATGGCTACTACCATATGTTGGCCCTGGTGGTGGCGTCATCGAGCTAACAGCGAGTTGAAAAGAGGTCACAACATGGGAAGTAGAGGTTCAGTAAATATTTTGTAGTAAAGAGCAGTGAAACCGTCAGGGCCCGGCGCCGCAGAATGGCATAGCAATTTAATAGCTGCCCTAATTTCCTCATCAGTAATCGCTGAGTTAAGAGTCTGAAGCTGAGTCGCAGATAGTTTAGGTAAAGAGCAGGAGTCTAAGTATTGGGTGATAGAGGCCAGACCCAGAGATGCGGTAATGGGAGAGGTTATAAAGGGATTCATAAAACTGATGGAAATGTTGTGTCATTACCTGGGTGTCATGAGTGGTATCACCGTTGAGGCATTTTAGTGTGTGAATACGATTATGGGTGCATTAGTTTGCGGGCTAGTAGGGTGTCATCTTTATCAGACTTTTCGTAAAAAGTTTGACAAACCCATAATAGCATCATAGCTTTTTTTTTTTTTTTTTTAGAAAATTAGCGATAATTGGCCTTTGACAGTTAAGATCTTCATATAAGTGCGGTGTTTGGGATACCTGTGATGAAGATCAGCCAGAGAGGCTAGAGACGTTTCGAGTTCCAATATGTGAGCTAGTTCAGCTCTTTTGAGCGAGGCTGCCAAGCTGATAAGGGTACCTCAAAGGGTAGCCTTATGGGCTTCCCACAGAGTGGGAGGGGGAATATTAGGGGTGGTGTTGGTGTTAAAGAAATCTGTGAGAGCCGTAGTGAGATCCACAACATTAGACTGCTTTAAAAGAAGGGATTCGTTGAGTCGCCATTGGCGGGTAGACCGGGGACCGAGTTGGGCAGAAATTTCTAATTCAATGGCTAAATGATCGGGCCAGGGTATAGGGAGGGTATCAGCACCAATACGAGTCTGGGTAGTGGCGCGATCAATAAAAAATAATTTATCCGAGTGTGTAGATCATGAGGGGGGGGATAGTGCATGTATCCCCTAGCAGTGGCCTATTGAACTCTCCATGCATCGTAAAGATCATTAAGGGCAAGTTGTGAGAAAAGCAGCATAAAAGTTTTAGCATGTTTAGGGGGAGTATGGGGGGAGTGAAACCAATTATGTCTGGAATATAAGATAGTTGATAAAGCTAACTATTTATCTTATAACATTCACAATAAATGGGTAAGAGACACAGTACGCAATTGGCGTATGGGGTACCGTAAGGGTACGCACTTAGCGTAGCATACGCTCGGCCGTGATCGAGACGCACATGCGACACGCTCGCTCACAGCTTAATGCGTGGTGTCGAGCACGCTATAGGCGGGCGACTACCGTAATGCTACGCTACCAGCGTAGCGGATGCTCGAGTCCACGAGGAGAACACGAGCGGCGCAGACGCTCACGGGATGACAATCAGTAAACCTTGAATGTAACACACAGAAAGGATACTCTTATACTGTAAACCTTGTACTGAAATACTGTAGCGATATAACGCTGCTTAACCTTGTTAATGCTAAAGCTGCTTGAGCGTTTGAGACGCTCCTATTACCTTCTGCAATATAATAAACACACGATACCTTGCTAAGGTTCCAACACCTTTACTAACAAGCTTTTAGTTATATTGAAAAGGGAAAACAGTTTACAAGTCATACACTACAAGCTAACATATCATTCTAACAGAATATCTAGACAGAAATATACAATAGCGTCACAAACTTATACTATAACAGAGAGAGAGAGAGAGAATGGCCAATACAAACAGGGAACAAGTTGATTACAGAGAATTACTTACACACACTGGGAACGATCGCTGCACAGCTTCTGGTACCAGCTCCAAGTTAGTCAAGATGAAAACCGTTTGTGGAGAGTGAGAGAGCTGCCCAGGCTGGCTGATCTTATATACACTGAGTACAGTACACTACAAAGGGACCTATAATCTCATTGTTCATTGGACACAGGAATGTCTCCTCGCATCATAACAAAAGGTCATAGGTTAGTTTGAACAGGTGGGCTGCGACTATATCAAACTGCTCAGGTGGGAGGGAATCTGGAGATTCCCGCCGCATGGGTAATGAATCGCAAATAAAGTAAATGTCCAGAAAATACTAATGGCCATAACTATACGCAGGAGCGACTAATCTTTACCTAACCAGCACCGGATTGTTTCTAATAAAATGTTCTTTAGTTAGGTACCAGACACAGCTGCTCAAACCCTGTCTGACCCTTGGTACCATACAAAGAGGAATTCCTCTGTCCAGCGACCATTTACATTAAACAAACTTACAGTCATTATTAAGGGGAACATTATCTATAAAACATACTATTTGGTTTTATTATTTAACGATTGAGTCGCCCGCTAGATGCACACAAACTCTACCGTAAATGTACATACCATGCGCTCGAGCGCATGGCTGAGGCGCCATCATGCGGCTGCGAGTATCCGCACGCACGGGAGAGAATGTGCACGTGTAGCAGGCACACGCATGGGGTGGATATATGGCAACGTGTAGCATTATATTTTTCCGACTTTGACAGTCCACCCTTTGGCAGTCATCAATAACTGCCACTTCCTAAAACAGTTCAAAAAAGAAAAATATATGTCATAATGTAAATACCATCTTATGATTGGGTAAAGGGAGGAGAGGATCAGGTGGGAAAAAGGTATGACCTAGTGAGATAGTGGAAGCATGTGTGTATGAATCCATGTTTGAGGGGTCATGTATCATCGTGCCGTACGTGTTTTAGATCAAGCTTCGAGGTATTGCGAAGTATACATTTGAATTCCTTCTTATCCCGTATTACGGGTCTGTGGATGGGCTGTCAAACTTTACCGAGCTCTTTTCTGCTTTTAGTTGTAACAAAATGGGGGAGCACATTTTAGTTGATGATACATGAATGGGGGGATATGTGAGTGCTGATATCTGTTCCTATATTCCCTATTGACTATGTGTGTCATTACCTGAAGGTTGTAGAAATGAAGGTAAGAAGCAATTATGGTAAATGCAGTCATAAACTATGTGAGTTTAATATACATTTGCTGATTGAGGTCTTGTCTTGTGTCTTGTCTCGATGTACATGTTGACTGTAGTCTCCTGATGCTTTTGCTATAAATGACGGCAAAAGTATTTCCATTGTCCAGAAAGTTAGTCACTAAATATTTGGGCTATCGTAAAATTTAAAGTCACTAGGGAAAATGGGGCTTGTAGCATAGTTCATCAATGGTCTGTATAAAAGAGGTTGTCAAATTCTTCTTCCAAGCGGATGTCTTTGTACCTTGGAGGAAAACAAAGGAGAAACGGGTGAAAGAAACGGACCGTGGAATCACATTTTCATCACAACATTGTCTCTATCGTTGGGTCATACATCAAATTAGTTGTTGTTAGTACAGTGTCTTCGCTCCTTAGACTCATCACCCTGGTATTACTTTTACGCTTCGCTAAAACCAGAACGCATTTAAATATCAGGCCAACCAATATAACGACTCCCAGAATACACAAAAGAAATTTCCCTACGTCCATAATAATACCTTGGGCCCATTCTCCTAAGCCCGAGAACCAATTTCGTGGGTTCAACCATGACACCCAACTGGTCAGCTCATTACCCACAGCAGCGAGTGTGAGATTGTGTTTCCTTCGAAACTCCCACTTTAATTGTAAAATGTCATCCATCTTTTGGTCTATGACCTCGGCCGGGTCCTCCGTGCTGTTTGTAATGTACGTGCAGCACTTTATTCCATATTGAGTTGCCAGGGTAACACAATACCCGCCTGTCACAGCTGTGAGGTAATTGAGAATCATCCTATGCTGAACCAGTTCTGTTTTGTAGGCTTGTAACTCTTTCCCAGTGTACCTGAATGTGTCGTCATACATTTCGGTGATATTGTCTAATAAATTTGCAAGCGCAGATATATATTTATAATTTATCACTCCTCTGGCGGTACGAGTGATATCTAACGTGATTAGGAATTGAATCCCGGTGGATTCATGGATCAGGTCAGAGGCTGAATGCTCTGTCCTCTCTATCAGGTGTCGTTTAACGACGTGCTCGTAATGAGTGTGAGTATAAGGAGCTTGGGCACTGCGGTGAATATCTTTCATTTTGTTATGGGTTACAGTCATTACTTCGGGCAGTACTTTTCCAATATAGCACAATCCCTCTGAGTTTGGGGCAAGCCACTTATACGCCTTCCTCCCGCATATGAAATATGCATCATCGGGGAGAACATATGGGACGGAGTATGACATTATCATGTTACACATTTTCCATGTGAAATCTCCTAACCCTAATTCTCCCATCTGTTTAGTACACGTATCAGTTTGTACGATCTGTGCACAGTATCCTGGTGATACTTCTCCAACTCGCATGATCTTACTTCCTAAGGTGTACCTATACCGGAAAAATTTCCTATGGTCGGCTATCTGGCGTATAAGTTCTGTGTCTATGGGCATTCTGTCGGGTCTGTATGAAAAGGTCATGGTTTGATTACTCCATGACACTTCCCAATTTCCCGGCTTTCGGGGATTGGAAATGTTAAAGCACACTAAGGACCTATCCACATGATATTGGTGGAGCTTCAAACTAGGAGGACTAGAGATATTAAACTTCTTGTCCACCGGCCTCCCACCACTTAGCTCAAGTACCTCTCCTACAGTTAAAGGAAATGGTACTAGTCCTGATTTGCTATGGCCTTGAGGTACTTGAGAGCATACCCAACAGTCTGTCTGATTTAACACTTTACCCACTAAGGAGTGGTAGTCACTCAATGGATGCCGGTCCATGTGGACATTAAAATTGGACTGACATTTCTTTATGCACCCATCCTCAACTATATTGTCACAATGCCTACAGATGCAGTTCTCTTCAGCTAACAATCCTTCACAATTCCTTCTATTGTCAATGCTACCAGATCGTTTTCTGATACTCGCCTTTACTCGGAGATTATGTTGTTCTTGGAAATCTACGCCTGCATCCTGGTCATCAGAACCCATTCCCGATCCTTTCTCGACCTCCATGGTACTCTCACCGAAACAGACTGCTCTGGTCAACATCATGGTCAACAGGAAAATCCGGATCACAGTCTCTTGGGGCAAGTCCATCTTAGAGGAGTAAAAGGAGAAAAATAAGAAGGGGGAAAGGAAATAGGAGGGAGGTGGGAACTGGAGAAAATAACAAATGGGAAAAAGAAATCTGGCTCGACAAGCTTCCGGTCTTGTTATTCTCAGCGCTCAGGTGTCGTCTCAATCCTGCCTGAACTGACACTCTAGTGATACAACCTCTACCGTCTGTTCTTTATCACGGGACCTCTCTGGGTCAGTGACCTTTTTACAATGAGACGAATGGACCCAAGTCTCTCTCTCGGCAACCTTCAAAGCAGTTGTGCTGGTCAATAAGACTTGATATGGTCCTTCCCATCTGTCAATAAGGCAACCTGAGCGTAGAAAATTCTGTATCATTACATAATCCCCAGGTTCAATGTCATGACAATTACTATCTGGCAAATCAGGAATCACCAACTTTAGATTATCATTCTGATTCCTCAATTGCTTACTCATCTTAACCAAGTACTTTACAGTTACTTCATTGTTACATTTCAAATCATCCTGGGGGTTAATCATAACATGGGGTTGTCGACCAAACAGAATTTCAAAAGGAGACAGATTAAGAGGGGACCTGGGGGTGGTTCTGATGCTGTATAATACGATTGGCAAAGCTTCGGGCCATAACAGTCCTGTTTCAGTCATTACCTTGCTCAATTTATTTTTAATAGTGCTGTTAACTCTTTCCACCTTCGCACTCGCCTGGGGGCGATACGGAGTGTGCAGCTTACTATTAATTCCCATCAATTTACACATTGTTTGAAAGACTTCACCTGTGAAATGGGTACCCCTATCACTTTCAATTATTCTAGGGATACCGTACCTACACACAAATTCCTGCACAATTTTCTTTGCAGTAAATACAGCAGTATTTGTGGCTGCGGGAAATTCTTCAACCCAATTTGAGAACACATCAATACAGACCAATACATATTTTAAATTTCTACAAGGTGGTAATTGTATGAAATCAATCTGTATTACCTGGAAAGGGCCATCTGTCGGAGGGATATGGGATGGCTCTGTCGGTATTGCCTTTCCGATATTCTTCCTCAAGCAGGTGAGACATGTCATTGCTCTTTTACCCGCATGGAAGGAAAATCCTGGGGCGCACCAATAAGCTCTTACTAGCTTACACATTCCTTCTTTGCCTAGATGAGTCAGCCCGTGTGCCGCTTCCGCTAGACTTGGAAGGTATGCTCTGGGTGCCACTGGCTTACCATGTCCATCTGTCCAGAGTCCTGAGGACTCCTGGCCATATCCTTTTGACCTCCAGACTGCCTTTTCCTGTGGGGAACACAAATTTTGCATTTCACGCAATTTCTGTGTGTTTACAGTATTAAATACCATCAGTCGTGTACTATCTGTTTGTATGGGGTTACCGACTGCTAACTTAGCAGCTTCGTCTGCTCGGCTGTTACCAAGTGATACCGGGTCTTGGCTAAATGTGTGAGCTTTACACTTGATAACAGCCACTCTGTCGGGTTCCTGTATCGCTGTCAGAAGTCTTTTGATGTGGGCTGCATGCGCTACGGGTGTGCCAGCTGCCGTCATGAAATTTCTGAGGCGCCATAGGGCCCCGAAATCATGGACTACTCCGAAGGCGTACCTAGAATCTGTGTAAATGTTGGCTGATTTGCCGTTAGCCAATTCACATGCTCTGGTTAGGGCAACCAGTTCAGCAACTTGTGCTGAGTGTGGTGGGCCTAGCGGTTCTGCTTCTATGGTACCTTGGTCATCTACGACTGCGTATCCAGTACACAAGTCTCCCGAGTCCGTCTGTCTGTGACAACTACCGTCAGTGTAGAAGGTAAAATCTACATCTTCCAGTGGGTTGTCACTGATGTCAGGCCTTGCCGTGAAATTTTGGGTCAAATATTCCATACAATCATGCGTGTCATCCCCTGTATTAAATCCTCCTTCACCATCACTCTCATCCTCCACCCTTTGTGCCTGTCCAGGCACACCTGGGAGATACGTTGCAGGATTTAATGCGCTGCATCTCCTTATGGTGATGTTTACGGGGGCCATCAATGCCAATTCCCATCTTGTAAACCGCGCTGATGAGACGTGTCTGGTTTGGGCAGAATTCAGTAAGGCTGACACTGCATGTGGTATATGAATTGTGAGGTTGTATCCTAGCACTACATCTTCGCTTTTTGTGACTAGCAATGCTATTGCTGCAACACTTCGCAAGCATGTGGGGAGGGATCGCGCTACCGTATCTAGCTGAGCGCTATAGTAGGCTACCGGCCTGCTGGCATCACCATGCTTCTGGGTTAAGACACCTGCTGTGCACCCAGCACTCTCTGTTCCGTATAGTTCAAAGGGTTTCCCATAGTCAGGCATACCTAATGCTGGTGCCTGCGTTAGGCACTGTTTAAGTCTCTCAAATGCCATCTCAGATTCGTCTGTGTGCGAAATCCGATCAGGTTTGTTTGAGGAGACCATCTCCTGCAAAGGTAGGGCTAGTATGGAAAAACCTGGGATCCAGTTACGGCAATACCCACACATTCCTAAAAACGTTCTATCTGTTGCTGGGTTTGTGGCAGGGTCATGTCACGAATTGCTTGAATTCTATCAGCGGTAAGGTGTCTCAGTCCTTGTGTTAGACAGTGTCCCAAATACTTCACACGGGTCTGGCATAATTGTAACTTGTCCTTGGAAATCTTGTGTCCTGTGTCTGAAAGATGAAACAGGAGTTGTTTCGTATCTCTCAGGGACGCTTCCAGTGAATCTGAACACAGTAGTAAATCATCCACATACTGTATCAATATTGATCCACTCTCTGGTTGGAAAGACTGTAAACAATCATGCAGAGCTTGTGAGAAAATACTTGGACTGTCTATGAAACCTTGTGGTAATCGAGTCCAAGTGTACTGAACTCCTCTGTATGTGAATGCGAATAAGTATTGACTGTCAGGGTGCAGAGGTACCAAGAAAAAGGCGGAGCAGAGGTCAATCACAGTGAAAAATTTGGCAGTGGGAGGGATTTGCATAAGGATAACAGCTGGATTTGGTACTATGGGGAATTGACTCTCAACTATTTTGTTGATCCCTCTTAGATCCTGCACTAATCTGTAACCCCTCCCCCCACTCTTTTTAACAGGGAAGATGGGACTATTGGCAGTGCTGGACGTTCTTACCAGAATGCCCTGTTGTAGCAAGCGCTCTATTACAGGGAAGACTCCTAACTCCACCTCTGGCTTCAGAGGATATTGTGGGATTTTTGGAGCTATCCTACCATCTTTTACTTGCACAACTACTGGGGCTACGTTTGCCATCCATCCAGTGTCTTGTCCATCCTTGGTCCAAAGTGACTCCGGTATCTGGGAAATCATTTCCTCTACCTTGGACGGACACCTATTTACAACAACAGTGTGTGACATTAATCTTGTTGGGGAGTCTAGCATATCCTGCGCTTCCTGAGCGTGGTTTTCGGGTATGTCCAAGAACACACCTTCAGGAGTACAGTAAATGACGCATCCCATTTTGCACAGTAAATCTCTCCCTAGGAGATTAGTCGGGGCCGATGCAGCCAGCAGAAAAGAATGTTTGGTATGCAAAGGCCCTATCGTAATCTCTGCAGGTTTGCTTAAAGGGTAGTGCTGTACTACTCCTGTTACTCCCATGGCTGGAATTGTTTTACCAGTGGTTCTCATGCCCACGGTCGAATTTATCACTGACTTGGCCGCCCCGTATCTACAAGGAAATTTAGAGATTTACCAGCTACATCAATTGTGACCTCGGGTTCACTTCCAAGGCTCGCAATTAATTTCACTGGCTGCAGATTACAGGTGTGGCCTCGCCCCTATGGCGCGTGGTGGCCTCCCTGCATTGCGCTGGCAGCTATTACCTGTGAAGGGGGTAAATGGGATCTCTCAGTGACTTGCCAGTCTCTTTTTGGGGGGATACCTTTTTGTTTCCCCTGCGTGTGGCTCATAACTCCGTCTCTGCGGTCCTTGATCCCAATTTCGTGTGTCATGTCGTTGTCTAGGGGGTTGATATGATTTTTTGTGCATTCTTTGATCTACAGTCTCGTGCATAGTGTCCCTCTTTATGAGAGAAATAGCAAGTTACCACATTTGACTTACCCACAGGGGTCTGAGATTTATACTGAGGTGGCCTTGTGGTCAGGGCCTGTATACTTACGGCCATTAACTTATCACTCTGCGACTCCCTGTGTCTGGTGATATTCCGATCATGATCAATAGCGGCCTCTCTCAAAGTAGCCACCGACAGACCTCGCCAACATGGTTGGGTGGTCTGTACCCTCGTCCTCAATACTTCCTTTAAACCATCCATTAACACAGATACTGCTACTTCTCTATGATTCACATTTGTCTTAATGTCTTCTATGCCTGTATACTTAGCCATATCCTGTAGTGCCCGATGAAAATAATCAGTAGCTGTTTCTCCCTCTTTCTGTTTGATGGAGAAAATTTTGTTCCATTTGACAACAGCTGGAAAATACTCTTTTAACTGTAAATTTATTCTCTTTCATCTAATTTACAGTCAGATTGGGCTCCACAGTATTTCCTAACTCTCCAATGTACTCCTGGCTTGCAACTAGATCTTTCCTAGGATCAGGGAATTCAGACACCATTGATCTTAATTCCATTCGGGAAAAGGGGCAGTGCATGGCGATGTGTCTGAGAGGAGTGACTCCTGAAGTGTCAGTTTTCCCATTTGGCACTGCAATTACCCTAACGGGATTTAGTTCAATAACATCATTCTGAGAAGATTCTACAGCATGTGGTGAAATGGTTTCAGCATATTGTATGGTGCCGTACTTACCAGTTGATACGAACTCACCTGTCCCTCCACTAGGGGCCTTTGATACTGCTCTTACTGGTTGGGACGTGCCCACTGTTGTTTCTGCTATGGTGGCTGCTAGAGAGAGTGCCGATATTGTTGTTGGCTCATCCTCTTGGTCACAATCCTGGGGAAAGTTTAAAACAGGGTACAGCTTGCAGGGGTTAATATTAGCATCAACAATCTTGGTTACATTATTCTTAACATTTATACAGTTACTAAGTGCATGTTTATCATTCACCAGTGTGCCATTCTCTGTAACCACCTTCTCTCCCGTTATGTATGGTGGTGGTGGCGCGGTGGCTATCAGTTTTCTGATAGGGTTAGATCCACCCGCTTGAGCCAATCCTCTTTGTATTTCACCTTCCTGTTGCCATAACTGTAAATAATCATAATGTTTGATCCGTCTCTTTGCAGATTTAATGAGACATATCCTTCTCCTTAGATTCTGTAACACCTCGGGACTAAAACTGCCTACCCGTGGGAACTTTTCCCCATCGTGCACAGTCATTCTTTCCCATTCATCGCACAAAACTTCTGTGTGTGAACCGTATTTCTCACACATTACATACCTTGCCGACCCGATTGGTCGGTTTACTAAGTCAACCCGAACCGAGGTTGATCGCCCCCTACCTGAACAACTGGCCCCCATCTTTGCAGGTGTTGCTTTCACTATCTCTGACCTTCAAATCAGGGTCTTCAGCGAACCCTTACAAAAACCAAGATGTCTGGGGTAGGCCGGCGGCGGAAGTTTACCGAGTACTCCACTCACTCGCCCACGTCGACCAATACGCCCACACACTGCCCTAGCGCTGGCGTACTCGACCTAGGGCCCCTGCGACCTGAACCTCTATTTACTGGAACATGTGGGTGTGATCCGAAGAGCACTTAACCCTTCCCAGTAACTATTGGTTGTTGGATAGTTCCCAAGTGACCAGCGAACTTCCCTTAAAATAAAAAAAATTACACAAATCACGTTAGAATGTACAAATAGCGTTTATGACCCCTCCAGCGTACGCAAATGGTACTGGGTCAAGTAACTAACTAATGCACACAATTACGTGCGGTACAATCGTTCTGCACATAAGCAACTAATCTTATGTGCGGAGCGACCAGTGGAATCGAAAATTGTGGCTGCGAATTCCTTCAGCCTGAGCTTAATGGCCTATATGGGTACTGCACCAACCCTTTCTGGTGTTGTGCTCTTTTACTCTCTATCTATAGCGGACTTCTTAGTCTGCTGTACCTGGACCTCCTGGTCTGTCTGGACCTCCTGGTCTGTGCTACAGTAGACCTCCTGGTCTGCTATACTCTAATGCTCTTTTTTAAATGTTTAACAAGGGATGCCTCCCAAGCCACCGTGCAGTCACTTACACGTATGTACCTTCACGAGAACTCGATGATTTCCTGTGGTTCAACCCAAAAAAAAATAGAAACTTATATATATGTATACACACTCTTTCACCTCATATACTCTTTACTTTCGTTTCTGCGCAGAAATCCCTTTCATTCAGTATCGCAGGCTAATCCCGAGGAGTTACAACTAGAGAAGGATCTATTAGCTTAAATTTTTGGACACTGAGATCGATTTGCGCTATTATCGCCTTGCCTCCTTATCGCCTAACTAAAACAATACTATTGTGTGATTTGTATTATGTGGGCGTACCCAGACGCTCCATTGCGTAATATACGCTCCGTGCGTCGGCCCTTGCGTCGCGTACACTAGTCCCGCCCTTTGTTAGAGACACGTGTACGCAAGCCAGGTATATCCACAGAAATACAATTAACACGTTTATATCAATGTAGATGATCTTTAACTGTAATCATCTACTGAACACCACACCAAACTTCCTTGTATCTTAGGCAAGCCGTGCGCGTGTATTACAAATTACTCCTTAACGTATTAATATTACTTTTAACTACCAATAGCAACACATCTTTCTCAGCACGTTATCAATTGTGAAATGGCAAACAGGAAAGTGATATGTGAAAATACACAAATGAAAAGAAATACAGGTGTGTGCGTGCGTGTGCGTGCGCAAAACAGAAATAAACAGTTTTAAAAGACAATAGCGTATTGTTCTTACCTCCGGTTCCGGATTCCACCAGCACTCCTTCAACGTAGCGAAACAGACGCTTATCTAGCCAGCACTACTGCATCCCGATACGAAGGGATACTGCCTTTCCGCCCTTGCTGACAGATAAAGTCTGTGTTCGCTAGTGCGGATATGTGGAGGACGGACGAGCCGCCAATTGATAAAGCTAACTATTTATCTTATAACATTCACAATAAATGAGTAAGAGACACAGTACGCAATTGGCGTATGGGGTACCGTAAGGGTACGCACTTAGCGTAGCATACGCTCAGCCGTGATCGAGACGCACATGCGACACGCTCGCTCACAGCTTAATGCATGGTGTCGAGCACGCTATAGGCGGGCGACTACCGTAATGCTACGCTACCAGCGTAGCGGACGCTCGAGTCCACGAGCAGAACACGAGCGGCGCAGACGCTCACGGGATGACAATCAGTAAACCTTGAATGTAACACACAGAAAGGATACTCTTATACTGTAAACCTTGTACTGAAATACTGTAGCGATATAACGCTGCTTAACCTTGTTAATGCTAAAGCTGCTTGAGCGTTTGAGACGCTCCTATTACCTTCTGCAATATAATAAACACACGATACCTTGCTAAGGTTCCAACACCTTTACTAACAAGCTTTTAGTTATATTGAAAAGGGAAAACAGTTTACAAGTCATACACTACAAGCTAACATATCATTCTAACAGAATATCTAAACAGAAATATACAATAGCGTCACAAACTTATACTATAACAGAGAGAGAGAGAGAATGGCCAATACAAACAGGGAACAAGTTGATTACAGAGAGTTACTTACACACACTGGGAACGATCGCTGCGCAGCTTCTGGTACCAGCTCCAAGTTAGTCAAGATGAAAACCGTTTGTGGAGAGTGAGAGAGCTGCCCAGGCTGGCTGATCTTATATACACTGAGTACAGTACACTACAAAGGGACCTATAATCTTATTGTTCATTGGACACAGGAATGTCTCCTCGCATCATAACAAAATGTAATAGGTTAGTTTGAACAGGTGGGCTGCGACTATATCAAACTGCTCAGGTGGGAGGGAATCTGGAGATTCCCGCCGCATGGGTAATGAATCGCAAATAAAGTAAATGTCCAGAAAATACTAATGGCCATAACGATATGCAGGAGCGACTAATCTTTACCTAACCAGCACCGGATTGTTTCTAATAAAATGTTCTTTAGTTAGGTACCAGACACAGCCGCTCAAACCCTGTCTGACCCTTGGTACCATACAAAGAGGAATTCCTCTGTCCAGCGACCATTTACATTAAACAAACTTACAGTCATTATTAAGGGGAACATTATCTATAAAACATACTATTTGGTTTTATTATTTAACGATTGAGTCGCCCGCTAGACGCACACAAACTCTACCGTAAATGCACATACTACGCGCTCGAGCGCATGGCCGAGGCGCCATCACGCGGCTTCGAGTTTCCACACGCACGGGAGAGAATGTGCACGTGCAGCAGGATATATGGCAACGTGTAGCATGATATTTTTCCGACTTTGACATAGTATTAAAATCTCCTTCTATAATGGTGAGTCCACCGGACAGCTGGGCAAGGCAGTTGAAAAAGGTGGCATAAAGGGAGCCCTGTTGTCTATTAGGGGTATACACTGAAGCTAAAGTGATTGGGGCTTGGTTATACATCCCTGTGAGAATAAGAAAAGGCCCTGCGGATCTGTGATAGTATCATGAATAGTAATAGGTGAGTTTTGATGGATCATAATCGCAGTGCCTTGTCTTTTTGCATTCATAGAGGAGTAGAATACAGTGGGATACTGATTAATTGAGAGAGAGGGATGAGGAGCTTTGAGGAGGGTCTCTTGTAGCATAACTATATGAGATTTATTGCGGTGGAAATATTGAATAGCCATGGCTCTTTTAGTGGGAGAGTTGAGGCCATTTACATTAAAAGTCAAAACTTACAGCTTCATGAAGGGGGGGGGGGGGTCAAAATACAATGGGTAAAGCTGTAAAAGAGAATAAAACCCCGACTGGCTAGGAAGGCAAATAGAAGGCTACTAAAGGGGGGAAATAAATTGAGAGAGGAAGAAAGAGCAGGGAAAGAAGGAAGGTGACCTACTCCTATAGTGGGGACAGGTTTGGGGTGAAAAGAGGGAGTGTCGCTAAGACACGTCCGTCTTCTGGAGGCATGGGTGAGAATGAACAATAAAATATAGAAAGTATTGATTATCAAAAACATATTAGGTAGGTGTGGACAAGAGATGACCTGTGGAAAATGGCAGAAGCATATATACATGTGTGGACAATGAATGATAATAACAGATGTAAATCACAATTGCAGTATACACTAGAAGCTAGAAGAATAGAACAGAGTGAGGAAGTGAGAGACTGATAGAAACGACTGCAGGTGTGGAAAAAACAAAGTTAAATGTATCTCACTATGAGACAACTATAAAAGAGAAAGAAAAGGGAATCAGCCAGGCAAGACCTTATTGCAAGAGAAGAAGTAACACTCACGTAGCAAACATGGAGGTGAGAAAGTGAAGGCAAAAACTACAGGAAGTATATGCTATAATATCACAAGTGCTCCAGCTACAGAGCCAGCTATAAAATATGGAACGATAAAACGTCACAAATAAAACAGTGAGTACAAATCAAGTTATAACAGAATCCTAAAACTGAGTAAAGCGCAAGTTCACAATTTTCATAGCGACAGTCAGGCTGTGGTCCAGTCCTGGAACGGTGCAGCAGGTTTAGCAGGGCCGTTGACAGGGGGGGTCAAAGAGGACACCTGTACCGGGCCCCTGGGATCAGAAGGGCCCCAAGTATACACTGCTTAGTACCTGACAGGGATGCAAGCCATACTGTTCAAATAGGGCAGCGAGCTGTAGGCTGTGTGGCTGCAGCCTCAGAGTGACAGGAGCCTCTCACACACAGTGACTGTGCGGCACAGTGTGCGCCTGCTCTTCCATGTCCAGCTCTGTTTCAGTCAGTTACGGGACATGCTAGCAGCTACGCTAGCCAGGATTCCCATGCCCTGTGCTGGCCACTTCTGGTGGGGTGTGAGGGCCGCATGGTTCCTGCTGTGCAGTGTTTGGTTCTGGATACTGGTGAGTGCAGCACAGGTGAGTCTCTTCCCAGGGTAGGTGTGGATAGGTGAGGGGATACAGGGCTTTGGGATGGGGTGGGGAAGTTGGGAATGCAGCATGGAATCATTGGGGAGAGACAGACTGTGGTGTGTATGGGGGAGGAAGGAGAGTTATACATATTTATATAAAGATATATTTATTTATTTATTTATTTATTGACAGTTTCTTATATAGTGCAGCAAATGCCATTGTGCTTTAATATATATATATATATATATATATATATATATACACAGGATTCATATATATCTGAGAGGGCCCCATAAACATCACTGTACAGGGCCCCAAGATTTCTGTTGCCGGCCCTGAGGTTTAGGAGCAGGAATAGCTTGCTGTCGGCAGATTTCCGGAACTTCATCTAGGAGACCGAACAACTTCAGTAGTTCATAGCCTTGGGTTGGAGTTTTAACAGCGTGATTCTTGCCGTTTATAGTAACCAAAAGGGAAGCCCTATTTATATTTGTTGGAGTGGGTTCTCAGAGTTTTAGTAATATTTAGAAGGTCCCGCCATTTTTTAAGTGTCGATGGGGCCAGGTCTTGGAACAACTGGAGCTAGGAACATGAGTAGGAGACAGTTGAAAGTCCTCTAACAGCTGTCATGAGCTCTTTCGTTTTTAAAATAATGGAATTGGCGTTTGACGTCTCGTGGAGCTGAGTAGGTGGTGGTTTAGGACGGAGGGTTCTATGAGCTCATTCCAGGTGCAAAAGATCAGTGGAGATATCAGGAACTAGGTGGAGAAAAAGCCCTCTAGGTATGCAGGTAAGGAATCAGCAGTTTCCGGAATACAGGTTGAGTATCCCATATCCAAATATCCGAAATACGGAATATTCCGAAATACGGACTTTTTTGAGTGAGAGTGAGATAGTGAAACTTTTGTTTTTTGATGGCTCAATGCACACAAACTTTGTTTAATACACACAGTTATTAAAACTATTGTATTAAATGACCTTCAGGCTGTGTGTATAAGGTGTATATGGAACATAAATGAATTGTGTGAATGTAGATACACTTTGTTTAATGCACAACCTTATAAAAAAATATTGGCTAAAATTACCTTCCGGCTGTGTGTATAAGGTGTATATGTAACATAAATGTATTCTGTGCTTAGATTTAGGTCTCATCACCATGATATCTCATTATGGTATGCAATTATTCCAAAATACGGAAAAATCCGATATCCAAAATACCTCTGGTCCCAAGCATTTTGGATAAGGGATACTCAACCTGTATTACGTATGCAGACATTGTACCACCGATTGCGATTTTCAATGTCCTCAAGTTGGTCCTTATAGGACTCCAGGGCCAATATTTGCTAAGAATTTGAGTTTGTCCGATTTGTGTTTTTTTTTCTAAGTCCCAATCCGGGAATTCACTAAGCACCAATCTCGGCAGTGTTTGGACTATTCGTAATGGTTTGATTTGCAAAGTTCCGAAATACGAATGAATAGACCATCGGTCAAACGCGGCTGTTATTTTATACAATACGGGAATTCACTATTCATTCGTATTTGGGTGTTAGTTTCTGAGTGCTCAATTGCGGTCGTATTTTTTTGCGAATCGGTAAAAAAAGCAGCAAAAAAATAGAGCTGCTTTTTTCAATCGTGTTTACATGTGTTGCAACTCAAAAATCAATCACACTTGAATTAGGATGCCTATAAAAGGATGTTAGTCCCATTTCAATACACCTACACTCAGAAATGGCAGCAGGACTGTGGGCCAGTGATCTTTTGTGTGCTGTGGGATTCCTCAGACTCAGACATCAGCCTGTAAGTACCCAGGGCCAAGAAACTGAAAATGGTCAGCAGGTTGTACAGGTTTCGCGGAGGCTGCGTAGGCCTCGTTTTTTAAGGGGGTATTTAAACTTGAACGCATTGTCCGATGATAAGGTCATACAGATGTTCCGTCTAAATTGTAACAACATTTTCCGTCTGTATGACCTTGTCAAACTGGGCCTAGACCCTGAGACAGCACGCTCTCGCTCTGTCTCAGGTGATGTATACCTAACTACCTCTTGTTTTTTGTTTGTTTTAATTTCTCGGTGGCCAGTTCTGTCCTAAAATCTCATGTTTATTGTTCTTTAAAATATACACACAGGTGTTGGCTGTTTTGCAGCCCCACATCGATGCCTCAATCTGCTTCCCTACCCAGGAGTCTCAGTGGCATGCCGTCAGGGTAGATTTCTATGAGCTGGCTGGCATGCCCATTGTGCTTGGAGCCATAGATTGCACACACATTCAGCTGAGACCACCTAGGGGCAGGCAGCACATATATAATAATCGCCATTTCGAACACTCCACAAATGTGCAGGTGGTTTGTGATGCAAATCTCAAAATAATGAGTGTTGTTGCTGGTTACCCTGGGGGTTGCCATGACTCCTTCATCCTCAGTCAGTCATCCCTCTTTGATAAGTTTGAGGACAGACAAATGCCAGATGGATGGCTGCTGGGTATGTAATTTGATATGTGTAGGCCTGTGTATACTTTGTCCAAATTCTGGTGCAGATGTATTAACCTGTAGAAGGCATAAGGAAGTGAGATACCAGTGATATGTGCAAGGTGATAAAGGCACCAGCCAATCAGCTCCAATATGTAAATGAACATTTAGGAACAGATTGTCTGCTGCCTTTATTACCTTGCACATAGGGCTGGTTTATTACTTCCTTATGCCTTGTACAGGTTAATACATCTGCCCCACAGTGTGTTACTTATGTGTTGCTGTATCTTAACATGAATCACGTTACTATATCTGTCTTTTAGGTGATGGAGGATATGGCTGTTTCTCTTGGCTTCTAACTCCATTGTCCCGACCTGATACCCCTGCTGAACACAATTACAATCATGCACATAAGTCCACGCGGAATGTGATAGAAAGATGTTTTGGTGTGCTGAAATCTAGGTTTCGATGTCTGGATAAGTCAGGTGGCCTTTTGTTGTATAGACCCTCCAAGGTGACTCAAATTGTGTTCTGCTGCTGCTTTCTTCATAACATGTGTTTGCAACAACATCTGCCACATGTTGAGGAGGAGGAGGAGGAAGAAAGCAGCCAGCAAGCAGAGGAATTAGAGACATCTGGTGATACTTGGAGTACAGATGTAGGGAGGCAGGTTAGGCAAGAGCTAATCACTCGCTATTTCTAAGGTAAGTTTGGTTTGCTTATTTCGTTTGTTGTGTAATCATAAATAGATGTTTTGCCATTTTTATTGGCAAAACCATTACTCAGAATGTGTCTGTCTCCTTGACATATACAAACATACCCTCGCTTTATGCAAAACAAATGTCGCATGTGTATTGTGTGTATTTTAAAACTCAAAACAACAGATTATGAGTGGCATGCATTAAGTCTGGATAAGTGATCGTAAACTTGCAGTGCTAATTTATTACAAGCACACATAATCCATTTAGTATTTAACTTTATCATTGTGTGTAACGTCCTAATGCACAGTTTCACAAACTCGGCCCTCAGGACCACACACAGTGCATGTTTTTCACGTAACCCAGTAGAAGCACAGGTGTATGAATTACTCACAGACATATGTTAAAAGGTTCACAGGTGGAGCTAATTATGTCACTTGTGATTCTGTGAGTAGACCTGCAAAACATGCACTGTGTGGGGTCCTGAGGGCCGAGTTTGAGAACCTGTGTTCCCAAAAAACACTCCTCAACATATAATATGTTAGCCTTGAGGAATACATGTGTCCCTATGTGTGATGCTCCATCATATTTAAGGGACACAAACTAACTGTAATCAGAAATAATTTATTTCATAATGTTTGATGAAGTAAACTTGCTGATGTGTAAGTAAATACACAGTTTGCCACATATATACATTATTATACACATTCTTTGGTTAAAAAGTTCTTATTTGTTGGTTTCTGCATCATGTGTAATAACATTCTTACTAATTTTTAACACACACAAACATGTCCCAACAATACTGACATTCATTTTGTCAATGTTTTTAAAAAAATTAAATGCCAACATATTAAAAGCTTTTTACGCAACTCAATTGTGTTCTTCTTGTAATGTTGTATAGAGAAGAAAGGTAAAATAGTTATCAATAACATTGTAATTTGGATTGTCTGCAGGATATGAGAATGATTGGAATCTAGAAAGAGTAATGATTAGAAAAAAACAAGTGGTCTGTTTACTTCCTGCAACAGACATTCTGCCTGGTTGCCAATTATTGTTTCTGCAGGATATGAGAATGATTGGAATCTAGAAAGAGTAATGATTAAAAAAAAATCAAGTGGTCTGTTTACTTCCTGCTAACATGTATGTGCGGCTCCATCAACATATCCCTCCTCCAATACCAAAAAAAAAATGGTAAAGAATAAATGTGCGTACAAATTTTATGTTGTTGTTTGTACCACTTATAATTAATGATGTTGTATAAATTGTCAAGGACCTAAGTGTTATATATTTTTTGCCAACCATACACTTACTAACTATTTCGAGTTACTTATCACAAATGTCTGATTTGTATTTTTTTCACGTTTTTTTTTTGGTGGCTGCTTGTCCTGCCCTTTGCCTTTAGCACTGTCATGTTGTCGTGCTCTGGTGGAGCGTCTTGGTGGTGTTGAGACTCGCGTGATATTTGGAGTAGTCGTACCAGAACTGCTGCTTGTTTGCTGTTGGTGCATGCATCTGAGTGTTTCATTCAGGTTAGTGAGGGTGGCATTGAGTTTACATGTAGCAGCATTTTGATTGTCTACAATTCGGAATAAAATTTAATTAATCTTTTGATTGTTTTGAAAAATGTTCATATAACTTTGCTGTTGTCTGTGCTGTTCTTCCATTAGTCTGCGCTGTTCTTCCATTAGTCTGTGCTGTTCTTCCATTATGCGCTGTAAGTTGCCCATAACCTGTGTAATGTCTGTACGCATGAGTTCCATGGCATTGCCAATTCTGGTTGTTTGTTCATTTTGTCTACTCAGATTTCTTGATATTCTTCTGAGGTGACATGGTAGGCTTGCAAACATTTGTGTCTGCCTATGCAGGCAATCTTCATTAGTGGCCTGCTGTCTAGCCCAAATGGTCAAAAACACCTGATCATGGCCTTGTGTTACTGGTGTTGTTGGGCTGTGTTGTGGTGGTGGTGTGCTTTGCTGTGGTGGTGTACTCACAGGTGCTGGGGGGCTCATTCCTTGGCTTAATGGCTGCATTTCTAAGATGTTTGTCTCCTCCATGTCACTGTGTTGCTGTTGTTGGGGAGGGATGCTGTTCCCAGGACTAGAAGCTGAAATGTTAAACAAATCTCCGTTAGCTATCCATATGTTTGAGAAATGTAAACAAATCACTACACATGGAACACATGTCATTCACTGTTGCTTTCAAATATTCTGCCTAGCAACATCATCACTCATAACTTAAATACATACATATGCCTGTTTGTGGCAAATGTGTCTGGTTACTTAATTGTGAAAGCAAACACTTTAGTTTTATTGTAGCTCACACATACTCCACCATAAAAACACATTGGAATCCATAATGTGTTACCTTATAGCTTTGATCAAACAAACATAGTAATGTTTTTTTATGTATTTTGCAATGTTACCTCAAACACACATATGAAATTTGGAAAAACAACCTTACTTTTTTCTATAAAAAAAACCATGCTTTTTTGTTGCAGCATCTTACACACACTGTCATACCGTATGGCTCAAGTGGACATACTTATCTTTACTGGATGTGGACATGGCCATTTAGCTTGGATTCCCTTTCAGGTTTTACTTACTGCGGTAAGTATCTAAGTTTTTGATGTGTTTTGACTTAATGCGGTTAAGAAAAATTTGGATTACGTTCTGAAATTTTTAACATTTATTTCAGTTTGATACTCACAATCAAGATGAGGGGAGTGTGGATGACGTCTTGGAGGTGTGTCCAAAATTTGGAGTGGGGGGACAGAACATACGGACGATAATCTTCGTGGCGGGGTAGCCTGCTCTGGTTGGCCCGGGACATACGACCTTGCTTTCTTTTCAGCCACAGGTTTTTTGTGGTAATGTCTTACAGAAGTACCACTTCTGCTGCTCCATACTTCTTTTGATGGACCTTTTAATGAAAGTGCAATTTTGTTATGGCCATTCCTTTACAAACATACCCTATACTACAATGGACACTTTACCTGCTTCCGCAGTGTCATCATCATTAGATGTGATAGGAGTTACTGGCCGACGAGTAGTACTGCTTTTTTCAAACACTGTATAAAAAAAAATAAAAAAAAAATATTCATGCTATTGTTGATACATCCACCCATTATGCTTATAAACATTTATTCTTTGAGAAATGCTTGCTTTATTTTTTTTAAAAACATAAGGACCGGAAACAAAAAAAACAATACATAAAACAATAAACATTGTCCAATAGACATATGCACTATGGAAAAATCAACACAGGAAAACATATACAGGACACTGACATAGGCCACAAGTTAAAAAAAAAAAAAAAAAACATTACCAACCAAAAACACACACATCTTCATTTTGTATTGAAAGGAAATATATTACATATGCAATATATAAATTGCTCTGTGATGTGGCACTCCAAACACACATTACCACTATATGAGCCAAACCAAAATGTATAAATATTTTAAAAATTACACTGCAGAGTGGTGTCACGGTACAAATACAAACTAAAAATTATCAAAGAAATAGTGGTATTTTGTAAAAAAATATTACATTATCCAATAATGACATTACACATGTAAGTGGTTTCCAAACCACTTTCCACTACTCCAGCCTCTAACATGACAACCACTGTTTTTTAAACATTGCACATGGATCACATAAATATAAAACATAGTCACAATTATTAAAATAAAAGGCCCAAAAGGAAAACATTATTGCAGGACAATTCAGAGACACACCAAGTCCAAACTACACATGCAAAATATCTTTCATAAAAACACATGACATACAATAAAGTAAGATGTTACATTGGCTTTTGTATAAAACATTAACCAAAACAATGTATTTGCTGACACACACTTGAAGATGGGAGTAATATGCAACGTCACATGACACACATTTAAAAAAAAAAAATAAGGTCATAGAATGTAAATGCAAATACACATGCTCACCATTCTTCCTGGGCCTATCTGAATCCCGGACATGGGTTGCAGAGACTACTTCAGGAGGTATTACACTCCGCATGGGCTCCTCATACTCCAGATATCTTGCAATATAGGGCTGCCCACCACCGGTTTTTCGAGCCGACTTCGCCTCCTTGGCCATTTTGGACTTGATACGTCGCTTTATGTCATAGTACCGTTTGCGGCACGTGTCCTCCGTCCGCTTGACCACCCCCTCACTATTGACAGCAGCAACAACTTTTGCCCACAACACAGTCTTTCTCCGTGATGGCACCTTGGCGAACTCAGGGCCAAATAGCTGCCTCTGATACTTCATCAGCTCACGCACCAATGCCACATTTTCTGCAAAACTAAACCCTACATTCCGCCCAGTCTTAGTAGTGGTGCGTGGCTGCGGAGCACTCTGACTGTCACTATCACTTGAGGCTGCTGCAGCAACCTCACCCACCTCCTCCACCTCACTAACCTCACTAACACTCACCTCCTCCACCTGACCAATCTCCTCCCCCTCACTCACACCCTCCACCTCGCCCACCTCTGAGTCACACATAATTGTGTGTCTAAACAGTTAACACAGAAAAAAAAGACAAACAACACACTCCTCCACTACCACTACACAACTCACACACACACACACACACACACACACACACACACACACACACACTGACAAGGGACTATAAAGAAAAATAACTTGGACTAAAAATGAAACAAAACCACAAAATACAAGACTACAAGAATGACAAGACGACTTTCAAACACAATACCACACTCAGAAATCGCTACCAACACTCCTCACCAAACCACAAATTCATCTACCTCCACAGCACAACCTCCCTCCTCCTCACCACTAACTAAACCCACGAGGTGCGGACGGTTTGGGGCGTATTTATATGGTTGCGCACAGACACTCCTACCATCTGAAACACAATCAATCACGAACGGGGATGAAAAACGAAACTGAAAGTGAAAATGCGGCCGCTGGAAAAAAAAAACCCTGCCGCGTTTAACTTAGGAAAAAAAACAGCAAATACAACAAAAACACGTACGCAAACGACAATGACGGCCGTAAATGTGCCAAAAAAAAACTACTGGCATCGACATCGGAAAACACGAAAACCATAAAGTCGACTGCTTCGTAACTTTGCGTATATGGATTCAAAAAGTTGAATAAAAATGCACCCGATACAAAACGAGTTTAAACACTACACAAACCGAATCAAACACGAATATTAGTAAATATTGCCCCAGGTCTGCTCGAAGATCTGTGAATTCCTGGTCCATGACACTTTGGTATTGGCAGATTTCA
Source organism: Pseudophryne corroboree (assembly GCF_028390025.1). NCBI lineage: Eukaryota > Metazoa > Chordata > Amphibia > Anura > Myobatrachidae > Pseudophryne > Pseudophryne corroboree. The sequence goes on along the minus strand of NC_086450.1, from coordinate 204,056,587 downwards.
TCCACCTTTTGTTCAAGGGTATCTGTTTTGGAAACAAGATCAGCGAGTTTGAACTTGAAATATGCCAGGGCTGACCTCATCTCTGATTGGATCATTTTGGTAACAGTAGAAATTACATCATTAGCCGTCAATGGGGCATCAGTGGAAGACACGCAAGCCATGTCTGAGGCAGTCATTTCTGCAGGCAGTTGTTTTGGGAGATAACTGTCTTTTTCCTACACTCTGATGATACTGGGTTTGGATGGGACAGAAGCCTTCCGGCACTTTTGTGTCATACCATGCACAGGACTGTACACCAGAGTAGAAAAGTCCGAATGTAGCAGGACAGAAAAATCAATGTGGATGTGGGGCTTCCCTCAATGATAGAACAGAGTAGTAGCGGTCACACGTACATAATCGTGGTAATAGAAATAGACATTAGCAAGAGAGACGTACAATATGTTGCATGCCCTTGGTGGGACTCAGGTCATCTCAAAAGTCAGGAGGTGAACATCACAGTACAAAGCAAAGGGAGCACATGGAGTTAATAAGCATCAGCTGATGTACAGAGACAAGGGAGGCCGGTGCATAGCATACGTCAAAAACAATGAAAGCCGAGCATGTCCAGCATTTGTCGGTGAGCCGGCCAAACCCTGAGAGCCTTCACTTGAGTCACCTCCAGTTGTCTCAGCAGTGATGGTGATTCTTTATAGAGGTATATTAGAACAGAGTGAGAAGATTGGAGGGAGGCTGCATCTGCACTGTGTGATATGTGCTAAACAATAACAAGGGAACATAAAGTGCCTCCTATCCCTGTGGATTCTTCCCCTCAGGCTAGGAAATGTGAGGTTGTAAGTTATACCAACAGCCTACAGCCAGTGAGCGTCCTTTTAGGTATCAGGAGAGTAGCTTTGAGGGGGCTACTCTAGCAACACGCTGGGCACAATCAAGATGAGAGGGAGAGAAGGAAGCATATTCCTGGGATGGGAGCTGACAAGCAGTTGCTCACCAGTGCTGTGCAGCTGCAGGAGTCAGCCTTCTTTGTTGCGGGGTCTCCAGCAGGGGTGATCAGCAACAGAGAGGGTGCAGGAGAGAGCCTCCTTAAATCCCACTGGAGATAGGCACATTTGCCACGTACCGCGCTGACCATCACCTCCGGCCGGGCTGGAAGTGCTACTCGAGGCCTCGGCTTCACCCAGCAGTGTCTCCCGGCTCCGTGGACCTCACCCACCAGTACACAAGGGATCTTGGAGCCCCACCACAGTGTGTATGCGCTCAGGCTTAGGTTTCCAAGTGCTTATGGAGGCAATGAAAGGGCTGTTGGATGGGAGCTCCCCAGTATGCAGGCTAGGCCATGTGCTAACATCATTGGCATGCCCCCTCCTGCCCCGAGTCCTCTTCCTGTCAATCATGATAGCATCTCACTGGCTGCACATGTGCAGTGCGCCCTCCGTGCGGGCACACTGCGTACAGTAATTCAGACTGCAATCGCTGCCGATTCAGTCTGAATTACCCCCTAACACTGGTCCAAGAGCCTGGTGCTGATTCTAAAAATACTGGGAGACCCCTACACAATTTTCTCCCGGTGCCGGTAATGTTTAGGAGGGGGCACTCCATGCAGTTTTATTTTAAAATGTAACTGTTTCATTGCTTAACATAATGAAGCCCTACACAGATCTTGCTAATCCGGCCGGTCTTCATGCCTTCACAGTTGGCAGTGTTTCATGAAACTCCCCCATAAAACACTGCTCTGGATTATGAATGAATCTGCTCTGGATTATGAATCGACATTGGAAAACACAAATGATAGAAACATGAGAGCTTAGTAAATTACCTTGTATGTTTGTGACAAAACAGATATGAAAACGGGCGATGTTAGCCGAGATTGATCTAGGTCAAAATCGGCTGTAACATGGGAGCTTAGTAAATTTCCCCCAAAGTATGCCATTGAGTGCTGTGTGTGAGCCTGACCTTTCTGATACTGTACTCACAGAGAAGCCACCTTCCACCATTTCTGCTCCCTTTGCAAATGTAGCAATGGGCAGCAGAAGTATAGCTCATGACATAGAAATTGAGGATGCCAGCATGAAGTGAAAGAGGATGAGGGGGGTATTTGTGTAGCTGATTATGGTAGTAATGAGGATGTTGAGAATGAGGATGCTATTTGTGTTATTCAGGCACAAGGGAAGCAGCCCTTGACCATGATAAGAAGAAGCCCATTGTCATTCCTGGGCATAGGACCAACAAATCCACCTTTTGTTTTTATCCAAATCCTGAAACATTTGTCAAGCCATCTGTAGCCTTTTTGGAACCACAGTAAGTAGAGGTAGCGATGTTAAGCATCTAGGACCCTGCACCCTGTTACATCATTTGCAGCAATCTCTTGACAAGTTTTTTGATAACATCAGAAACTGGTGCTAAAAAAATATCAGCAAACAGTCTAGCATCAGCTACATCCCTTCTCTCAACTAGATCCCAGCACCTGCAATCTCCACCACCAACATCTTCATCATCAATATCTTCAGTATTGATCGGACGTTGTTCTGCATCAAATTTGTTAAGGCTAGGTGACTCCTCCCCATCCGTGGATTATTGACGCAATGACGGCTATGCTAGTATTAGATCTGTGTCCAATATCAGCCATTAATGCAGTGGGTTTTACACAGTTAATTGAGGTCTGTGTCCCTGGTACCAAATTCCATATTACCCAAAAAGTCATAACTCGGCTGTACCAGGACATTAAAAAGAAAGTATCTATTGGCTTACAAAATGTCATTGAACCCACTGTCTACTTAACCACAGATATGTGGACAAGCAGTAGTGGGCAAACCAAAGATTATATGACTGTGACAGGCCACTGGGTGGGTAAATCGCCTTCAGCAGCACTGAAGCAGTATCTAACAAATCACGCCAGCTCATTCAGAGGTAGGTTACTCTGTGTATCTGGGCTTCACAAGACGTATACTGGTGACAATTGCTTAGAAAAACTGATGGATGTCATAGCAACATGGCTTATGCCTCTTGGACTCACCCCAGTATTTGAGATTTCTGATTATGCCACAAATATTGTGAAAGCATTACAGCTTGGTAAATTCCAACACATCCCCCATTTTTCTTACATGATCAACTTGCTGGTACAGGTTTTTTTTTAAAAAAGGACTGGGAAGTGCAGGAGACGCTGTCTGTAGCCCAAAAAAATTCAGTAAATTTTCGGCATTCAGCAACAGCATGCAGGAGATTGCAGCACGTGCAAGAACAGTTCAATTTGCCCTGTCACCAGCTGAAGCAAGATGTGGTAACAAATTGTAATCCACCCTTTATATACTTCAGCAGATGGAGGAACAGCAAAAGCCATCAAGAGCTATAAAACAAGCCATGAAATTGGGAGAGCAGGGGGAATATACATGAGTCCAGCACAGTGGAGAGTACTTTCCATCTTGTGCAAGGTGCTGAAACCCTTCGAAGTAAACACCTGTGAAGTGAGTTCAGATACTGCTAGCTTGAGTCAGGTGATTCCCCTAAGCACTGAAGGCTTTTGGAAAATCAGCTGAAAAAATTGAAGGAGAAATGTCAACAGCTCTTTTGTGAGTTAATTGGTATCCAATGTGAGGAGAGGGTTCCGATAATGCCATTTGTTTATAATTGAAGCAGTAGGTACTCGATACTCACTATCTTTCCCTATCTTTAAGTACCAATAGCGCTGCCTGTGAATATTTCCATATCAGCGGTTCTCTGTATACGGCACTGCAGCGCCCTCTGTGCACAGTCCTCCATTTGTCCTTCGGCAACTGGTGGTGACCACAGTTCTGCTTTCCAATGTTAGCATTATTGAATGCTCTTGTTTACTAACGCATTTCAGGCTTGAAGCTCTTTATCAAGCTTGCCACATACAGAGAACCGCGACTGTGGAAACATTCACAGGCAGTGCTGCACGTACTTAAAGATAGAGAAAGATAGTGAGTATCAAGTACCTACTGCTTCAATTAAAAACAAACAACATTATCGGAACCCGCTGCTCACATTGGATACCAATTAAACTCACAAAAGAGCTCTTAACATTTACTAATCCCAATTTTTTGTTACAGGTTTTGCGTAAACACATATTTACACTCATTTTCAAGCGCTCTAAACATTCTTTATGCTGTCAAATAAATATTTTAATATATATATATTGTATTTTGATGTCACAGGAGCATGACCGGTGCATCACCGCTGGCGTCAGTTACAGACACCTAGTCTCCAGAATGAAGGTGCCATGTGCCACGCTGTGTTCAACTGATGTCACTGCCATGTGCCCGCCGTGCGCTGTACGCATCAGTTGCTAGGTAACAGGAAACAGCGGCGTAGTGTACATCAAAAACCATCACCCAAATGGCTGCAGTAATGAAAATGAGAGATCAAAACATAGATATGTAGCACATGCATTAGAAAGCAATCTATGTAAAAAATAACAATTATAATGATAGATATTAACTGTTTAGAATAATCTATGTTATAAAAAAGGATTAAAAGTTAAAGGTAATATATAATAAAATACTCCACTACTTGACTCGGCCAACAAAATGTTGGATTACTCACTAATTACTCAAAGGAAGCTACTAAAACTCAGTTGCTCATTAAGTCCACGTGGTCTTACTGTATCCAATTCGTAGATCCAGCGTGTCTCGTGCTGCAAGAGTTCTCGGGCCCGGTCTCCCCCCCTGGGGTTCTCTGGTGTACAGTCTATCATCTTGTATCTCAGAGGTTATGTTTAAACTCTTTAAAGTGCTTAGCAATGGGTTGTTCCACTTGTTTGCCCTCTAGTGCCTGGCGGATGGCACTTTTATGTTGTGCCATGCATTCTCTAAGCATACACATCATTTTTCCTATGTAGAATAAACCACAAGGGCAATCGATAAAGTAGATTACGAAGCGACTCGTGTAGGTGAGAATATGTCGGCTTTTAATTTTTCTAGCGGATCTAGGATGTGTAAACAAATCACCAATCTCCAAAAAGATGCATGTGATGCATCCCAGACAATGAGAGTTTCCAGTTTTTTTGCTTAAAAAATGCTCTTGCTTTTTAATTTTTGCTGAAGTTAAGCTCAAAATGTCTCTGTGCACTACCCAGTCAAAAATATTCTTAGATCTCTTATAACAAGGTATCAACTTAGTATCTTGTAGAAGTGGTAGATTTTTATCTGCCTTCATAAGTGGCCAGTGAGTTTTATCAACCTTCACGATCTCTGTGGAGGAAGTCGAGAATTTGTTGATCCAAGTTATACAGTTTTCTTGTTTCTCTGATTTAGATTTTTTCGTGAACAATTTTTCTCTGGGAATAATCATAGCTCTATTATGCGCACTTCCTAAGTTCTCATTAGAATAGACCTTTTGTAGGTGCAATTGTTCTTGATCTTCTTCCGCGTTGTCAAATATTCATCTCACTCGCAGAAATTGTGAGAAGGGCAATCTGTTTTTGAATGCTCTGGGATGATGACTTGAAGTAGATAGGGGGGAATTACAATCAGTAGGTTAATTATATACTGATGTGGAAAGTTTACCATCACTCTTTTTGGCATTAACAACCAGAAAGTGTATACATTCTGTCATGACTGTGGTCTTTGTGAACCCAGTGTAGTGAAGTCTGTGCGGGCGACTGGAGGACTATGTGAATATTAGGCTGGTCTGTAGGAATCAGTGAGAAGAAGGAGCAATCCCTGACTGGGGATCGAACCCTGGCCTCGGCAGAGGAAGCCGTACCCTGACCACTGGATCACCAGGGACTTGGTGTTGATAGCAAGATGATGAATGTATAGGTGAGATTGAACTGGATATAGTGTCACGGGAGTAGGTGCTTATGTACTCGAGGTTACTGGTGAGATAGTAAGATGGACTGGTTACTGGTGAAACTGAGAACCGGGCAGGTTATCGGTGAGCCTGGGATGCAACTGTAATCCGCGCTGGTACCAGATATAACTGGAAACGCAACTGAAAGTAGAATGATGACTGTGGCTGTGACTTTAGGATGAGGCTGAAGAACACTGCGGCTGTGACTTTAAGATGAGACTGTAGAATACTGCAGCTGTGGTTTTAAGATGAGACTGTGGAATACTGTGACTGTGACTTTAAGATGAAACTGTAGAAATACTGGATATCAATGGTAACACAACTGTAACCCAGACTGGGTAACAAAGGAACAGAGTTCTACAGGAAATGAAGTACAAGTGTTACCTTTAGGGAGCTCAGCTTCTAAGCTCACACAGAGCTGTGTGTGACACGAGGAACTGGCAGTGTTTCCAACTCAAGTCTCCTGACTTATACTTCCTGGTCCTTGGTGATTGGTGAGCAGTGTCAGGTGATTCAGAGAGTCTCAGGCTGGCACAGGATTGGACAGCTCTGGGTCAGGTGAACAGTCAATGTCATGTGAGTACTCTAGACTAGGCTGTGATGTGGAGGGGTGTAGTACTGGTGACCGGCGGTCTCCTTACCGCCGGTCACCTTACCGATGCCGGGATCCCGGCAGCATACCGACGCCGGGATCCCGGCGGGGAGGGGCGAGTGCAGCAAGCCCCTTGCGGGCTCGGTGGCGACCTGCGGTCGCCACGGGTTCTATTCCCACTCTATGGGTGTCATGGACACCCACGAGTGGAAATAGTCCCTGTTGGTCGGCATGCCGACCATCGGGATAGTGAGCCGTCGGGCTCACGGAGGAGGTCATGTGACTGTCGGTCAGCTGACCGGCGGTCACATGAATACCACCCGATGTGGAGTGAGGTGTAGCAGGCCGAAAGAACACTGAAGCCTGAACTTCTGCAAACAAACAGGGGATACTGGCTTTTAGGCCTAAACTTCAGTTTGCTGAATTCAGACTCACACAGAAGATTAATCACCACAGGTGGAGCTCGTTAACTCTTACCTTCCAGGCAGAGAATTCAGGACTCAGGAAACTCATGGTAATGGCAAGCTATTTATCCCAGTGGGCAGAAAAGACACATTATCCAGGACAGATGGCAGGGGTAAGTCACCCAATATGAGAACTACAGTCAGGATCATGACAGTACTCCCCTCTTCAAGGGTGGACTCCGGACTCCCATCTTGAATCTTAGAGGAACTTGAAAAAATAATTCAGGAGAACTTAGGACCTTCGTCGATGCCTCTTCTTCTTACGGGAACATTTGATTTTGACTAGGGATAGCGGAATCTCCTATAAAGAAAAAACTTCCTTAGAAAACATAGGACTTCCCAGGAAAGGAGTAGCATCATGAACTGGATCAAATTCAGAGTCTGAGTCCAAGTCTAATGGAAGATACGAATCTCCCTTAGATACACAGTTTGCAGATGTCAAAGAAGTGCACTGGAGTTTTAAATTATTTGGGCTAGGAGAGACTCCTACATGACCAATTTTAATGGTCGGATTCTTACAGAAGGAGATACAGGTTGAGTATCCCATATCCAAATATTCCGAAATACGGAATATTCCGAAATACAGACTTTTTTGAGTAAGAGTGAGATAGTGAAACCTTTGTTTTTTGATGGCTCAATGTACACAAACTTTGTTTAATACACAAAGTTATTAAAACTATTGTATTAAATGACCTTCAGGCTGTGTGTATAAGGTGTATATGAAACATAAATTAATTGTGTGAATGTAGACACACTTAGTTCAATGCACAAAGTTACAAAAAATATTGGCTAAAATTACCTTCCGGCTATGTGTATAAGGTGTATATGTAACAAAAATGCATTCTGTGCTTAGATTTAGGTCCTATCACCATGATATCTCATTATGGTATGCAATTATTCCAAAATACGGAAAAATCCGATATCCAAAATACCTCTGGTCCCAAGCATTTTGGATGAGGGATACTCAACCTGTACTTAGATTATCCCTGGAAGGACAGCACAAATTTCCTCCTGCATTCCCTTTAGAGCATGATTTTTTTACCGAGTCAGATTCCAAATATTTAGGACTAAATTCTTTAACCACAGCATTACTAAAAGTCTGTAAATCATGGAACACAGGATCATTACCCTCAAAAAGCGTGTTGGCCCACTCCAAAGCTCTTCTTCTGAATGCCATGAACAGATATCGAGTAATGTTGGAAGGAGTAACCGCACCCGAAGGATCCGACTCCATCAGAGAGAGAAATTGATCAACCAGAGCGGCATACTGCAATAAATCTTCATCAAAGTAAATAGGTGCTAAGGCAGTGGATGAAAGCTTAGAGTCTGAAACTGATGACACACTCTCAGTAGCTGGATTGGGGACAGTTTGAGGAACATCAGACTAATGAAGAAATATCCTTTCTGAAGTTGTCTGGCTTAAATCCTCAACTGGGAAATCACTGGAAATGTCCTCCTGGATGGAGTCGCAAGTACTTCTCTCTGAAGCTGCGACCTTTGCATCTGCGACTGAGGTAAATGACTCTGGGGACTGGACTGAGGAAGCAACATCAGTATCCTTCTCAGCAATATTAGTCTGAAGTCCTTTATTCAAATCAGCAGATGGAACAATAGGTTGCTCAGACAAATATTAATCTGAAGTCCTTTATTCAAATCAGCAGATGGAACAATAGGTTGCTTAGGGACAAAGCTGAGAAATCTGTACTCAGATCGGTATCCAGCTCTGTAGCACGTTCTGACTTTAAGTGAGTAGCCTTGGGATCTTTCTTGACTTTAGCGGCTACAGCAGAATTATTCTGACATTGATGAGAAGAGGTATTACATTTCCCTGCAGAAGCTGTGGACTCAATGCTGGAAGACAAGGAAACAGAATCAGAGACAGACTGAAGTCTAATTTTAGAAATAGATGGTGGAAGTCCTTTATGGGACTAACTGACAAAAGTTCTTTACTCGGACCAATGCTTGGAATCGGTTTGAGTCCAGATGAGCTTGAACTGACTGAAACTGGAGAAATCTTGGGCTGGACGAGTAGGACTGGATTGGATCCGAGGATACTTGAATTGGCTGAAACCAAAGGAGACTGGCCAGGTTGGTCCTGGAGTATTGCTGGACCGGCTGGAACCAGGACAGACTGACCAGGCTGAGCCTGGAGTATTGCTGGACTGGCTGGAACTGGGACAGACTGACAAGGCTGGGCCTGGGGTATTGCTGGACCGGTTGGAACTGGAGGAGACTGAACCGGACATATGGATGGGACCAGATTGAGTCCGGACGAACTTGAACTGACTGAAACTGGAGAAATCTTTGGCTGGACGAGTAGGAGCGGATTATATCCGAGGATATTTGAATTGGCTGTAACCAAAGGAGACTGACCAGGCTGGTCCCGGAGAATTGCTGCTGGACCAGCTGGAACCGGGACAGACTGACCAGGATGAGCCTGGAGTAATGCTGGAATGGCTGGAACTGGAGGAGACTGAACCGGACATATGGATGGGACCAGATTGAGTCCGGACGAACTTGAACTGACTGAAACTGGAGAAATCTTTGGCTGGATGAGTAGGAGCGGATTAGATCCGAGGATACTTGAATTGGCTGGAACCAAAGGAGACTGACCAGGCTGGTCCTGGAGAATTGCTGCTGGACCGGCTGCAACCGTGACAGACTAATCAGGCTTAGCCTGGAGTATTGCTGGTATGACTGGAACCAGAGAAGATGGATTCCATCTGGAACCGGAGTGAGTAGAATCCAAGTGTTCAGATGGCCCATCCTGGACCTGAACCATGCTGGATGCCAACATGGTGGCGCTCTCAGGAGATGGCAAACAGGAGTTCATAACTGCATCTGTAGCACAAAGATTCCCATCTGGAAACTTGACTCTGGATACTTCCCTTGGGGCTGAAACTGTGGTAAACCCTCCTGGGGTTGACGAATCAGACACCTCTCTCAGGGTTGTTATTTCCAGCACCCCTCCTGGGGTTGACAGATCAGATGCTCCTTTTTGAGTAGAAGACTTATATGCCCCTACAAGAGCTTGAACATTGGATAACCTTGGGACGGAAACTTGGACCCCCCTCTTGGGGATGGACACCTGGAACCCCTTCCTGGGGCTGGACGCTCAGAACCCTCTCCTGGTGCTGGATGCTCAGAACCCCCTGAACCCCCTCCTGGGGCAGAAGACACGGACGCCCCTCCTTGGGCTGAAGACACGGACGCCCCTCCTCTGGCTGTAGACACGGATGCCCCTCCTCTGGCTGTAGACACGGATGCCCCTCCTTGGGCTGTAGACATGGACGCCCCTCCTTGGGCTGTAGACATGGACGCCCCTCCTTGGGCTGTAGACATGGACGCCCCTCCTTGGGCTGTAGACACGGACGCCCCTCCTTGGGCTGTAGCCACGGACGCCCCTCCTTGGGCTGTAGCCACGGACGCCACTCCTTGGGCTGTAGACACGGACGCCCCTGCTAGGGCTGTAGACATGGACGCCCCTCCTTGGGCTGTAGATACGGACGCCCCTCCTTGGGCTGAAGACACGGACTCCTCTGTGACTCTAAATGGCTTGAACATTCTTCTCTGGACACCCAGCTTGGGATAAGGTCTTTTAATCACCGGACCCTAGTCATAAATTTGAGTCTCTTTCAGAGTAGCCTTCTTGACACCCCCGTCAGCAGTAGCAGGACCAGCTACTGTGGATGACTTGTAGACATGATCGCTATGATACTTAGATTTGTCACCATTTCCTGGCTTGCGAAGAATGCAATCCTTAACAAAATGACCGGAATTTCCACAGTAAAGACAGAGGTGTAGCTCCCTACGCCGCTGACGTTCAGCTTCAGAGAGCTTGGGCCATGGGTAGCTCTGATGAACAACTTTTCCTTGCACAGAGGGAGAGACTTTAGTAACTGGATGGGACAAAACAGGATCAACAATGTTGGTAGTACTCCTGAAAAGATCAGGCATCACAGAGAGAATACTAGACAAAAGTTCTTGTAACTGTAATAACATCTGGTAGAAAATCTGCAGTTGGTCAGGAGTCTTAGTGCAGAAAGTCTGAGAATCTCTGGAGAAGTTCTGCTGCAGACACTGTGCCAATTGATGCTGAGTCGACTGCAATACTGCAGCTGTGGCTTTAAGTTGAGACTGTGGAATTCTGCGACTGTGACTTTAAGATGAAACTGTAGAAATACTGGATATCAATGGTAACACAACGGTAACCCAGACTGGGTAGCAAAGAAACAGAGTTCTACAGGAAATGAAGTACAAGTGTTACCTTTAGGGAGCTCAGCTTCTAAGTTCACACAGAGCTGTGTGTTACACGAGGAACTGACAGAGTTTCCAACTCAAGTCTCCTGACTTATACTTCCTGGTCCTTGGTGATTGGTTAGCAGTGTCAGGTGATTCAGAGAGTCTCAGGCTGGCACAGGATTGGACAGCTCTGGGTCAGGTGAACAGTCACTGTCATGTGAGTACTCTAGACTAGGCTGTGATGTGGAGTGAGGCCTAGCAGGCCGAAAGAACACTGAAGCCTGAACTTCTGCAAACAAACAGAGGATGCTGGCTTTTAGGCCTAAACTTCAGTTTGCTGAATTCAGACTCACAGAAGATTAATCACCACAGGTGGAGCTCGTTAACTCTTACCTTCCAGGCAGAGAACTCAGGACTCAGGAAACTCATGGTATTGGCAAGCTATTTATCCCAGTGGGCAGAAAAGACACAGGATCCAGGACAGATGGCAGGGGTAAGTCACCCAATATGAGAACTACAGTCAGGATCGTGACACATTCACTACTGATGTCAAAAGTGAATTTAATATTAGGATTCATTACATTAATCTCTACCAACATATGGTAAATTCAATTTTCTCACCTCGCTACAACAGAAATATACCATCTATAAACCTACAGAAAAAAATATTTTATCCAAATATTGCACGTTACTGAAAAACTAATCATTCTCTACTGAGAACATGAACGCATTTGCATATGACGGGGCCGCACAGGACCCCATCGCACATCAAAGCAGTTGTATAAATATGTCGCCATTAAAGAGAAAATAATTCCTTTTAAGAACCAATCTCAAAAGTTTCAAGAATATGTCCACATCTGGGCCAGTATACTGATTATTGTTAGTTAATAATCTCCTTGTCACGTCATTCCCTCGGGAATGGGATATATATTCCTGTTCAGACTAACGATATCAATCGTGCACATCAAAAATTATTCTGTGGGATAAGACAGATATTTTAATTTGTTCAAGAACATAGGCCCTCATTCCGAGTCGTTCGCTCTGTAATTTTCTTCGCATCGCAGCGTTTTTCTGCTTAGTACGCATGCGCAATGTTCGCACTGCGACTGCGCCAAGTAATTTTGCTATGAAGATAGTTTTTTTACTCACGGCTTTTTCTTCGCTCCGGCGATCGTAATGTGATTGACAGGAAATGGGTGTTACTGAGCGGAAACACGGCGTTTTATGGGCGTGTGGATAAAAACGCTACCGTTTCCGGAAAAAACGCGGGAGTGGCTGGAGAAACGGGGGAGTGTCTGGGCGAACGCTGGGTGTGTTTGTGACGTCAAACCAGGAACGACAAGCACTGAACTGATCGCAGATGCCGAGTAAGTCTGAAGCTACTCTGAAACTGCTAAGTAGTTTGTAATCGCAATATTGCGAATACATCGTTCGCAATTTTAAGAAGCTAAGATTCACTCCCAGTAGGCGGAGGCTTAGCGTGTGTAACTCTGCTAAAATCGCCTTGCGAGCGAACAACTCGGAATGAGGGCCATAGTACAGGTTGAGTCTCCCTTATCCAAAATGCTTGGGACCAGAGGTATTTAGGATATGGGATTTTTCCGTATTTTGTAAAAATTGCATACCATAATGAGATATCATGGTGATGGGACCTAAATCTAAGCACAGAATGCATTTATGTTACATATACACCTTATACACACAGCCTGAAGGTCATTTTAGCCAATATTTTTTTTATAACTTTGTGCATTAAACAAAGTGTGTCTACATTCACACAATTCATTTATGTTTCATATACACCTTATACACACAGCCTGAAGGTCATTTAATACAATATTTTTAATAACTTTGTGTATTAAACAAAGTTTGTGTACACTGAGCCATCAGAAAACAAAGGTTTCACTATTTCACTCTCACTCAAAAAAGTCCGTATTTCGGAATATTCCGTATTTCGGAATATTTGGATATGGGATACTCAACCTGTAGTATCCTGAAGGTATGTTTTTGCGGCTTGAATGACCGGCTGTAGAAAAAAAGCCAAGAAGTGAGAAACATTGTAATACAAAGAGTCTGTAGCCGAAATTATCGGTCTACCTGGTGGTGTTACTGCATCCTTATGCAGCTTGGGTAACAAGTGTAAAACAGGTATACGTGGGGACACTTTTAATAATGAGGAAGCTACATGTGAGGTGATCACATTATCCTCAACTGCCATCTTCAACGTATCTTCTAGCTCTTTACAAAAAATTGCAGTCGGATCTTTTTAAAGTCTCCGGTACACTGTTGTATCGTTAAATTTGCAATAAGCTTCCTTAATATAGTCATCAAGCATAACTATCCCCCTGCCTTTATCGGCTGGGCGGATAACTATATCGGTGTACTTTGATAAGTTTCTCAAGGCCTGATATTCAGTTTTTGTAAGATTATTAGATGTTGTTCATGGTCTGTTGGTCTGGTCATCTATAGTCGTTGATAATAAGTTGGTATAGGTCTTAATTGTGGGATTTGTCAAAGTCAGAAAAATATCATGCTACACGTTGCCATATATTCACCTCATGCACGTGCCTGCTGCACGTGCACATTCTCTCCCGTGCGTGCGGATACTCGCAGCCGCGTGATGGCGCCTCGGCCATGCGCTCGAGTGCGTGGTATGTGCATTTACGGTAGAGTTTGTGTGCGTCTAGCGGGCGACTCAATCGTTAAATAATAAAACCAAATAGTATGTTTTATAGATAATGTTCCCCTTAATAATGACTGTAAGTTTGTTTAATGTAAATGGTCGCTGGACAGAGGAATTCCTCTTTGTATGGTACGAAGGGTCAGACAGGGTTTGAACAGCTGTGTCTGGTACCTAACTAAAGAACATTTTAATAGCAACAATCCGGTATTGGTTAGGTAAAGATTAATCGCTCCTGCGTATAGTTATGGCCATTAGTAGATTCTGGACATTTCATATATTTGCGATTCATTACCCATGCGGCGGGAATCTTCAGATTCCCTCCCACCTGAGCAGTTTGATATAGTCACAGCCCACCTGTTCAAACTAACCTATGACCTTTTGTTATGATACGAGGAGACATTCCTGTGTCCAATGAACAATGAGATTATAGGTCCCTTTGTAGTATACTGTACTCAGTGTATATAAGATCAGCCAGCCTGGGCAGCTCTCTCACTCCACAAACGGTTTTCATATTGACTAACTCGGAGCTGGTACCAGGCTGCGCAGCGATCGTTCCCAGTGTGTGTAAGTAATTCTCTGCAACCCAACTTATTCTCTGTTTGTATTGGCCATTCCCTTTCTCTCTGTTATAGTATAAGTTTGTGACGCTATTGTATATTTTCTGTCTAGATATTCTGTTAGAATTATATTGTTAGTCTGTAGTGTATGACTTGTAACTGTTTCCCCTTTTCAATATAACTTAAAAGCTTGTTAGTAAAGGTGTTGGAACCTTAGCACGGTATCGTGTGTTCATTACATTGCAGAGGGTAATAGGAGCGTCTCGATCGCTCAAACAGCTTTAGTGTTAACAAGGTTAAGCAGCGTTATATCGCTACAGTGTTTCAGAACAAGGTTTACAGCATAAGAGTATCCTTTCTGTGTGTTACATTCAAGGTTTACTGATTATCATCTTGTGAGCGTCTGCGCCGCTCGTGATCTCCTCGTGGTCTCGAGCGTCCGCTACGCTGGTAGCGTAGCATTACGGTAGTCGCTCGCCTATAGCGTGCTCGACACCACGCATTAAGCTGTGAGCGAGCGTGCCGCATGTGCGTCTCGATCACGGCCAAGCGTATGCTACGCTAAGTGCGTACCCTTACGGTACCCCATACGCCAATTGCGTACTGTGTCTCTTACTCATTATTGTGAAGGTTATAAGGTAATCAAATCAGCATTATCAATTGGCGGCTCGTCCGTCCTCCACATACCTGCACTAGCAAAAACAAACGTTATCTGTCAGCAAGTGCGGGAAGGCAGTATCCCTTCGTATCGGGATACAGTAGTGCTGACTAGATAAGCATCGGTGTCGCTACGTTGAAGGAGTGCTGGTGGAATCCGGAACCGGAGGTAAGAACAATACGCTAGTGTCTTTTAAAAACTGTTTATTTCTGTTTTGCGTACACACGCACGCACACACCTGTATTTCTTTTCACTTGTGTATTTTCACATATCACTTTCCTGGTTGCCATTTCACAATTGATAACGTGCTAAGAAAGATTTGTTGCTATTGGCAGTTAAAGAGTAAAAATAATACGTTAAGGAGTAATTTGTAATACACGCGCACGGCTTGCCTAAGATACAAGGAAGTTTGGTGTGGTGTTCAGTAGATGATTACAGTTAAAGATCATCTACATTGATATAAACGTGTTAAATTGTATTTCTGTGGATATACCTGGCTGGCGTACACGTGTATTTAACAAAGGGCGGGACTAGTGTACGCGATGCTAGGGCCGACGCACGGAGCGTATATTACGCAACGGAGCGTCTGGGTACGCCCACATAATACAAATCACACGATAGTATTGTTTTAATTAGGCGATAAGGAGGCAACGCAAAAATAGCGCAAATCGATCTCAGTGTCCAAAATTTTAAGCTAATAGATCCTTCTCTAGTTGTAACTCCTCGGGATTAGCCTGCGATACTGAATGAAAGGGATTTCTGCGCAGAAACGAAAGTAAAGAGTATATGAGGTGAAAGAGTGTGTATACATATATATAAGTTTCTAATTTTTGGGGTTTGAACCAGGAAATCATCGAGTTCTCGTGAAGGTACATACGTGTAAGTGACTGCATGGTGGCTTGGGAGGCATCCCTTGTTAAACATTAAAAAAGAGCATTAGAGTATAGCAGACCAGGAGGTTTACTGTAGCACAGACCAGGAGGTACAGACAGACCAGGAGGTCTAGGTACAGCAGACTAGGAAGTCCGCTATAGAAAGAGTAAAGGAGCACAACACCAGGAAGAGTTGGTACCCATCTAGGCCATTAAGCTCAGGCTGAAGGAATTTGCTGCCACAATTTTCGATTCCACTGGTCGCTCCGCACATAAGATTAGTTGCTTATGTGCAGAACGATTGTACCGCACGTAATTGTGTACATTAGTTAGTAACTTGACCCAGTACCATTTGCGTACGCTAGAGGGGTCATAAACGCTATTTGTACATTCTAACGTGATTTGTGTAATTTTTTTTATTTTAAGGGATGTTCGCTAGTCACTTGGGAACTATCCAACAACCAATAGTTACTGGAAAGGGTTAAGTGCTCTTCGGATCACACCCACATGTTCCAGTAAATAGAGGTTCAGGTCGCAGGGGCCCTAGGTCGAGTACGCCAGCGCTAGAGCAGTGTGTGGGCGTATTGGTCGACGTGGGCGAGTGAGTGGAGTACTCGGTAAACTGCCACCGCCGGCCTACCCCGGACATCTTGGTTTTTGTAAGAATTCGCTGAAGACCCTGATTTGAAGGTCAGAGATAATGAAAGCAACACCTGCAAAGATGGGGGCCAGTTGTTCAGGTAGGGGGCGATCAACCTCGGTTCGGGTTGATTTTGTAAACCGACCAATTGGGTCGGCAAGGTATGTAATGTGTGAGAAATACGGTTCACACACAGAAGTTTTGTGCGATGAATGGGAAAGAATGACTGTGCACGATGGGGAAAAGTTCCCACGGGTAGGCAGTTTTAGTCCCGAGGTGTTACAGAATCTAAGGAGAAGTATATGTCTCATTAAATCTGCAAAGAGACGGATCAAACATTATGATTATTTACAGTTATGGCAACAGGAAGGTGAAATACAAAGAGGATTGGCTCAAGCGGGTGGATCTAACCCTATCAGAAAACTGATAGCCACCACGCCACCACCACCATACATAACGGGAGAGAAGGTGGTTGCAGAGAATGGCACACTGGTGAATGATAAACATGCACTTAGTAACTGTGTAAATGTTAAGCCTAATGTAACCAAGATTGTTGATGCTAATGTTAACCCGTGCAAGCTGTACCCTGTTTTAAACTTTCCCCAGGATTGTGACCAAGAGGATGAACCAACAACAATATCGGCACTCTCTCTAGAAGCCACCATAGCAGAAACAACAGTGGGCATGGCCCAACCCGTAAGATTAGTATCAAAGGCCCCTAGTGGAGGGACAGGTGAGATCGTATCAGCTGGTAAGTACGGCACCATACAATATACTGAAACCATTTCCCCACATGCTGTAGAATCTACTCAGAATGATGTTATTGGACTTAATCCCGTTAGGGTAATTGCAGTGCCAAATGGAAAAACTGACACTTCAGGAGTCACTCCTCTCAGACACATTGCCATGCACTGCCCCTTTACCCGAATGGAATTAAGATCAATGGTGTCTGAATTCCCTGATCCTAGGAAAGATCTAGTTGCAAGCCAGGAATACATTAGAGAGCTAGGAAATACTGTAGAGCCCAATAACAAAGACTGGCAGATATTGCTGAGGGCATGTTTACCCTCCAATGTCGACTCAGCGAAATTTTTAGCTGACTGTAAATTAGATGAGGATGTACCCATTACGGATGTGTACAACCAAGATAATGTAAAGAGAATAAATTTACAGTTAAAAGAGTATTTTCCAGCTGTTGTCAGATGGAACAAAATTTTCTCCATCAAACAGAAAGAGGGAGAAACAGCAGCTGATTATTTTCATCGGGCACTACAGGATATGGCTAAGTATACAGGCATAGAAGACATTAAGACAAATGTGAATCATAGAGAAGTAGCAGTATCTGTGTTAATGGATGGTTTAAAGGAAGTATTGAGGACAAGGGTACAGACCACCCAACCATGTTGGCGAGGTCTGTCGGTGGCTACTTTGAGAGAAGCCGCTGTTGATCACGATCGGAATATCACCAGACACAGGGAGTCGCAGAGTGATAAGTTAATGGCCGTGAGTATACAGGCCCTGACTACCAGGCAACCTCTGTATAAATCTCCGACCCCTGTGGGTTAGTCAAATGTGGTAACTTGTTATTACTGTCATAAAGAGGGACACTATGCACGAGACTGTAGATCAAAGAATGCACAAAAATCATATCAACCCCCTAGACAACGACATGACACACAAAATTGGGATCAAGGACCGCAGAGACGGAGTTATGAGCCACACGCAGGGGAAACAAAAAGGTATCCCCCAAAAAGAGACTGGCAAGTCACTGATAGATCCCATTTACCCCCTTCACAGGTAATAGCTGCCAGCGCAATGCAGGGAGGCCACCACACACCATAGGGGCGAGGCCACACCTGTAATCTGCAGCCAGTGAAATTAATTGCGAACCTTGGAAGTGAACCCGAGGTCACAATTGATGTAGCTGGTAAATCTCTAAATTTCCTTGTAGATACGGGGGCGGCCAAGTCAGTGATAAATTCGACCGTGGGCATGAGAACCACTGGTAAAACAATTCCAGCCATGGGAGTAACAGGAGTAGTACAGCACTACCCTTTAAGCAAACCTGCAGAGATTACGATAGGGCCTTTGCATACCAAGCATTCTTTCCTGCTGGCTGCATCGGCTCCGACTAATCTCTTAGGGAGAGATTTACTGTGCAAAATGGGATGCGTCATATACTGTACTCCTGAAGGTGTGTTCTTGGATATACCCGAAAACCACGCTCAGGAAGCGCAGGATATGCTAGACTCCCCAACAAGATTAATGTCACACACTGTTGTTGTAAATAGGTGTCCATCCAAAGTAGAGGAAATTATTTCCCAGATACCGGAATCACTTTGGACCAAGGATGGACAAGACACTGGATTGATGGCAAACGTAGCCCCAGTAGTTGTGCAAGTAAAAGATGGTAGGATAGCTCCAAAAATCCCACAATATCCTCTGAAGCCAGAGGTGGAGTTAGGAGTTTTCCCTGTAATAGAGCGCTTGCTACAACAGGGCATTCTGGTAAGGACGTCCAGCACTGCAAATAGTCCCATTTTCCCTGTTAAAAAGAGTGGGGGGAGGGGTTACAGATTAGTGCAGGATCTAAGAGGGATCAACAAAATAGTTGAGAGTCAATTCCCCGTAGTGCCAAATCCAGCTGTCATCCTTATGCAAATCCCTCCCACTGCCAAATTTTTCACTGTGATTGACCTCTGCTCCACTTTCTTCTCGGTACCTCTGCACCCTGACAGTCAATACTTATTTGCATTCACATACAGAGGAGTTCAATATACTTGGACTCGCTTACCACAAGGTTTCATAGACAGTCCAAGTATTTTCTCACAAGCTCTGCATGATTGTTTACAGTCTTTCCAAATAGAGAGTGGATCAGTATTGATCCAGTACGTGGACGATTTACTACTGTGTTCAGATTCACTGGAAGCGTCCCTGAGAGATACGAAACAGCTCCTGTTTCATCTTTCAGACACAGGACACAAGGTTTCCAAAGACAAGTTACAATTATGCCAGACCCGTGTGAAGTATTTGGGACACTGTCTAACACAAGGACTGAGACACCTTACCGCTGATAGAATTCAAGCAATTCGTGACATGACCCTGCCACAAACCCAGCAACAGATTAGAAAGTTTTTAGGAATGTGTGGGTATTGCCGTAACTGGATCCCAGGTTTTTCCATACTGGCCTTACCTTTGCAGGAAATGGTCTCATCAAGCAAACCTGATCGGATTTCGCACACAGACGAATCTGAGATGGCATTTGAGAGACTTAAACAGTGCCTAACGCAGGCACCAGCATTAGGTATGCCAGACTATGGGAAACTCTTTGAGCTGTACGGAACAGAGAGTGCTGGGTGCGCAGCAGGTGTCTTAACCCTGAAGCATGGTGATGCCAGCAGGCCGGTAGCTTACTACAGCGCTCAGCTAGATACGGTAGCGCGATCCCTCCCCACATGCTTGCGAAGTGTTGCAGCAATAGCATTGCTAGTCACAAAAAGCGAAGATGTAGTGCTAGGACACAACCTCACAATTCATACACCACATGCAGTGTCAGCCTTACTGAATTCTGCCCAAACCAGACACGTCTCATCAGCGCGGTTTACAAGATGGGAGTTGGCATTGATGGCCCCCGTAAACATCACCATAAGGAGATGCAGCGCATTAAATCCTGCAACGTATCTCCCAGGTGTGCCTGGACAGGCACAAAGGGTGGAGGATGAGAGTGATGGTGAAGGAGGATTTAATACAGGGGATGACACGCATGATTGTATGGAATATTGGAACCAAAATTTCATGGCAAGGCCTGACATCAGTGACAACCCACTGGAAGATGTAGATTTTACTTTCTACACTGACGGTAGTTGTCACAGACAGACGGACTCGGGAGACTTGTGTACTGGATACGCAGTCGTAGATGACCAAGGTACCATAGAAGCAGAACCGCTAGGCCCACCTCACTCAGCACAAGTTGCTGAACTGGTTGCCCTAACCAGAGCATGTGAATTGGCTAAGGGCAAGTCAGCCAATATCTACACAGATTCTAGGTACGCATTCGGAGTAGTCCATGATTTCGGAGCCCTATGGCGCCTCAGAAATTTCATGACGGCAGCTGGCACACCCGTAGCGCATGCAGCCCACATCAAAAGACTTCTAACAGCGATACAGGAACCCGACAGAGTGGCTGTTATCAAGTGTAAAGCTCACACATATAGCCAAGACCCGGTATCACTTGGTAACAGCCGAGCAGACAAGCTGCTAAATCAGCAGCTGGTAACCCCATACAAACAGATAGTACACGACTGATGGTATTTAATACTGTAAACACACAGAAATTGTGTGAAATGCAAAATTTGTGTTCCCCACAGGTAAAGGCAGTCTGGAGGTCAAAAGGATATGGCCAGGAGTCCTCAGGACTCTGGACAGATGGACATGGTAAACCAGTGGCACCCAGAGCATACCTTCCAAGTCTAGCGGAAGCAGCACACGGGCTGACTCATTTAGGCAAAGAAGGGATGTGTAAGCTAGAAGAGTTTATTGGTGCGCCCCAGGATTTTCTTCCCACGCGGGTAAAAGAGCGATGACATGTCTCACCTGCTTGAGGAAGAATATCGGAAAGGCAATACCGACAGAGCCATCTCATATCCCTCCGACAGATGGTCCTTTCCTGGTAATACAGATTGATTTCATACAATTGCCACCTTGTAGAAATTTAAAGTATGTTTTGGTCTGTATTGATGTGTTCTCAAATTGGGTTGAAGCATTTCCCGCGGCCACAAATACCGCTGTATTTACTGCAAAGAAAATTGTGCAGGAATTTGTGTGTAGGTACGGTATCCCTAGAATAATTGAAAGTGATAGGGGTACCCATTTCACAGGTGAAGTCTTTCAAACAATGTGTAAGTTGATGGGAATTAATAGTAAGCTGCATACTCCGTACCGCCCCCAGGCGAGCGCGAAGGTGGAAAGAGTAAACAGCACTATTAAAAATAAATTGAGCAAGGTAATGACTGAAACAGGACTGTTATGGCCTGAAGCTTTGCCAATCGTACTATACAGCATCAGAACCACCCCCAGGTCCCCTCTTAATCTGTCTCCCTTTGAAATTCTGTTTGGTCGACAACCCCATGTTATGATTAAGCCCCAGGATGATTTGAAATGTAACAATGAAGTAACCGTAAAGTACTTGGTTAAGATGAGTAAGCAATTGAGGAATCAGAATGATAATCTAAAATTGGTGATTCCTGATTTGCCAGACAGTAATTGTCATGACATTGAACCTGGGGATTATGTAATGATACGAAATTTTCTACGCTCAGGTTGCCTTATTGACAGATGGGGAGGACCATATCAAGTCTTATTGACCAGCACAACTGCTTTGAAGGTTGCCGAGAGAGAGACTTGGGTCCATTCGTCTCATTGTAAAAAGGTCTCTGACCCAGAGAGGTCCCGTGATAAAGAACAGACGGTAGAGGTTGTATCACTAGAGTGTCTGTTCAGGGAGGATTGAGACGACACCTGAGCGCTGAGAATAACAAGACCGGAAGCTTGTCGAGCCAGAATTCTTTTTCCCATTTGTTATTTTCTCCAGTTCCCACCTCCCTCCTATTTCCTTTCCCCCTTCTTATTTTTCTCCTTTTACTCCTCTAAGATGGACTTGCCCCAAGAGACTGTGATCCGGATTTTCCTGTTGACCATGATGTTGACCAGAGCAGTCTGTTTCGGTGAGAGTACCATGGAGGTCGAGAAAGGATCGGGAATGGGTTCTGATGACCAGGATGCAGGCGTAGATTTCCAAGAACAACATAATCTCCGAGTAAAGGCGAGTATCAGAAAGCGATCTGGTAGCATTGACAATAGAAGGAATTGTGAAGGATTGTTAGCTGAAGAGAACTGCATCTGTAGGCATTGTGACAATATAGTTGAGGATGGGTGCATAAAGAAATGTCAGTCCAGTTTTAATGTCCACATGGACCGGCATCCATTGAGTGACTATCACTCCCTAGTCGGTAAAGTGTTAAATCAGACAGACTGTTGGGTATGCTCTCAAGTACCTCAAGGCCATAGTAAATCAGGACTAGTA
Source organism: Pseudophryne corroboree (assembly GCF_028390025.1). Taxonomy (NCBI): domain Eukaryota; kingdom Metazoa; phylum Chordata; class Amphibia; order Anura; family Myobatrachidae; genus Pseudophryne; species Pseudophryne corroboree. The sequence goes on along the minus strand of NC_086450.1, from coordinate 204,033,995 downwards.
CCATTCCCTTTAACGGTAGGAGAGGTACTTGAGCTAAGTGGTGGGAGGCCGGTGGACAAGAGGTTTAATATCTCTAGTCCTCCTAGTTTGAAGCTCCACCAATATCATGTGGATATGTCTTTAGTGTGCTTTAACATTTCCAATCCCCGAAAGCCGGGAAATTGGGAAGTGTCATGGAGTAATCAAACCATGACATTCTCACATAGAGCCGACAGATTGCCCATAGACACAGAACTTATACGCCAGATAGCCGACCATAGGAAATTCTTTCGGTATAGGTACTCCTTAGGAAGTAGGATCATGCGAGTTGGAGAAGTATCACCAGGATACTGTGCACAGATCGTACAAACTGATACGTGTACTAAACAGATGGGAGAATTAGGGTTAGGAGAGTTCACATGGAAAATTTGTAATATGGGTATGTCACACTCCGTCCCATATGTTCTCCCCGAGGATGCATATTTCATATGCGGGAGGAAGGCGTATAAGTGGCTTGCCCCAAACTCAGAAGGGTTATGTTATATTGGAAAAGTACTGCCTGAGGTGATGACTGTAACCCATAACAAAATGAAGGATATTCACCGCAGTGCCCAAGCTCCTTATACTCACACTCATTAAGAGCACATCGTTAAACGGCACCTGATAGAGAGAACAGAGCATCCGGCCTCTGACCTGATCCATGAATCCACCGGGATTCAATTCCTAATCGCGTTAGATATCACTCGCACCGCCAGAGGAGTGATAAATTACAAATATATATCTGCGCTTGCAAATTTATTAGACAATATCACCGAAATGTATGACGACACATTCAGGTACACTGGGAAAGAGTTACAAGCCTACAAAACAGAACTGGTTCAGCATAGGATGATTCTCAATTACCTCACAGCTGTGACAGGCGGGTATTGTGTTACCCTGGCAACTCAATATGGAATCAAGTGCTGCACGTACATTACAAACAGCACGGAGGACCCAGCCGAGGTCATAGACCAAAAGATGGATGACATTTTACAATTAAAGTGGGAGTTTCGAAGGAAACACAATCTCACACTCGCTGCTGTGGGTAATGAGCTGACCAGTTGGGTGTCATGGTTGAACCCACGAAATTGGTTCTCTGGTTTAGGAGAATGGGCCCAAGGTATTATTATGGATGTAGGGAAATTTCTTTTGTGTATTCTGGGAGTCGCCATATTGGTTGGCCTGATATTTAGATGCGTTCAGGTTTTAGCGAAGCGTAAAAGTAATACCAGGGTGATGAGTCTAAGGAGCGAGGACACTGTACTAACAACAACAAATTTGATTTACGACCCAACCATTGAGACCACGCTGTGATAAAATGTGATTCCACGATCCGTTTCAATCACCCGTTTCTCCTTTGTGTTTCTCCAAGGTACAAAGACTCGCTTGGAAGAAGGATTTGAAGACCACATTTATACAAAGATTTTTTTTTCATGGACTATGTTGCCGGCCCCCAATATCCCTAGTGACTTAAATGAAAACGCTAGCCCAGAACTTTAGTGATTTAAAATTTTATGGACATTGAAACGGCTTTGCTCGCATTATAGCAAAAGCCCAAAGAGACTACAGTCAACATGTTCATCAAGACAAGACATCAGACAAGACCTCAATCAACAAATGTATATTAAACTCACATAGTTTATGACTGCATTTAAAATAATTGCTTCTTATCTTCATTTCTACAACCTTCAGGTAATGACACACATAGTCGATAGGGAATATAGGCACAGATATCAGCACTCACATATCCCCCATTCATGTATCATCAACTAAAATGTGCTCCCCCATTTTGTTACAACAAAAAGCCAAAAAGAGCTCGGTAAAGTTTGATAGCCCATCCACAGGCCCGTAATACGGGATAAGAAGGAATTCAAATGTATACTTCGCAATACCTCGAAGCTTGATTTAAAACACGTATGGCACGATGATGCATGACCCTTCAAACATGGACTCATACACACATGCTTCTACTATCTCACTAGGTCATACCTTTTTCCCACCTTCTTCTCTTCTCCCATACCCAATCATAGAATTGTATTTATACATGACATATATTTTTCTCTTTTTGAACTGTTTTAGGAAGTGGCAGTTATTGATGACTGCCAAAGGGTGGACTGTCAAAGTCAGAAAAATATCATGCTACACGTTGCCATATATTCACCTCATGCGCGTGCCTGCTGCACGTGCATATTCTCTCCCGTGCGTGCGGATACTCGCAGCCGCGTGATGGCGCCTCGGCCATGCGCTCGAGCGCGTGGTATGTGCATTTTCGGTAGAGTTTGTGTGCGTCTAGCGGGCGACTCAATCGTTAAATAATAAAACCAAATAGTATGTTTTATAGATAATGTTCCCCTTAATAATGACTGTAAGTTTGTTTAATGTAAATGGTCGCTGGACAGAGGAATTCCTCTTTGTATGGTACGAAGGGTCAGACAGGGTTTGAACAGCTGTGTCTGGTACCTAACTAAAGAACATTTTAATAGCAACAATCCGGTATTGGTTAGGTAAAGATTAATCGCTCCTGCGTATAGTTATGGCAATTAGTAGATTCTGGACATTTCATATATTTGCGATTCATTACCCATGCGGCGGGAATCTTCAGATTCCCTCCCACCTGAGCAGTTTGATATAGTCACAGCCCACCTGTTCAAACTAACCTATGACCTTTTGTTATGATACGAGGAGACATTCCTGTGTCCAATGAACAATGAGATTATAGGTCCCTTTGTAGTATACTGTACTCAGTGTATATAAGATCAGCCAGCCTGGGCAGCTCTCTCACTCCACAAACGGTTTTCATATTGACTAACTCGGAGCTGGTACCAGGCTGCGCAGCGATCGTTCCCAGTGTGTGTAAGTAATTCTCTGCAACCCAACTTATTCTCTGTTTGTATTGGCCATTCCCTTTCTCTCTGTTATAGTATAAGTTTGTGACGCTATTGTATATTTTCTGTCTAGATATTCTGTTAGAATTATATTGTTAGTCTGTAGTGTATGACTTGTAACTGTTTCCCCTTTTCAATATAACTTAAAAGCTTGTTAGTAAAGGTGTTGGAACCTTAGCACGGTATCGTGTGTTCATTACATTGCAGAGGGTAATAGGAGCGTCTCGATCGCTCAAACAGCTTTAGTGTTAACAAGGTTAAGCAGCGTTATATCGCTACAGTGTTTCAGAACAAGGTTTACAGCATAAGAGTATCCTTTCTGTGTGTTACATTCAAGGTTTACTGATTATCATCTTGTGAGCGTCTGCGCCGCTCGTGATCTCCTCGTGGTCTCGAGCGTCCGCTACGCTGGTAGCGTAGCATTACGGTAGTCGCTCGCCTATAGCGTGCTCGACACCACGCATTAAGCTGTGAGCGAGCGTGCCGCATGTGTGTCTCGATCACGGCGAGCGTATGCTACGCTAAGTGCGTACCCTTACGGTACCCCATACGCCAATTGCGTACTGTGTCTCTTACTCATTATTGTGAAGGTTATAAGGTAATCAAATCAGCATTATCAGATTCAAAGAGGGAGGGTCAAATAATGATATAGTTTTAATCGGACACGCTCCAGACCGAGTATTGAATAGTTCATTTTTCTCTTTGTTCCCAAAATATTCCTTCAGTCTTAGTTGACGATTGAAGCGATACAGGTCCACCTTACATTGAAAGCTGTCATGTTTGTTAGAATGTTCAAAATTCAAACCCTTTCTTATAACTCTTTCTTCATCATCCGTTAAGGTTCTCTTTGATAAATTGAAGATTACTTTTTCCTCTTTGCATTCGCTTTTCCTTTGCCGTTGGCATTGTCTCCCTCTTCTGGTAGGTGTTGTCTTGTGCCATCCTGTTTTGCTCGTGTATGTATGTATAGTGGTGCTGTATGTGAAAGGCGGCTACTGAGAAGCTGGTGTTCTTGAAAATGGTCTGAAAGATAATCCACACCAACTGCTACCTCAAATGCTGCCAGATGTTGTGGCTCCACTATTTGAATTTTGCCTCACCCCTACAACTGCAACTAGTAAGGAAGTCCAGAAATGGAGCATTTTGTACCTAATGGAATGGGTAATGTTGAAGGGTATGCAAACATACATATTTCTGACAGAAAACTTCCGATATTTTATTCACTTATACTGTTATCTAGTCACATGTTTACTCACTAAAATAATTCAAATTAAAGAACATATTCTGAACTATTTTTTCCTCCTATTCTGTATCTGTTTCTTCCTATTTTGTCACCACAGGAGACATTTTATAAGTTATATATAACACTGTTGGGTTTGCAATTGTGCTCTGATATACGCACGCCTTGGGTGGTTGAACACATTTGGCCCTCGGCTTTGTGCATCACAATGCACACCAAGGCATGTATTCAGTATATCAGAGTACTACCACACACCCAAGAGTCGTAGACAAGTATGACTTGCAGTATCCAACTCTAAAACCGCCCCCCTTTGATTATCTATAAATTCATTCTCTCATACTTTTTATAAAAATGAAAACCCTTAAAGTTCAGTGTTTCGTTTTAAACTGTCTCTGGTTTATAAGTGCGAACTTCAGGCTAGTATAGTACTTCACTTGTTGAGTCATGGACTGTGTATCTCTGCCATCTTAAAGTACTACAAGTAGTAGCACATTATGGGTCTTTATTATTTGGTATATTTTGGTAAGCATAAAGTTAACATTCATGTGGCTTTTAGCCATCCAATGAGAAGCAAAGTATATTTTTAACTTTTTGTGTCAAGGCTCTTGCTGCTTCACGAGCAAATGCAAACAGTGATGGACTATTTCTACAGCTGGAATGCATGGTGCCTCATGTAACGTTTACATTAACCTGTCTATTATGTCAGATTTCTTCCGTTACTTTTATGGCTGGTATTTTGAAATGAACCACACAGAACTTTGCACGGAATGTGAATAATGCAGTTTTCCAGCATTGCATTGCTGGCTGAAGGTCCATGATGTCCTCATCACAGTGACTTCAATCTGGTGTTAATATATACCAATGTCTACAGCACTTACTGTAAAAAACATGCAACCGTGTATCACTTTATATTGGGAGAAAGATAACTTCTGTTTATGTACCTACAGTTTGTGGAGAGGTAGAATATATTGGACACTGAGACAAGACCTATGAGGATTGAGATCACTATGTGACTTAAGAAGTTCTTCTTAGAGCTTTAGACAAAAATTAATGTAACAACAAAGTTATTATTGTATTATCTATACCCCGGCTGTCTGTGTTTTTTTTTAGATGCCTTCAATATATGTTTAGCTGTATATTTCCTTTACTCCCAGTTTGCAGGTATGAAGCTTATACATTATACCTGGGGTTTAAAACGCTGATACAGCTACCTCATTAGTGAAAATATCCCATTTACTGTATGTAGTCTTCCCTCTGGTATCACATAGCAACATCAGCTCAGTGATTATGGTGAAGAGGAGAACTGAGTGCTGGATACTCAGACTGGACAGGCGATTCATTCATTTATTAAATGTGGTTGATAGAACTCGTCAGGGCTGGATTAAGGTCTGTGGGGGCACCTGGGCAACACACTTGTGGGGGCCCCTTATCAATAAAAAAATCAAAGTTGTACACACACACACACACACACACACACACACACACACACACACACTGTATATAAAAAGCATCTGGAGAAATGGCGTGGTACTGCAGGAGGAGTATTCCTACCTCTCAACCCCCCTCCCCTCCTGCTTCCCCCACCTGCTCCAGCTGTGGGGGGCTGTTAGGACTCAGTGAAAATCACAGCTACGGCAGGAGACATCCGAAACCCCAGAGATTTTATAAAAAGGTGACTCACTGATTATTACTGAGGGACTCAATGACCATTACTGAGGGATTCCGGGAGAGCGTAGCTGCGCTGGCTGGGTCTCCTGTCAGATGGAGGAGGTGCCAGTGTGAGGGAACAAAGCCGCACTGCGTGGAGAGGTCTGGCCAGTATGTGGCCTGACGGCAGTTTGGGGAAGTCTGAGGTGACTGCTGAGGGTGGGGACCGTGCATCCAAAGTCCCGCTGACAGCACTTTCCTGACTCTGCCCGGGACTCGGAGAGGAGACAGAGATGCAGTGCCATGGTCCCAGAGGCAGATTGAGGCAGTCAACAGGTGTGGCTTAGGCAGCCAGTAGTCAATTGTGTGGAGGCCCCTAACGATGTGTGGGGGGCCCGGGATGACAGCCCCTGTCACCCCTCTTATAATCTGTCCCTGGAACTCATTATCATTCAATCAGATGCCACATTCCATGAACCATCTTCTTTTAACCTGTAATTTAAATAGTTTGGACTAAAGAAGTCCCCTGAAAACAAATATTCTAAATTCTTCCATTATTCACATGCATCTGTGTGGCAGATGCTCTTAAGTAACCCTGCGGAGTCTACAATATAAAGTACAGTATTATACAGTTGGGTAATTTGTAAAAAGATGGCGGTTGACCCATGTATAAACGGATTCAGTATGATATACCTACATACAGGATGCCGGCGGTCAGAATACTGACAGCAGTATTCCGTCCATCAGAATCCTAACAGCCCCCCAGAAAGTACCCAAACCCTCCACTGGCCCCTACCCTAACCCTCCCTTGTGTGTGCCTAACCCGAACCTTCCTCAGTGGTGCCTAACCCTAAACCTCCCCAGTGGTGCCTAGCCCTAACCCTCCCTTCCACGCTGCCTAAACCTAACCCTCCCCGCTTGGTGCCTAACCCTAACCTTCCCTTGTAATTTCCTAACCCTAATCCCCACTCCCCGGTACCTAACCATACTGTTACCGTCCCTGTATCCTAACCCTAAGCCCCCTTCTAATGCCTAAATCTAAACTTCCATCCCCCGCAGCAGTATGCGAGCGCATCCCACTATAAGAACGTTTGGGATTCCAGGCATCTGTATTTTGAGCACCGTTGGGACTTTGATGCCAGCATTATGCCGCCATTTGGGATTCAGGTGTCGATGTTTCGACCACTGGGATCCCGTTCAGCGCCATTTTAACTACATCCCATATAAATATGAAATGAAAGGAGAAAAGAGCACATGTTCTTCATAGTTCAGTCTACACAATAAATATCTTAACCACGTCTTTGGTTTATTAACCGGGCAAAGCAGGTTGCAGCAAACTGAGCCTGTCTACTGACAGTATCACCTAAACTAAGAAGGCTTAATTCACACTAAGGGGTCAATCCAATTACCCACAGTGAGGTTAGTTGGCATTGCAGTGATATGTAAACAGTAACAGAACCAAAAGTTGCTCCCCTCTTAGGCCAATCTCACCATGGATTTGTGGATTTTTGTATGCAGCACTATGGTGCTGCGAACAAAGGGGGTCATTCCGAGTTGATTGTAGCTGTGCTAAATTTAGCACAGCTACGATCAGGCACTCAGACATGCTGGAGGACGCCCAGCACAGGGCTAGTCTGCCCCGCAAGTCAGTGCTGCCACCCCCATCCCCCCCGCAGAAGTGCAAAAGCATTGCACAGCGGTGATACTTTTGCATTTCAGGAGTACCTCCCAGCAAGCGAACCTCTTCAGTGGCCGGGTCGCAGCGGCTGCATGTGACGTCACACAGCCACCGCCGCTCCCCCCCCCCCAATGGTCCAGCCACGCCTGCATTGGCCGGACCGCGCCCCCTAAATGGAAGCTTAACGCCGCCGTCCAGCTCCCTCCAGCCCAGCGACCGCCTCTGCCTGTCAATCAGGCAGAGGCAATCGCTAGGCAATGATGGCCGATGGCCTTGGCACACTGCGGCGCCAGCGCATGCGCAGTAGTGTCTGATCTCACTGCTGCGATAAACTGCAGTGTGCGATCGGGTCAGAATGACCCCCAAAATTCTACGGGTCTGGTGGTACAGTAAGTGCTGCATGCACAAGCAATGAATTGAGCCTAAAGTGTCCTTCAGCCACAGAGCTACTTTGGCTGCTTCTGTGAGTAGCCAAGGCAACATAGGCTGTTTCTTGCTAATCCAGCTCACAGATGCACAAGCTAATTCAAAGAGGTATCCAATGTAGGAATGCCTAACATCCTCATGGGATCCCCAGTCAGCATCACATAGATCTAAACTTCCAATATTTTTTAAACTTTAGTTTCAATTAATTTGTTCCCTTTAGGTATCTCATAATGTCAGAAAATAGCGATTGAATGCTCCCTTTTAAGATTGATTGCAGATTGGCTAACATGACGGCATGTGTAATGTTTGGACATATGCCAAAACTTGCATTCATTAAAGTTCCAATGGCACTTTGATAAGGAACGCCTTTCATTTCCTCTCTGCCTCTAAAGTTGGACACATAGCTTTTTTTTATTTTTGTTCTGTCAATCGGTGTGCTGACAACTTTAGCATCTGCCATTCCAAACTTGTTGTGCATCACCTCAATATATCCATGTTGGTCTATAGTAACAGTCTCAGCATTCAAATTTTGTACGATCCTAAGACCCAGCATTTGATATGCCAGCCCAAGGTCTTTTAGTCTGAACTGGTTACTTAGCAGCAATTTGACTTCGGCTATCTGGCTTTCCTGGCCTGCAAGCTATAAATCATCTATGTACACAACTACTATGAACAAGCTTTTCTCTTTCCACTTGTAGTACAAGCAGTGATCAGTTTTAGAATGCACAAAGTCAGTTTTTAATAATGGACCAAGTTTGATGTACCAGCAGCGACCACTTTGTTTTAGCCCATACAATGATTTCTTTAGTAAACATACAGATGTGTCCTCATCAGGGGTGTATCTAGGGGTCTGAGCGCTCCTGGCAAAGTAAGGGACTGGCACCCCCCTCCTCCTATATTCTAAATAACTATGATGCAGCGCCAAAAATAAAGTAGTGTGGCCTCATGGGGATAGGGCGTGTCCACACATTAGTACCAATTCAAATTACGCAACACAGTAGTGCAACCTTATTCTTATTACACCACAAAGTACTGTCCGCTATTCTGCGTTACTCCACACAGTAGTCCCTGCTATTCACATTACACAGCATTGAAGTGCCCCTTACCCACATTACACGACATAGTAGTCCCCTTAATCATGTCTGGAATGCCAGGAATGAGGTAAATATTAGAGATTTGTGATGAAGGGGGCAGAGACATGAATAGGTCCAGCCATTATACTAGTGCGTACAGTATATTATATATAGTGGCATTCAGTGGCGTAACTAGAAATTTTTCTCACCCAAGCCAAAAAATTCTTCCCCCCCGCCCCCCATCCCCCATCCTCCATAATTGGCACTAGTAAAGGGATAAACATGCGCGCGCCGGAAAAAAGGTGTGTGGCTTCGTTGAAATGGGCGTGGCTTCACATAAAGGGGCGTGGCATTGCAGGAAAAGACTACCTCATGCCCCAGTTTTGCAACCTGCACGCCCAGACGTTAGCCACCACAGGAAAGAAAAATAATCCCGATTTATGCCCCTTACATTTTTTGTCATTTTTCCTCTTTATAGTAATGCCCAGTATACATTATGCCACATACTGCAATGGCCCTTAGATATTATGCCACACACAATAATGCACACACCGTAATGCCCCCGACACATTATGCCACACACCGTAATGCCTGTGACACATTATGACAGGAATCGCAATGCCCGTTATACATTATGCTACACACTGCAATGCCCCTGATACATTATAGCACATACAATGTCTGACACATTATGACACACACCGCAATTACCCTGAGACATTATACCACATACCACAATGCTCGTGATATAGTATACAACACACCGTAATGCCTGACACATTATGACACACACCGCAATGTCCGTGATACATTATGCCACACACTGCAATGACCCTGAGACATTATACCACATATCACAATGCCCGTGATATAATATACCATACACCTAGGGAGGCCAATCCCGGGATTTAGGCCCAAAAATGCCGGGATTTGAATCCCGGGATTGGAGCCTCCAATCCTGGGATTCACGGGATTGCATTGCGTATGTGCAACGCAGCAGCGAGGGAGGGTTGGCGTAAGTAACACTTACTATTAGGCGAGCGGCAGTATTAGGCGGGCGGCAGCCATGTACACAGACCGCGGCGGAATTTCAAATGTAGCGCCGGCCGCCAGCCAATCACAGCTGGAGGACCGGTGGCCAATCAGGGAAGCGGCCGCAGCGGCTCCTGATTGGCTGCCAGACTGCCCGTTCTGACTGGCTGATGGCCAGCACTACAATTTGAATGGCCTCCGGCGCGCTCAGCGCGTCTTGTCCATGGCTGGCGCCTGCCGCCCGTCTAATAGTAAGTGTAGTTTTACTGACACCAACCCTCCCTCACTGTGGTGCTCGCTTCAGCCTCCCTCCCGCTTCGCTTCCTACACCCTCCAGCGCTGCTCCCTAGTCCCTACACTACACCCACCCTCCAGCGCTGCTTCCTAGTCCCTACACTACACCAACCAGCGCTGCTCCCTAGTCCCTACACTACACCCACCCTCCAGCGCTGCTCCCTAGTCCCTACACTACACCCACCCTCCAGCGCTGCTCCCTAGTCCCTACACTACACCCACCAGCGCTGCACCCTAGTCCCTACACTACACCCACCCTCCAGCGCTGCTCCCTAGTCCCTACACTACACCCACCCTCCAGCGCTGCTCCCTACAGCCTCCGTGCTCCCTACACTCTTTTCCACTGCCCTCCACTCCCACTCTCCCTGCTCCCTACTGCAATCCTGGGATCCTGGGAATCCCGGGATTGAGCATTTTTCAATCCCGAATCCTGGGATTGAAAAACGGCCCGGGATTGGCATTCCTACATACACCGTAATGCCTGTGACACATACTGCAATGCCCGTTATACCCTATGCCACACACCGCAATGGCCGTTATACATTATGCCACACTGCAATGCCCCTGAGACATTATACCACATACCACAATACCCGTGATATAGTATGCCACACACCGTAATGCCTGTGACACATTAAGTCCTACAGTAAGGCTTCTAATTACTTTTAAATTACCTGCTCGTTGCCAGGGGTTTCATGCTTTTGGTTCCATGCATGGTGCCAGGGGTTTTCATGCTCAGGGTGTCATGCTCGTTGCCAGGGGTTTCATGCACTGGGTGTCATGCTCGTTGCCAGGGGTTTCATGCACTGGGTGTCATGCTCGTTGCCAGGGGGTAGTGCTTGTTGCTAGGGCTGTGCTCTCCCAGTGCCACATATGCCCCCAGTGCCAGATATTCCCCCACAGTGCCAGGTACTCACATGCCCCCAGTGCCAAATATAGCGCCCCCCCTCCCATGTGTCAGGTACACATATACCCCCCCAGTGCCACATATGCCCCCAGTGCCAGATATTCCCCCACAGTGCCAGGTACTCACATGCCCCCAGTGCCAAATACAGCCCATTTCCCCCCCATGTGCCAGGTACACATATACCCCCCCAGTGCCACATATGCCCCCAGTGCCACATAAGCCCACCTCCCCCTGTGCCACATATGCCCCCAGTGCCACATAAGCCCCCCTCCCCCTGTGCCACATATGCTCCCCCAGTGCCCCCCCCCGCGCTGTTTTGTGTTGGAGGGACATGGAGAGCACATCGCGCGCCTCTCCTGTGTCCCTCCTGGGTCTCCGGCGGGTCTGTTAAAGGAAGTGCCGGTTTGTGAGCCAATCAGAGCTCACGAACGGCACTTCCTTTATTAGACCCGCCAGAGACCCAGGAGGGACACAGGAGAGGCGCGCGTTGTGCCCTCCGTGTCCCTCCTTACAGCAGCGGAGGGAAGGAGGAGACCGCAGATTGACATGCGGACGCTCGTCCGCATGTCAATCTGTGCTAAATCAGTGGCACCCCAGCAGCCCCTCGCCCCCAAGCCACCGCGAGGGCTGCGGGGGCAGTAGTTACGCCACTGGTGGCATTGCACTCAGAGGGACCAAACCTTTTCAGTGGCACTGCACTAGATACAGTAACTGAGGAGGCAGATGCACAGATAAATGTAGAAGGGACAAAGTCACATATAATCGAGGGGTGGCAGATGCACATATAAATGGAGGGGGGTACAAGTATAGATAATTGAGGGCTGGAGGTGGAAGAGGCACAGATAAAGGAGTGGGGGCAGATGCACTGATAATGGAAGGGGGCAAGAGAACAGGTAATGGTGTGTAGAAGAGGCACAGATGTGGAGAGAGAGAGAAAGTGGCACAAATGGGGAACTTCTTATTGCCTCTATTACTTTCTAAATTATCTGGCCATTGGAAGAACAAGGAAGAAAGCAGGAGGGTGAGGTGACAAGGATAAAGAGAAGAAAGTAAAACTGGTTCGGACTGCAGTCTGCAGCCCCCTGAGAGAGAGAGAGAGAGAGAGAGAGAGAGAGAGAGAGAGAGAGAAAGAGAGAGGACTCAGCTAACATTTCCCGTGCCTCCATATCAATGTGGCTCAAATGGAGACTCTGATCCTAGCTGCAAACGGCTCCTGCGCTCCTATGGGAAATCCCTCCTGCGCATGGCGGAAGTCCCTGAAGACACGGCAGGAGATGGAGAGGGGGCGGAGCATATGGAGGAGTGACAGCTGTAGCGCTGCCCATTGTAATCAAAGTATATTAGTAGAAGTGTGTCTGGCAGAGAAGGAGCCAGGTACAGTGTTACTTTTATACCTTACTTTGGGCAATGCTGCGATGACGCACACATAGGCGGACAATGCGGGTGGCGGATGGTGAACAGTGCTGAGCATTAATCCGTCCCTGGCCACAGGTGGCACCACCAGCGGCGTCCCCCCCCCCCCTCCACACCTTGACCGGCGCCCCTGGCGAGTGCCATCCTGGCCAATAGCTAGATATGCCCTTGGCCCTCATACATCTTTGGTGCAGTTGCGCCAAACAGCCCCTTTCGGCACACCTAGTCCTGAGACTCTGGTAGTGTTGGGCACCTTTTTTGACATAAACGCATCTTACTCACAATGCATCGTGGCTAGAGTGCACCAGTAGACTAACCTGATTAATTTGATATGCAACATATATGTGTGTACATCTAAATCTCCGAATCTGTATGAAGTGCTACAATTTTGCAACCACAGCTCTTTTATCAAACGAATTCCATTGGGCTCCATATACAGACTCAGTCACACACAATATGCAAGTCTCATATATCAAATTAATCAGCACAATCTCTTGGTTCATCCTAGTTGTATATTGTTGTGACAAAAAGGCATTTCCTACTGCAAGGCATATTGGGGGTCATTCCGAGTTGTTCGCTCGCAAGTGGATTTTAGCAGATTTGCTCATGCTAAGCCGCCGCCTACTGGGAGTGAATCTTAGCATCTTAAAATTGCGAACGATGTATTCGCAATATTGCGATTACACACCTCGTAGCAGTTTCTGAGTAGCTCCAGACTTACTCGGCATCTGCGATCATTTCACTGCTTGTCGTTCCTGGTTTGAAGTCACAAACACACCCAGCGTTCGCCCAGACACTCCCCAGTTTCTCCGGCCACTCCTGCGTTTTTTCCGGAAACGGTAGCGTTTTTTCCCACACGCCCATAAAACGGCCTGTTTCCGCCCAGTAACACCCATTTCCTGTCAATCACATTACGATCACCAGAACGATGAAAATGCCGTGAGTAAAATTCCTAAGTGCATAGCAAATTTACTTGGCGCAGTCGCAGTGCGGACATTGCGCATGTGCATTAAGCGGAAAATCGCTGCGATGCGAAGATTTTTACCGAGCGAACAACTCGGAATGACCCCCATTGAGTATTGAGGCTGGTGGTATGGACACATCTGTACTTTTACATTTGGGAATGCATCAACATTGCAATGTTCTGGTGACTCAATGAAAATCTCCTCCACTGTTGAGAGGGCTGTATCAAAGTCTAGCTAGTATCATATATAGCAAATACCATACGTAATGTACTGTACCTTGCAACAGTCGAGATTATCTCCATGAGGTCAACACCCTGATTTATAAATGTAACCCTTGTCAACAAGTTGTGCCTTGCAACAAGACTCCTATTGGTGTTTAGCTTTTTGCAGAAGACCCACTTGCTTTTGACTCTTTGTCTGTTGCATGGCTTGTCCACAATGGTCCATGTGTCATTTTTATTAAGAGCTGTAAACTATTTGTCAATGACTGATTTCCACTCTCCTCAGTTGCTAGTTATATCTGCTTCTGTATACTGTAGACTGAGGTTCACAGCAAAGTTGTCTTACTGAAGGGCAGATTTATTAAAGTAATAAAGTGTAAGATGATAAAGCACCAGTTAGTCAGATCCTAACTGTCATTTTTCAAACTAGCTTGTAACATGGAAGTTAGGAGCAGATTGATTTATCACCCAGGGTTGGACTGGCCCATAGGGGAAAAGGGGAAGCCCCCGGTGGGCCCCACTGCATGTGGGCCCTCCTCCTCCTCTAGGGATCAGGTTCCAGACTCTATGCTAGTGTACTTGAATTATGCGTTATACATATGTTATATTATGCTTCAGAAGAATATGGTTTATTATATATTTACAAAGGGGTACAGAACATGTACTCTGTAATGGTTAGCCAAACCACTGTGGTGGCTGACCACACCTGCACTGGAGCCTGGCCACACCCTTAAGCATGGGCCCCTACAACAGCATTACCCGGTGGGCCCTTCATGTCCCAGTTGGACACTGATATCACCTTCCACTTTATCACTTCACCAGGCTTAATAAATTTGCCCCTGAATCTTTTGAGTGGTATACCATTGTTGCACCTCATAAAGCTCCTGCTCTGTTATTGATCACTTGTATCCATGGTTCAATTTCTGACACACTTTCAGCTGTCAGCATGTCCAGTATCACAAGTCCCTGAGGTATTGCAATATCCAGTTTATCCATGGTTGGTGATACATTGATTCCCCGATGGATCATTGATCATTGATGGCCATGGACTGACGTTTCCAGCATGTATGGTGGCCCTAACCCTCTGGTCCTCATGGTTCTATCCACAACACCTGGTTTGGGATTGTCCCCAGTATCACTAATGACTTTGTATAATTTTTCCCGCATCTGCTTGGCAAATTTCCATGTAGCTTACAGTAGTTCTCTGAACCCACTAACTTGGCAAAGGTCATATTAGCTCCTGTACTGTTAATTTTCACACTTGATATGAATAAAGTTCTGTTCTGTACTTACTCATATCCTTTTATTCCTTGTTGCTGCAGCTGTGTTGTGTTCTTAGTAGTGATGAGCGGGTTCGGTTCCTCGGAAACCGAATCCCCCCGAACTTCACCCATTTTACACGGGTCCGAGGCATACTCGGATTCTCCCGTATGGCTCGGTTAACCCGAGCGCGCCCGAACGTCATCATCCCGCTGTCGGATTCTCACGAGATTCGGATTCTATATAAGCAGCCGCGCGGCGCCGCCATTTTCACTCGTGCATTGGAAATGTTAGGGAGAGGACGTGGCTGGCGTCCTCTCCGTTTATTAATAATATTTGTGCTTATTGCTTAATTGTGGGGACTGGGGAGCAGCTGTATTATATAGGAGGAGTACAGTGCAGAGTTTTGCTGACAGTGACCACCAGTAATACGTTGTCTGCCTGAAAAACACTCCATATCTGTGCTCAGTGTGCTGCATATATCTGTGCTCATACTGCTTAATTGTGGGGACTGGGGAGCAGCTGTATTATATAGGAGGAGTACAGTGCAGAGTTTTGCTGACCAGTGACCACCAGTATACGTTGTCTGCCTGAAAAACACTCCATATCTGTGCTCAGTGTGCTGCATATATCTGTGCTCACACTGCTTAATTGTGGGGACTGGGGAGCAGCTGTGTTACAGTATATAGGAGGAGTACAGTGCAGAGTTTTGCTGACAGTGACCACCAGTATATATAGCAGTACGGTACGGAAGGCCACTGCTCTAACTACCTCTGTGTCGTCAAGTATACTATCCATCCATACCTGTGGTGCATTTCAGTTGTGCGCAGTATATATAGTAGTAGGCCATTGCTATTGATACTGGCATAGAATTCCACACATTAAAAAATGGAGAACAACAATGTGGAGGTTAAAATAGGGAAAGATCAAGATCCACTTCCACCTCGTGCTGAAGCTGCTGCCACTAGTCATGGCCGAGACGATGAAATGCCATCAACGTCGTCTGCCAAGGACGATGACCAATGTCATAGTAGAGAGCATGTAAAATCCAAAAAACAAAAGTTCAGTAAAATGATTCAATATTCAAAATTGAAAGCGTCTGATGAGAAGCGTAAACTTGCCAATATGCCATTTACGGCACGGAGTGGCAAGGAACGGCTGAGCCCCTGGCCTATGTTCATGGCTAGTGGTTCAGATTCACATGAGGATGGAAGCACTCATCCTCTCGCTAGAAAACTGCAGTGCCACTCCTAGATGGGCCAGGTGTTTGTGTCGGCCACTTGTGTCGCTTAGCTTAGTCACACAGCGACCTTGGTGCACCTCTTTTTTTCTTTGCATCATGTGCTGTTTGGGGACAATATTTTTAAGTGCCATCCTGTTTGACACTGCAGTGCCACTCCTAGATGGGCCAGTTGTTTGTGTCGGCCACTTGTGTCGCTTAGCTTAGCCATCCAGCGACCTCGGTGCAAATTTTAGGACTAAAAATAATATTGTGAGGTGTGAGGTGTTCAGAATAGACTGAAAATGAATGGAAATTATGGTTATTGAGGTTAATAATACTATGGGATCAAAATGACCCCCAAATTCTATGATTTAAGCTGTTTTTGAGGGTTTTTTGTAAAAAAACACCCGAATCCAAAACACACCCGAATCCGACAAAAAATTTTCAGGGAGGTTTTGCCAAAACGCGTCCGAATCCAAAACACGGCCGTGGAACCGAATCCAAAACCAAAACTCAAAACCCGAAAAATTTCCGGTGCACATGACTAGTTCTTAGTATTGTTGTTCTGCACATGCTGGTGGCTTGGGCCCATAACCTAGTGGCAGACACTACAATTGTGTCTAATTAAAAAGAGAATTTAATTTGATTACTAAATCAGTGACTTTGGGATTATATCTATTTATTTTGCTTAATCTAAATTTATAAAAGCTCCACTATTAAGTAGTCATCTGCATACTTTCATCACAGCTCAGTGATCAGGTGCTCTGTTACATTTCAATTATTTATTTATAAATCTGTGGAACCCTACCCATAGAAGAAATTAAGGGGGTCATTCCGAGTTGTTCACTCGCTAGCAGATTTTAGCAGCATTGCACACGCTAGGCCGCCGACCTCTGGGAGTGTATCTTAGCTTAGCAGAATAGCGAACGAAAGATTTGCAGAATTGCAAATAGAAAATTCTTAGCAGTTTCTGAGTAGCTCCAGACCTACTCACAGATTGCGATCAGCTCAGGCCGTTTCGTTCCTGGTTTGACGTCACAAACACGCCCTGCGTTCGGCCAGCCACTCCCCCGTTTCTCCAGACACTCCTGCCTTTTATCCTGGCACGCCTGCGTTTTTCCGCACACTCCCAGAAAACGACCAGTTTCCGCCCAGAAACACCCACTTCTTGTCAATCACACTCCGATCACTTCAACGATGAAAATTCTTCGTTCAGACGTGAGTAAATCTGTTAAGTTTTGTGCTAAAATACTAACCGGATGCGCACTGCGTACCATGCGCATGCGCATTTTTGCCTTAATCGCTCCGTTGCGAAAATCGTCAACGAGCGAACAACTCAGACTGACCCCCTAAGTCTGATAACTAATGTGCACAATATAGATAGAGGAGTAGTTATCCCAAAGGAGCTCACCGTAACTTGAGCTACAGTATCTCAATTGAATAACATTTTGTAAAACAAATTAGGAAATGGTTCCAGAGAAAGCCTAAAGGGAGAGGTCCGTGCTTAAAATCTAAGCAATCTGATTAGATTGCTTAGAAGTTAAGCACAGATCTCTCGTGTGTATGCCCCCCAGTGATAGAGATGCCCGGCCCCGCGGGTCGCTATCGCCAGTGCTAGATTGGTCTGCAGGAACAATCTAGTACATCGCTCATTTCACCCACTGGGTGAAATGAGCGCCCCCCCCCCGGCTCGCTCAGCACACATTGCGCTGTGCTGAGCGGGTGGAGAAATGTGTGCTGAGCAGGCCTGTGACAGATCGTTCAGCACACATCTCTCTAGTGTGTACTGGCCTTAACAACTTAATTAGTCAAGTTTGGACAACCCAATAAATCAGGTTGGGATGACTGTTTAAAAAAAAAAATGTTTTCCCCAGCACAGATTATATCTGTAATAAGTGCAGTGAGCTAAATAGAGCCATAGCCAAGAGCCTCTTTAGAGATCAGGGAAGGATGCCACTGTGACAAATAACAGCAGCCAGGTTCAGGGGCACAGAGAGCCTCGCCAGGACCCGGTAATAAATATGGGGGCATGATCTATAGAGGGAGGCATGTCCACGCCTACGCCCCATTCCACAGCCAATAAAAAAGTATGAATGGTAAAATATAATTATTGCAGGGCCACACACTCCACAGGCAATACGTACGGGAGACCGGCATACGAGATGCTGGCTGCAGAGCCGGCCCTAACCAATATGATGCCCTAGGCAAGATTTTGGCTGGTGCCCCCTAGCATCACCGCTGGTTCCGCCTCTGACCTTGCACCTCTTTCCCAGCACCATCACCCCTCACCCATAGCAGTCCTTATTTTGGGGTTTGTACCCCCTATATTTTAAATAGGAACAGTTCGCACATTTAGCGCACAGCCCAAAAAAGAGTGTATTTTTGCTGGCAAGGGGCATGGCCACACAATAGTAACCCCAATTCCAATTACGCCACACAGTACTGCAACTTTATTCACATTTGATCATGCAATAGTGTCCATAATTCATATTACATCCCACAGTAGTATCACTTTTCCTTATAAACGTTACTCCTCACAGTAGAGCCCCTTATTCACATTACATCACACTGAATTGCTCCTTATTCACAATGCACCACACCCTATTGCTCTTTATTCACATTAGACGACGCAGTAGTGCCCTTTCTATATGCAATGCCACATAGTAGAGCACCTTATACACATAATGCCACACAGTAATGCCCCTTACACATATGAGTCACATTAGTAATGTCCTTATAAACATAATGCGCCTTACACATTATGAAAACCTTTATTAATGCCCATTTACACATAATGTCCCTTACACATATGCCACACATTATTAATGCCCTTATACACATGACATGCATAGTGTCCCCTACACATTTACTGCACATTATTAGTGCCCCTATACACATAATTACACACATAAAGTAGTACCCTGTTACAGATATGCTGCACATTATTAATGCCCTTATACACATAATGACACACAGTGCCCCTTACACATATGTTGCACATTATTAATGCATTTTTACATGACACACATAATGCTCCTTACACATATTCCGAATACTACTGCACAACCAACCCACTCACATGCACACAGCACTCACACTGCCACTAACACTGTGACCTCTGCCTCTGCTTGGATACAGATGTGTCCTGATAAATCTTGCCTCAATGCTAACGTCGGGCACCTTTTTTTAATGAAAATGTATCTTATTTGCATTGGTATGTGGCTAGGATACACAGGCAGCTTCTGCTGATTAAAATGATATGCAGCATGCATATATGCTGTGTGAGACTGTGGTTGTAGCTGCATATGAAATGCTACACACAATATAGGCATGCCGCATATCATTTTAATTAGCAGAAGCTGCTGATGCCCTTAGGCATATCAAATGCCATAGGCAATTGCCTAGTTTGCCTATGCCTATGGCCGGCTCTGGCTGGCTGTCATACCGACAGTGGAATCCAATCAGCAGGAATCCAGGAAGCGAGGCAGCGAGTCCCCTCGTGGGCTCGTTGTGCTCGCCACACTTTGGGCCCAGTGGTGAGCTTAGCTCACCACAGGTTATACCCCCACTCGGGTGCTTGCATGGACCCACCACACAAGTGTGAATACCGGCTGTTGGGATTCTGGCATCGGTATCCTGACCGCTGGGATACAAACAGGCAGTATATTAACCACATCCCCTCAACAAGGGGGCATTATTTTAATATAGGTGGGTGGCAGGCAGGTACAGTAAGACGTTTGATACAGCACCAGCTTCCAACCTTGCTTACTCTGGGAAGCAGGTCCCTCTTCCTCTGTCGGTGCCATCTTCCCAGTGATATTTGGGAAGATGTTGCATGGACACTAGAGAGCAAAGACTCTGGCACAGTGGTATAGAATACAGTACTAGCTTGTGACACCTTATAAAGAGTTGTGACCACCGGTGGCTGCTACCCTGTGTTGCAGCGCCAACCAAAAGACTGCAGTGGGGAGCCAGCCAGAACATATAAACAACATACATGTAAAGTTGTATGTAATATATGTGCAGGCTGCCTTACCCGGGGATCAGCACCTGACGCAGCACTGAACACAGGCAAACAGTCCTCAGTCTGTCTATCTTCAATAAGCCCACCCCCAGACTTCTATTGGCTGGTTTCATAGGAGAGGCGGGCTTATGGAAGATAAGATAGACAGGCTGAGCACTGGTGCTGTGTTCCGTGCATGCTGCGGCTGCTGATCCCTGGGTAAGGCAGCCAGCACATATATTACATACAACATTACACACAGAGCCGGCCCTAACCAATATGATGCCCTAGGCAAGATTTTGGCTGGTGCCCTCTAGCACCGCCACTAGTTCTGCAGGAGATGCCTGGCATGAGTCAGCTGGCAGCTCTGCTAACGTCGGGCGCCTTTTGTTTATGAAAATGCATCTTATTTGCATTGCTATGTGGCTAGGTTGCACAAGCAGCTTCTGCTGATTAAAATGATATGCAGCATGCCTATATTCTGTGTGCGACTGCGGCTGTATCTGCATATGAAATGCTACATTACAGTGAATTCCAGGAATACACTGCAACGTAGCATTTCGTATGCAGATACTGCCGCAGTCACACACAGAATATAGGCATGCCGCATATCATTTTAATCAGGAGAAGCTGCTGGTGCCCCTAAGCATACCAAATGCCCTAGGCAATTGCCTAGTTTGCCTATGCCTAAGGCCGGCTCTGATTACACACAAGATAATTTTGCATCACACAAAGCAATGTAAATATGCTGATGGCAGAATAGTTAAATGAGGACAAATCTATATATAGCATAGGACAGATATAGCAATCTACTAATATAATAATAATAATACCATCTTAATAATGTTTTAATCTAATTGCATAATTACAAATATTTCTGCACTGGTATCAATGTTTCAGATTGCTACAGGTAGCTCTTGAAAACTACTGTGAAACAAGTCAATTTGAGCTGGGAGTTCTGTTTTGTTAATTGTTTATTATCTTAAATCTCCAGTGTTATGTATATATGAGAGCATTTCTGCTAATGCCTTCCCACCACACCCATGTGTCTGTCTTTCTCACAGCCAATCTTGCACAGTTCCCGGAATAAATATTATAGCTTTGCTCAAAATTCCTGTTCTATTTAAAGTCTTTGTCCATGTCCTTGAATTGTTAAGTTGTACATGATAAAATATATTATGGGCTAATAAAATGTTCTTGACTATTGGCAACCAGAGTGTCCCAAGGAGGTGACCTTGTAATTATAGCAAATAGTCCTATAACCAATGGAATCCTTTTATATTACTGATACAACCACAACATCTATAGTCCTGTCTCAGCGCATAGTCTCATTATGGAAACATTAGAATATATAAATAGGTGTGTATTATGGAATGTCCTCACATGAACTTTTAATAAACAGATTTTAGTACTTGTGAGTTATACCTTTAAATATATTTATATACAGATGGGCCATCTGGTTTAGAAGTATATAGTAGAGATCTCAAGGTTCATCTTAAGGAGCTAGACGCAATAGTTTTTGGACAATCAGTTCATACATCTTTTATTAATGTCTCAACCAAAAGAGCAATTTAACTCATTGGTGGCACCGGGTCGGCTTCTGTCCAGAGAGTAGCAGGTTCAGTTCCCTGAGAACCGAACCCTACCTGACTTCACTACCAGAGCCCGGATCCGAGTCAGGCTCGGGTTTTCCCACCTGACTCGGAAACCAGAATGAGGCAAAACGTCATCATCCCGCTGTCAGATTCTTGCCGGGTTTGGATTCCATATAAAGAGCTGCGTGTTGCCGCCATTTTCACTCCAGCATTGGAGAGTGTAGCGAGAGGACGTGTCTCCATCCTCAGTGTCCTACATCAGTACAGTGGTAGTGTCTTGTGCTGCATCAGTCCAGTCACAGTGGTGGTGTCCTCTGCTGCCATATGTCCAGTGCTGCTGTATAAGTCCAGTCCATTGCAGTGGTGCAGTGTTGTCCTGCATGAGTCCAGTGATGGTGTCCCTGTGCTGCTGTATATGTCCAGTGGTACTGCTGTATGCGTCCAGTGATACTGCCGTATAAGTCTACCAGCACTGCCGTATAAATCCAGTGATATTACCGTTTATGTCCAGTGGTACTGCCATATAATTCCAGTGATACTGCCGTATATGTCCAGTGGTACTGCCATTTAAATCCAGTGATACTGCCGTATATGTCCAGTGGTACTGCCGTATAAATCCAGTGGTACTGGCATATAAATCCAGTGATTCTGCCATATAATTCCAGTGATACTGCCATATAATTCCAGTGATACTGGTGTATAAATCCAGTGATACTGCCGTATAATTCCAGTGATACTGCTGTATAATTCCAGTGGTACTGGTGTATAAATCCAGTGATTCTGCCGTATAAATCCAGTCCAGTGGTACTGCCGTATAAGTCCAGTCGTACTGCCGTATAATTCCAGTGATACTGCCGTATAATTCCAGTGATACTGCCGTATAATTCCAGTGATACTGCCGTATAAATCCAGTCCAGTGGTACTGCCATGTAATTCCAGCGATACTGCCGTATAATTCCAGTGATACTGCCGTATATGTCCAGTGGTACTGACGTATAAATCCAGTGATACTGTTGTATAAATCCAGTGATACTGTCATATATGTCCAGTGATACTGCCGTATAAATCCAGTGATACTACCATATACGTCCAGTGGTACTACCGTATAAATCCAGTGATGCTGCCATATATGTCCAGTAGTACTGCAGTATAAATCCAGTGATACTGCCGTATATGTCCAGTGGTACAGCCATATAAATCCAGTGGTACTGGCGTATAAATCCAGTCCAGTGATACTGCCGTATATTCCAGTAGTACTACAGTATAAATCCAGTTATACTGCCATATATGTCCAGTGGTACTGCCGTATAAATCCAGTGGTACTGGCATATAAATCCAGTGATACTGCCATATAATTCCAGTGATACTGCCATATAATTCCAGTGATACTGGTGTATAAGTCCAGTGATACTACCGTATAATTCCAGTGATACTGCCGTATAATTCCAGTGATACTGCCGTATAAATCCAGTCCAGTGGTACTGCCATGTAATTCCAGCGATACTGCCGTATAATTCCAGTGATACTGCCGTATATGTCCAGTGGTACTGACGTATAAATCCAGTGATACTGTTGTATAAATCCAGTGATACTGTCATATATGTCCAGTGATACTGCCGTATAAATCCAGTGATACTACCATATATATACGTCCAGTGGTACTACCGTATAAATCCAGTGATGCTGCCATATATGTCCAGTAGTACTGCAGTATAAATCCAGTGATACTGCCGTATATGTTCAGTGGTACAGCCATATAAATCCAGTGGTACTGGCGTATAAATCCAGTCCAGTGATACTGCCGTATATTCCAGTAGTACTACCGTATAAATCCAGTTATACTGCCGTATATGTCCAGTGGTACTGTCATATAATTCCAGTGATACTGCCGTATATATATAGCCTGCAGCAAAGCGGATTACTGAGGCCATAACAACTATGCTGGTGTCAGACGTGCATCAGTTATCCGCCATTAGTGAAGTGGGACTGGAGTGCCACTCCTAGATGGGCCAGGTGTTTGTGCCACACACTTGTGTCACTTAGCTTAGTCATACAGCTACCTCATTGCACCTCTTTTACTTATTTGTATGATGTGCAGTTTTTTTTAAGTGCCATCCTGTCTGCCACTGCAGTGCCACTCCTAGTTGGGCCAGGTCTTTGTGCCGCACACTTGTGTCCCTAATACCCCTTTTACAACAAAATCCCGGGTCTGACCCAGGATTTGGAACATGGTTCCAAGCCGGGTCAGACCCGGGACTCCCCCCATTTCACTGCAGGGGATCGGCACCGTTTACACTGCACCCGGGTGCAGTGTCCTGTGGGCCGGCGCTTAGAGATGATGTCATCTCCAAGCACCGGCTGACACTTCAGATCGGGACTCCGGAGCGTCTCGCCGGGGGCAAGCACAGCAATCTGGAAGCTGCAGTGCTGCCCCCAACCTCCGGCGCTTCCAGTCACCAGACATGGCGCTGCTGTCTGCATAGACAGCATGTGCCATGTCTCCAGCCGCAGCATGGCAACCAGCACAGCACACACTGTCTGCATAGACAGCGTGCGCCGTGACCCCCAGCCTCCCGCCCGCCCGCCGGACACTGCGGTACGGGAGGTTTGCCATGCTGTAAATGGGTGCCGGGTCGGCTGACCCAGCTTACCCATTTACACCGCCTCCTTCCCGGGTCTTACCCATGTCCAACCCTGCGTATGTGCCGGGTTGGATTCCCGGGAAAGTGGACCCGGGGTGACCCTTTTACACCACCTGCAGTCCCGGGATTTTGCGCGTTCCCGTGCAAAATCCCGGGATATTTCAGGTGGTGTAAAAGGGGTATTAGCTTAGTCATACAGATACCTCATTGCACCTCTTTTTCTTTTTGCATGATGTCCTGTTTGGGGACTAGTTTTTTTAAGTGCCATCCTGTCTGCCACTGCAGTGCCACTCCTAGATGGGCCAGGTGTTTGTGCCGCACACTTGTGTCGCTTAACTTAGTAATCCAGCCACCTCGGTGCAACCTTTTGACCTAAAAACAAGATTGTGAGGTGTGAGATGTTCAGAATAGACTGGAAATGAGTGGAAATTAATGTTATTGGGGTTAATCATACCGTAGGAACAAAATTACCCCCAAATTCTGTGATTTTAGCTGTTTTTATGTTTTTTTTTTTCAAAAATCATCCAGATCCAAAACCAAAACCAAAACATGAAAGGGTGGTTTTGGCAAAGCCAAGCCAAAACCAAAACATGAGCGGGGTATTAGAACCAAAACCAAAACACAAAACATGAAAAAAGTGCCCGCCGCACATCTCTACACAGAATGAGCCGCAATTCACATTATAGCACACGGTATGAGCCGAAATTCACATTATAGCACACAGTATGAGCAAAAATTCACATTATAGCTAGAGATGTGCAGCGGGCACTTTTCGTGTTTTGTTTTTGGATCTGAATCCCCGCTCGTGTTTTGGATCTGCATAGATCCAAAACCAAAACCAAAACACGAAAGGGTGGTTTTGGCAAAACCAATCCAGATCCAAAACACGAGCATGGAACCAGAACCAATACCAAAACACAAAACATGAAAAGTGCCCGCCATACATCTCTACTTCTGTCACTGCGGAGTAGAGCTGTGCCATTTGGTTCTCCAGAAATCCAAATCCACCTGAATTTTATACAACCGAACTGAACCAAAACCCATTCCGGAGATCCTATCCGAACTGAGGGGGTAATACAGAGTTGATCGTAGCAGCAAATTTGTTAGCAGTTGGGCAAAACCATGGCCCTCATTCCGAGTAGTTCGCTCGCAAGGTGATTTTAGCAGTATTGCACACGCTAAGCCGCCGCCTACTGGGAGTGAATCTTAGCTTCTTAAAATTGCGAACGAAAGATTCGCAATATTGCGATTACACATCTCGTAGCAGTTTCAGAGTAGCTTCAGACTTACTCGGCATCTGCGATCAGTTCAGTGCTTATCGTTCCTGGTTTGACGTCACAAACACACCCAGCGTTTGCCCAGACACTCCTCCGTTTCTCCAGCCACTCCCGCGTTTTTTCCGGAAACGGTAGCGTTTTTCCCCACACGCCCATAAAACGGCCTGTTTCCGCCCAGTAACACCCATTTCCTGTCAATCACACTGCGATCGCCTGAGCGAAGAAAAAGCCGTGAGTAAAAATCCAAACTTCATAGCAAATTTACTTGGCGCAGTCGCAGTGCGGACATTGCGCATGCGCACTAAGCGGAAAATCGCTGCGATGCGAAGAAATTTTCCGAGCGAACGACTCGGAATGACCTCCCATGTGCACTGTAGGAGGGGGGGGGGGGCAGATATAACATGTGCAGAGAGAGTTAGATTTGGGTGTGGTGTGTTCAAACTGAAATCTAAATTGCAGTGTAAAAAAATAAAACAGCCAGTATTTACCCTGCACAGAAACAATATAACCCACCCAAAATCTAACTCTCTCTGCAAATGTTATATCTGCTCCCCTGCAGTGCACATGGGCCCTCATTCCGAGTTGATCGGTCGCAATGCGAATGTAGCAGAGTTACACACGCTAAGCCGCCGCCTACTGGGAGTGTATCTTAGCTTCTTAAAAGTGCGACCGAAGTAATCGCAATATTGCGATCACAAACCTCGTAGCAGTTTTGGAGTAGCTTCAGACTTACTCTGCCTGTGCGATCAGTTCAGTGCTTGTCGTTCCTGGTTGACGTCACAAACACACCCAGCGTTCGCCCAGGCACTCCCACCGTTTCTCCGGCCACTCCTGCGTTTTTTCCGGAAACGGTAGCGTTTTCAGCCACACGTCCCTGAAACGCCGTGTTTCCGCCCAGTAACACCCATTTCCTGTCAATCACATTACGATCGCCGGAGCGATGAAAAAGCCGTGAGTAAAATTACTTTCTACATAGCAAAGTTACTTGGCGCAGTCGCAGTGCGAACATTGCGCATGCGTACTAAGCGGATTTTCATTGCGATGCGATGAAAAATACCGAGCGAACAACTCGGAATGAGGGCCATGGTTTTGCCCAACTGCTAACAAATTTGCTGCTGCGATCAACTCTGAATTACCCTGAGTCCTAGTTCAAATCTTCCTGGGGTTTGGATTTTAAATTCAAATTTCAGGTTTTGTATTGCAAAAATGTTATAATTTGAGCATTTTTATATATTTTCTTATTTTTTTAATCAATGATTATAACTTTTTTAATACATTTTTATCCAAATCAAAAAACGAAAAAAGGGTCCAAAACGGAAATACAGGGCACATATCTACTGTGGAGGATCCGCATTTTGGTGTTACCCGCTGGAAGGTGTTACCCGCTGGCCTGTACTCCATTGTGCCACCTCTGATTTAACCCCTCGTTACTGAATGGCCATTTATATACAACCACCAAAGATGGTATCCACGCTCTTCCAAGAGTATAGACATAGGATGAGTACGCACCTATACAATCTAGCTTTTCATTCGAGCGTTCGATCGACCCTACTCACGTTCAAAGTCCCCAAACTACAGCCAATATGTGCGTACACAACTATATAATTTTACTTGCAATGTTCAATATCCTCCTGTCCAAACTATCACAAGACAATTAATGTACTACCGTACTCAAG
The DNA here is from genome assembly GCF_028390025.1 of Pseudophryne corroboree. Classification (NCBI taxonomy): domain Eukaryota; kingdom Metazoa; phylum Chordata; class Amphibia; order Anura; family Myobatrachidae; genus Pseudophryne; species Pseudophryne corroboree. The sequence goes on along the minus strand of NC_086450.1, from coordinate 204,006,521 downwards.
CTCCCGATTCTGGATATCGTCACATCTAGGGTGGCGGCTATAGTTACATCTAGGGTGGCCAATCCCGGGATCTGCAGGATCCCATGATTTAGGCCTAAAATTGTCCAGGATTCTGCCAACCCCTGTGATTTTGGGATTAGAAAGCCCCCTTCTTTTTCATTGCCAGGCAATGTTGAGTGTTCTCTGGAGGCTCAGACGCTGGCCACATCGCTCCTCCCAAGCTCCCCCTGCCCCATGCTGTGTGCACTGCACAGCATGACGTGAAGTCAGAGGTCTGATGCCAGCCGCCCACGCTGCCCAGACCGAACCTCGCCGCCCACCGCTTGCAACAAGTGAACTCTACACTCCCAGAGGATGGTGAGTAGTTCTGTGGGCTGGGTAGGTCCAGGAAGGAGGGGGGGGGGGGGCACTAAAGATTTTAATTTTAAAATCTTCAGACCAATCCCTGGTATCCCAGGATTCCCGGGATTGATAATTTTTCAATCCCTATACCCGGGATTGAAAAAAAAGCCGGGGATTGGCCTCACTAGTCACATCACATGTAAACAGAATTACCATAATGGGTCTGATTAGGGCATGATGACTTTTTAAGATAACATAGTGCTGTGGAGAGAACACGTTGTTCACTTCATTTCAATCCCCATCATCATGAGCTTGAGGAAAAGAAAGGCTTGTGCTAATATTGTTGCAGCTATGGTGACAACACCACAAGCCATAAAGAAAAAAAAGGGGAGCAAGAACCACAGCTGCTGGACCAAAGATTGGCTTCTGAGGCGAGACACCTTGTTCCATATGCCATTGCTACAGGGGATCTGGAAGAACAACCCTGAGAACTTCAGGAATTTCCTGCATATTGATGACCTTACCTTCCAGGAGTTTCTCGCACTAATCACCCCTTTCATGCAGAAAGAGGACACTTACTGTATTTCAGAAGGCCTATTTCTGCTGAGCAGAGACTGGTGGCTACTCTACATCAGGGACGTGCAGTCAGGGGAGGCAGTGCCTCCCCTGTTATTAATGATTAAAATAATACAAAGAAAATACTTATGACACACTGTTTGTGTCATAAGTTAAAACATTGGCCTTTGCATTATTTTGATCATTTTTTACATACTAAAAAACAGTTTTAAAAGTGTTTTGGAGGCACAGCTCTCTGTGCCTCCCGCTGTCAATGATACAGGTTGAGTATCCCATATCCAAATATCCGAAATACGGAATATTCCGAAATACGGACTTTTTTGAGCGAGAGTGAGATAGTGAAACTTTTGTTTTTTGATGGCTCAATGTACACACACTTTGTTTAATACACACAGTTATTAAAAATATTGTATTAAATGACCTTCAGGCTGTGTATATAAGGTGTATATGAAACATAAATGAATTGTGTGAATGTAGACACACTTTGTTTAATGCACAAAGTTATAAAAAATATTGACTAAAATTACCTTCAGGCTGTGTGCATAAGGTGTATATGTAACATAAATGCATCCTGTGCTTAGATTTAGGTCCCATTGCCATGATATCTCATTATGGTATGCAATTATTCCAAAATACGGAAAAATCCGATATCCAAAATACCTCTGGTCCCAAGCATTTTGGATAAGGGAGACTCAACCTGTACAGGGCTGGAAGTGGGGGGTGGGGCCAAGCATAGGGCAGTCATAGCCCATTGAAAAAAAAAAAACTAGAAGCGGCACCTCTAGCAGTGCCGCTGTGACAGGAGCGTGCTGACAGGACTGGAGGGTCCGACTCTGGCTGAGACTGTCATGATCGATGTCCAGGGCTCCTCCCCTTCAAGCCTCCGAGTCCCGCCTTCCCCCTTACTAACTCACACGCTACTACTGAACAACATAGTACTGCTGCTGCCTGGCTGTTTTCCCTGTGGATGCCGTTGCTATGGGGATAATACTGCCTCCGGACACCACTTCCCCTGCACCTGATTACCCCTCTCCCTTCCAATTCCCCCCCCCCCCTTTCCCAGTGCCACCTGCGCTGTGCCTACTGCCGATCGGATCAGTAGATTGAGTGATCCGCAGCAGCCCCACTGTTGCCAGTCTCATTTTCCACGCTGGCCCCTGGTGCTGAGCTCACTCTCACAGAGCTCCGCTGCACCGTGCCCCTGAGCCATCCAGTAACTAGTGCTGGGGTTTTAAATGTACTGATTACAGGATTCTTTCCAATAGATCACCATCTTCCTGTGACAGTGTGGAGATGGTGATCAGGGGTGCTGGGGATGGGGGGAAGGGTGTCTGATTTCCACGCACTCCCTATACATTTACACTACACAGACACGGTCTGTACATCCTGCTGTGCGACCTGTGCTTGTGTACAGTGTAATGATGTGCCACAGAAGCCCCACCTGACCTGACTGATAAAAAAAAAAAATGAAACAGAGGCAACGTGAATCAGACCCAGGGGCGTATCTACCCATTGGCCAGGATGGCACTTGCCAGGGGCGCCAGGGAAGGAGGGGGCGCCGTCTGGCGGTGCCATCCATGGCCAGGGGGTAGAATCCAGTAGTACTGTCAGACTTGGTGAATGTGTGATATTGCCGGTGCCAGTGTCAGGCAGCAGCGCACCGCACCTCACTTGTAATCAGATTCAACATAAACTACACTACTGATGTCACTCAGCCGCCCTGAAAATGCAGACAAACCAACCCCGTTTTCCCCACGCCGCCCCTGCAACAGTGACCACCACCCCCTGCCCACCCCGAGGATGCCTCTGCCTGTCAATTAGATCAGTATGTGATCCAATCACATACGGCGGTCGCACATGCGCAGGACGGGGTGCTGAAAACCGGGATACTGCAGTCGCATCTCTGAATGTGGTTTGACCGCATTCCCTTTATAAAAATAGAAATATATTTACTAGCACTGGTCCAGATTTCCATTATCTATTCGCATTCCCCATATGCCTTCTATAGACCGTGTTCTCTATAGGTGTACTACTGTATGGCATAACGTGAATAAGAGACACTGGCCAATATTTACTAAGAATTCGAGTTTGTCCGATTAGTGTTTTTTTTTCTAAGTCCCAATCCGGGAATTCACTAAGCATCAATCTCGACAGTGTTTGGACTATTCGTAATGGTTTGATTTGCAAAGTTCCGAAATACGAATGAATAGACCATCGGTCAAACACGGCTGTTATTTCATCCAATATGGGCATTCACTATTCATTCGTATTTGGGTGTTAGTATCTGAGTGCTCAAGTGCGGGTCTGTTTTTTTTAGATTCGTTAAAAAAGCAGCAAAAAAATAGACCTGCTTTTTCCAGTCGAGTTTGGATAACCATGCACGGATCAGTGAGATCTGTGCATGGTTATCTATGGGAAAGGGTTTGTTTAGTGTAAAAACTGGAAAAAAAATTGCGTGAGGTCCCCCCTCCTAAGCATAACCAGCCTCGGGCTCTTTGAGCCGGTCCTGGTTGAAAAAATGTGGGGGGAAAATGACAGGGGTTCCCCCATATTTAATCAACCAGCACCGGGCTCTGCGCCTGGTCCTGGTTCCAAAAATACGGGGGGCAAAAAGCGTAGGGGTCCCCCGTATTTCTGAAACCAGCACCGGGCTCCACTAGCCAGGTACATAATGCCACAGCCGGGGGACACTTTTATACTGGTCCCTGCGGCCCTGGCATTACATACCCAACTAGTCACCCCTGGCCGGGGTACCCTGGAGGAGTGGGAACCCCTTAAATCAAGGGGTCCCCCCCTCCAGCCACCCAAGGGCCAGGGGTGAAGCCCGAGGCTGTCCCCCCCATCCAAGGGCGGCGGATGGGGGGCTGATAGCCTTGTGAAAAAATGTGAATATTGTTTTTAGTAGCAGTACTACAAGTCCCAGCAAGCCTCCCCCGCAAGCTGGTACATGGAGAACCACAAGTACAAGCATGCGGTGGAAAACCGGGCCCGCTGGTACCTGTAGTACTACTACTAAAAAAATACCCCCAAAAAACAGGACACACACACCGTGAAAGTATAAGTTTATTACATACATGCACACCTCCATACACACATACTTACCTATGTTCCCACGAGGCTCGGTCCTCTTCTCCATGTAGAATCCTTGGGGAACCTGTGAAAAAAATTATACTCACATAATCCAGTGTAGAATCAGACCTTTTAATAATCCACGTACTTGGCAAAATAATAAAACGGAAACCCGACCACGCACTGAAAGGGGTCCCATGTTTACACATGAGACCCCTTTCCCCGACTGCCAGGACCCCCCCTGACTCCTGTCAAAGAGGGTCCCTTCAGCCAATCAGGGAGCGCCACGTCGTGGCACTCTCCTGATTGGCTGTGTGCTCCTGTAGTGTCTGTGTGCTCCTGTAGTTTCTGTCAGGCAGCACACGGCACAGATACAATGTAACGCCTATGCGCTCCATTGTAGCCAATGGTGGGAACTTTGCGGTCAGCGGTGAGGTTACTTTCGGTCAACCGCTGACCGCAAAGTTCCCACCATTGGCTACAATGGGACCCCTTTCAGTGCGTGGTCGGGTTTCCGTTGTATGTAATAAACTTATACTTTCACGGTGTGCGTGTCCTGTTTTTTGGGGGGTATTTTTTTAGTAGTAGTACTACAGGTACCAGCGGGCCCGGTTTTCCGCCGCATGCTGGTACTTGTGGTTCTCCAAGTACCAGCTTGCGGGGGAGGCTTGCTGGGACTTGTAGTACTACTGGAAAAAACAATATTCTTTCAATTTTCTCAAGGCTATCAGCCCCCCATCCGCAGCCCTTGGATGGGGGGACAGCCTCGGGCTTCACCCCTGGCCCTTGGGTGGCTGGGGGGGGGGACATAGGTAAGTATGTGTGTATGGAGGTGTGCATGTATGTAATAAACTTATACTTTCACGGTGTGTGTGTCCTGTTTTTTTGGGGTATTTTTTTAGTAGTTGTACTACAGGTATTCACATTTTTTCACAAGGCTATCAGCCCCCCATCCGCCGCCCTTGGATGGGGGGAACAGCCTCGGGCTTCACCCCTGGCCCTTGGGTGGCTGGAGGGGGGACCCCTTGATTTAAGGGGTTCCCACTCCTCCAGGGTACCCCGGCCAGGGGTGACTAGTTGGGTATGTAATGCCAGGGCCGCAGAGACCAGTATAAAAGTGTCCCCCGGCTGTGGCATTATGTACCTGGCTAGTGGAGCCCGGTGCTGGTTTCAGAAATACGGGGGACCCCTACGCTTTTTGTCCCCCGTATTTTTGGAACCAGGACCAGGCGCAGAGCCCGGTGCTGGTTGATTAAATATGGGGGAACCCCTGTCATTTCCCCCCCCATATTTTTTCAACCAGGACCGGCTCAAAGAGCCCGAGGCTGGTTGTGCTTAGGAGGGGGGACCCCACGCAATTTTTTTCAGAATTTTTAAGACTTTAAACAACTTTTTAAGGTACACAATGAAGCCCTGCACGGATCTCACAGATCCGGCCGGGATTCCTTGTGTTTTGTCAGGCAGTGTTTTACACATCACTCCCGTAAAACACTGCCTGATATTACGAATCACATCGACATCAGAAAAAACGATTGTGCAAAACTCGGCAGCTTAGTGAATGATCGTATCAGGATTCAAAAAGTTGCAGTAAAATGCACCCGATAGCATTCGAGTTCAAACACCGTTCAAAACGGCCAAAACACGAATCTTTGTAAATATACCCCACTGTGTGGCATAACGTGAATAAGAGACACTGTGTGGCATAACGTGAATAAGAGACACTGTGTGGCATAATTTGAATTGGAAGTACTATTGTGTGGCCACGCCCCCTTCCCCACAAGGCCTTTTTTGATACACCCTCCTTATTTAAAATATGTTGGGGGGGCACCAGTCCTTATTTTGCCAGGGGCGCTCGGACCCCTAGATACACCCCTGATCAGACCTACCGCGCATATGCGTCAGCTCCTCGGAGAGCACTGATCATCAGCCAGAGCTCACTGTGTGCAGTGTCAGTGCACTGAATAAAAGAACATGACGGAGGGGGAGCTGTTGTGCAGTTCAGTTGCAGCAGCTCCTCTTACCCCATTGCCAAGCCTCCAGTCCCCTGTCTCCTCCTTGCAGTGTCAGTGGTGAGTCACCCTGCAATTCAAGTCGGACATTGTGTGTGTGGGTGGGCTGTAATTGTCTGTGAGGGGATAGACAGTCTGCATTCTGAGCATGTGTCTAGAAGTAAGGGGCAGTCTGCAGTTAGAGTATGTGTGTTAGGGAGGGGTAGTCTGCAGTTATAGAGTGTGTGTGGGGTGGAGGCAGTCTGCAGTACAAGTGTGGGGGAGGGGCAGTGTGCAATCCAAGTGCGTTGTGTATGGGGGGCAGTCTGCAGTGTGTGTAATCTGCTGTCCTAGTTTGTTTGTGTGTGTTGGGGGAGGTGCAGTAAACAGGTTTTGTACTGATCACAGGACTCTTTCGTATAGGTTATCATCTCCCGGTGAGAGTGTGGAAATGGTGATCAGGAGTGCTGAGGGTGAGGGGAAGAGTGTCTGATTCCCGAGCACAGCCTATACTTACACTGAACAGACACAGTCTGCACATCCTGCTGTGTGACCTGTGTATATGTGCACTGTACAGTTTACACCATGTGGTACAGAAGCCCCACCCGATCTGATTGATGGGGGAAAAAAAAAAAACAGCCAGGGATGGTGATGACAGCATATAGGATTGTATGAAGAAGGGGGGCTCCAAATCAGTGTCTTGCTTAGGGCCCCATTAGGTCTAAATCTGAATCTGATGCCACATAGGTGGATTCAGGGGAGGGGATTGCCCTCTGATGGGTTGCTGGGAGCAAAGCTCACTAAATGGCCCCATACACTACAACGATATGTCTGAGGCTGAAGTCGAGTTACCATGCTCCACCAGTGGCCGGCCCAGATGGTCCCCAGCCGTGCCGCCTACGTCTATCACAGGCAGGGCTGCAGAGAGGATGGGACAGCTGGAGCATGGGGTGCCTGCTGTACTGTGTGGTAAACCAGCGGCGCCTGGCTATCCCCTGACTACTAGCCACTGCCACAAGCCAAGTTGCCGGGTGACTGCTGCGTTGTGTGATACGCCAGTGGCGCCCAGCCCCTGCTGTCCCTGGATCTTTCTACTTTCAATGTCTTCCTCCACCTCTTCCAGTATGTGACGCGATCTAACCATTCAAGAAGATAGAGCACACAGCATCACACAGAGAAGAGGAGCTGTAAGAAGAAAGAGCACATCATCACACATTGAAGAGGAGCTGTAAGAAGAAACAAGGAACCTGTGGATCGGCCCAGCTCCCTCCAGCCATAGTCAGCCCAGTATAATTAAGTTAAAGAAACAGATGATGGCATTAGTAGATGTTCCTATTAATATTTATTAGCCACTTTTGACTAGTGATTATATTTTGTACAAGTCGTATGTGCCTGGGGGAGGGGTGTCAGTCATAGTCTTGTTAGGTGTAATCTATCTTCCCCTTTCCTATACTCCTAGCATATTACTACTGTGGCGCTGGAGGGAGACAGGGCAGGATGGTGGCATCGAGGGAGACAGAGCAGGATGGTGGTGTAGAAGGAGACAGGGCGGGATGGTGGCGTCGAGGGAGACAGGGCAGGATGGTGGTATCAAGGGAGACAGGGCAGGATGGTGGCATCGAGGGAGACAGGGCAGGATGGTGGTGTCGAGGGAGACAGGGTAGGATGGTGGGATCGAGGGAGACAGGGCAGGATGGTGGCGTCGAGGGAGACAGGGCAGGATGGTGGTGTCGAGGGAGACAGGGTAGGATGGTGGGATCGAGGGATACAGGGCAGGATGGTGGAGTTGAGGGAGACATGGCAGGATGGTGGCGTCGAGGGAGACAGGGCAGGATGGTGGCGTCGAGGAAGACAGGGTAGGATGGCGGGATCGAGGGAGACAGGGCAGGATGGTGGTGTGGAAGGAGACGGCAGGATGCTAGAGTCGAAGGAGACGGGGCAGGATGGTGGCGCTTGAGGGAAACAGGGCAGGAAGGTGGCATCCATTTGGGTGGGCAGAGGCCATTAGCGGTGGTGGTAGTGGGCATCAGCTAGGGGGCAATAACAGTCTTCGGCTCGGTGGCGGTAGGGGTGATCAGCAGGATTCGGCGGACATTATGGCTGCCGTGCCTCACCAGCCACTGACCTCACCGTACGCCACTGCTCTACATTACCTCGCTACTGGGAGTACCCTTGCAGATATGAGGTACAGCACAGCTATATCATCTCAAGCCCTGGGACAGATAATACCTGAGACATGTGAGGCGATCACTCTGCAGGTGGGAGCAATACGTGAAGGTAAATACAAAATGACAAGACAGTATTTTTTAAACAAAAAACTTTTATTAACTTTTCAAACGTATATAACAACCTGGAATGAATTTATTTTTTTCCTCAAAATTCTGCACACAATAGTCCCATAATGACAACGTGAAAAAAGGTTTTTTTTTGAGATTTTTGCAAATTTATTAAAAATAAAAAACTAAGAAATCACATGTACATAAGTATTCACAGTAGTGATGTGCACCGGAAATTTTTCGGGTTTTGTGTTTTGGTTTTGGATTTGGTTCCGCGGCCGTGTTTTGGATTCGGACACGTTTTGGCAAAACCTCCCTGAAATTTTTTTGTCGGATTCGGGTGTGTTTTGGATTCGGGTGGTTTTTTTACAGAAAAAACTCAAAAACAGCATAAATCATAGAATTTGGAGGTCATTTTGATCCCATAGTATTATTAACCTCAATAACCATAATTTCCACTAATTTCCAGTCTATTCTGAACACCTCACACCTTACAATATTATTTTTAGTCCTAAAATTTGCACAGAGGTCGCTGGATGACTAAGCTAAGCGACCCAAGTGGCCGACACAAACACCTGGCCCATCTAGGAGTGGCACTGCAGTGTCAGACAGGATGGCACTTCAAAAAATAGTCCCCAAACAGCACATGATGCAAAGAAAAATGAAAGAAAAAAGAGGTGCAAGATGGAATTGTCCTTGGGCCCTCCCACCCACCCTTATGTTGTATAAACAGGACATGCACACTTTAACAAACCCATTATTTCAGCGACAGGGTCTGCCACACGACTGTGACTGAAATGACTGGTTGGTTTGGGCCCCCACCAAAAAAGAAGCAATCAATCTCTCCTTGCACAAACTGGCTCTACAGAGGCAAGATGTCCACCTCCTCCTCATCGTCCAATTCCTCACCCCTTTCACTGTGTACATCCTCCTCCTCACAGATTATTAATTCGTCCCCACTGGAATCCACCATCTCAGGTCCCTGTGTACTTTCTGGAGGCAAATGCTGGTGAATGTCTCCACGGAGGAATTGATTATAATTCATTTTGATGAACAGCATCTTCTCCACATTTTCTGGAAGTAACCTCGTACGCCGATTGCTAACAAGGTGAGCGGCTGCACTAAAAAGTCTTTCGGAGTACACACTGGAGGGGGGGCAACTTAGGTAAAATAAAGCCAGTTTGTGCAAGGGCCTCCAAATTGCCTCTTTTTCCTGCCAGTATACGTATGGACTGTCTGACGTGCCTACTTGGATGCGGTCACTCATATAATCCTCCACCATTCTTTCAATGGTGACAGAATCATATGTAGTGACAGTAGACAACATGTCAGTAATCGTTGGCAGGTCTTCAGTCCAGACCAGATGTCAGCACTCGCTCCACGCAGCCCTGCATCACCGCCAGCGGGTGGGCTCGGAATTCTTAGCCTTTTCCTCGCAGCCCCAGTTGTGGGAGAATATGAAGGAGGAGCTGTTGACGGGTCACGTTCCGCTTGACTTGACAATTTTCTCACCAGCAGGTCTTTGAACCTCTGCAGACTTGTGTCTGCCGGAAAGAGAGATACAATGTACGTTTTAAATCTAGGATCGAACACGGTGGCCAAAATTTAGTGCTCTGATTTCAACAGATTGACCACCCGGGAATCCTGGTTAAGCGAATTAAGGGCTCCATCCACAAGTCCCAAATGCCTAGCGGAATCGCTCTGTTTTAGCTTCTCCTTCAATCTCTCCAGCTTCTTCTGCAAAAGCCTGATGAGGGGAATGACCTGACTCAGGCTGGCAGTGTCTGAACTGACTTCACGTGTGGCAAGTTCAAAGGGTTGCAGAACCTTGCACAACGTTGAAATCATTCTCCACTGCGCTTGAGTCAGGTGCATTCCCCCTCCTTTGCCTATATCGTAGGTAGCTGTATAGGCTTCAATGGCCTTTTGCTGCTCCTCCATCCTCTGAAGCATATAGAGGGTTGAATTCCACCTCGTTACCACCTCTTGCTTCAGATGATGGCAGGGCAGGTTCAGGAGTGTTTGCTGGTGCTCCAGTCTTCGGCACGCATTGGCTGAATGCCGAAAGTGGGCAGCAATTCTTCGGGCCACCGACAGCATCTTTTGCACGCCCCTGTCATTTATTAAATAATTCTGCACCACCAAATTCAATGTATGTGCAAAACATGGGATGTGCTGGAATTTGCCCACATGTAATGCACGCACATTATTGGTGGCGTTGTCCGATGTCTCAAATCCCCAGGAGAGTCCAATTGGGGTAAGCCATTCTGCGATGATGTTCCTCAGTTTCTGTAAGAGGTTGTCAGTTGTGTGCCTCTTATGGAAAGCGGTGATACAAAGCATAGCCTGCCTAGGAATTATTTGGCGTTTGCAAGATGCTGCTACTGGTGCCTCCATTGCTGTTCTTGCTACGTGAGGTAATAAATCTACCCAGTGGGCTGTCACAGTCATATAGTCCTTAGTCTGCCCTGCTCCACTTGTCCACATGTCCGTGGTTAAGTGGACATTGGGTACAACTGCATTTTTTAGGACACTGGTGACTCTTTTTCTGACGTCTGTGTACATTCTCGGTATCGCCTGCCTAGAGAAATGGAACCTAGATGGTATTTGATACCAGGGACACAGTACCTCAAGCAATTCTCTAGTTTCCTGTGAATTAACGGTGGATACCGGAAACACGTTTAACACCACCCAGGCTGCCAAGGCCTGAGTTATCCGCTTTGCAGCAGGATGACTGCTATGATATTTCATCTTCCTCGCAAAGGACTGCTGGACAGTCAATTGCTTACTGGAAGTAGTAAAAGTGGTCTTCCGACTTCCCCTCTGGGATGACGATCGACTCCCAGCAGCAACAACAGCAGCGCCAGCAGCAGTAGGCGTTACACTCAAGGATGCATCGGAGGAATCCCAGGCAGGAGAGGACTCGTCAGACTTGCCAGTGACATGGCCTGCAGGACTATTGGCTTTCCTGTCTAAGGAGGAAATTGACACTGAGGGAGTTGGTGGTGTGGTTTGCAGGAGCTTGGTTACAAGAGGAAGGGATTTAGTTGTCAGTGGACTGCTTCCGCTGTCACCCAACGTTTTTGAATTTGTCAATGACTTCTGATGAATGCGCTCCAGGTGACGTATAAGGGAGGATGTTCCGAGGTGGTTAACGTCCTTACCCCTACTTATTACAGCTTGACAAAGGCGACACACGGCTTGACACCAGTTGTCCGCATTTCTGTTAAAATAATTCCACACCGAAGAGGTGATTTTTTTGTAATTTGACCAGGCATGTCAATGGCCATATTCGTCCCACGGACAACAGGTGTCTCCCCGGGTGCCTGACTTAAACAAACCACCTCACCATCAGAATCCTCCTTGTCAATTTCCTCCTCAGCGCCAGCAACACCCACATCCTCATCCTGGTGTACTTCAACAGTGACATCTTCAATTTGACTATCAGAAACTGGACTGCGGGTGCTCCTTCCAGCACTTTCAGGGGGCGTGCATCGCAACCAACACAATTGGACTCTCCTTGGGGATTTGTGATTTAGAAGAATGCACAGTTCTTTGCTGTGCTTATGCCAACTTAAGTCTTTCCATTTTTATAGCGAGAGGATGAGTGCTTCCATCCTCATGTGAATCTGAACCACTAGTCATGAACATAGGACAGGGCCTCAGCCGTTCCTTGCCACTCCGTGTCGTAAATGGCATATTGGCAAGTTTACGCTTCCCATCAGACGCTTTTAATTTTGATTTTTGGGTTATTTTACTGAACTTTTGTTTTTTTTGGATTTTACATGCTCTCTACTATGACATTGGGCATCGGCCTTGGCAGACGACGTTAATGGCATTTCATCGTCTCGGCCATGACTAGTGGCAGCAGCTTCAGCACGGGGTGGAAGTGGATCTTGATCTTTCCCTATTTTACCCTCCAAATTTTTGTTCTCCATTTTTTAATGTGTGGAATTATATGCCAGTAATATAACAATAGCAATGTCCTACTGTACCGTACTGCTATATATTATATACTGGTGGTCAGCAAAATTATGCACTGTCCTCGTACTGTATATACTGCGCACAACTAAAATGCACCACAGGTATGGATGGATAGTATACTTGACGACACAGAGGTAGGTAGAGCAGTGGACTACTGTACCGTACTGCTATATATTATATACTGGTGGTCAGCAAAATTCTGCACTGTCCTCCTACTATATATACTGCGCACAACTAAAATGCACCACAGGTATGGATGGATAGTATACTTGACGACACAGAGGTAGGTAGAGCAGTGGACTACTGTACCGTACTGCTATATATTATATAATGGTGGTCAGCAAAATTCTGCACTGTCCTCCTACTATATATACTGCGCACAACTAAAATGCACCAAAGGTATGGATGGATAGTATACTTGATGACACAGAGGTAGGTAGAGCAGTGGACTACTGTACCGTACTGCTATATATTATATACTGGTGGTCAGCAAAATTCTGCACTGTCCTCCTACTATATATACTGCGCACAACTAAAATGCACCACAGGTATGGATGGATAGTATACTTGACGACACAGAGGTAGGTAGAGCAGTGGACTACTGTACCGTACTGATATAATACTGGTGGTCACTGGTCAGAAAAATTCTGCACTGTCCTCCTACTATATACTACAATGCAGCACAGATATGGAGCGTTTTTCAGGCAGAGAATGTAGATTTTTTCAGCACACTGAGCACAGAAATTTGCAAGCACACTGAGCACAGATATTTGCAGCACACTATCATCTCCAATGCACCAGTGAAAATGGCGGCGACGCGTGGCTCCTTATATAGAATATGAATCTTGCGAGAATCCGACAGCGGGATGATGACGTTCGGGCGCGTCCGGGTTAACCGAGCAAGGCGGGAAGGTCCGAGTCTGCCTCAGAACCGTGTAAAATGGGTGAAGTTCGGGGGTATTTGGATTCCGAGGAACCGAACCCGCTCATCACTGATTCACAGCCTTTGCTCAATACCTTGTTGATGCACATTTGGCAGCAATTACAGCCTCAAGTTTTTTTGAATATAATGCCACAAGCTTGGCACACCTATCTTTGGGCAGTTTCGCCTATTTCTCTTTGCAGCACCTCTCAAGCTCCATCAAGTTGGATGAGAAGCGTCAGTGCACAGTCATTTTCAGATCCCTCAAGAGATGTTCAGTAGGATTCAAGTATGGGCTCTGGCTGGGCCACTCAAGAATATTCACAAAGTTATCCGTAAGCCACTCCTTTGATATCTAGGCAGTGTGCTTAGGGTCGTTGCCCTGCTGAAAGATGAACCGTCGCCCCAGTCTGAGGTCAAGAGCTCTCTGGAGCAGGTTTTCATCCAGGATGTCTCTGTACATTGCTGCATTCATCTTTCCCTCTATCCTGACTAGTCTTTCAGTTCCTGTCACTGAAGAACATCCCCACAGCATGATGCTGCCACCACCATGCTTCACTGTAGGGATGGCATTGGCCTGGTGATGACTGTTGCCTGGTTTCCTCCAAACATGATGCCTGGCATTCACGCCAAAGAGTACAATCTTTGTCTCATCAGACCAGAGAATTTTGTTTCTCATGGTGCATTTTGGCAAACTTCAGGAGGGCTGCCATGTGCTTTTTACTAAGGAGTGGCTTCCGTCTGGCCATTCTACCATACAGGCCTGATTGGTAGATTGCTGCAGAGATGGTTGTCCATCTGGAAGGTTCTACTCTGTCCGTAGAGGAATACTGTAGTATCTGACAGGAGTGATCATCGGGTTCTTGGTCACCTCCCCGACTAGAGCCCTTCTTCCCTGATCCCTCAGTTTAGACGGCCGGCCAGCTCTAGGAAGAGTCCTGGTGGTTCCGAACGTCTTCCATTTACGGATGATGGAGGCCACCGTGCTCATTGGGACCTTCACAGCAGCAGATATTTTTCTGTACCCTTCCCCACATTTGTGCCTCGAGAAAATCCTGTCTCGAAGGTCTACAGACAATTCCATTGACTTCATGCCTGGTTTGTGCTCAGACATGCACTGTCAAATGTGGGACCTTATATAGACAGGTGTGTGCCTTTCCAAATCATGCCCAATCAACTAAATTTACCACAGGTGGACTCCAATTAGGCCATAGGAACATCTTAAGGATGATCAGTGGAAGCATAATACACCTGAGCTCAATTTTGAGCTTCATGGCAAAGGCTGTGAATACTTATGTACATGTGATTTCTTAGTTTTTTATTTTTAATAAATTTGCAAAAATCTCAAAAAAAAAATTTTCAGGTTGTCATTATGGGGTATTGTGTGTAGAATTTCGAGGAGAAAAATAATTTACTGCATTTTGGAATAAGGCTGTAACATAACAAAATGTGGAAAAAGTGAAGCGCTGTGAATACTTTACGGATGCACTGTAAACAGTGCATCCTGCACTGTAAACAGTGCATCCAGAAAGTACAGTTTTCACAGCGCTTCACTCTTTCCACATTTTGTTATGTTACAGCCTTATTGAATGACCCGCACTGTTTCCAGCATGGATGACAGCAAAACAGTTGAGGAGGCAGTAGGGTATACACCTTTGGAGACCAATCAAACCAGAAGTCCCACTGTCCGTGCTAAATTGACCAGGGATGAATTCTTGCAGTACTTCAATGTTGTAGGCGATGTGCCATGGCAGGACTACATGATATAATCTAATGGCTTGCTATCACATGCTACCTTTACTGTGCAATTCATAATTTTGATAGTTTTGTTTTAAAATAAAATTTTTAAACATGTGTTATATTTATTATTTACTGTGTACTAACCACGTCACTAAAGGGAATATCCTCATCCAGTTCAGTGGTGGGATATGCAGAACACGTGGCACCGAAGTCCAAAAGTACATTGGCGATGGACAGTCTAAGCAGCTCCTGGTCCACGGTAAATCATAGCAGATCAAAGTACCGCAAATTGGGCCTGTATACTTGGTCTGCTCCCTCGATAAAGTCCTTCATGAAATCAGGATTTTTCTCAGACATTTTGGTCAAATCTGGAAAAAAAAGGACTTTTTAAAAAACTTTCTGTTTACACTATTTTTTACTTGCAAAATATATATACATAAAAGAAATTGAAAAAAATAAGCCTATAGGTACACCTGACTGATCAATGTTCATACAACAGTATTTTTAAATGTTACTTAATTTTGAAATATACAGTATACATATGCAAATACACACACACACACACACACACACACACACACACACACACACACACACACACACACACACACACACACTATATTGGTTCCTGATGAAAGCTTTATATACAATACAAATGTTTACTGTATGCTAGCAAAACATACATAAATATATTTAATTATAATAGATGTACACAATCTACCGTTGCTAAATTATAGTATATAGGGGGTAATTCCAAGTTGATCACAGCAGGAAATTTTTTAGCAGTTGGGCAAAACCATGTGCAGTGCAGGGGGGGGGGGGGGGCAGATATAACATTTGCAGAGAGAGTTAGATTTGGGTGGGTTATTTTGTTTCTGTGCAGGGTAAATACTGGCTGCTTTATTTATACACTGCTAATTAGATTGCAGATTGAACTCACCCCACCCAAATCTAACTCTCTCTGCACATGTTATATCTGCCCCACCTGCAGTGCACATGGTTTTGCCCAAATGCTAACAAACTTGCTGCTGCGATCAACTCAGAATTACCCCCATAATACAGTCAACACATTGGATTAATAGTTATGTATGTTAAATACTCAACAATATCAAAGAAAATGTGTATTCTGAGGAACTTCTCTATGACGAACTTTCACTGCTGATTCAGGTATGGCGAATGAAGGTTCTTTGTTGAAAGCACTGTGATTGGTCAATATTGATTGAAACACCGCCCCATGCGCATCATAGATGTTGAATAACAGCAAGTAAGCCAGATACTGAGGAGCCATGCTGGAGGGAGAGGCCCAAGCAATTGCAAGGAGGGGAGGATACAACCCATCAAAAGAGAGATAAGGAGAAATATAGCAGGACGGGGGATGCAGAAAAAGAAAGAAGAATTAAAAGAGCCACAGCTAGGTCATCTGCTGAGATCAAGCTCATGGTAAAGGTTCTGGATCAAAAGGAATAGGATTATTCTCTATAGGATTTATTAATTTACCCCAAAACTAACTACAGAAAATAAATAATAATGCAGTCAAGGAAATCCATGTGAAGTTCGGTAAATGGAGGAGAAAATATCAACATCAAAAACACTGGTCTGACCTTAAACACAAGGAACAGGACAAGTTAAAGAAAATTTGTGGAATAATAAAGAAAACTGAGTAGAAAAACTTTTGTGATTCTCTTGCCAATAAACTGTCTGTTTGGGGATGGATATGTGTGCTTTATTATAATGACATATTATATTTTTTACAGAAATGATCAGCAGTAAAAGATATGCGGAAGAAGCCAGTGGCAAGGCCTGTGTGACGATAAAACTAGAGATGTGCACTTGAAATTTTTCGGGTTTTGTGTTTTGGTTTTGGGTTCGGTTCCGCGGCCGTGTTTTGGGTTCGACCGCGTTTTGGCAAAACCTCACCGAATTTTTTTGGTCGGATTCGGTTGTGTTTTGGATTCGGGTGTTTTTTTAAAAAAACACTAAAATACAGCTTAAATCATAGAATTTGGGGGTCATTTTGATCCCAAAGTATTATTAACCTCAAAAACCATAATTTCCACTCATTTTCAGTCTATTCTGAACACCTCACACCTCACAATATTATTTTTAGTCCTAAAATTTGCACCGAGGTCGCTGCATGACTAAGCTAAGCGACCCTAGTGGCCGACACAAACACCTGGCCCATCTAGGAGTGGCACTGCAGTGTCACGCAGGATGGCCCTTCCAAAAAACACTCCCCAAACAGCACATGACGCAAAGAAAAAAAGAGGCGCAATGAGGTAGCTGTGTGAGTAAGCTAAGCGACCCTAGTGGCCGACACAAACACCTGGCCCATCTAGGAGTGGCACTGCAGTGTCACGCAGGATGGCCCTTCCAAAAAACACTCCCCAAACAGCAGCACATGACGCAAAGAAAAAAAGAGGCGCAATGAGGTAGCTGTGTGAGTAAGCTAAGCGACCCTAGTGGCCGACACAAACACCTGGCCCATCTAGGAGTGGCACTGCAGTGTCACGCAGGATGGCCCTTCCAAAAAACACTCCCCAAACAGCACATGACGCAAAGAAAAAAAGAGGCGCAATGAGGTAGCTGTGTGAGTAAGATAAGCGACCCTAGTGGCCGACACAAACACCTGGCCCATCTAGGAGTGGCACTGCAGTGTCACGCAGGATGGCCCTTACAAAAAACACTCCCCAAACAGCACATGACGCAAAGAAAAAAAGAGGCGCAATGAGGTAGCTGTGTGAGTAAGCTAAGCGACTCTAGTGGCCGACACAAACACCTGGCCCATCTAGGAGTGGCACTGCAGTGTCACGCAGGATGGCCCTTCCAAAAAACACTCCCCAAACAGCACATGACGCAAAGAAAAAAAGAGGCGCAATGAGGTAGCTGTGGGAGTAAGATAAGCGACCCTAGTGGCCGACACAAACACCTGGCCCATCTAGGAGTGGCACTGCAGTGTCAAGCAGGATGGCCCTTCCAAAAAACACTCCCCAAACAGCACATGACGCAAAGAAAAAAAGAGGCGCAATGAGGTAGCTGTGTGAGTAAGCTAAGCGACCCTAGTGGCCGACACAAACACCTGGCCCATCTAGGAGTGGCACTGCAGTGTCACGCAGGATGGCCCTTCAAAAAAAAACTCCCCAAACAGCACATGACGCAAAGAAAAATGAAAGAAAAAAGAGGTGCAAGATGGAATTGTCCTTGGGCCCTCCCACCCACCCTTATGTTGTATAAACAGGACATGCACACTTTAACCAACCCATCATTTCAGTGACAGGGTCTGCCACACGACTGTGACTGAAATGACGGGTTGGTTTGGACCCCCACCAAAAAAGAAGCAATTAATCTCTCCTTGCACAAACTGGCTCTACAGAGGCAAGATGTCCACCTCATCATCATCCTCCGATATATCACCGTGTACATCCCCCTCCTCACAGATTATCAATTCGTCCCCACTGGAATCCACCATATCAGCTCCCTGTGTACTTTGTGGAGGCAATTGCTGCTGGTCAATGTCTCCACGGAGGAATTGATTATAATTCATTTTAATGAACATCATCTTCTCCACACTTTCTGAAAGTAACCTCGTACGCCGATTGCTGACAAGGTGAGCGGCGGCACTAAACACTCTTTCGGAGTACACACTTGTGGGAGGGCAACTTAGGTAGAATAAAGCCAGTTTGTGCAAGGGCCTCCAAATTGCCTCTTTTTCCTGCCAGTATAAGTACGGACTGTCTGACGTGCCTACTTGGATGCGGTCACTCATATAATCCTCCACCATTCTTTCAATGGGGAGAGAATCATATGCAGTGACAGTAGACGACATGTCCGTAATCGTTGTCAGGTCCTTCAGTCCGGACCAGATGTCAGCATCAGCAGTCGCTCCAGACTGCCCTGCATCACCGCCAGCGGGTGGGCTCGGAATTCTGAGCCTTTTCCTCGCACCCCCAGTTGCGGGAGAATGTGAAGGAGGAGATGTTGACAGGTCGCGTTCCGCTTGACTTGACAATTTTCTCACCAGCAGGTCTTTGAACCCCAGCAGACTTGTGTGTGCCGGAAAGAGAGATCCAAGGTAGGTTTTAAATCTAGGATCGAGCACGGTGGCCAAAATGTAGTGCTCTGATTTCAACAGATTGACCACCCGTGAATCCTTGTTAAGCGAATTAAGGGCTCCATCCACAAGTCCCACATGCCTAGCGGAATCGCTCTGTGTTAGCTCCTCCTTCAATGTCTCCAGCTTCTTCTGCAAATGCCTGATGAGGGGAATGACCTGACTCAGGCTGGCAGTGTCTGAACTGACTTCACGTGTGGCAAGTTCAAAAGGTTGCAGAACCTTGCACAACGTTGAAATCATTCTCCACTGCGCTTGAGACAGGTGCATTCCACCTCCTATATCGTGCTCAATTGTATAGGCTTGAATGGCCTTTTGCTGCTCCTCCAACCTCTGAAGCATATATAGGGTTGAATTCCACCTCGTTACCACTTCTTGCTTCAGATGATGGCAGGGCAGGTTCAGGCGTTTTTGGTGGTGCTCCAGTCTTCTGTACGTGGTGCCTGTACGCCGAAAGTGTCCCGCAATTCTTCTGGCCACCGACAGCATCTCTTGCACGCCCCTCTCGTTTTTTAAAAAATTCTGCACCACCAAATTCAAGGTATGTGCAAAACATGGGACGTGCTGGAATTTGCCCATATTTAATGCACACACAATATTGCTGGCGTTGTCCGATGCCACAAATCCACAGGAGAGTCCAATTGGGGTAAGCCATTCCGCGATGATCTTCCTCAGTTGCCGTAAGAGGTTTTCAGCTGTGTGCGTATTCTGGAAACCGGTGATACAAAGCGTAGCCTGCCTAGGAAAGAGTTGGCGTTTGCGAGATGCTGCTACTGGTGCCGCCGCTGCTGTTCTTGCTGCGTGAGGTAATAAATCTACCCAGTGGGCTGTCACAGTCATATAGTCCTGACCCTGCCCTGCTCCACTTGTCCACATGTCCGTGGTTAAGTGGACATTGGGTACAACTGCATTTTTTAGGACACTGGTGAGTCTTTTTCTGACGTCCGTGTACATTCTCGGTATCGCCTGCCTAGAGAAGTGGAACCTAGATGGTATTTGGTAACGGGGGCACACTACCTCAAGAAATTGTCTAGTTCCCTGTGAACTAACGGCGGATACCGGACGCACGTCTAACACCAACATAGTTGTCAAGGCCTCAGTTATCCGCTTTGCAACAGGATGACTGCTGTGATATTTCATCATCCTCGCAAAGGACTGTTGGACAGTCAATTGCTTGGTGGAAGTAGTAAAAGTGGGCTTACGACTTCCCCTCTGGGATGACCATCGACTCCCAGCAGCAACAACAGCAGCGCCAGCAGCAGTAGGCGTTACACGCTAGGATGCATCGGAGGAATCCCAGGCAGGAGAGGACTCGTCAGAATTGCCAGTGACATGGCCTGCAGGACTATTGGCATTCCTGGGGAAGGAGGAAATTGACACTGAGGGAGTTGGTGGGGTGGTTTGCGTGAGCTTGGTTACAATAGGAAGGGATTTACTGGTCAGTGGACTGCTTCCGCTGTCGCCCAAAGTTTTTGAACTTGTCACTGACTTATTATGAATGCGCTGCAGGTGACGTATAAGGGAGGATGTTCCGAGGTGGTTAACGTCCTTACCCCTACTTATTACAGCTTGACAAAGGCAACACACGGCTTGACAAATGTTGTCCGCATTTCTGGTGAAATACTTCCACACCGAAGAGCTGATTTTTTTGGTATTTTCACCAGGCATGTCAATGGCCATATTCCTCCCACGGACAACAGGTGTCTCCCCGGGTGCCTGACTTAAACAAACCACCTCACCATCAGAATCCTCCTTGTCAATTTCCTCCCCAGCGCCAGCAACACCCATATCCTCCTCATCCTGGTGTACTTCAATACTGACATCTTCAATCTGACTATCAGGAACTGGACTGCGGGTGCTCCTTCCAGCACTTGCAGGGGGCATGCAAATTGTGGAAGGCGCATGCTCTTCACGTCCAGTGTTGGGAAGGTCAGGCATCGCAACCGACACAATTGGACTCTCCTTGTGGATTTGGGATTTCGAAGAACGCACAGTTCTTTGCTGTGCTTTTGCCAGCTTGAGTCTTTTTATTTTTCTAGCGAGAGGCTGAGTGCTTCCATCCTCATGTGAAGCTGAACCACTAGCCATGAACATAGACCAGGGCCTCAGCCGTTCCTTGCCACTCCGTGTGGTAAATGGCATATTGGCAAGTTTACGCTTCTCCTCCGACAATTTTATTTTAGATTTTTGAGTCCTTTTTTTACTGATATTTGGTGTTTTGGATTTTACATGCTCTGTACTATGACATTGGGCATCGGCCTTGGAAGACGACGTTGCTGGCATTTCATCGTCTCGGCCATGACTAGTGGCAGCAGCTTCAGCACGAGGTGGAAGTGGATCTTGATCTTTCCCTATTTTTGGAACCTCAACATTTTTGTTCTCCATATTTTAATAGGCACAACTAAAAGGCACCTCAGGTAAACAATGGGGATGGATGGATACTAGTATACTTATGGATGGACGAGCGACTGCTGACACAGAGGTAGCTACAGCCGTGGACTATCGTACTGTGTCTGCTGCTAATATAGACTGGATGATAATGAGATAAAAATAATATATATATATATA
Organism: Pseudophryne corroboree; assembly: GCF_028390025.1. Classification (NCBI taxonomy): domain Eukaryota; kingdom Metazoa; phylum Chordata; class Amphibia; order Anura; family Myobatrachidae; genus Pseudophryne; species Pseudophryne corroboree. Next base: position 203,984,948 of record NC_086450.1, on the reverse strand, counting down.
TCACACTAGTACTGCAGCCGGACAGGTATATATATATTATGTAATGACGGACCTGCTGGACACTGTCTTTCAGCACTGCAGACTCCTAAAGTAAGCTACTAGTATCAAGAAGATAGAAAAAGAAACCACGGGTAGGTGGTATACAATTATGGATGGACCAGCGACTGCCGACACAGAGGTAGCTACAGCCGTGGACTACCGTACTGTGGTCTGCTGCTAATATAGACTGGATGATAATGAGATAAAAATAAAATATATATATATATCACACTAGTACTGCAGCCGGACAGGTATATATATATTATGTAATGACGGACCTGCTGGACACTGTCTGTCAGCACTGCAGACTCCTAAAGTAAGCTACTAGTATCAAGAAGATAGAAAAAAAAACCACGGGTAGGTGGTATACAATTATGGATGGACCAGCGACTGCCGACACAGAGGTAGCTACAGCCGTGGACTACCGTACTGTGTCTGCTGCTAATATAGACTGGATGATAATGAGATAAAAATAAAATATATATATATATATATCACACTAGTACTGCAGCCGGACAGGTATATATATATTATGTAATGACGGACCTGCTGGACACTGTCTGTCAGCACTGCAGACTCCTAAAGTAAGCTACTAGTATCAAGAAGATAGAAAAAAAACCCACGGGTAGGTGGTATACAATTATGGATGGACCAGCGACTGCCGACACAGAGGTAGCTACAGCCGTGGACTACCGTACTGTGTCTGCTGCTAATATAGACTGGATGATAATGAGATAAAAATAAAATATATATATATATCACACTAGTACTGCAGCCGGACAGGTATATATATATTATGTAATGACGGACCTGCTGGACACTGTCTGTCAGCACTGCAGACTCCTAAAGTAAGCTACTAGTATCAAGAAGATAGAAAAAAAAAAAAAACACGGGTAGGTGGTATACAATTATGGATGGACGAGCGACTGCCGACACAGAGGTAGCTACAGCCGTGGACTACCGTACTGTGTCTGCTGCTAATATAGACTGGATGATAATGAGATAAAATTAAAATATATATATATATATCACACTAGTACTGCAGCCGGACAGGTATATATTATGTAATGACGGACCTGCTGGACACTGTCTGCAGAATGCGTTTATAAAAAAAAACACCACACGACGAGTGTTTAACTTTTTCAGGCAGACAATCACAATATACTGGTGGTCAGCAGACAATCACAATACTGGTGGTCAGTGGTCACTGGTCAGTCACACTGGCAGTGGCACTCTGGCAGCAAAAGTGTGCACTGTACTTAAAATATGTACTCCTGCTATAACTGCTCCCCAGTCTCCCCCACAATTAAGCTGTGTGAGCAGTGAGTACTCAGCACAGTCAGATAATGATATACAGTATTACATATGATGCAGCACACTGGGCTGAGCACAGATATGGTATGTGACTGTGTCACACTGTGTATCGTTTTTTTTCAGGCAGAGAACGGATTAATTAAACTGGTGGTCACTGGTCACACTATCAGCAGCAAGTAGTACTCCTCCTAATAATATGCTCCCCAAAATTTGTGTCTCTCTCTAGTACTCTAGTCTAAACGGAGGGGACGCGAGCCACGTCCTCTCCCTATCAATCTCAATGCACGTGTGAAAATGGCGGCGACGCGCGGCTCCTTATATAGAATCCGAGTCTCGCGATAGAATACGAGCCTCGCGAGAATCCGACAGCGGGATGATGACGTTCGGGCGCGCTCGGGTTAACCGAGCAAGGCGGGAAGATCCGAGTTGCTCGGCCCCGTGTAAAAAAACCTGAAGTTCGGGCGGGTTCGGATTCCGAGGAACCGAACCCGCTCATCTCTAGATAAAACAAGAACTTTTTTGAACATTTTGTTTTTCTGGGGGGTGTGCTGTGATGGTAAATAAATATGTCAGATTTCTGGCTGTGAACATACTGTATAATGGTATTTGTGGCTAATGTTCCTTTTCCGCAATGCATCACATGAGAACAGGCTGGGAAGTTCACATGTGATGTGTTGTTGGCAAGGAAAACATATGCCATGACATATACCACTATATGTTCATTGGAAAACAAGTCACAAATGATGTTTGATATACTGTACTATTGCTATAAAGGCTCCAGTGTTGCATTTTTTATTTTTTTTGAGAGATGAAGGGGAGTGCTGTGATGGTTATATGTCATATTTCTGTCTGTGAACAATATTTGTTTAATAAACACATTTTTCAAAGTTGTATTATTTTTCAAATCCATATTTTATTAGTGTGCCTTGTAGAAGCATGGATAAAATACTTATTAGTATGGCAAAAACAGGTATGAAGGCGGGTTCGGATTTCAGAGATCTGAACCCCCTGAACTTCATGATCCGAGCCAAGATCCGAGTTGGGCTCGGAACTTCCCACCTTCCTCAAGTCCCAAAACAAGGCAAAATGTCAGCATCCTGCTGTTGGATTCTCACGGGTTTTGGATTCTATATAAGTCCCAGTGATTGGCGCCATCTTTACTCCAGCATTGGAGAGTGAGGGAGACAGACCTCTGTCTCTTTGCGGGTGGTGGCGTTGGGTGGGGTCACTTTTTATATGCTGATAGGGATGCTGTCCTGTGTGCTGTTAGGGGTGGGGTTCTGGGGTGCTGTCCTGTGCTGTACAGGGGTGCTGCCCTGTGCTGTTAGGGGTGCTGTACAGGGGTGCTGCTGTCTTGTGCTGTACAGGGGTGCTGTCCTCGGGAGCTGTCCTGTGCTGTTAGGGGTGCTGTGCTGTTAGGGGTGCTGTTCAGGGGTATTGCTGTCCTGTGCTGTTAGGAGTGCTGTACAGGGGTGCTGTCCTGTGCTGTTCGGGGGTGCTGTTCTGTCCTATTAGGGGTGCGATCCTGTGTGCTGTAAAAATAAAGGGGCGCTGTTGCACTGTCCTGTGTGCTGTAGAAATAAAGGGGTGCTGTCCTCTGTGTTGTTGAAATAAAGGGGCGCTTTCCTTTGCTGTTAGGGGTGCATTACAGGTGTGCTGTCCTGTGCTATACAGGGTGCTGTACAGGGGTGCTATAGTCCTGTGCTGTCCTGGGGTGCTGTCCTGTGCTATTAGGGGTGCTCTACAGGGGTTCTGTCCCTCTGCCCTATCAGTCCATGGGTGCTGCCACACTGCCGTTTAAGTCTAGGGGTGCTGCTGCCTGTCTACTGTGCTGTTTAACTAACTAGTTAGCTGGTTGAAGACATACTGGAGTACAATACGGACAATTGTGAGATAAGGGCAGAAGTCAACTGAAAGGTGTAGTCCGTGGTCCTGGTGCAAGACTAAAGGGACAGGATTGCCTTCCTGGGGTGCAGTACAGGGGTGCTGTCCCTCTGCCCTATCAGTCCAGGGGTGCTGCCCCACTGCCATCTAAGTCCAGGGGTGCTGCTGCCTGTCTCCTGTGCTGTGTAATTAGCTAGTTAGCTGGTTGAAGACGTACTGGAGCACAATACGGACAATTGTGAGATAAGGGCAGAAGTCAACTGAAAGATGCAATCCGTAGTCCTGGAGCAAGACTAAAGGGACAGGGGTGCTGTACAGAGGTGCTGTCCCTCTGCCCTATCAGTCCAGGGGTGCAGCCCCACTGCCATCTAAGTCCAAGGGTGCTACTGCCTTTCTGCTGTGCTGTTTAATTCTTCAGGGGTACTACTTATGCTGTATAAATCCAGGGGTGCTGTCTATTTGCTGCATAAGTCCAGAGGCGCTGCCATATAATTCCAGGGGTGCTGCTGTACTTGATCCTAGATTTAAACTAAAGCCTAGAGCAGAATAAGAAACAAGCTTCAACATCACAACCAGATTTGTGAAAACATATAGCCGTAAAGGTGGAAATGGAAATTCCAAGTTTGACGAAGTGTTTTCCAATAAACATACAACTCTGAGTACAAAATGGGGAGAGACCACAATTGTGGCCAAAGTCAGTGAGATGAGACAGAATCATAATCCAGCGGAACGTGACATGGACACATCTCCTACTTAATTTTCTCTGCCAACTGCCCTGAGAAAACTAGATATTCCACACACACCTATGGCTATATGTCTGCCATATAATTTCAGGGGTGCCCTGTCTGAACACGCTCATCTCTAGTAAATATATCTTCTAGTGTGCACTGTGTACCCAGAATTAAAGAGAGGTTCTTCTCAAATGTTTCATGTTAGGGACTTAAATTAATGTCTCCAATTAGTCAACCTTAATTTTGATTTATTAAATTCCACATTGTGGATTATTTACAAGATGCACATTTGTTGTACAGGGTTCTTTTCCTTTATTTGGTAAATGTTTTCTCCTTAATAATTGTACAATGTAAGGGCTATGTAGGGTTATCGCAAGACCTCGCGGTGTTAGAACGAAGTTTCAGTGATATTGCATTGCAAAATGAAATCTCAGCTTTCCATTGCACTGCAGCAGTAGATGGGCCAGGAGCTCCTCTGATGCACACACAGTTACTGAATAAGGGCCCAGTATGGAGTTTCATGGTGGCTTACACCCAGGAAGCTGTTTGGCTTGTCAGGCTGAGGCTTACTGGTGGCATAGAGGTTAGCATTGCTTCCTCGCACAGTCCTACTTGTTGTATGAAATGAGTTTGGACTGTAGAGTGGTAAGGTCCACTAGGGCAGGGGCTCAATAACAAAAAAATTCACTGCACAGTCCTGCTTAGTACTGTACAAACCCACACAATCTCAAATTACCCACTAGGGCAGGAGCTGAATAACAAAAAAATTCACTGCACAGTCCTGCTTAGTACTGTACCGAACCCTCCTGATCTCAATTTACCTGATCCGGGGCTGCTGTGGGAGCTCACGAGGGGCTGGTAAAACATCTACGGGGCTGCTTTATTTAAAAATCAAATATAAATAAAATAAACAAGACACACAGGTATGCTCACATGTTTGTAACTGGGACACACAGGTATGCTCACGTGTGTAACTGGGAGCTGTGAATAACAAAACTAAGGTATCTGCCACAAAATATGTAAATAAAAATGCAATTAAAAAATAGAAAAAAAAAGAAACCCACTAGATTTTCACAAAATAAGTCTCCAGACTACAGATGTAGCCACCTTTATCTTGACTGGCTGAGGCGTTTGTCCCGATCGAGCATACGCAGCGTACCGGGGCGTAGGGAGGCGCGCCTAGTCACAGAGAGGCGTACCTAATCGCACGGAGGCAGACAGAGCGTTTGGCGTTACCTTTACGTGTAATACCTGCGATCATCCACCAGATGTTGCCTTTTACAATCACCACTGCGCATGCGTGTGGTCTCCCGTAAAATATAATACTGAAATATATAATAAGGACTACTTTACTAAGCGTCTCATTACGCTGCATACAGTAAATACTCATTATGCTGCATTATTTAATACAGTAAATACTCATTATGCTGCATTATTTAATACAGTATATACGGTACAGACGCAAATAGTACAGCATACAGTATATGATCCATCTACAGTACTTTATGAATATGTGAGCGTCCAAGTCCCGCAGACAAAACAACATAAAACCAGTATTGTACACTGTCGCAAATGGATGTGTTAGAAGTTCACTATTGCCTCTTGAGATTAGGAATTTTGTACAGTATGTTAGCGTCCTAATCCCATAGCCATCACAGCATAATCAAAACCAATGGATTTATTCATCTGTCTGCGGCGAAGAGGTGAAGTGTTCCGCTTCCTATACTCAGAGTCCCGAGTTCGATTTCTAAAGTAAGAATGCATGTTAGTTTTTTCCAGACACTTTATTATTTTTTTATTCAAATAAACCAGGGCAAAGCTGCAGGAGCGGTTCTACTGTTAAGGTTCTATGCACCGTACAATACACATACAATTCTGTAGCAGGGCAGACTCAATAGAAATGGCTACCACCTATGACTCCTTGCCCCACGGAGGCCCTAGGCTACGGAACAAGTAACAGTCCAGATTTTGCAGGCTATGGGGCAATGCTGAAGGAGCGTCACAATCCCCTAGCTAAAATACACAGGGGCGATAGGAATAAGCAAAGTCTATGCACATTACGGTACACCGGACTCAATCGCACAGCACGCTGGCAAAATGGCCGCCGCCCCTGAACCCCCACCACGTGGCAGGCAGCACTCGGATATGGAGTGAGAGATGGCAAAAGATTTGCAGGCTACGGGGCAATGCTGAAGGAGCGTCACAATCCCCTAGCCAAAATACACAGGGGTGATAGAGATAAGCGAGGTCTATGCACATTACGTTACACCGGGCTCGATCGCATAGCAAACTGACAAAACACAAATTTTACAAAAAGCAGGGCAAAGCTGCAGGAGAGGTTCTACTGTCAAGGTTCTATGCACCGTACGGTACACATACAAATCTATAGCAGGGCAGACTCAATTGAAATGGCTACCGCCTGTGACTCTTACCTCCATGTAGGCACTTGGCTACGGAGCAAGTAACAGCACAGATTTTGCAGGCTACGGGGCAATGCTGAAGGAGCGTTAGAATCCCCTAGCTAAAATACACAGGGGCGATAGGGATAAGCGAGGTCTATGCACATAACGATACACCGGACCCCATTGCATCGCAAAGTGACAAAAGGTCTGAGGCACGTGAACCCCTGCCTTGGGGCAGCACTCAGCTATGGAGCGAGCAACGGCATAGGTTTTGCAGGCTACGGGGTAATGCTGAAGGAGCGTCAGAATCCCCTAGCTAAAATACACAGGGGTGATAGGGATAAGCGAGGTCTATGCACATAACGATACACCGTAAATTTCCCCATGGTTTTGATTATGCCTTTTCTTTGAACACTGTATTTTACACTGCCTCACCCTACCCCCATCCCACTTTCCCCTTTCCCCCCTGGGAGCCTGCAAAGTACATGCAGTAGACATGGTGGGAGTTCCGATCAGGTTACAAGACATGTGCAACAGTATACTACTGTATGTAGGAAAATCCCCCACCCACTCTGATTTATGTGAAACCTGTGTGCACCCTTCAATTGAATGTATAACATAGAAAAAATAATAATAAAGTGAATGACACGGGGACTTTGGGACTCAAACCTGGGACTCTCAGCATGGGAGGTGGGAGCCTTCATCGCTAGGTTGGTATGGAAGGGGAGACAATTAGCTGCCGGAGGGTACCAACCCAGAGTTTCTGTGACCCCCACAAGGCTCATGGCAAGCGTCGGAACCCATGGTGGGTCTGAATTAACGGGCCCATTAAAGTCTATGGGAAAATGGGTCCACTTTGCGTACTGATATCTATGGTTCTGGGTGCCCAGAGACTCGGGACTGGTACCATTTAAAAGAGGAGACTCTTGGCTTTCGGGGCAGACCAACCACTAGTTTATGTGATACTGGAAAGGGAAACAGGAAGCAACCGTGTATCAGGACCCTTCCAGTTGTCCGCCTAGCTTGCACAGGATGCAGGGTTTCTGTCTAGATAGGAAATACTGTACAGAAATGCTAAGCATGGTAATTTGACATCCAGGAACATAGGGAGGAGTTTTTATCTCTCTCCATTATACTTAGAAAATTTACACTTGCCACTGTACGTTACAAGCTGTTCGTGCTAATTAGTACACTAGTAGAACATACTGTACAGAGATACTAAGTACAGTGATTTGGCATCCACGAATTTAGGGAGGAGCTTTAATCTCTCTCCATTGTAATCTTTCTAAGTATAATGGAGAGAGATAAAAGCTCCTCCCTAAATTCCTGGGTGCCAAATTACCATCCTTAGTATCGCTGTACTCTATGTTCTACTAGTGTACTAATTAGCACGAACAGCTTGTAACGTACAGTGGCAAGTTTAATCTTTCTATGTATAATGGAGAGATAAAAGCTCCTCCCTAAGTTCCTAGATGCCACATCACCATCCTTAGTATCTCTGTACAGTATGTTCTACTAGTGTACTAACTAGCACGAACAGCTTTTAACTGGATGCCAAATCACCGTACTTAGGTTCTCTGTACAGTATGTTCTATTAGGGTACTAATTAGCACGAACAGTTTGTAACGTACAGTGGCAAGTTTAATCTTTCTATGTATAATGGAGAGAGATAAAAGCTCCTCAGTAAGTTCCTGGATGCCAAATCACCGTACTTAATATCTCTGTACAGTATTTTCTATTAGGTTACTAATTAGCTGTTTGTGCTATTTAGTACCCTAATAGAAAATACTATACAGAGATACTAAGGATGGTGATTTGGCAACCAGGAACGTAGGGAGGAGCTTTTATCTCTCTATATTATACATAGAAAGATCAAACCTGCCACTGTACGTTACAAGCTGCTCGTGCTAATTAGTACACTAGTAGAACATACTGTACCGAGATACTACGGACAGTGATTTGGCATCCAGGAACTTAGGGAGGAGCTTTTATCTCTCTCCATTGTAATCTTTCAAAGTATAATGGAGAGAGATAAAAGCTCCTCCCTAAGTTCCTGGATGCCAAATCACTGTCCGTAGTATCTCTGTACAGTATGTTCTACTAGTGTACTAATTAGCACGAGCAGCTTGTAACGTACAGTGGCAGGTTTGATCTTTCTATGTATAATGTAGAGAGATAAAAGCTCCTCCCTAAGTTCCTGGTTGCCAAATCACCATCCTTAGTATCTCTGTATAGTATTTTCTATTAGGGTACTAATTAGCACGAACAGCTAATTAGTACCCTAATAGAACATACTGTACAGAGATACTAAGTACGGTGATTTGGCATCCGGGAATTTACTGAGGAGCTTTTATCTCTCTCCATTGTACATAGAAAGATTAAACTTGCCACTGTACGTTACAAGCTGTTCGTGCTAATTAGTACCCTAATAGAACATACTGTACAGAGATACTAAGTACGGTGATTTGAAATCCATTTAAAAGCTGTTCGTGCTAATTAGTACACTAGTAGAACATACTGTACAGAGATACTAAGGATGGTGATTTGGCTTCTAGGAACTTAGGGAGGAGCTTTTATCTCTCCATTATACATAGAAAGATTAAACTTGCCACTGTACGTTAAAAGCTGTTCATGCTAATTAGTACACTAGAAGAACATACTGGGGACTCAGACTCATACAGTACTTGCATTTCAAAAGCACGGTATTTTCCACCGCCTGCCGCTAGCCCATTGCCCTTCCCCCATGGGAGACTGCACAGGTCATGCAGTAGACAGGGAGGGAGTTATTCACATAAACCAGGGCAAAGCTGCAGGAGCGGTTGTACTGTTAAGGTTCTATGCACCATACGGTACACATACAATTCTGTAGCAGGGCAGACTCAATTGAAATGGCTACCGCCTGTGACTCCTTGCCCCATGGAGGCCCTCGGCTATGGAGCAAGTAACAGCACAGATTTTGTAGGTCACGGGGCAATGCTGAAGGAGCGTCAGAATCCCCTAGCTAAAATACACAGGGTCGATAGGGATAAGCGAGGTCTATGCACTTAACGATACCCCAGACCCCATCGCATCACAAAGTGACAAAATGTCCAAGGCACATGAACATCCACCTTGTGTCAGCACTCAGCTATGGAGCGAGTTACGGCATTGGTTTTGCAGGCTTCGGGGCAGTGCTGAAGGAGCGTCGGAATCCCCTAGCTAAAATACACAGGAGCAATAGGGTTAAGTGAGGTCTATGCACATAATTCTACAAAACGGGGGATCATGTGCCTCGGACATTTTGTCACTTTGTGATGCGATGGGGTCTGGTGTATCGTTATGTGCATAGACCTCACTTATCCCTATCGACCCTGTGTATTTTAGCTAGGGGATTCTGACGCTCCTTCAGCATTGGCCCGTTCTTTGAACACAGTATTTTCCACTGCCTGGCCTTCCCCCATCCCACTTTCCCCTTCCCCCCTGGGAGCCTGCACAGTTCATGCAGTAGAAAGGTAGGGAGTTCCGATCAGGTTACAAGACAAGATTTATGTGAAACCTGTGTGCACCCTTCCATTGAATGTATAACAAAGAAAAAAATATATAATAAAGTGAATGTCACGGGAACTCGGACGCTCATACTGTACATGTATTTCAAAAGCACGGTGTTTATGCATTGTACATACTTCCTTTTACACAATTTCTTGTGTCTCCATACACAATCTTGCATCTGCATACACAAGTGTTTTAACATGTTCGTTTGTGTCTGTGTAAACTATTTATTTATATTGAGAACTCTCACCGTCTGACCATTGGTCACCATCTATTAATATTACAGTCGTTACAGACCATTTGCCAGAGCTGTTGATCAATCCGCCGCTATATGATCGAAAGTACTGGATTAGTGGAGCATTAGCCACCCAGTGGTGGAGATGTGTAATGCATGCTGAGTATCTAGAATCGCCTCAACGCGCCTGCCTGTGATTAAACTCAGCAAGCTAAGATATCGCCTTAGCGTGACTAAACGTCCGTCTAGGCGGAGAATCGGTCAAGATAAAGGTGGCTACATCTGTACATGGAGGAGAAAATAAGCAATCTTGATCCTGTGGTATAAACCAGTTTATTTGCATCCCAGCATTAAATCCGAGATTATCATAATCCCTGAAAATGGAAATGGGAGTACAAATAGAGATGTGCGGCGGGCACTTTTTGTGTTTTGCATTTTGGATCTGGACTGGATTTATACTGCAGTACCATTGGACTTATACGGCAGTACCCCATGACTTATACAGCAATACCCCTGAACTTATACGGCTGCACCACTGGACTGGATTTATACGGCAGTACCACTGGAGTAATACGACAGTACCCCTGAACTTATACGGTGGTACCCCTGAATTTACATGGCTGCACCATTGGACTGGACTTATACTGCAGTACCACTGGACTTATACGGCAGTACCCCTGAACTTATACAGCTGCACCACTGGACTGGATTTATATGGCAGCACCACTGGACTTATACGGCAGTACCCCTGGACTTATACGGCTGCACCACTGAATGGGACTTATATGGCAGTACCACTGGACATATATGGCAGTACCCCATAACTTATACGGCATTACCCCTGAATTTATACGGCTGCACCACTGGACTGGACTTATACGGCAGTAACACTGGATTTATACGGCAGTTCCCCTTGGACTTATAGGGCTGCACCACTGGACTTATGGCAGCACAGGACACCACCACTAGACTTATGGCAGCACAGTACACCACCACTGGACTGATGCAGCACAACACAGCACCACTGCACTGGACTTATACAGCAGCAGCACTGGACTTATGGCAGCACAGGGCACCACCAAAGGACTGATGCAGCACAACACAGCACCACTGCACTGGACTTATACAGCAGCAGCACTGGACTTATGGCAGCACAGGACACCACCACTGGACTGACGCAGCACAACACAGAACTGGAATGACACATAAGAGCAGGTTGCCACCCCACGCGCCACACCACTTTCCCGCACAGACACTGAGGAGACATGTCCTCTCGCTACACTCTCCAGGACTGGAGTGAAAATGGCGGCGATGCGCGGCTCCTTATATGGAATCCAAAACCCGCGAGATTCCAACAGCGGGATGATGACGTTTTGCCTGTTCTGGTTTCCGAGTCTGGCGGGAAGTCCCAAGACGGACTTGGATCCGGGCTCAGGACATGATGTTTTTTTTTGGGGGGGGGGTGTTACGTTCTCAGAGAATTGAACCCGCTTATCTCTAGTTCACATGCGCAGTTTTCTTCTATCTAATATTAGTGCTATTTGTATACGACCATACTGATGTTTTTTTTTTTTAAACTGCAGCAGTGAATTGAGCTGATTGGTCACAGATACAGTTGGTTATTCACCACCATGCTCTGCCACCCTCCCTCTGCCATCACCAGGCAGCCCCCATTATCTGCCACAATACTTCTATTCTGTCACATTCACTATCTGCCACCCCCTGCCAGCCCCCACCAGTGGCAGCTCCAGAATAAATAGGGGATCCACTCCAACTGTCATTGAGTACTGGATGGTGATGTATGGCAGTGATTGCAGTGGCAGTTGGTGTGGCTCCCTTATTTGAATTTTGGACTGTGCTGCAACCCCACCTCTGGAGCTGCCACTTCCCCCTACTATCTAACACTCCTCGCTAGTCACCACCATGATTTGCCACACTCCTTTTGCCACTACATTATCATCCACCCTCTTATACCCTGTAACCTCCACTCTCTGCCACTCCCCCCACTAACTGCCACCCCTTGCAAGTTACCACTATGATTTGCCACCCTCTTTCTGCCACCCCATTATCTTCCACATTCCTTTTTTCCCCTTTATCCTCCACTATCTGCCACCCCCTGCCATTCTCCCCACGGTCCGCTACCCCTTGCTAGTCACCACCATGATTTGCCACCCTCCTTCTGCCACCCCATTATCTTCCACCCTACTTATTTCCACTGTCACCTCCACTATCTGCCAACCCTTGCCAGTCACTGCCATGACTTGCCACCTTCCTTCTGCTGCCCTATTATCTGCCACCCTCCTTCTATACTGTTACCTCCACTATCTGCCACCCCTGCCAGTCACCTCACTATCTGCTGCAATGCCAGTTGCCTCCATAATCTTCCACCCTCCTTCTGCTGCCCCCATTACCTGCCACCCACCTTCTATCCCCTGTCACTTCCACTCTCTGCCACCTCTGCCAGTCACCCCACTATCCCTTGCCAGCTACCACCATGATCTGCCACCTTACCTTTGCTACCCTCAGCCAGCCCCCATTATTTGCCACCCTACTTCTATCCCATCACCTCCACTATCTGCCACCCTGATTATACCCCCCTATTTGCCAGTGCCTCTCTGCCCCATACAACCAGAGCTCACCCTGCACCATCCTGGAACAGGCAGTGATGATAGTCTTCATGGTGTGGATACTAGCAGGTGCTCACATTCCCCTGTTACTCTACAGTATGGAGCCCTGGGTGCACTGCAGCCTTTTATGGGGAGAGAAAGGAGGAGGAGGTTACCCAGGGGCTGATCCAGTGGAGAAGTGAGGGTGAATGCTGGGTGCCAACCCGGGCTCATGTGTGGACAGTATCAGTCTTTGTGCCCATTCACAAAGACTGATACTGCCCACCTGACAACCGTAATGTAAAGTGCCCATCTACAGACTGCAATGCTGGTAAGGTGAAAAAACAAAGGGAAGGGAGAATATGGATGGGGGTGGTGCTAGTCCATTTCTTTGCCAGGGGCGCCTGGTCCCCTAGATATACCCCTGTGCTTTGTTGTTCTCCAAAATGTAGATGGAGATGAGGTTCAGATCCATAAATAGACATTTTAGTGCCCTGTGCAAGACAGAGCATCAGTGGCCCCCCATTTTTAAAGTATGAACATTAAACATAAAATGCATGCCAGAAAGGTGCGTGGGTTAGCAGGGAAGGGCTGTGGCCTTGCAACATTCCCCAGTAAAACAAACTAATAAGAATAACAGATTAGAAAAACAAAGGGGCATATTCATTATGAAAAAATTGTGACATGAGAATTTTTAGTTTTCAGTTCTCACCGTTTCATTTCACAATTTTGTCACTATTCATCATGCCTCTCTAATAAACATATCACTTCCGAAAAACTGCTATTTGCTTTTCGAAAAAAAAATATTTTCCCCCTTCAGCTGATGTATCCATAAGGACTTCCTCACACCTTCACATGAGCATTTAACTTTTTTCTGTTTGTACCAGTTCCCCTCTCCCACTGGCACTCTGCTGTCTATCTGCAGACATGGTACTCCGGCAACCTAGAGATGAGTGGTTTCGGTTCTCAGAGAACCAAACTCCCCTGAACATCACGCTCCGAGACCGGATCCAAGTCAGGCTTGGGACTTCCTGACAGACTCGGAAACCAGAACAAGGCAAAACGTCATCATTCCGCTGTCGGATTCTCACAGGTTTTGGATTCCATATAAGGAGCTGCGCATCGCCACCATTTTCACTCTGGACTTGTAGAGTGAGGGAGACAGACCTCTGTCTCTCTGTGGGTGTTGGTGTCGGGTGGGGTTAGTGTGTGCTCTGTAGGGGTGCTGATCCTGTCAATGTGGTGTACCTGTGCAGTTAAGGATGCTGTCCTGGCTGTCCTGTCTGTCACTGGTGTTTCATTTGCTGTTAGGGATGCTGCAGCTGTACATGGGTGTTGTTGCTGTCTTGGCTGTCACTGTATTGTACAGGGGCAGGGTCACTGTCCTCCTGTATGCTGTAAAAATTCAGGGGTGCTATTGTTAAAATAAAAGCACATTGTTCCTGTATGCTGTGAAAATACAGGGGTGTTGGCCCAGTCTTGTATGCTGTAAAAATTCAGGGGTGCTGCTGTTAAAATATTACACTGGCCTTGTATGCTTTAAAAATTCATGGGTGCAGTTGTTAAAACAAAAGCACACTGGTCCTGTATGCTGTAAAAATTCAGGGGTGCTGCTGTTAAAATATTACACTGGCCTGTATGCTGTAAAAATTAAAGGGTGCTGTTGTTAAAATAAAAGCACACTGGTCCTGTATGCTGTGAAAATACAGGGGTGCTGGCCCAATCTTGTATGCTGTAAATATTCAGGGGTGCTGCTTTTGTTAAAATAAAAGCACACTTTTCCTGTATGCTGTAAAAAAATTCAGGGGTGCTGCTGTTAAAATATTACACTGGTCCTGTATGCTGTAAAAATTCAGGGGTGCTGTTGTTAAAATAAAAGTATACTTGTCCTGTATGCGGTAAAAATTCAGAGGTGAAGTTGTTAAAATAAAAGCACACTGGTCCTGTATGCTGTGAAAATACAGGGGTGTTGGCCCAGTCTTGTATGCTGTAAAAAATTCAGGTGTGCTGCTGTTGTTAAAATAAAAGCACACTGGTCCTATATGCTGAATAAATTCAGGAGTGCTGCTGTTAAAATATTACACTGGCCTGTATGCTATAAAATTAAAGGTTACTGTTGTTAAAATAAAAGCACACTGGTCCTGTATGCTGTGAAAATACAGGGGTGCTGGCCCAATCTTGTATGCTGTAAATATTCAGGGGTGCTGCTTTTAAAATAAAAGCACACTTTTCCTGTATGCTGTAAAAAAATCAGTGGTGCTCCTGTTAAAATATTACACTGTCCCTGTATGCTGTAAAAATTCAGGGGTGCTGTTGTTAAAATAAAAGTATATTTGTCCTGTATGCTGTAAATATTCAGAGGTGCAGTTGTTAAAATAAAAGCACACTGGTTCTGTATGCTGTGAAAATACAGGGTTGCTGGCCCAGTATTGTATGCTGGGAAAAAAAAATCAGGGGTGCTGCTGTTAAAATATTACACTGGCTCTGTATGCTGGAAAAAATCAGGGGTGCTGCTGCTGTTAAAATAAAAGTACACTGGTCCCTTAAGTTGTAAAAGTACAGGGGTCTTGGCCCAGTCTTGTATGCTCTAAAAAATCTAGGATGCTGCTGTTGTAATATTACACTGGCCCTGTATGCTGTAAAAAGTCTGGGGTGCTGCTGTTAAAATAAAAATACACTGGCACTGTATGCTGTAAAATACAGGGGTGCAGTGAAAATAAATGTACACTGGCCTTATCTTGTATGCTGTTAAATTACAGGGGTGTTGTGGAAATACAGGGATGCTGGCACTGTCAGCGGTTGCGATGTCCAGGCCTGACCTTCACAATACTGTATGGGAAGAGGAGGTGCCTACCATCATTTGCACGCTCTATGCAAGTGCTGGGAGCAGCATCGCCAGTCCTGTTGCTGATATTGAGATTGAGGATGTCACTGTAGAAGTACACCAGGACGAGGAGGATATGGGTGTAGCTGGCACTGCGGAGGAAGTTTATGATGAGCATTCTGATGATGATGTGGTTTGTTTGAATAAGGCACCTGTGGCGACAGTTGTTGGCCATGGGATGAAAAGCCCATTGTCATGCCTGGGCAAAATACCACAAAAGCCACCGCTTCGGTGTGGAATTATTTCTCCACAAATCTGGGCAACAAGTTTCAAGTCATCTGTTGCCTTTGTCAATCCATAATAAGTAGGGGTAAGGACATTAACCACCTAGGAACATCCTCCCTTATACATCGCCTGCAGCGCATTCATCATGTCATTGTCAAGTTCAGAAACTTTGGGTAATAGCATAAGCAGTCCACTGACACCTAAATGATGTGGTTTGTTTGAATATTATGTCTCTGTGAGGATGAGGATGTAAACACTGAAGGAGGGGGGATCTGAGGATGAGGACAGCATCTTGCCACTGTACGAGCCAGTTTGTGCAAGGAGAGATTGTTTTTTTTGGGTTGGGGCCCAAACAAACCAATGATTTCAGCCACAGTCGTGTGGCAGACCCTGTTGCTGAAATAATTGGTTTGTTAAAGTGTGCATGTGCTACCCCTTTGCCCGATCAGTCCAGGCGTTCTGCCCCACTGCAGTTTAAGTACAGGGGTGCTTTTGCCTGTCTGCAGTGAAATTCTCCAGGGGCGCTGCCAATGCTGTATAAGTCCAGGGGTGCTGCCCTATATCAGGTCCAGGCACGTGTAAGTAGTACCCCCTCCACCCCCCTCTTTGCGGCAGTGGCATTACAGAGACAAACAATGCAGATACATTATACACCAGCCTGTACACGTAACAAACACCTGTCCCAATTCCTGTATACATAACACTATACACTTGTCCCACCATGCCCTGTACACGTAATACTATACAGCTGTCCCATTCCCTGTACATAAAACACTATACACAAGGCCAGATTAAGGAAGGTAGGGGCCCAGGGCAAAGGTTGTGGGAGGCCCCACTATTGTTGGCAAAGCTCCCCTTTAGATGGGTACACACACACACCACACAAACACACACCCAGCGATTGTTTTTTGTTATGTGTACGCAAACCTGTAAATAGAAAAAGGTTAATATTTTTATATACAGCTCTTTTAAGAGTGTATTTATAAGAGTCCACTGTATTTATGAATGAGGAGCGGGGTTCCGATGTCTTGCTGTTGGTGGCTGCGTGTAAGTGTAAGAAAGTACTATGTCAAACTAACTGTCCCTATTGCTCGTACCTATGATGTGTGCGGTACCGGGCTGGCTGCTTTATGCAGTCCCAGCTGGTTCCCTCATGCGGCTTCCCTTGTCCACCCGTCGGCGGCATGTACTCGAGGTCTCCATGCTTTGTAGAGGTTCTCTCAGATGTGCGCTAAACCAATGCGTTTTGTGTGGCGTGCCCTTTCTCAAGGATAGTGCTAGTATTCCTAAGTCTCCTTTTTATTTAAAAAATTGAATTAGATTATTAAAACGGAAGTTGTATTCCATGTTTAAAAAAGGCGGCTTCCTTGTGTTCCTTTTCAAGGGACAGTCTCCATTTTGTTTAGGTATTGCATATTGTAATAGGAATGTATCAGTTTGGTCATTTATATATTATTCTATGTGTAAATAAAATATTGTGTTTTTTTTTACCGATGTATGTGATAAATATTAAATTTATGCTTATCAAGAAAAATACGGTGTTGTAAAAAGAATAATTAATATAAAAAATCATTTAATTCAATGTCAATGTTTAGCCCATTTAGGCTTAATGTGTATATATGGTATATCCGTCTCATCTCATTCCTTTTTAGTTCCGATGATAAATCTCCTCCTCTCCAATTTTTTTATTTTTATTTTCTGGTTTCCCATGAATTTCAAATTTGAAGGGTCCTTGTTATGATACTCTGCATAGTGTTTGGATACATTATGTGTCTGTAATCCTTTTCTAATGTTTAAAATATGTTCAGAGATCCTTCTTTTAATTGTCTTTTTGTTTGGCCAATGTATTGGAGGCCACAAGGACATTCGGGTAGGTAAATGAGTCCTTCACTGTCACAGGTGATTTCTTCTTAGATTTGATATGTCCTTTTTTTCGCATTCAATTGAAATTCTTTGATTAGATGTGTAGAATTCTCCCTCGTTCTGCACGCTATGCATTTTAAGCAATTATACTGTAACTCCCATTTATTTTGTTATTACTTTCATCTTTCCCTCTTATATAGCTTTTCACTAGAGATGAGCGGGTTCGGTTCGTTGAGATCCGGACCCCCCCGAACTTCACCTATTTTACACGGGTCCGAGGCAGCCTCGGATCTTCCCGCCTTGCTCGGTTAACCCGAACGCGCCCGAACGTCATCATCCTGCTGTCGGATTCTCGCGAGATTCGTATTCTATATAAAGAGCCGCACGTCGCCGCCATTTTCACTCGCGCATTGGAGATTGAATGGAGAGGACGTGGCTGCGTTCTCTCCCTGAGAAGCTCTGTATCTGTGCTCAGTGTGCTGCAAATATCTGTGCTCAGTGTGCTGCAAATATCTGTGCTCAGTGTGCTGCAAATATCTACGTTCCCTGCCTGAAAATGCTCCATATCTGTGCTCAGTGTGCTGCAAATATCTGTGCTCAGTGTGCTGCTTTGTGGGGACCACCAGTATATAATTATAGTAGTACAGTTCAGTAGGCCATTGCTGTATCTTGCAGCTCTGTGTCAAGTATACTTTTGGTGACCAGCAGTATTCATATAGTACAGTACAGTAGGCCATTGCTGTATCTTGCAGCTCTGTGTCAAGTACACTATCCATATTTGTGCTGCATTATTGTGAGCAGTATATAGTAGGACAGTGCAGCATTTTGGTGAACAGCAGTATTCATATAGTACAGTACAGTACAGTAGGCCATTGCTGTATCTTGCAGCTCTGTGTCAAGTACACTATCCATATTAGTGCTGCATTATTGTGAGCAGTATATAGTAGGACAGTGCAGCATTTTGGTGACCAGCACTATACATATAGTACAGTACAGTACAGTAGGCCATTGCTGTATCTTGCAGCTCTGTGTCAAGTATACTATCCATATCTGTGCTGCATTATTGTGAGCAGTATATAGTAGGACAGTGCAGCATTTTGGTGACCTGCAGTATACATATAGTACAGTAGGCCATTGCTGTATCTTGCAGCTCTGTGTCAAGTATACTATCTATATCTGTGCTGCATTATTGTGAGCAGTATATAGTAGGACAGTGCAGCATTTTGGTGACCAGCAGTATACATATAGTACAGTACAGTAGGCCATTGCTGTATCTTGCAGCTCTGTGTCAAGTATACTATCCAAATCTATGCTGCATTATTGTGAGCAGTATATAGTAGGACAGTGCAGCATTTTGGTGACTAGCATTAGTAGTACAGACAGTACAGTAGGCCATTGCTATTGATATATTACTGGCATATAATTCCACACATTAAAAAATGGAGAACAAAAATGTGAAGGGTAAAATAGGTAAAGATCAAGATCCACTTCCACCTCGTGCTGAAGCTGCTGCCACTAGTCATGGCCGAGACAATGAAATGCCATTAACGTCGTTTGCCAAGGCCGATGCCCAATGTCATAGTAGAGAGCATGTAAAATCAAAAAAACAAAAGTTCAGTAAAATGACCCAAAAATCAAAATTAAAAGCGTCTGATGAGAAGCGTAAACTTGCCAATATGCCATTTGCAACAGGGAGTGGCAAGGAATGGCTGAGGCCTTTGCGAGGAAGTTGAAATATCACAGCAGTCATCCTGATGCAAAGCTGATAACTCAGGCCTTGGCAGCTGTGTTGGTGTAAGACGGAGAATGCACCTGACTCAAGCGCAGTGGAGAATGATTTCAACATTGTGCAAGGTTCTGCAACCCTTTGAACTTGCCACACGTGAAGTCAGGTCATTCCCCTCGTCAGGCTTTTGCAGAAGCAGCTGGAGAGATTGAAGGAGGAGCTAAAATGGAGCGATTCCACTAGGCATGTGGGACTTGTGGATGGAGCCCTTAATTTGCTTAACCAGGATTCACGGGTCGTCAATCTATTGAAATCAGAGCACTACATTTTGGCCACCGTGCTCGATCCTAGGTTTAAAGCCTACGATGTATCTCTCTTACTGGCAGACACAAGTCTGCAGAGGTTCAAAGACCTGCTGGTGAGAAAATGATCAAGGCAAGCGGAACATGACCTGTCAACAGCTCCTCCTTCACATTCTCCCGCAACTGGGGCTGTGAGGAAAAGGCTAATAATTTCGAGCCCATCCGCTGGCCGTGATGCAGGGCAGTCTGGAGAGAGTGCTGACATCTGGTCCGGACTGAAGGACCTGCCAACGATTACTGACATGTCGTCTACTGTCACTGCATATGATTCTGTCACCATTGAAAGAATGGTGGAGGATTATATGAGTGACAGCATCCAAGTAGGCACGTCAGACAGTCCGTACATATACTGGCAGAAAAAAGAGGCAATTTGGAGGCCCTTGCACAGACTGGCTTTATTTTACCTAAGATGCCCCCCCTCCAGTGTGTACTCCGAAAGAGTGTTTAGTGCATCCGCTCACCTTATCAGCGATCGGCGTATGAGGTTACTTCCACAAAATGTGGAGAAGATGATGTTCATCAAAATGAATTATAATCAATTCCTCCGTGGAGACATTCACCAGCAATTGCCTCCAGAAAGTACACAGGAACCTGAGATGGTGGATTCCAGTGGGGACGAATTAATACTCTGTGAGGAGGGGGATGTACACAGTGAAAGGGGTGATGAATCGGACGATGAGAAGGAGGTGGACATCTTGCCTCTGTAGAGCCAGTTTGTGCAAGGAGAGATTGATTGCTTCTTTTTTGGTGGGGGCCCAAACCAACTAGTCATTTCAGCCACAGTCGTGTGGCAGACCCTGTCGCTGAAATGATGGGTTTGTTAAAGTGTGCATGTCCTGTTTATACAAGGGTGGGTGGGAGGGCCCAAGGACAATTCCATCTTGCACCTCTTTTTTTTTTTTTTTAATCTTTGCATCATGTGATGTATGGGGCTAATTTTTTTAAGTGCCATCCTGTCTGACACTGCAGTGCCACTCCTAGATGGGCCAGGTGTTTGTGCCGCCCACTTGGGTCGCTTAGCTTAGTCATCCAGCGACCTCTGTGCAAATTTTAGGACTAAAAATAATATTGTGAGGTGTTCAGAATAGACTGGAAATGAGTGGAAATTATGGTTATTGAGGTTAATAATACAAAGGGATCAAAATGACCCCCAAATTCTATGATTTATGATGTTTTTGAGGTTTTTTTTTAAAAAAACACCCGAATCCGACAAAACATTTTCAGGGAGGTTTTGCCAAAACGCGCCCGAATCCAAAACACGGCCGCAGAACCGAATCCAAAACCAAAACAAAAAACCCGAAAAATTTCCGATGCACATCTCTACTTTTCACTAAGTTTTTTTTCAGGTCTTTTGCTCTCATATATTATTTAGTAGAATGTTCCAGTGTATCAAATCAAAGAAGAAATCACCTGTGGCAGTGAAGGACTCATTTACCTAATTGAATGTCCTTGTAGCCTTCAATACATCGGCCAAACAAAAAGACAATTAAATAGAAGGATCTCTGAACATAAGAAAAGGATTGGAGACACGTAATGTATCCAAACACTATGCAGAGTATCATAACAATGACCCTTCAAATTTGAAATTCATGGGAATCCAGAAAATAAAAATAAAAAAAATTGGAGAGATTTATCATCGGAACTAAAAAGGAATGAAACGAGATGGATATACCATATGAACACATTGACACTGAGTTAAATGCTTTTTTATATTAATGATTCTTTTTAAAACACCATATTTTTCTTGATAAGTGACTGCATAAATGTTATATTTATCACATACATCAATAAACAAACCCCCGGTATTTTATTTACACACCAGCCCCCCTGTACATGTAATGCTACACAACAGCCTCCCCACCCCCCCTGTACGTGTAACATTACACACCAGTCATGAGAATGTCAAAATGGTCGAACTATCAACATGCTTAAAATGTCAACAGTACCCATTGCGACATTCATCACGTCTACACGGATATGTCGATATTACAATCTGCCGACAAACTGCCACTCCTCCTTGTATTCGGGTGCTTGTTATTACTGATAACCCGTGCACACATGTGGCCATTGATGTGTATCAGGAAGCAGGGGCATAGGGAAGGCGGTTCCGGTGGAGCTCGAGCTCCAGGCGCCCAAGACAGTACAGGGTGCCGCAGCTCGACTCCGCTGGAACCTCTGTCTGGCCGCATGGAGATCGCAGCTGTCAGTCACTGACAGCTGCAAGCCTCTCTCCCTTCCTCCTCCCCTCCACCCCTCCGCAATCCGTGATGCACGGGCGTCTGAGGTCATTACGTCAGACGCCAGATGGGTGGAAACACGGCCAGACTCCACAGGACTGAGGAAACTGAGCAGCAGCAACAGCAAGCAGGAGCAGGGCAGATGAGTATTTTTTGTTGTTGTTTTTCTTTAGTGTGTGTAAGCGGCGCTACCAGGGAGCACAAACCAGGGGGCACAATTACTCTGGGCACAGCTGCAAGGGGCACAACTACTGGGGGCACTACTACTGGGGGCAAATCTACTGAGGGCACAATGTAAGCGGCGCTACCAGGGGGCACAAACCAGGGGGCACAATTACTCTGGGCACAGCTGCAAGGGGCACAACTACTGGGGGCACTACTACTGGGGGCAAATCTACTGAGGGCACAACTACTGGGGGCAAATCTACTGAGGGCACAACTACTGGGGGCAAATCTCCTGAGGGCACAGCTACAGGGGGCACTACTACTGGGGGCAAATCTACTGAGGGCACAACTACTGGGGCAAATCTACAGAGGGCACAACTACTGGGGACAAATCTACTGAGGGTACAGCTACAGGGGGCACAGCTACAGGGGGCACAACTACTGGGGGTACAACTACAGGGGGCACAACTACTGGGGGCAAATCTCCTGAGGGCAAATCTACAGAGGGCACAACTACTTGGGACAAATCTACTGAGGGTACAGCTACAGGGGGCACAACTACTGGGGGTACAACTACAGGGGGCACAACTACTGGGAGCAAATCTATAGGGGGCACAGCTACAGGGGCACAACTACTGGGGGCAAATCTACAGGGGGCTCAGCTACAGGGGGCATGGCTACAGTGGGCACAACTACTGGGGGCAAATCTACAGGGGGCATAGCTACAGGGGGCACGGCTACAGTGGGCACAACTACTGGGGGCAAATCTACTGAGGGCACAGCTACAGGCGCTTAACTACAGGGGGCACAACTACTGGGGGCAAATCTACTGACGGCACTACTACAGGGGGCACAACTACAGGGGGCAAACCTACAGCTGGCACAGCTACAGGGGCACAACTACTGGGGGCACAATTACTTTGGGCACAGCTACAGGGGGCACAACTACTGGGTCCATAACTACAGGGGGCATAACTGTGGCCATGCCCTTCCCCTATGAAGCCACGCTTCTAGTTTTTGCCACGCACCTACAGCGCGCACAATGTTTGCTCTATGGGTGTGTGTGTGTGGGGGAGTGCCAAAGGAAACTTTTGCCTTGGATGCCACAAGGTCTAGAACCGGCCCAGGTGGCCACGCCCCCAATTCAGTACAGGGGAGGGGGCGCCGAAACATTTCTTGCTCCAGGTACCATGACACCTTGCTACATCTCTGTCAGGAAGCCTTCATCCATCTACCTACATTTTAATTTCCATTATGTATGGAGTACATTACAGGTTACAGAAACAGCATGACTGAACACGTCAATTTCCATGACTGTTTTGTTGGTCACCACATATCATGATACATTAAACTGTAATTATAAATGAGAAACATTTTTAATATTGTCACAAAATATTCGTCTTGTACTGCTTTTGGCTGGTGTTCCATGTCCAATGCTAACCACAAAAACACAGCAACAATTAATTGACCATTCTGTTCCCTTCTATTCCTAAAATATAAACTTGAAATGTGACTCTCCAAATATGGTGCATTATTCTGAGTCGGTAGCAGTTTTTGCTAAAATATGCAGGCGCACTGCTGCCATGTTTCCTATTGCAGGAAACTCAGGCAACATCATCCGGTTGCCCCCAAAACAGCCATGACACGCCTGCATTTCCTGCTTAACTCTTTCCGGGATGCAATCGCACAATGAAAGTCCGCACACGCGCAATGTGGCTGCAGCACATGTGCAGACAGTCAATACATAGCCATTTGCGATTTTCTTAAAGTAGAATACACCTCTGAATACCCTCCACAGTGCGTAATGGTGAAGTAACCGCAGAACTTGCAGACTGTGTTGCTGGTCTTTTGGACCTCTGTGAAATGGACACTTTTACAGCAGAAGTTGAGTTGTGTGAAATTGCCTTGCAGTTTCTCTTATACAGTACTGTTTGTCATTGGCACACAATGGATTGTGGGTAGGTGCCTTTGTATGGTGAATGTCTAGATTCAGTGTGCTCCGTCTGTTTAAAGGCAATCTTCCAGACACTTTTTTTCTAAACAACACAACGTTTCCCTTAATATCTTACAGTAATATTGGGACAATACCAGACTGTTTAGCTTTATTTGCATTTATGACCTTTGTTATTTTTGCTTCTCAAGGATGACTGTAGCTTAGACTAAATTTTCCTTGCAGATTTCTGCTATCTTATTAATTTGTCAGGTTGCTTCTGTTTGGATTATGTTTTTATATAACCGTTTCCTGTCTCAGGATAAATAGTCAAACTGTCTGGAGAAAAATAACTGAACATTGTTATGTGATGGCAGAGGGTTTATTATTTTTTAATGTGTTGGTTCTGCGGTAGGGTGCTAGCGATTGCTATACTTATTCGCTGTATAAACTGAGAATCTTCTTAGTAGATACATAAATTTTTCTCTCATTCAAGGATAAATGTTTGAACTCATCTACATTTTCTCTCTGCATAAACATATTGGGAGGATTCGGTTAGCTGTGAGATGCCATCAGTTGATATTGCACAGCTTTTTCAGGCAGGGAAACCTAACTTGTCTTTAATTGTATCCCATCGAGATGTGATAAAAAAAATGAGGAAGGTTTTCCTCCTATAATAATCTGACATGAGGCTCAGCATCACAATTGCTGCTAATTGAAGCTCCTCTGACGTTTTTTTTTTATTATTGTAAAAGTAAACATTTAAACATGTTACACAATAATGTTATATTTGAAATAATGTTTTATTTGTTTTAGAGATGTGCACCGGAAATTTTTCGTGTTTTGGTTTTGGATTCGGTTCCGCGGCCGTGTTTTGGATTCGGACGCGTTTTGGCAAAACCTCCCTGAAATTTTTTTGGCGGATTCGGGTGTGTTTTGGATGCGGGTGTTTTTTTACAAAAACCCCTCAAAAACAGCTTAAATCATAGAATTTGGGGGTCATTTTAATCCCATAGTATTACTAACCTCAATAACCATAATTTCCACTCATTTCCAGTCTATTCTGAACACCTCACACCTCACAATGGCCCTCATTCCGAGTTGTTCGCTCGTTCTTTTTCATCGCATCGCAGTGAAAATCCGCTTAGTACGCATGCGCAAAGTTCGCACTGCGACTGCGCCAAGTAACTTTACTATGAAGAAAGTATTTTTACTCACGGCTTTTTTTTCGCTCCGGCGATCGTAATGTGATTGACAGGAAATGGGTGTTACTGGGCGGAAACACGGCGTTTCAGGGGCGTGTGGCTGAAAACGCTACCGTTTCCGGAAAAAACGCAGGAGTGGCCGGAGAAACGGTGGGAGTGCCTGGGCGAACGCTGGGTGTGTTTGTGACGTCAACCAGGAACGACAAGCACTGAAATGATCGCACAGGCAGAGTAAGTCTGGAGCTACTCAGAAACTGCTAAGTAGTTAGTAATCGCAATATTGCGAATACATCGGTCGCAATTTTAAGAAGCTAAGATTCACTCCCAGTAGGCGGCGGCTTAGCGTGTGTAACTCTGCTAAATTCGCCTTGCGACCGATCAACTCGGAATGAGGGCCAATATTATTTTTAGTCCTAAAATTTGCACCGAGGTCGCTGGATGACTAAGCTAAGCGACCCAAGTGGCCGACACAAACACCTGGCCCATCTAGGAGTGGCACTGCAGTGTCAGACAGGATGGCAGATTAAAAAAATAGTCCCCAAATAGCACATGATGCAAAGAAAAAAAAGAGGTGCACCAAGGTCGCTGTGTGACTAAGCTAAGCGACCCAAGTGGCCGACACAAACACCTGGCCCATCTAGGAGTGGCACTGCAGTGTCAGACAGGATGGCAGTTTTAAAAAATAGTCCCCAAACAGCACATGATGCAAAGAAAAATGAAAGAAAAAAGAGGTGCAAGATGGAATTGTCCTTGGGCCCTCCCACCCACCCTTATGTTGTATAAACAGGACATGCACACTTTAACAAACCCATTATTTCAGAGACAGGGTCTGCCACACGACTGTGACTGAAATGACTGGTTGGTTTGGGCCCCCACCAAAAAAGAAGCAATCAATCTCTCCTTGCACAAACTGGCTCTACAGAGGCATGATGACCACCTCCTCCTCATCGTCCAATTCCTCACCCCTTTCACTGTGTACATCCTCCACCTCACAGATTATTAATTTGTCCCCACTGGAATCCACCATCTCAGGTCCCTGTGTACTTTCTGGAGGCAAATGCTGCTTGTGAATGTCTCCACGGAGGAATTGATTATAATTCATTTTGATGAACATCATCTTCTCCACATTTTCTGGAAGTAACCTCATACGCCGATTGCTGAAAAGGTGACCGGCTACACTAAACAGTCTTTCAGAGTACACACTGGAGGGGGGGCAACTTAGGTAAAATAAAGCCAGTTTGTGCAAGGGCCTCCAAATTGCCTCTTTTTCCTGCCAGTATACGTACGGACTGTCTGACGTGCCTACTTGGATGTGGTCACTCATATAATCCTCCACCATTCTTTCAAAGGTGACAGAATCATATGCAGTGACAGTAGATGACATGTCAGTAATCGTTGGCAGGTCCTTCATCCGGACCAGATGTCAACACTCGCTCCAGACTGCCCTGCATCACCGCCAGCGAGTGGGCTCGGAATTCTTAGCCTTTTCCTCGCAGCCCCAGTTGCGGGAGAATGTGAAGGAGCTGTTGACGGGTCACGTTCCGCTTGACTTGACAATTTTCTCACCAGCAGGTCTTTGAACCTCTGCAGACTTGTGTCTGCTGGAAAGAGAGATACAACGTAGGTTTTAAATCTAGGATCGAGCACGGTGGCCAAAATGTAGTGCTCTGATTTCAACAGATTGACCACCCGTGAATCCTGGTTAAGCGAATTAAGGGCTCCGTCCACAAGTCCCACATGCCTAGCGGAATCGCTCCGTTTTAGCTCCTCCTTCAATCTCTCCAGCTTCTTCTGCAAAAGCCTGATGAGGGGAATGACCTGACTCAGGCTGGCAGTGTCTGAACTGACTTCACGTGTGGCAAGTTCAAAGGGTTGCAGAACCTTGCACAACGTTGAAATCATTCTCCACTGCACTTGAGTCAGGTGCATTCCCCCTCTTTTGCCTATATCGAAGGTAGCTGTATAGGCTTGAATGACCTTTTGCTACTCCTCCATCCTCTGAAGCATATAGAGGGTTGAATTCCACCTCGTTACTACCTCTTGCTTCAGATGATGGCGGGGCAGGTTCAGGAGTATTTGCTGGTGCTCCAGTCTTCGGCACGCGGTGGCTGAATGCCGAAAGTGGCCCGCAATTCTTTGGGCCACCGACAGCATCTCTTGTACGCCCCTGTCGTTTTTTAAATAATTCTGCACCACCAAATTTAATGTATGTGCAAAACATGGGACGTGCTGGAATTTGCCCACATGTAATGCATGCACAATATTGGTGGCATTGTCCGATGTCACAAATCCCCAGGAGAGTCCAATTGGGGTAAGCCATTCTGCTATGATGTTCCTCAGTTTCCGTAAGAGGTTGTCAGCTGTGTGCCTCTTATGGAAAGCGGTGATACAAATAGTAGCCAGCCTAGGAACGAGTTGGCGTTTGCGAGATGCTGCTACTGGTGCCGCTGCTGCTGTTCTTGCTGCGGGAGGCAATACATCTACCCAGTGGGCTGTCACAGTCATATATTCCTGAGTCTGCCCTGCTCCACTTGTCCACATGTCCGTGGTTAAGTGGACATTGGTTACAACAGCATTTTTTAGGACACTGGTGACTCTTTTTCTGACAACTGTGTACATTCTCGGTATCGCCTGCCTAGAGAAATGGAACCTAGATTGTATTTGGTACCGGGGACACACTACCTCAAGCAATTCTCTAGTTCCCTGTTAATTAACGCTGGATACCGGACACACGTTTAACACCACCGAAGCTGCCAAGACCTGAGTTATCCGCTTTGCAGCAGGATGACTGCTGTGATATTTCATCTTCCTCGCAAAGGACTGTTGGACAGTCAAGTGCTTACTGGAAGTAGTACAAGTGGTCTTCCGACTTCCCCTCTGGGATGATGATCGACTCCCAGCAGCAACAACAGCAGCGCCAGCAGCAATAGGCGTTACACTCAAGGATGCGTTGGAGGAATCCCAGGCAGGAGAGGACTCGTCAGACTTGACAGTGACATGTCCGGCAGGACTATTGGCTTTCCTGTCTAAGGACGAAATTGACACTGAGGGAGTTGGTGGTGTGGTTTGCAGGAGCTTGGTTACAAGAGGAAGGGATTTAGTTGTCAGTGGACTGCTTCCGCTGTCACCCAAAGTTTTTGAACTTGTCAATGACTTCTGATGAATGCGCTCCAGGTGACGTATAAGGGAGGATGTTCCTAGGTGGTTAACGTCCTTACCCCTACTTATTACAGCTTGACAAAGGCAACACACGGCTTGACACCTGTTGTCCGCATTTCTGTTAAAATAATTCCACACCGAAGAGGTGGATTTTTTTTTGTAATTTGACCAGGCATGTCAATGGCCATATTCGTCCCACGGACAACAGGTGTCTCCCCGGGTGCCTGACTTAAACAAACCACCTCACCATCAGAATCCTCCTTGTCAATTTCCTCCTCAGCACCAGCAACACCCATATCCTCATCCTGGTGTACTTCAACAGTGACATCTTCAATTTGACTATCAGGCACTGGACTGCGGGTGATCCTTCCAGCACTTGCAGGGGGTGTGCAAATGGTGGAAGGCGCCACCTCTTCCCGTCCAGTGTTGGGAAGGTCAGGCATCGCAACCGACACAATTGGACTCTCCTTGGGGATTTGTGATTTAGAAGAACGCACAGTTCTTTGCTGTGATTTTGCTAGCTTAAGTCTTTTCATTTTTCTAGCGAGAGGATGAGTGCTTCCATCCTCATGTGATGCTGAACCACTAGCCATGAACATAGGACAGGGCCTCAGCCGTTTCTTGCCACTCCGTGTCGTAAATGGCATATTGGCAAGTTTACGCTTCTCATCAGATGCTTGTAATTTTGATTTTTGGGTCATTTTACTGAACTTTTGTTTTTTGGATTTTACATGCTCTCTACTATGATATTGGGCATCGGCCTTGGCAGACAACGTTGATGGCATTTCATCGTCTCTGCCATGACTAGTGGCAGCAGCTTCAGCACGAGGTAGAAGTGGATCTTGATCTTTTCCTATTTTACCCTCCACATTTTTGTTCTCCATTTTTTAATGTGTGGAATTATATGCCAGTAATATATCAATAGCAATGGCCTACTGTACCGTACTGCTATATATTATATACTGGTGGTCAGCAAAATTCTGCACTGTCCTCCTACTATATATACTGCACACAAATAAAATGCGCCACAGGTATGGATGGATAGTATACTTGACGACACAGAGGTAGGTAGAGCAGTGGACTACTGTACCGTTCTGCTATATATTATATACTGGTGGTCAGCAAAATTATGCACTGTACTCCTACTATATATACTGCGCACAACTAAAATGCACCACAGGTATGGATGGATAGTATACTTGACGACACAGAGGTAGGTAGAGCAGTGGCCTACTGTACCGTACTGCTATATATTATATACTGGTTGTCAGCAAAATTATGCACTGTACTCCTACATTATATACTGCGCACAACTAAAATGCACCACAGGTATGGATGGATAGTATACTTGACGATACAGAGGTAGATAGAGCAGTGGACTACTGTACCGTACTGCTATATATTATATACTGGTGGTCAGCAAAATTATGCACTGTACTCCTCCTATATATAGTGCGCACAAATAAAATGCACCACAGGTATGGATGGATAGTATACTTGACGACACAGAGGTAGGTAGAGCAGTGGCCTACTGTACCGTACTGCTATATATTATATACTAGTGGTCAGCAAAATTATGCACTGTACTCCTACTATATATACTGCGCACAACTAAAATGCACCACAGGAATGGATGGATAGTATACTTGATGACACAGAGGTAGGTAGAGCAGTGGACTACTGTACCGTACTGCTATATATTATATACTGGTGGTCAGAAAAATTATGCACTGTACTCCTACTATGTATACTGCGCACAACTAAAATGCACCACAGGTATGGATGGATAGTATACTTGACGACACAGAGGTAGGTAGAGCAGTGGACTACTGTACCGTACTGCTATATATTATATACTGGTGGTCAGCAAAATTATGCACTGTCCTCCTACTATATATACTGCGCACAACAACTAAAATGCACCACAGGTATGGATGGATAGTATACTTGACGACACAGACGTAGTTAGAGCAGTGGACTACTGTACCGTACTGATATAATACTGGTGGTCACTGGTCAGGAAAATTCTGCACTGTCCTCCTACTATATACTACAATGCAGCACAGATATGGAGCATTTTTCAGGCAGACAACGTATAATACTGGTGGTCACTGGTCAGCAAAACTCTGCACTGTCCTCCTACTATATAATACTGGTGGTCCCCAGTCCCCACAATAAAGCACACTGAGTACAGATATTTGCAGCACACTGAGCACAGATATGGAGCATTTTTCAGGCAGAGAACGTAGATATTTTCAGCACACTGAGCACAGATATTTGCAGCACACTGAGCACAGATATTTGCAGCACACTGAACACAACTGAGAGAACGCTGCACGTCCTCTCCCTATCATCTCCAATGCACGAGTGAAAATGGCGGCGACGCGCGGCTTCTTATATAGAATATGAATCTCGCGAGAATACGACAGCGGGATGATGACGTTCGGGCGCGCTCGGGTTAACCGAGCAAGGCGGGAAGATTCGAGTCTGCCTCGGAACCGTGTAAAATGGGTGAAGTTCGGTGGGGTTTGGATTCCGAGGAACCGAACCCGCTCATCTCTCATTTCTTTTGCTGTCTTGTGCCGGACTGACAGATGTTTAATATAAAAGTTATGTTAATCTACCTGAAAACGTTCTGTAAATACTATCTGTATAAATTGTAAACTGCAATGTAATCTATAATTGATGAGTTTGATGTAAACCTTTTAGTGTTTATTGGAAACCATGCAACTAAATAATTCACTCCCTATTGTATGTTATTATGATGATTAAAAGTCACCCCTAATTTTTGTGACCTGTCAAAACATTAGAGCAGGCATTCCCAACCTTCATCTTCAAGGCACACTAATAGTCCAGGTTTTAGTGATATCCATGCTTGAGCACAGGTGACTTAATTAGTTCCTCAGTTATTTTGTTTTAACTATCTGTGCTGAAGCATGGATATCACTAATGCTGGGTACACTTTGAATAATTATCTGGCAGACTACAGTATGTGTCCGATCTGGCTGGTTGGAATGAAAATCTGGTCATGTATGGGAGCAAATGACAATCAACCATTTGCTCCCAAACACTGGATAACAGAGAAAAACTGTTGTTCAGGCAAATTGGTTAACTACATGTGTTTTCTCCCCCTGGGACTGCCAGTCTGGGCTGCGGTTAACAGAGAGCGGACTTTCAATAGGAAGCCACTCTTTGCCTTACCATTCTTACTTCACCTAGCTTTTAGGGGCTACTGCTGATACACATGCACTGCTCCTGGGGCCTGCAAGCTTAATTACACCAGGACTGTGGACTGCAACACAGTCAGTAAGCCCCCATTGCCCAAGACAGTAGGTATTTATTTAAGACACTGCTGAGAGAGATAAAACACAAACCAATTAGTTAGCAAACCAAAGAAGTTAGCAAATGGGCAAAACGATGTTGCACTGCAGGTGGGGCAGATATAACATGTGCAGAGAGATTTAAATTTGGGTGAGTTGTGATCAAACTGAAATCTAAATTGCAGTGTAAAAAATAAGCAGCCAGTATTTACATTGTACTGAAACAATGTAACCCAGCCAAATCTAAATCTCTCTGCACATATTACACCTGCCCCACCTGCAGTGCACATGGTTTTGCCCAATTGACAGCTTTTTGGGTTTTCTAACAACTCTGAATAACCCCTTTAACAACTATGTTACAGACAATGGGGCAGATGTATTTACCTGGAGAAGGCACAATGAAGTGATAAACCAGTGATATGTGCAAGGTGATAAAGGCACCAGCCAATCAGATCCTAACTGTTAATTTACATATTGGAGCTGATTGGCTGGTGCCTTTATCACCTTGCACATATCACTGGTTTATCATTTCCTTATGCCTTCTCCAGGTTAATACATCTGCCCCTGTGTTTGAAAAATGACAGGAGCTCATTGGTTGGTACTTTATCTCTCTCCAAGGTTTGCTATATCTCCCTCAGAATCTTTTTTTAAATATATAAAAAAAAACTTACCTTTAAAACAGTTTTCAAAGTCCCCCGATATGTACAGAATAAATACAGTAACAGCAATTTCTTGTCTCATTTTTTTTAATACACCACTGCACTTAAAATGCAGTTTTGATGTAAAACAGTTTCTGTAAACATTTGTAAATCTGTCAATTTCATGAAATCATAAAACTGAAGATATGATATACCAGGTGTTAGTAATTAGGCAGTAATGTTTTCATATTCACACCAGGCACTATACCAGAAATCTCATATATGGGTACTACAGAGAACCTTTTGTTTCTACAGGATTCAAGGACCAGTAATAGAAGTGTGATATGGACAGTGGGGATTTATTTCACTTGTTTATGATGCAGCATTAATGACAAGTTTATTGCAGATATTATTTACCAAGGGCAATTATTTTTAGGGGTAAAATTCTATCAATGAGGTCAATGCTGCCAGTTGGACTAAGAATATTAAACGTAAAGAATAGGGTAAATAGACCTTACATTAAGCTGTGCTTACTGGGGGGTTTTGTAGAGGAAACAACACCTATTCTTCTTCTTAACTTTACTCATTGGAGCAAACAGTATTGAGCAGTCACATGTTGCATCCACACATCATGGAAAATTGAATACAGACCTAATTATTATTATTATATTTTTTTAGAGGCCAGTTTGATTTACTATATTTCCTATATTTTCCCAGCAGAGCTTGGAATGTCTGCCAGTCCCTTCTAATTTTACTTTAACAGTACTTTTCTTGAAGTGACATATTACTCAGTTATGCCCAGATGTATCAAGCATTGGAGAGTGATAAATAGCACGGTGATAAAGTACCAACCAATCAGCTCCTAATTGTCATTTTTCAAACTCAGCCTGTAACATGGCAGTTAGGAGCTGATTGGCTGGTGCTTTATCACCATGCTATTTATCACTCTCCAAAGCTTGATAAATAGGCCCCTTATCTTTTTGTTTGTAATCTCTATTGATGTGGTTCCAATTTTTGCTAAGATAGTATCAAAATGTTGAAATGAGTAAAATGAATCAAAAACTATTCCTGACGTTTAACAGTCTTTTATAAATATAAAGAATGAAAGGAGTAAAAGCAATGGGAAATGCTTGTTGGCCAACTTTTGTTGATAAGACACTTCCAGTTGCACATTACCTGAAACACTAGAGCTCATCTTGAATTATCAAGTGTTTTATCCCTTTTAAGGTCAATACATTTTCATTTTTTTATTCCCTTTTCCTATGCACTGGATTTCCCTTCTGAATTAGTAAAGTTTCTGTGTCATAGTAAGAGTTAACCTTTCTTTTCAAGAAGTACCATTACTAAAAACAAAACAAACACACTGAGTCACTATTCTCGTTTTGTGTTTGCGTCACTGGAAATTCAAGAGCATTTGGGGACTGACGCTGAAGATGATTCACAGGATTTAGTGGTTTATTTCAAGATCCGGCGGTGGCGGCATCACTTCAGAACAGTGCCAGGTGGGAGGGAGGATTTCATGTTGTTGCAGAATATATAAAAATATTACAAAGCATCTGTTCGATTGGCACCAAGCCTTACTTCTTTGTTACTGCTGACTAATGTTGGACATGGCTCCATTAATAGATCTTTTCCTGACACCCACGTGCAGTACTGCATTAGCAATCAGTTGTCTTCTTGGAAGCTCTACAAATGTGACGGTGGGCTGCGTCATTTCTTTTTCTAATTAACGGAAACTGGGAGGAGGAGGAGGAAGCATCGCTAAGATTGTATATAACTTCCTGATTTAAATCATATCCTTTACCACCTGTGTCTCACCCAAGTCCTGTCAAAGTTAAAAGTCATTTCAGTGCATTTAGTGCATTTATAAATAAGTCACATTTGTCCAGCATACAGCAACCACACCAGGGTGTAGTTTAGAGATATTACATGATTACAGCACAGTACTGAATGCAATGCAGACATGGTATTCCTGACTAGATGGTGTCATTCAAAGGAACACAAAAAGTAATTTACTCCCAGCTGTGGCATACTATAAGGTGTTGCCCCCCTAAAATGTTTTTTTTTTTTTGTAATGTTGCGCATAACTTTGTATGACATTATGGTTTATTTTATGAAGTCATAAACCAGGTGGATCATGATGCACCATAATATACAGAGAGGTGAGCCAATTGGACCCATCTGATTAAAACCAATTTCACCCATTTGACATTTTCAATGCTCTCCACATATATACCGTCAGCATTACATTTATAGGATTATTTTCAATACAAAGGTTTTACAGAGAGCTAAAAAGAAGACTCTCTTCTGGGGCACACTGACACCTAAATTATGTAATGGTTTTTAATTTGAAATACTGTATAACTTGTATTAAATACCCATCAATTAAAATTAAAATAAAGAAAGAAGTATTTATTGTGTGAAGGTCATCTGTTCTTATTGTAAAAAGTAATAAAATAACAGATGTATGGTAAAGCTTGATAACTGTAAGTGGTGTGTTTGCCAAATTTGATAATGAACTGGTTCCAAACACCATCTCAGTTGTGAACTATTCTCAATGGATCAATCAGAAAATGTAGACATTAGTTCAAGTCCCATATGATTGACTCCCCCACATGGGCAATTCTAAAGCACAAAAACACGGGGCAGAGGCCAGGCGCTAAGGCTCATGAAGGTCACATGACCCTATGTCTACCATCTACACATTTTTTTCACACCCCACAAGCCTTACAGATGTCTACTCATTTACTTGGCTTATTCACATCATATGGTACAGTGCTTTTAGACTTTTACCCAAATTTTGCATCTTATTCATATCGTAATTTCCTTAACGTTGCTTACAGTGTACTAAGCACAAAAGAGTAATGTGTGTGATAATTCATGGGGAAAATTGACTCATATAAGCACTAGTTACAAATGAACAAAATGATTAAATGGTATACATTCCTTATACGTTATTGAGGTGTGTTCTCGTTTCTTGTGTCATTCATTTGCTTGTAGGAATCTGAGTTGTGGGTTCCCAATTCCAAAGAGCATGTGAAAAGAAACAAACCAAACAATGTGTAGTATTGTCAAATGATAATTTCTATCAAGCCAACAGGATCCCACA
Organism: Pseudophryne corroboree; assembly: GCF_028390025.1. Classification (NCBI taxonomy): domain Eukaryota; kingdom Metazoa; phylum Chordata; class Amphibia; order Anura; family Myobatrachidae; genus Pseudophryne; species Pseudophryne corroboree. The sequence continues at coordinate 203,949,386 of NC_086450.1, read as the reverse complement.
GGAGATTCATTTAGAAGGAGCTGCAGGTCAGATAGCATACCCCTACTCACAATAGAGCCTGAACTGAGGTGTATATAAAGGTTTGTTTGTCTTCTTAAAGTCCCATATGGCTTTCACCAAAATCATTTAGGAAAGATGCGTACCCCACTCACTTGTAGTGCAGAAAGGGTGTAAGCACATAAAGGTATATTTATCTGTGAATATGCGTACCACACTCACGAGTGAAATAGCAGTATAAATCCTATCTGGCTTTCTTTTCCACAGTCTCTAGCAGTCATTCTTGAAAGACCAGATAATTGTATGGATATCCAGAAAGGAGGCAATTGTATGAGCCAGTCCATATGTTCAAAAATGTAGTGATCACAAAAACACCATAGTTGGGGGTGAATCAACACCAAAAATACACAAACAGATTAAAAGTTCAAAAGTTAAAAACCAGGAAAAAAAGAAAAAATTCACCAAAGTTTGCCATAGAAGATGGAATCTGGATCACCAAACGAGCAGAAGTTGGTGTATTACCTTTGATCATTGGTTAAAATTAAGTATCACAGTGCCCAGTTCTGTTGATGCATTTTGGCTCAATGGGAGCCTTTACCAATACATGTGGCTGAAGGTCGGTGCAGTTTGCGCATGCACAGAAGCCGCACTGCACCTGCACACACAGTGAGATGCGACGGCATCTTACATGTGCGATCTCCTCTGCCTGATTGACAGGCAAAGGCAGTCGGGGCATGTCGGCGGCTTTGAGTCAGCGTTGAGGTGGCATTGGGGGGGCCACTGGACAATGGAGCTGTGTCTGAGCAATTGCTGACGTTACACGCAGCCGATGTGGCCAAAAACATGGAGGGTAGCCGTTTGCCTTCTGCTGCCATGTGATGCTTTCTCATGTCTGCGGGAGGTGGGGGAAGCAGGACCTGAAATGTGGGGCAGACTTGCCCTGTGATGGGCGTTCCCCAGCATGTCAAAGATTTTTATCATACATCTGCCTTTTTTCGCACAACTACGATCAGGTCTGAATTAGGCCCCCAGTTGGTAGTCTTGGCCCTCAATGTAGAGAATTCTTTTGATAGACTTTCCTGGCCCTTCATATTTCAAACACTTAGGAAGTAAGGGTTCTACTGTAAATTTTTACAGTACATTGAGGCCTTGTAATTTAGTTATTTATCCTCAGTGTCAAGAAATGGTCTACTTGTATTCTCTTCCGTGTTTGGTTTGGGAAATGGTGCTAGAAAAGGCTACCACCAGTTCCAATTAATTTATGCTTTAAGCATTGTGCCATTAGCAGCTAGAACACAAACATCAAAAGTATTCCAATAGACCAGAAACAAAATATTGCTGATCATGCACAATATGTTTCTTAGAACTGTACAGTTGCTTTATGGTCACTTTATGGAAAAGACATAGCAGAGATTGTCTCACTAAGACTAGTCCTTCCCATTTTTGTAAAGTATATCATCTGTCCATTTTGTATCATCTATCCAATATCTTATCCTGACGTAAAACCAGGTTGTAAGAAGTGGGTGGACATTGAGTATGCATTAATTAAGGATCTAAACTTATACACTTGAGGATTGCTTCAGCCAATCTGTATATGTGTGTTCCAGGTAGTGATGAGCGGATTCGGTTCCTCGGAATCCGAACCCCCCCGAACTTCACCCATTTTACACGGGTCCGAGGCATACTCGGATACTCCAGTATTGCTCGGTTAACCTGAGCGTGCCCGAACATCATCATCCCGCTGTCGGATTCTCGCGAGATTCGGATTCTAAATAAGGAGCCGCGTGTCGCCGCCATTTTTCACTTGTGCATTGGAAATGATAGTGAGAGGACGTGGCTGGCGTCCTCTCACTTTGTTTCAGAACTTTCAGGGGGCTGCAAATATCTTTATTCTGGGGACCAGCAGTATTATATAGGAGGAGTACAGTGCAGAGTTTTGCTGACCAGTGACCACCAGTATTATACGTTCTCTGCCTGAAAAACGCTCCATATCTGTGCTCAGTGTGCTGCATATATCTGTGCTCACACTGCTTTATTGTGGGTACTGGGGACCAGCAGTATTATATAGGAGGAGTACAGTGCAGAGTTTTGCTGACCAGTGACCACCAATATTATACGTTCTCTGCCTGAAAAACACTCCATATCTGTGCTCAGTGTGCTGCATATATCTGTGCTCACACTGCTTTATTGTGGGGACTGGGGACCAGCAGCATTATTTAGGAGTACAGTGCAGAGTTTTGCTGACCAGTGACCACCAGTATTATACGTTCTCTGCTTGAAAAATGCTCCATATCTGTGCTGCATTATAGTATATAGTAGGAGTACAGTGCATAATTTTGCTGACCACCAGTATATACTATATAGCAGTACGGTACAGTAGGCCACTGCTCTACCTACCTCTGTGTCGTCAAGTATACTATCCATCCATACCTGTGGTGCATTTCAGTTTTGCACAGTTTGCTGACCACCAGTATATAATATATAGCAGTACGGTACAGTAGGCCACTGCTCTACCTACCTCTGTGTCGTCAAGTATACTATCCATCCATACCTGTGGTGCATTTCAGTTTTGCACAGTTTGCTGACCACAAGCATATAATATATAGCAGTACGGTACAGTAGGCCACTGCTCTACCTACCTCTGTGTCGTCAAGTATACTATCCATCCATACCTGTGGTGCATTTCAGTTTTGCACAGTTTGCTGACCACCAGTATATAATATATAGCAGTACGGTACAGTAGGCCACTGCTCTACCTACCTCTGTGTCGTCAAGTAAACTATCCATCCATACCTGTGGTGCATTTCAGTTGTGCGCAGTATATATAGTAGTAGGCCATTGCTATTGATACTGGCATATAATTCCACACATTAAAAAATGGAGAATAAAAATGTGGAGGGTAAAATAGGGAAAGATCAAGATCCATTTCCACCTCGTGCTGAAGCTGCTGCCACTAGTCATGGCCGAGACGATGAAATGCCATCAACGTCATCTGCCAAGGCCGATGCCCAATGTCATAGTAGAGAGCATGTAAAATCCAAAACACAAAAGTTCAGTAAAATGACCCAAAAATCAAAATTAAAAGCGTCGGAGGAGAAGCGTAATCTTGCCAATATGCCATTTACGCAGAGCCGGCCCTAGGTATAGGCAAACTAGGCAATTGCCTAGGGCATCTGGTATGCCTAGGGGCATCAGCAGCTTCTGCTGATTAAAATGATATGCGGCATGCCTATATTCTGTGTGTAGCATTTCGTACGCAGATGCAGCCACAGTCTCACACAGTATATAGGCATGCCGCATATCATTTTAATCAGCAGAAGCTGCTTGTGTATCCTAGCCACATAGCAATGCAAATAAGATGCATTTTCATAAAAAATAGGCACCCGACGTTAGCAGAGCTGCCAGTTGACTCACGCTGGGAACTACATGTGTCATTATGTGTATAAGGGCATTAATAATGTGTAACATATGTGTAAGGGGCACTATGTGTGTCATTATGTGTATAAGGGCACTAATAATGTGCGGCATATGTGTAAGGCCAAATGTGCACACTGTTCTTATTTAAATTACAGGGGGTAGGAAAACAAAAAAAAAGGACTGCTATGGGTGGGGGGTGATGGTGCTGGGAAAGGGGTGCAGGGTCAGAGGCGGAACTAGCGGTGGTGCTAGGGGGCACCAGCCAAAATCTTGCCTAGGGCATCATATTGGTTAGGGCCGGCTCTGCATTTACGACATGGAGTGGCAAGGAACGGCTGAGGCCCTGGCCTATGTTCATGGCTAGTGGTTCACCTTCACATGAGGATGGAAGCACTCATCCTCTCGCTAGAAAAATGAAAAGACTTAAGCTGGCAAAAGCACAGCAAAGAACTGTGCGTTCTTCTAAATCACAAATCCCCAAGGAGAGTCCAATTGTGTCGGCTGCAATGCCTGACCTTCCCAACACTGGACGGGAAGAGGTGGCGCCTTTCACCATTTGCACGCCCCCTGCAAGTGCTGGAAGGAGCACCCGCAGTCCAGTTCCTGGTAGTCAAATTGAAGATGTCACTGTTGAAGTACACCAGGATGAGGATATGGGTGTTGCTGGCACTGGGGAGGAAATTGACAAGGAGGATTCTGATGGTGAGTTGGTTTGTTTAAGTCAGGCACCCGGGGAGACACCTGTTGTCCGTGGGACGAATATGGCCATTGACATGCCTGGTCAAATTACAAAAGAAATCACCTCTTCGGTGTGGAATTATTTTAACACAAATGCGGACAACAGGTGTCAAGCCGTGTGTTGCCTTTGTCAAGCTGTAATAAGTAGGGGTAAGGACGTTAACCACCTCGGAACATCCTCCCTTATACGTCACCTGCAGCGCATTCATCATAAGTCAGTGACAAGTTCAAAAACTTTGGATGACAGCGGAAGCAGTCCACTGACCACTAAATCCATTTCTCTTGTAACCAAGCTACTTCAAACCACACCACCAACTCCCTCAGTGTCAATTTCCTCCTTCCACAGGAAAGTCAATAGTCCTGCAGGCCATGTCACTGTCACGTCTGACGAGTCCTCTCCTGCCTGGGATTCCTCCGATGCATCCTTGAGTGTAATGCCTACTGCTGCTGGAGCTGCTGTTGTTGCTGCTGGGAGTCGATCCTCACCCCAGAGGGGAAGTCGGAAGACCACTTGTACTACTTCCAGTAAGCAATTGACTGTCCAACAGTCCTTTGCGAGGAAGATGAAATATCACAGCAGTCATCCTGCTGCAAAGCGGATAACTCAGGCCTTGGCAGCCTGGGCGGTGAGAAACGTGTTTCCGTTATCCACCGTTAATTCATAGGCAACTATAGACATAATTGAGGTACTGTGTCCCCGGTACCAAATACCATCTAGGTTCCATTTCTCTAGGCAGGCGATACCGAAAATGTACACAGACCTCAGAAAAAGAGTCACCAGTGTCCTAAAAAATGCAGTTGTACCCAATGTCCACTTAACCACGGACATGTGGACAAGTGGAGCAGGGCATACTCAGGACTATATGACTGTGACAGCCCACTGGGTAGATGTATTGCCTCCCGCAGCAAGAACAGCAGCGGCGGCACCAGTAGCAGCATTTCGCAAACGCCAACTTGTTCCTAGGCAGGCTACGCTTTGTATCACCGCTTTCCAGAAGAGGCACACAGCTGACAACCTCTTACGGAAACTGAGGAACATCATCGCAGAATGGCTTACCCCAAATGGACTCTCCTGGGGATTTGTGACATCGGACAACGCCTGCAATATTGTGCGTGCATTACATCTGGACAAATTCCAGCACGTCTCATATTTTGCACATACATTGAATTTGGTGGTGCAGAATTATTTAAAAAACGACAGGGGCGTGCAAAAGATGTTGTCGGTGGCCCGAAGAATTGCGGGCCACTTTCGGCATTCAGCCACCGCGTGCCGAAGACTGGAGCACCAGCAAACACTCCTGAACCTGCCCTGCCATCATCTGAAGCAAGAGGTGGTAACGAGGTGGAATTCAACCCTCTATATGCTTCAGAGGATGGAGGAGCAGCAAAAGGCCATTCAAGTCTATACATCTGCCTACGATAAAGGCAAAGGAGGGGGAATGCACCTGACTCAAGCGCAGTGGAGAATGATTTCAACTGTCACAACTGAGGGCCTGAGCTGACGGGAGGCAGCCTCAGTTGTAGGGGCTGAGATGTACCGGAACCTGGGAGGTTGTATCAGACCCCTGGACATGTAAGTAACATGAATAATAACTGCCCGAAGGCGTGACCACGACAACTTAGATAAAAGTCAATGATGTTTATTATGACAACTCCGCATCACAGCAGCAATAAAAGAAAACGTAAAAGTCAGCAAAGAATAAATACAGTTCCTGAGTACTACAGCATGGCAGGAGCCACAGGGCACTGGTAGTGTGAGATAGTTCTTATGATCTTCTAGATGGAAAGTCCTTACCAGGCCCGGCTGTAGCAATGGAGATAACCCAGGATTGTACCAGCTGATGTTCCAGGAAGAGCTGGGTTGCTGAAGGTAAAACAGCTGCTGTGGATACTGGCTGGAACCAGACTGTTGTTAGCACGGAGTGGATACTGGCTGGAACCAGTTAAATAATAAATTAACTTTGGGAGCGATGAAATGTGAACTGAAATGTAGAACTTGAGAGCGGAGAAATAATAATTCCGGTGGAGAGTGGTAAAGTGTAGAAAGGACACCGGCCCTTTAAGGGAAGCTGTATTCTGCTGGAAGCTGAGGCTGGAAGCAGGTAGTGTTGTAGCTGGAAACAGATGAATCCACAATGGATTGGAGAGTCAGGCTACACCGCAGGTGGAATGCTGGTGCGGGTCTCTATGGTGGAAGTCTTGAGACAGGAGCTGGAACCTGGAAGACAATCATAGAAGAGAGACAAACAGGAACTAGGTTTGACAACCAAAGCACTGACGTCTTCCTTGCTCAGGCACAGCTTACTTATACCTGCAGCAAGGAAGGAGTTGGCTAGGCAATTATGCAAATCAACAATACAAACAGCAGATTGGTGGAAATGATCAGATGACAGAATCCAAGATGGCTGCGCCCATGCAGACACTTGGAGGGAAGTTTGGTTTGTAATCCATGTGGTCTGGGAAACAGTAATGGCGGCGCCGGCCACCGGAGACAGGAGACGCCAGGCTGACAGATGCACATTTAACCACGCGGGCACAGCGGAGGCCGCGGCTGATGAAAACACCACTCTGACACTCTGCATGTGGAAACTCAGGAACAGCGGAATCTGGTCCTGGAACGCTGAGCCCGCCTTAGGAGGCATCTGAAGGGTAAGTAATGGCGTCCAGATACCCGGATCGTGACATCAACGTTGTGCAAGGTTCTGCAACCCTTTGAACTTGCCACACGTGAAGTCAGTTCAGACACTGCCAGCCGGAGTCAGGTCATTCCCCTCATCAGGCTTTTGCAGAATAAGCTGGAGACATTGAAGGAGGAGCTAAAACAGAGCGATTCCGCTAGGCATGTGGGACTTGTGGATGGAGCCCTTAATTCGCTTAACCAGGATTCACGGGTGGTCAATCTGTTGAAATCAGAGCACTACATTTTGGCCACCGTGCTCGATCCTAGATTTAAAACCTACGTTGGATCTCTCTTTCCGGCAGACACAAGTCTGCAGAGGTTCAAAGACCTGCTGGTGAGAAAATTGTCAAGTCAAGCGGAACGTGACCCGTCAACAGCTCCTCCTTCACATTCTCCCGCAACTGGGGCTGCGAGGAAAAGGCAAAGAATTTCGAGCCCACCCGCTGGCGATGATGCAGGGCAGTCTGGAGCGAGTGCTGACATCTGGTCCGAATGAAGGACCTGCCAACGATTACTGACATGTCGTCTACTGTCACTACATATGATTCTCTCACCATTGAAAGAATGGTGGAGGATTATATGAGTGACAGCATCCAAGTAGGCACGTCAGACAGTCCATACGTATACTGGCAGGAAAAAGAGGCAATTTGGAGGCCCTTGCATAAACTGGCTTTTATTTTACCTAAGTTGCCCACCCTCCAGTGTGTGCTCCGAAAGAGTGTTTAGTGCATCCGCTCACCTTGTCAGCAATCGGCGTACGAGGTTACTTCCAGAAAATGTGGAGAAGATGATGTTCATCAAAATTAATTATAATCAATTCCTCCGTGGAGACATTCACCAGCAATTTCCTCCAGAAAGTACAAAGGGACCTGAGATGGTGGATTCCAGTGGGGACGAATTAATAATCTGTGAGGAGGGGGATGTACACAGTGAAAGGGGTAAGGAATCGGACAATGAGGAGGAGGTGGACATCTTGCCTCTGTAGAGCCAGTTTGTGCAAGGAGAGATTGATTGCTTCTTTTTTGGTGGGGGCCCAAACCAACCAGTCATTTCAGACACAGTTGTGTGGCAGACCCTGTCGCTGAAATGATGGGTTTGTTAAAGTGTGCATGTCCTGTTTATACAACATAAGGGTGGGTGGGAGGGGTGGGAGGGCCCAAGGACAATTCCATGTTGCACCTCTTTTTTCTTTCATTTTTCTTTGCATCATGTGCTGTTTGGGGACTATTTTTTTGAAGTGCCATCCTGCCTGACACTGCAGTGCCACTCCTAGATGGGCCAGGTGTTTGTGTCGGCCACATGTGTCGCTTAGATTAGCCATCCAGCGACCTTGGTGCACCTCTTTTTTTCTTTGCATCATGTGCTGTTTGGGGACTATTTTTTTGAAGTGCGATCCTGTCTGACACTGCAGTGCCACTCCTAGATGGGCCAGGTGTTTGTGTCGGCCACTTGGGTTGCTTAGCTTAGTCACACAGCTACCTCATTGCGCCTCTTTTTTCTTTGCATCATGTGCTGTTTGGGGACTATTTTTTGAAGTGCCATCCTGTCTGACACTGCAGTGCCACTCCTAGATGGGCCAGGTGTTTGTGTCGGCCACTTGGGTCGCTTAGCTTAGTAATCCAGCGACCTCGGTGCAGATTTTAGGACTAAAAATAATATTGTGAGGTGTGAGGTGTTCAGAATAGACTGAAAATGAGTGGAAATTATGGTTATTGAGGTTAATAATACTATGGGTTTTAAAATTACCCCCAAATTCTATGATTTAAGCTGTTTTTGAGGGGTTTTTGTAAAAAAACACCCAAATCCAAAACACACCCGAATCCACCAAAAAAATTTCAGGGAGGTTTTGCCAAAACGCGTCCGAATCCAAAACACGGCCGCGGAACCGAATCCAAAACCAAAACACAAAACCCGAAAAATATCCGGTGCACATCACTAGTTCCAGGTACCTTGGAAATCTGGGACAAACTGAGCAATTGAACCTGGCTCTTCAGTGACCCTGACATGGAAACATATTTTCCTCTAGCTATGTTTCTATTTACATGCATCCATGGGCATCAAGAGAAGTGAATCTTTTTATCCATGTCTAGTACATTTTTGCACCTTTCTAATTTACGGAGAACTCCATCTATCCTTGATTTTCTGAACTGTGCTGGAGAATTTTGCTGCCAACTTCCAAATTTGGTAGGATCACCTACTTTAATAATGATTTATAAATGTTCATAAGGAAATTAGAGGTTTCGGTGGTCTTCAGTATGCTGCCGCCCGGGATCCCGGCCACCAGCATACCGGCGCCGGGATCCCAACTATCAGCATACCGGCGCCAGGATCCCGACTGCTGGCATACCAACACATATTCTCCCTCTTGGGGGTCCACAATGCCCCTGGAGGAAGAATAAATAGCGTGGCGCGCGTGGCCCACATAGCGTGCGCAGCGAGCCCGCAAGGGGCTCATTAGCGCTCGCCCAGCTGTCGGTATGCCGGCGGTCGGGATCCCGATGCTGGTATGCTGGCCCCCAGGATCCCGGCCGCCGGCCAGTCATACTACACCCAGAGGTTTCAATCCTCAAAGACCAAATTACTGATTTATTTAGCAATCATAAAAAAAAGACATTCTCATGTACAGTACACCTTCTCCCTCATCCATGGTTGTGATTACTAATAAAATATGGCACTGTATATACAGATATATATGCTAGTTACCTTTATTCGCATATTCATGTGAAGTGTGTTTCTGCTGATTATACTGTACTTTTGTGTATTATTAAATTGGAAATTGAAAATAAAAATATACCTTAAAAAATATATATATATGGCACTGTGTGTGAACTCCATGGAATACATCACCAGATTGTTACTCAACAAGTTTACATAAATCCATCATACTTGGGACTTGTGGTGCTGCCAACACATTAAACTTCGACCAGGTTTTGTTTAGTGGCAACCAATAAGAGCTACTGCACCTTAACACTTGCATTACATAGTGTAGTTTGATCTTCCATGGTCCCCAAGAGTAGTTATTTATTTTTGGACGTGTTACATCAAACACTCCCCCCCCCCCCCACACCCCTTCTGTTTTGGGGATTTTTGTTTTGTGTCCTTCCATTACTATAATTTTCTCATCCTTTTGCATACTGAAACCCTAAAAAAAAGGGCATCCAATAGCTAGCTTTGTATTCCAGGAGGGACTATGGGCCTAGGGGGTAATTCCAAGTTGATCGCAGCAGGAAATTTTTTAGCAGTTGGGCAAAACCATGTGCACTGCAGGGGGGGCAGATATAACATATGCAGAAAGAGATAGATTTGGGTGTGGTGAGTTCAATCTGCAATCTAAATTGCAGTGTAAAAATAAAGCAGCCAGTATTTACCCTGCACAGAAACAAAATAACCCACCCAAATCTAACTCTCTCTGCACATGTTATATCTGTCCCCCCTGCAGTGCACATGGTTTTGGCCAACTGCTAAAAAATTTCCTGCTGCAATCAACTTTGAATTACCCCCCTAATTCAGAGCTGATCGTCGCAGTAACCTTGTTAGCAGATGGGCAAAACCATGTGCACTGCAGTGGGGGTAGATATAACATGTGCAGAGAGATTTGAGTGGCTTATATTGTTTCTGTGCAGGGTAAATACTGGCTGCTTTATTTTTCCACTGCAATTTAGATTTCAGTTTGAACACACCCCACCCAAATCTAACTCTCTCTGCACATGTCATATCTAACCCCCTGCAGTGCACATGGTATTGCCCATCTGCTAACAAAGGGACAGATGTATTAACCTGGAGAAGGCATAAGGAAGTGATAAACCAGTGATATGTGCAAGGTGATAAATGCACCAGCCAATCAGCTCCTTACTGTTCATTTACATATTGGAGGTGATTGGCTGGTACTTTATCACCTTGCACTTATCACTGGTTTATCACTTCCTTATGCCTTCTCCAGGTTAATAAATCTGCCCCAAAGTTACTGATACGATCAGGTCAGAATTAGGCCCATTGTGTAAATAATCCAGGCTTCATATTGACATTATGGCTGAAAATGAATAGCCTACAAGTTGCAGGCTGAGGAGGACTTTGGACCTGATTCGTACGCTAAAGCAGCTGAACTGTAAGAGTGGTTTTCTACGCAAGATATCAGCAAGTGAAGCAGTCACCTAGAAATGAAAAGAGATGTCAACCAGAGCTACCGCAACTCATTCACAATTGCGTACATATATGCAGCCTATATGCAAGAGCAAGGAACATTGGGCTGAAGGGTAGACCTATGACTACGCAGACTGGGCCCGGCAGTAGTCACACAGGCACCATGTTTTTGTACGTTAAGGAACACAGCTAATGTCAGATACATGCCCCCAAAACGTCCATGACACGCCTGCATTTTTACAACCACTCCCTGCTAACACCACGTTAACACCCCCAAACGTTTACTTCCTGTCAATCACTTTGCAAAGGAGTGCTCACTGTGTGCGGGTTCGCAGCGGTATCTAGCCCAGTCTGCCAATAATCGCTCCATTGCTTGGAACATTGGCTTTACATACTTCCTTAAATCAGGCCCTTTGTATGAGTCTGGTTGTACTTTTAAGGCGGCAATCATTTACATGGCAAAGTCAGGTTGGTTTAGTCATATAAATGATTGCCACTTCAAAAATATGGGTAGACTTGTGCAAAGTCCCAAGGAGCGTTAGGGCTAGGCACTAGGGAAGGAGGCGTAATGGTTAGGCACTGGGGGAGGGGGGTAGCCAAAGTCACCACCCATCAAGAGTTAGTCATATGCGACACCCCCGAAGGGTCAGGATTAGGGTAGGGGAAGGTAAAAATACTTACCCCATCCGCAGTTAGGATCTTCAGTGTCGGGGTGCTGGTGTCAGTCATGTGACTGCCTGCATCCCGGCACCGGTATTATATGCCAAACCCATTACAGAGGGTGGTAAAGGGATAAACTGAAAAAGTACAAATTGTGCACATACTGTATAGAGATAGTATCCACATAGTATGTTTTATGGCCAAAAGATAAAATCATTGCTGTGGATCTCTATAGCTTCTCAAAGTTACAAAATATTGATATTTGTCGAAGTCAAAAAATATTACATACAGACAACATACAAATTACAAACAGAGAGGTCTCTGTTTGTGCGAATACACGCAGCGTGCACAGGATGTACGTTAGCATACGCATCCACACAGACAAGCCACAAAGATATATTCAGCACATATTTCATACAACACATAAATTACAAATAGACAAAACTTGTCAAGCCCCAGATGGCTGGTCTTCAGTATGCCGGCTGTCGGGATCCCGGCACACAGTATACCGGCGCCGGAATCCCGACAGCCGGCATATCGACACTTATTCTCCCTCGTGGGGGTCCATGACCCCCCTGGAGGGAGAATAAAATAGCGTGGCGTGCATAGCGAGCACGCAAGGGGCTCATTTGCACTCGCCACACTGTCGGTAAGCCGGTGGTCGGGCTCCCGGCGCCGGTATGCTGGTCACCGGGAGCCCGACCGCCGGCCTACCATACTACACCCGCCCCAGACATTATAATGCATTTATATAATAGAGTGTAACATCAGATATATATGTATTATTGGAACAGAACAAGTTAAATATATCATGCTTAGTGTCAAAATGATCAGGAGATTGTGTGGAGTAATTTGATAGCTATGGGTAGATTGTAATTTGATAGCTATGGGTAGATTGTAGCACATTGCTACATTCGTTATGGCCAAATGTATGAATACAAAGGACTTCCTGATGACTTGAAACTAGCTATATAGCATGGCCCTGGGGGCAGACACATGTGCCAGCAACATAGGACAAAAGCCCTCACGCTGACCTATGAGCCGTTGAGTTCTTGAGAGGTCTGGCCTCTGGATCAATGGAAGGAGACTGAAACCAACAGACTGTTAATGCCCACTGTTTTGATATAGGCAGTTTTTCTAAGATATAGTTAGTTGCTTGCTGAGATGGAGGAAAGTTCTATGGGACAGGGTGATGTATGTTGGCTGTATCTGCTTCTTATGTAACTATAATTCTGTAACCATATTTATTTGTATTATAACTGAATTATACAGTTGTATTCATAAGTTTACATACCCTAGCAGAATTTGTGATTTTCTGGCCATTTGTCAGAAACACATTTTAACAGTTAACTATCCAATTTTAAAGCAGATTACTATAATACTTTGTTTAAAGTGTAATTCCTCTAAGGGGATGTTATCAATCACTGGTAAATGACTTTTTTTCTGTACAGAAAATCTAAAAGTGTGGATTGTTGAAAAGTGTGAGTGCATTGTACCCCAGAACAAAGCGGGATCTTGTCGGTGAGGCACTGAGTTAGCAGAGGCTCAGGGGCGTGGAGGTTAGCGACCTCACGTATTAATTGGTATTGAGGCACGTAGTGTGTGTGTTTTTAAAGGTTAAATAAAAATGTGCAGAGGAGCGTGATTTTTGGTGTTACGCTCCAGCTGTGGAGCGCAGCTTGTGAATTCGACTCTCGTGATTGTAGGGCGTATAGATAACAAGTATCTATAAGCTGTGCGATTGGACCACACATGTGTGTGTGTGTAATACGTGGTGCAACGTGATACCATTTGCGTAATTTCACGCAATTGCGTCATCATACGCGCTGTGTTAGCATACACAGACGTGATTTGTGTAAAGTAAAGGAATTTTTCGCTGACTCTCTCAGGAAATATTCCTGGTGGACATTCATTGGAAAGGGTGATCGATAAGGTGTTTCTCGCCCAAGAAAATTCCAGTGGATAGAAATCAAAAAGATCAGGCTTTCAACCACTGAAAAAGTGGGGTATTGATTTATTGCTGTTAATACTTCATACTTCCAGTGCTGAGTGGTCTAGTAGGGTCCTCACTGGGTACGCGGGAAATCACTACAGGAGTGGGCCGTAATACTGTCCAGCAGAGCAGGAGCAGGTGAAAAGAGCTCAGAGGAACTTTTCACCGTCGTCTCGCGTGGGCCTTTTGGTGTTTATGTTTAAAAAGTCCACAATAGGAGCCAAGTGGGCACACGAGGGATGTTCAGGAGCCAGGGTTCAGGCTAAGGAGCAGAGGCCTCAAGGGTCCGCTCGGTATATTAGGTGAAAGAAGTATGGTCCTTACACATGGAGGCTTTATGTAATGATTGAGTATGTACGAATGGTGAAATATCATTTCAAGTGATTGGTGGTTTTGATCCTAAGGTATTGCAGGTAGTATGTTTAACCAAAGTCATATAAGACAAGAACAAAAACATAATAACTGTTTGAACTTGTAGCAACAATAAGTAAGTAAAAAAGAGAAAGCAAGTACACCGCAATATGTAGATGTGGAAACAGTTACAGCCAGTATACAAACTATAGAAAATAATAAAAATAGAAAATATGAAAATTATGAATGTAACCTACATATGTACTAATGAATGTCAAAGTTTTATTTAGGAGGAGAAGGTGACCCGACTGGTTTCAGCCATTTCTCATGCACTCAGAGGAGTAATATCCAACCAGTAAAAGAGGAGCTATAGCCTGCAGGGGAAGTGGCTGAGACCAGTGGAACTGGTAAGTATGGAGCCATTCAAGTACATATTGTAAGAAAGATCACAGGTAAATACTAATTCAGCAAATGGGAGTAACGAGAGACGTGCAATATTACCCTTTGAGAAAACCTGCTGAAGTTACGATTGGGCCTCTATGATGCTAAACCCTTTTCTTTTTTTCCTAGCAGCAGTGGCCCCTGACTAACTTAATCGACAGAGATTTTGTTATGTAAATTGAAATGTGAAATACATATATTGTACTCACACTCAGGAGGTACAAGGTATGTTAGATACTCCTCAAAGACTAATGTTGCAATCCACTGTTCTAGATTCATGTCCATCACAGGTAGAGGAAATTATCTCACAGATACCGGGTTTCCTATGAACTTAGGATGGACAGGACACTGGATTGATGGCTGAGGTAGTCCCAGTAGTGACACAGCAAGCACAAGATTTAAGGGGGGTAGACCAAGTATTTAAGAATCAATTCCTTGTAGTGCCCAATCCAGTTGTCATTTTAATAAAATCCTCTCCACCTCTACAAAGTTTACTGTCACCAACCTCTATTCTGTTTTCTTCACAGTTTCCTCTTCATCTTTGTGTTCACAAAGGGGTACAATACAAGGACTCGATTCTCCCAAGGTTTCAAGTGACAGCCTGAGTATTTTCTCCCAAGCCCTACATGACTGTTTACAGTCCTTTCAGACTGGGAATGGGTCGGTGCTGATACAATATCTTGAATACTTGTTGTTGCTGATTCATTTGAGTTATCCCCGGCAGATACGAAAGTTTCTGTTTTACATCTTCCAGACAGGACACAAGGTCTCAAGGGATAAACTGCAGTTGTGTAGGATAAGGGTCAAATACCTAGGACGTAGTACTGGTACATGATTTGACAGTTCATTCACCACATGCCGTATCGGTCCTTCAAAAGTTCTGCCCGAACCTGGTATGTCTCATCAGCACGATGGTACCAGTATATTACTGCATGTGCCTTGTAAAGCACAAAGGGTGGAAGATGAGAATACCGGTGAAGGGAAATTTTGTATAGACACTGATATTCATGATGGTGTGGAATGTCTGAATCAGACCTTTACTAAGAGACCAGACATAAGTGACAGCCCATTGGTGAACGCAGACCTGATATTTCTTTTTTCTCCTCTAGAGATGTTTTTACTCTACATTTCAAACACACTACAGTTAAATAAAGATGCAAATTTGTGTTCCCTACAGGAAAAGGAGGTCTGGAAGGCGAAGGGGTATGGTCAGGAGTCCTCAGGACTCTGGAGAGATGGACAAGGTAAGCCAGTGGCCCCCAGGGCATATCTCCCAAGCCTAGCTGAGGTGGCACATGGTCTGACTCACCTAGGGTAAGGAAGGTATGTGCAAATTGGTAAGAGCTTACTGGCATGCACCAGGGTTCTCTTCCCAGGCAAGCAGGAAAGCAGTGACCTATCTTACTTGCATGAGGAAGAACACTGGTAAGCTAGCACTGACAGAGCCATCCCATACTCCTCCTGCAGACGGACCTTTTCAGGTAATACAAATCGACTTCGTACAGTTAACACCCACTAGGAATTTGAAATATGTATTGGTGTGCACTGATGTTTTCTCAAACTGGGTAGAGGCATTTCCTGCCACCACAAATACTGCTGTGTTTACCGCAAAGAAAATTGTGCAGAAATTTGTGTGTAGATATGGCATCCTTAGGAGTAGGAGCAAAGTGATAGCTTCAAATTGGACTATAGTGGTCATAGACACTGCCACTATTGTTATGTAGCATCGGAACCACTCCCATATCTTCACTTAACGAATCACTCTCTTTGAAACCTCATGTCATGATTGATCCGCACCATGATCAGAAATACACCAATGAGGTGACAGTAAAGTACCGTATCAAGATGAGCCAGCATTTGAGAACTTAACAAAAGAACTTGAAACTGTTGATTCCTGATATGCCAACTACTAATTGTCTTGATTGTGAAACAAGAGATTGTGTGATTGTTCTTACGCTCAGGTTGCCTAATAGACAGGTGGGAAGGACCGTATCAAGTTTTGTTGACAGCGTGATTCAAGTGAAAGTAGCTGAGGGAGAGACTTGGGTCCACGATTCCCATCGCAGGAAAGTCATTCGTCCGGATGGAACTCGTAAAGGGAGGGAAATCGCAGAAATATCACTCGAGAATCTGTTCCGTGAAGACTGAGAGGCGGCACTGTTGAACACTACCTGAGCATACTAAAGGATTACAAAAAGACCAGTCGTTGTAATGGATTTGCCATAAGCAAGATTTGTTTTGTTCTATCTTTCTTTTTTTCCCGTTGACAAACATTTTTTTTTCAGGACATTTTATTTTTCTTAGGTTTCATGAGGAGTTGAGTGTGGGACTGGAACTGGTTCTGGAGAAAGGAGTGATGTCTTTATAGGATCTCAGTATCAGCTTGTCACTTTGTTTAAAGCCATAGAAAATCAAAGGTCTAGTAGTTACGGAGTTCGGAGGTAACGTGATAGGCTATTGTCTGAGTAATACTGTATTTTGTAGTTACTGTGACCCCATAATTGAAGATGAGTGTATCCAGAGATGTCAGTCTAGCAATAAGGCAGCATTTGACAGACATCCCTTGAGTGATTACCACTCACTAGTGGGTAAGTTCTTAAACCAAACGGAATGTTGGATGTGCTCACAGGTACCCCTAAGACAAAATAATGCAGGATTAGTTCCATATTCTTTAGAGTTAGCTGAGGTACTTGAGTGACACGGTAGGAAGGGGGACCGGTGGACATGGAATATAATATAACTAGACCCCCTAGTCTTAAGATCAACCAGTACCATAGATATGGTATGTTTAAATCTCACCAATTTCAGGAAATCAGGAACAATCAGACAATGGCTTATTCACACATAGCAGATAAAGAGCTCATTAATATATGTGGAAGAAAGGTTTATGGGTGGCTCTCCCCAAACTCCGAAGGTTTATGTTATCTAGGGAGGACACTACCTGAAATAATAACCCTTGTTCAATGATGAAACAGACCTAGCATATGATCCAGGAATGGAAACAATGTTCAGGGAGTGATAGGAATACATACCATGAAAACTTTATATGTCTCTTTCACAATTTGTTTGTGTTTTCTCCCTCTACCCAACAAAACCTCTACCGAATCCGAACATCAGTGTGCAAAGACGTAGGTACATGTATGTATGCAACGTTCGTTCAAATCAGACATCATGGGCCATAGCACTGTCCCAGCATACTCTATAGGTTGAATGTCGTCCCGCGACCGCCGAGTGCATATAGAGGATGTCCCGTCCTCCTCCCTGTCT
The DNA here is from genome assembly GCF_028390025.1 of Pseudophryne corroboree. Classification (NCBI taxonomy): domain Eukaryota; kingdom Metazoa; phylum Chordata; class Amphibia; order Anura; family Myobatrachidae; genus Pseudophryne; species Pseudophryne corroboree. The sequence goes on along the minus strand of NC_086450.1, from coordinate 203,931,702 downwards.
TCACCAACTATGGTCAATGTCTGATTTGCGAAATGAATACATATGTGTGTCTAGGTCACCGATTATTGTTTGAATTAATTTTTTGTAATGATGTTTAGTGTGACAGTTATGACAGTTATTGTCTACTGTCAAAGGGTGGACTGTCGAAGTAAAAACATATTACATACAGACAACATACAAGCTCCAAACAGAGAGGTCTCTGTTCATGCGCATACATGCAGCGTGCACAGGATATACGGTAGCATACACATCCACACAGACAAGCCACAAAGATATATTCAACACATATTTCATACAACACATAAATTACAAATAGACAAAATATGTCAAGCACCAGACATTTTAATGTATTTATATAATAGAGTGTAACATCAGATATATATGTATTATTGGAACGGAACAAGTTAAATATATCATGTTTAGTGTCAAAATGATCAGGAGAATGTGTGGAGTAATTTGATAGCTATGGGTAGATTATAGCACATTTCAACGTTTAGTTATGACCAATTGTATGAATGCAAAGGACTTCCTGAGGTCCTTGAAACTAGCTTCACAGCTTGGCCCTGGGGGCAGACACATGTGCCAGCAACATAGGACAAAAGCCCTCACACTGACCTATGAGCCGTTGAGTTCTTGAGAGGTCTAGCCTCTGGACCAATGGAAGGAGACCGAAACCAACAGACTGTAAACTCCCACTGTTTTGATATAGGCAGTTTTTCTAAGATATAGTTAGTTGCTTGCTGAGATGGAGGAAAGTTCTATGGGACAGGGTGATGTATGTTGGCTGCATCTGCTTCTTATGTAACTATAATTCTGTAACCATATTTATTTATATTATAACTGAATGATATACTGTACATATGTAATTTTGTGTAAGGATTTGCGAATGAGCAGGTAATAGGAGGAACCTGCTATGAGAAGGCTTTCTTGGTGGTGCACTCTTTTATTATATTTTGAAAATTAGTTAATTAAAACATAACTTTTATTAGGTAATTTTCTTTTAAAAATGTAGCAATATTAAACAATAGTATTGTGAAGTAAGGAATAGTACTTTTTATATACTGTATATGTGTGTGAATATTCCTATAGGAGTGAGCAATAATCAATACTCCTTATTCCGTGATAGTAGAACTTCTTTTCTGTAAATACTGAATATTATACAACTCAGTGCGAAGATATAATAATTAAATTTCCAACAAACTGTGGACAGTGCATTTAAGGACAAGGTTCTATACCGACTAATTAGTATTGTTTCTATAAGATCCTCAACGGATTATGTGGTATAGATCAAAACGTAAGCTTGTCTGAAATACACTGATTGCGTGGCAGCAGTCACACAGACGGCATGAGAGGTGTATAAACACACAATTTTTCAAAAATAGATAGTAGATTTATATAAGAGGATACAGTGCTAGAAGGATCAAAAAAGCGAACTATGCCCTTTCTCACACAGATAGAGAATCCCTCATCTTTCAGAAAAGTTATAAAACCAAAACAAAGGAGAATAGTAAACAACCAGAAATAAGATTTGTGGGGGACTTCTGTCAGGAGTGGGGTGAGATTAAAACAGTACTAAACAAATATTGGGCAATATTACTCAATGATGGTGATCTGGCAGCAAAACTGGGGCCAACTGTGGCCATGAGCTGGAGACGGTCACCTAACTTAAGGGACAAACTGGTTCAGAGTCATTTCTGCAAACAAAGTAAGAAGGAGAGCAGAATTAAGGGTACATATCCTTGCGGAACATGTAAGGTCTGCCAACATGTAAATAAGGGAACCACCGTCATGGATAGGAATGGACAGGAAATCATTATACAAGACTTTATGAATTGTAAAACATCGAATATGATATACTGTATCAAATGTCCTTGCAATATGATGTACGCAGGCATGACCACACACATGGTGAAAATAAGAATACTGGAACACATAAGCAATATAAGGAATGCCGAAAAAGACAGAGGGAAATTCAAGCAATTAACCTCCATAGCAAGACATTTTTTCAAAGAACATGCACAACAATCCAAGGATTTGGAATTTTTTGGATTAGAGAAACTTAAAATGGGCATCAGAGGAGGTGACGCTACAAGAGAACTTTTGAGAATGGAAAGTAAATGGATTTACAGAAAAGAAGTTCTACTATCACGGAATAAGGAGTATTGATTATTGCTCACTTCTATAGGAATATACACACACACACACACACACATATATATATAAAGTACTATTCCTTACTTCAAAATACTATTGTTTATTATTGCTACATTAAAAAAAAATTACCTAATAAAAGTTATGTTTTAATTAAATAATTTTCAAAATATAATAAAAGAGTGCACCACCAAGAAAGCCTTCTCAGAGCAGGTTCCTCCTATTACCTGCTCATTCGCAAATCATTACACTGTAATTTGCTTTCTGGTGCACCTCCAGCACTATATAATATTACAGAAATTCACTCAAATAATTCTCTGAAAAAATTGCTGGTTTGTAAACTAATGTGATTGATTTTTTTCATATCCTGTGCATAATCTACCTAGGGGTTATCCCCTATTTCTTGTGTACATATGTAATTTTGTATGCATACCCTTTTAATATCAAATATATAGATCTCTGAGCGTTGGACCTCAGCTAACAATGTGTGCGTCTGCTTGCTTTCTCTTGAGGGATATAGTGCTGCAATGTTCAGTGCACTTTTATCGTATATGGTAATAAGATGCGCCTTGCGTCCACAGTATATATTAATGCTGGCATTTGATATGTTTATTTAGAAATAATTTGAAATTCACATATTCTACCTTCAGTAAAAATTATTATAAAAAATAAATGTATAATAATAGCCAAAATATATACTCAAAATGCACTTTTATATAGTTAGCAAGTACTGTAGATTGCCCTGTGCTACCTGAAAATCCTAGAGAGGGTTAGATAACAGTGTAAGTAGACTTTTGATATCTAATATTCCCAAATGATATACGCTGAAGCTATGTCTGGACTGTTCCAAATCTTAATCACTTTCAATCAACAGTTGAAATAAACTCTCCAGGCACTTCCTAAGGAAATGGAGCCTAAATTCTATCTGGAAACCACTTAGAGTGCGACGAGTCAAACACTTTTCTGGATTTCCTGTATTCAGTTCTATAATTCCCAGCAGGTGATGATAAAAACTAAGATGCAACTGGGACAGCAATAATATTAGGTATCTGATACACATTGACTGTAAAAGTTGATATATACTGTACAGGCAGTACCTGTCCCTGGGAAAGTACTGTATTCCATCTGCCCAATGAAAATGTTATAATTAACCTTCACAATTTGTAGATCAGTGTCAGAAAAACTTACTGTAGAAGCCAAAGAGCTAATTCACTTTGTGTTTCTGGTCCTTTAACTCTTCCATTCCCCAAATCTTCATTAAAAAAAACATAATATACAGTTTACAATATACTGTGTAAGTGCAAGTTATATCTTATTTTCAATTATTTCCAACAATATTTCAGTGTATCATAAGTTCAGAATAAGAATTATTTGCATGAGTGTAGAAAGGGACTGTGCCTCCAGCTTCCAGAGAAAGTGTCTAATCTTGTATGTATATTTTCATGTATTTTACTCTACGTTGGTAATATTATTATTGTATTAATTATTACTATTACTTTATTTAAGTATTTGTTACATGCAATGTAAAGCTGAGTGAAGTCAGTGGGTAATTTGAAGTGTGTAAGTATTTTAGTGCCTTGTACTGTAGCCAGAAAACTGGTTTACACTTCGGAAAAATAATAATAATATTTTCATTATATAGTGCTTTTCTCCAGTACTTAAAGTCACTTTACAAGCATCAAAAATATAGTCAAGAGGTTTAGTATTACAACAAGAGGAAAACAGACCAAAAAACAATGAACACAGTGTACATAATGAACTTAGGGGGTAATTCAGAGTTGATCGCAGCAGCAAATTTGTTAGCAGTTGGGCAAAACCACGGGGGTCATTCCGACCTGTTCGCACGCTGCGATCAGGTCAGAACTGCGCATGGATATGCACCGCAATGCACAGGCGCGTTGCACGGCTACAAAGCAGATCGTTGCTGGGCGATGGATTGTACGAAGAATCCATTCGCACAGCCGATTGCAAGTAGATTGACAGGAAGAAGGCGTTTGTGGGTGTCAACTGACCGTTTTCAGGGAGTGTTTGGTAAAACGCAGGCGTGTCCAAGCATTTGCAGGGCAGGTGTCTGACGTCAATTCCGAGACTGGACAGGCTGAAGTGATCGCAAGGGCTGAGTAAGTTCAGAGCTACTCAGAAACTGCACAAAATGTTTTTGCACAGCTCGGCTGCACATGCGATCGCACACTTGCAAAGCTAAAATACACTCCCCAGTGGGCAGCGACTATGCGTTCGCATGGCTGCTAAAAACAGCCAGCGAGCGATCAACTCAAATGACCCCCCGTGTGCACTGCAGGTGTGGCAGATATAACATTTACAGAGAGAGTTAGATTTGGGTGGGTTATTTTGTTTCTGTGCAGGGTAAATACTGGCTGCTTTATTTTTACACTGCAATTTAGATTTCAGTTTGAACACACCCCACCCAAATCTAACTCTTTCTGCACGTCATATCTGCCCCCCCTGCAGTGCACATGGTTTTGCCCAACTGCTAACAAATTTGCTGCTGTGACTAACTTTGAATTAAGCTCTTAATGGAGAATTGGTGCAGCCATTTTGGATTATAAATTCCACAGGTTACATAAACCCCCATGAAAGGTTCCAGGCAAGGTAGCCATTTTGGGTAATAAATTCCACAGGTTATGTAACCCACCCATAAAAGGCACCATGCGAGGCAGACATTTTGAGTGCACTACGTAGATTACCCTGGGTGGAATAGCAATGTCTATAAGAGATGACACAAAATGGGGCAGTTGCAGTATACTGTAGTATATCTGGAGGCAGAATCCTACATAACCAGTGCTATTTTTGTAGGAAAATAGGGTCAGGAGCTGTGGGCAGGGCAGAACTGGGCGGTGATGTGAGTGGGGCTACCAAAGGTGCAAAGCATCAATTGGTGCATAAACTTTTTTTAAAAAACACATAATGCCCCCAGCAGTGCCATATATACACATAATGTCACCAGCAGTGCCATATATACACATAATGCCCCCAGCAGTGCTGTATATACACATAATGCCCCCAGTAATGCCAGTTATACATTGCCCCCAGTAGTGCCAGCTACACATTCCCCCGAAGTAGTACCAGTTGCACATTTTCCCCCTGTAGTGCCACTCAGACAGAATAGTCCCACTCATAAAAGAATATTAGGGAAAGTTTATCTATATATGAAGACATACTTTTCAATTAATGAAAAATCATTTAACTGTAGTGAAAGGAATGTTACATACATAGAATGTCTTGCCATGTCCTTCTTTGCCCAAGAGTCATGCCTAACTTCACCCACAGGCCATATCTAATGCAGCAATCTGACATGTTGCAGTAATGTAGATTTGTTGATTAATTGGATCCTTGCAGTAAATAACATTTTGATCAGGCATTGAGGCACTTAAAGGGGGAGGTACAGTAAGTGTACACGTATGATATATTAATTTCATGGAATAGGGGCAGCATATGTACAATTTCCTCCTAACTCTAAGATGACTTGATACACTTGTGACTGAGTTGTACTGAGGGGGTGTAGTAGGGTATGCCGGCGGCCGGGCTCCCGGCGGCGAGCATACCAGCGCCGGAATCCTGACCGCCAGCATACCGACAGCTGGGCGAGCGCAAATGAGCCCCTTGCGGGCTTGCTGCGCTCGCCACGCTGTGGGCATGGTGGCGTGCTATGCGCACCATGCTATCTATTCTCCCTCCAGGGGGGTCGTCAACCCTTAAGGGGGAGAAAAGGTGTCGGTATGCCGGCTTCCGGGATTCCGGCGCTAGTATATTGAGCGCCGGGATCCCGACAGCCGGCAAACTGAAGACTACCCATCCTGAGGGGTGGTGACGCGATGATTACTAATAAACAGAATGTTACCATTCTTCACTCTGCTGCATTTTTGTTATATGTGTAACATCAGGAACAGGATTAAGAATATATTTAATTTTGCATTTTGTACTCATTTTTTTCTGAGGTAAATTGGATGGGATCCGGTCTGAAGATCGTCAGTGTCTAGGTCGACAATATTTAGGTCGACCACTATAGGTCGACAGTCACTAGGTTGACAGGGTTTCTAGGTCGACATGTTCTAGGTCGACAGGTCAAAAGGTTGACATGAGTTTTTCATGTTTTTTTCTTTTTTTAAACTTTTTCATAATTAACGATCCACGCGGACTACAGTTGGGAATAGTAACCTTTTCCGAAGCATGGCGAGCGAAGCAAGCCATGCGAGGGGACACGGTGCACTAATTGGGCTTCCCGGTAACTGTACGAAGAAAACGACACAAAAAAAAGTAAAAACTAATGTTGACCTTTTGTCCTGTCGACATAGAACATGTCGACCTAGAAACCCTGTCGACCTTCAAAACCTGTCGACCTATAGTGGTTGACTTAAACATTGTCGACCTAGACACTGTCGATCTAATGATCCACACCCAATTGGATATGATGTAGTCTTTTCCTCTAAGTAATTTAGTTACAATTAATGCTTAATTTAATCAGTATCCTAGAGAAGGTTTGGAGCAGATCTCTTACAATGGTCATTCTCCAAATGAGAATCAGATACATTGGTCCTTCTCCCCAAATACAAGCAAGTACAATGGTCATTCTCCCCACTCCCTCAACAGATTTATGCCCATGTGTAACAGATTGTGATTCTGTCAGTATATTGGCTAGATTTAAGTTATACCCATTTCACATCGCACAAATAACCCGTTATCGACGCGGTATATTGCCGTGTCGAAACGGGTCAGTGTGCGATGTGAAAGCGCCTTTCCCGAATTAGCGGGTCGACTGACCCGGCAATTCAACCCAATTAAAAAGAAGGATTATTACCGGGTTGAATACCGGGTCAGGTGCAGTGTGAATGGGAGCCGTTTCGATGCGACACGGCTCCCATTCACAGCATAGGGAGAGGCGGCGCAGGAGATGAGCTCATCTCCCAGCGCCGCCTCCACCCCCGCCCCTGCTGCTGCTGCGCCCCTGGCTGCTATGGCAACCGACCCGGTATATTGCCGGGTCGGAAAGCCAGCAGAGGAGAGCAAATGCCGGATCCCACCCGGTAAGGACACGTTTCTCTTACCGGGTAGGATCCGGCATTTGCGATCTGAAAGCAGCATTAGTTTAAAGTAAAAAACAACCTGTTTTTTGGAATCACGTCAGGAAATCACAACCTGTTACATATGGGCCTCTGCCTTGTAGAAAATAATGGCCTATGAATAGAATTGTGGCAAATCTAGACATATCGAAAATCAAGTGCCTAAAAGGCATGGACAAAAAGGCAACACAAACGTTTTCAATTATCCGTTTAGACCTTACCACTGAAAAAATCCAGTGCGTTAAGCAAGACCTTTGTGTACAGGTGTTTTTTATTGTATGTACAATAGTTATAAATGATGAGCAGATGCTGAATTTCCTGAAAATGCTTATTCCTGTATTTTGGCTCAGTATCTCACTGCCCATGTGCCCTTATGATTCCTGCACCATTATTCTCTGAGATGAGGATAAAACCTTGAGAATGTATTAATATGTCATTCTGAATTAAACATTTTCTTCTTACCCTGTAAATATTTAATTGCTAAACCAGTATGAGAGACATAGTAAATATTTACACAACGTCTTCATATCAGTGACTATTTAAGCCGTCCATGTGTAGGGAAGACAAGAAGCGTTGAGAGGTTTTCTGTAACCCTCCCCAAGCATTTGGAAAGCTGAACTTCAGAGATATCAGCCATCTCCGGTTCGTATGGATCACTCCTGAAGAAGGAACAGTGATTATGTTGTCAATCAGTCTTATAAGTATCATATTAAGTGTGCATGTATAATGCATGCACTCTTTCTAAAGTTTCTCAATGCACGTTTGCTGAGATGATTTTACACGGTCATCTTGAAGTGTCAACAGCATATGTAGCTGCCTGCAAAACTCTGCCCCATAATCTACAGTATAGCATGTTCTCTTGTAATTATGACATTATTGCCCCATGCAGCCAAGGACTTTGGGCTTGAATCAGAGTCATACACAGATGTGACCAGTGCTGCATCTTTTATGCTAATACTGCACCTGATTTTCTTAACATTTAGCTAAAAGTGGGGATCCGTCTGACTTCTGTGCTACTCTTATAAGACCTCTAGATCCGCAGAGACTGGCTGAAATGCATGCGCAGTGTGAAAAATCACAGATGGAAATTTTTGGAATTAGCAGTCATCTAATTTAATGCCAATAATGAATTTATACAGTATATACAGTATGGTGTTTTTGTAGCCTGTCATAAAGGATGTTTTACTGCATTAAGACCTTGGAGTGCTGCCCCATCTGTTTCTACATTTTTTATTCATTTCATGAAGACCAGGAATGGAACTGACAGGGTGAGTAGGCGCACTGGGTGACACCCACCATAGTTATGCAACTGCCTGCTGTTCCATTAAGTCCCGCTCCCTGCTGTCACACTCTGACGGTCTAACCTCCTCTCTGTCTGCTGCACAGTCCTGCTCCACCTCCCCAATTGCACCCTCTCTTTCCGCTGCTCTGTCCCATTATGCCCCCTGCTTAGTCCCACTGTGCCCCCTCTCCTCCCGCTGCTATGTCCCAACCACTACTTCTCATGGCTGCATACTTACCCTTTGCTGGTGGGTCCTCTTCCTCTCCAGCTAGGGTCTGTCCTGTCGCTCTAGCAGTGGGAGCAATTGGGGGGTCTTGAGCATGCCTGTAGGAAACAGAACAGAATGTTATGGATCATAGATGGACACAGCAGTGATGCAAAAAAATAAAAATGCTAATGGATTCCTGCCAGCATTGCAGATCTGCAGCATCAGATCACCATTGCCCAGCCATCAGTTTAAGCATGGTTGAAGCCATCGGCCAGCTGAGTATGCCTAATCTTACTCTGAATGGTCTCTATGGGGACTATGAAATCTGATTCAGAAGACGCCGACCCTGGCCTAGACATGCCTACAAAAAGGGGACACCACTCCTTACTTTGTAAAGTGGCCCCTGTCATCACCCTTGCTCTGTCCTAAAATGGGCGCAGCACATCAATCATGCTGTGGCTTGGGGGCAGTGCGACTGACAACAAAGGACCCATTCTGCACATACACACAGGTCATGTGCATGCATGCTACTCTGAGTCATGTCCTAAACTTGAAGAGGATTAAAGTCAGATTTTTACGACTAACGGCCTAGGGCCTAATTTAGAGCTGATTGCTGGGCAGCGGTTTTTGCAGCCCTGCAATCAGATAGTCGCCGCCCACTGGGGGAGTGTCGTTAAGCTGTGCAAGTGTGCGAACGCATGTGTAGCAGAGCTGCACAAACTGATTTTGTGCAGTCTCTGAACAGCCCAGGACTTACTTAGCCGCTGCGATCACTTCAGCCTGTCCGGGACTGGAACTGACGTCAGACACCCTCCCTTCCAACGCTTGGACATACCTGCATTTTTCCAGACACTCCCTGAAAACGGTCAGTTTCCACCCACAAATGCCCTCTACCTGTCAATCTCCTTGCGATCGCCTCTGCGATCGCTTTTTTTGCACCATTCCGCCGCTATACACTGATGCCCGATGCAGCCATCCGACGCACCTGCGCATTGCATTGCATATGCATGCACAGTTCGGACCTGATCGTAGACTGTGAGAAAACGCAGCCCCGCGATCAGGTCTGAATTAGGCCCCTAATTCAGATCTGATTACAGCAGCAAATTTGTTAGCAAATGGACAAAACCATTGGGGTCATTCCGAGTTGATCCCTCGCTTAGTTATTTTTTGCAGTGCTACGATCAGATAGTCGCCGCCTATGGGGGAGTGTATTTTCACTTTGCAAGTGTGCGAACGCTTGTGCAGCCGAGCATTACAAAAAAGTTTTGTGCAGTTTTAAGTAGGTCTGAACTTACTCAGCCGCTGCGATCACTTCAGCCTGACCGGTCCCAGAATTGACATCAGACACCCACCCTGCAAACGCTTGGACACGCCTACGTTTTTCCAACGACTCCCAGAAAATGGTCAGTTGACACTAGAGATGTGCAGCGGGCATTTTTCGGGTTTTGTGTTTTGGATTCGGTTCCGCGGTTGTGTTTTGGATTCGGACGCGTTTTGGCAAAACCTTGGGTGTGTTTTGGATTCGGGTTTTTTTTTTCAAAAACTCCTCAAAAACAGCTTAAATCATAGAATTTGGGGGTAATTTTTATCCTATAGTATTTTTAACCTCAATAACCATAATTTCCACTCTTTTCCAGTCTATTCTGAACACCTTACTCCTCACAATATTATTTTTAGTCCTAAAATTTGCACCGTGGTCGCTGGATGACTAAGCTAAGCGACCCAAGTGGGCGGCACAAACACCTGGCCCATCTAGGAGTGGCACTGCAGTGTCAGACAGGATGGCACTTAAAAAAATAGTCCCCAAACAGCACATGATGCAAAGATAAATAAAAAAAAGAGGTGCAAGATGGAATTGTCCTTGGGCCCTCCCACCCACCCTTATGTTGTATAAACAGGACATGCACACTTTAACAAACCCATCCTTTCAGCGACAGGGTCTGCCACATGACTGTGGCTGAAATGATTGGTTGGTTTGGGCCCCCACCAAAAAAGAAGCAATCAATCTCTCCTTGCACAAACTGACTCTACAGAGGCAAGATGTCCACCTCCTCCTCATCGTCCGATTCCTCACCCCTTTCACTGTGTACATCCCCCTCCTCACAGAGTATTAATTCGTCCCCACTGGAATTCACCATCTCAGGTCCCTGTGTACTTTCTGGAGGCAATTGCTGGTAAATGTCTCCACGGAGGAATTGATTATAATTCATTTTGATGAACATCATCTTCTCCACATTTTCTGGAAGTAACCTCCTACGCCGATTGCTGACAAGGTTACCGGCTGCACTAAACACTCTTTCGGAGTATACACTGGAGGGGGGAGGGAGGAGGCAACTTAGGTAAAATAAAGCCAGTTTGTGCAAGGGCCTCCAAATTGCCTCTTTTTCCTGCCAGTATACGTACGGACTTTCTGACATGCCTACTTGGATGCTGTCACTCATATAATCCTCCACCATTCTTTCAATGGTGACAGAATCATATGCAGTGACAGTAGATGACATGTCAGTAATCGTTGGCAGGTCCTTCAGTCCGGACCAGATGTCAGTTTTCGCTCCTGTCTGCCCTGCATCACTACCAGCGGGTGGTTTTGGAAATTTTATCCTTTTCCTGGCAGCTCCAGTGGTGGTAGAAAATGAAGGAGGAGCTGTTGGCGGGTCACGTTCAGCTTGAATTGACAAGTGTCTCACCAGCAGGTCTTTGAACCTCTGCAGACTTGTGTATGCCGGAAAGAGAGATACAACGTAGTCTTTAAACCTAGGATCGAGCATGGTGGCCAAAATGTAGTGCTCTGATTTCAACAGATTGACAACCCGTGAATCCTGGTTATGCAAATGAAGGGCTCCATCCACAAGTCCCACATGCCTAGCGGAATCGCTCCATTTTAGCTCCTCCTTCAATCTCTCCAGCTGCTTCTGCAAAAGCCTGATGAGGGGAATGACCTGACTTAGGCTGGCAGTGTCTGAACTGACTTCACATGTGGCAAGTTCAAAGGGTTGGAGAACCTTGCACAACATTGAAATCATTCTCCACTGTGCTTGAGTCAGGTGTATTCCCCCTCCTTTGCCTATATCGTAGGCAGATGTATTGGCTTGAATTGCTTTTTGCTGCTCCTCCATCCTCTGAAGCATATAGAGGGTTGAATTCCACCTCGTTACCTCCTCTTGCTTCAGATGATGGCGGGGCAGGTTCAGGAGTGTGTGCTGGTGCTCCAGTCTTCGGCACGCTGTAGCTGAATGCCGAAAGTGGCCCGCAATTCTTCCGGCCACCGACAGCATCTCCAGCACGCCCCTGTCGTTTTTAAAAAAATTCTGCACCACCAAATTCATTGTATGTGCAAAACATGGGAAGTGCTGGAATTTGCCCACATGTAATGCACGCACAATATTGGTGGTGTTGTCCGATGACACAAATCCCCAGGAGAGTCCAATTGGGGTAAGCCATTTGCGATGATATTCCTCAGTTTCCGTAAGAGGTTGTCAGCTGTGTGCCTCTTATGGAAAGCGATGATACAAAGCGTAGCCTGCCTAGGAACGAGTTGGCATTTGCGAGATGCTGCTACTGGTGCCGCTGCTGCTGTTGTTGCTGCGGGAGGCAATACATCTACCCAGTGGGCTGTCACAGTCATATAGCCCTTATCCTGCCCTGCTCCACTTGTCCACATGTCCGTGGTTAAGTGGACAGTTGGTACAACTGCATTTTTTAGGACACTGGTGACTCTTATTCTGACGTATGTATACATTCTCGGTATCGCCTGCCTAGAGAAGTGGAACCTAGATGGTATCTGGTACTGGGGACATACTACCTCAAGCAATTCTCTAAGTCCTTGGTACCTAACGGCGGATACCGGACGCACGTCTAACACCAACATAATTGTCAAGGCTTGAGTATCAGCTTTGCAACAGGATGACTGCTGTGATATTTCATCTTCCTCGCAAAGGACTGTTGGACAGTCAATTGCTTACTGGAAGTAGTGCAAGTGGTCTTCCGACTTCCCCTCTGGGATGACGATCGACTCCCAGCAGCAACAACAGCAGCGCCAGCAGCAATAGGCGTTACACTCAAGGATGCATCGGAGGAATCCCAGGCAGGAGAGGACTCGTCTGACTTGACAGTGACATGGCCTGTAGGACTATTGGCTTTCCTGTCTAAGGAGGAAATTGACACTGAGGGAGTTTGTGGTGTGGTTTGCGCGAGCTTGGTTACAAGAGGAAGGGATTTAGTTGTCAGTGGACTGCTTCCGCTTTCACCCAAAGTTTTTGAACTTGTCAATGACTTCTGATGAATGCGCTCCAGGTGACGTATAAGGGAGGATGTTCCGAGGTAGTTAACGTCCTTACCCCTACTTATTACAGCTTGACAAAGGCAACACATGGCTTGACACCTGTTGTCCGCATTTGTGTTAAAATAATTCCACACCGAAGAGGTGATTTTTTTTGTAATTTGACCAGGCATGTCAATGCCCATATTCATCCCACGGACAACAGGTGTCTCCCCGGGTGCCTGACTTAAACAAACCACCGCACCATCAGAATCCTCCTTGTCAATTTCCTCCTCAGCGCCAGCAACACCCATATCCTCATCCTGGTGTACATCAACAGTGACATCTTCAATTTGACTATCAGGAACTGGACTGCGGGTGCTCCTTCCAGCACTTGCAGGGGGCGTGCAAATGGTGGAAGGTCAGGCATCGCAACCGACACAATTGTACTCTCCTTGGGGATTTGTGATTTAGAAGAACGCACAGTTCTTTGCTGTGCTTTTGCCAGTTTAAGTCTTTTCATTTTTCTAGCGAGAGGATGAGTGCTTCCATCCTCATGTGAAGCTGAACCACTAGCCATGAACATAGGACAGGGCCTCAGTCGTTCCTTGCCACTCCGTGTCGTAAATGGCATATTGGCAAGTTTACGCTTCTCATCAGACTCTTTTAATTTTGATTTTTGGGTCATTTTACTGAACTTTTGTTTTTTTGGATTTTACATGCGCTCTACTATGACATTGGGCATCGGCCTTGGCAGACTACGTTGATGGCATTACATCGTCTCTGCCATGACTAGTGGCAGCAGCTTCAGCACTAGGTGGAAGTGTATCTTGATCTTTCCCTATTTTACCCTCCACATTTTTGTTCTCCATTTTTTAATGTGTGGAATTATATGCCAGTAATATATCTGGAATTAGAAGCAGTAATGTCTGGAATTAGATACCACTAGATAGATACCAGATACTATTGTGACTGGAATGATGATGACCTATGCACAGTGACAGGACACTACCACAGCACCCTACAGTAGTAAGATGCAGCACAAGACAATGGACTTTTAGTCACCACAATGCAGCACTGATACTGAGCACAGATATTGAGCACTGTTCAGGATACTAGGATTGACACGGAGCAGCAAGATACAGCAATGGACTACTGTACTGTACTACTATATACTAGTCACCACAATGCAGCACTGATACTGAGCACAGATATTGAGCACTGTTCAGGATACTAGAACTGACACCGGGCAGCGAGAACAGCACTGGACTACTGTACTGTACTACTATATACTGGTCACCACAATACAGCACTGATTCTGAGCACAGATATTGAGCACTGTTCAGGATACTAGAACTGACACTGGGCAGCGAGAACAGCACTGGACTACAGTACTGTACTACTATATACTGGTCACCACAATGCAGCACTGATACTGAGCACAGATATTGAGCACTGTTCAGTATACTAGAACTGACACGGAGCAGCAAGATACAGCAATGGGCTACTATACTGTACTACTATATACTGGTCACCACAATGCAGCACTGATACTGAGCACAGACATTGAGCACTGTTCAGGATACTAGAACTGACACGGGGCTTAAAGATACAGCAATGGACTACTGTACTGTACTACTATATACTGGTCACCACAATGCAGCACTGATACTGAGCACAGATATTGAGCACTGTTCAGGATACTAGAACTGACACGGAGCAGCAAGATACAGCAATGGACTACTGTACTGTCTGTACTACTATATACTGGTCACCACAATGCAGCACTGATACTGAGCACAGATGTTGAGCACTGTTCAGGACACTAGAACTGACACGGAGCAGCAAGATACAGCAATGGACTACTGTACTGTACTACTATATACTGGTCACCACAATGCAGCACTGATACTGAGCACAGATATTGAGCTGATATTTAGCTGATATTGGGCTATTCGGGCAGAGAACGTAGCCACGTCCTCTCCGCTCAATCTACAATGCATGAGTGAAAATGGCGGCGACGCGCTGCTCTTTATATGGAATACGTATCTCACGAGAATCTGACAGCGGGATGATGACGTTTTGCCTCGTTCGGGTTTTGAGAGTAAGGCGGGAAGAACCGAGGCTGCCTCGAACCCGTGTAAACCACGTGAAGTTCGGGGGGGTTCGGATCTCGACGAACCGAACCCGATCATTTCTAGTTGACCCCCATAAATGCCTTCTTCCTGTCAATCTTCTTGCGATCAGCTGTGCAAATGGATTCTTTGTTAACTCCATTGCCCAGCACCGATCCGCTTTGTACCTGTATGATGCGCCTGCGCAATGCAGTGCATACGCATGCGCAGTTTTGCCGAGTTTTGACCTGATCGCAGTGCTGCAAAAAATAGCTAGCATCGGAATGACCCCCCATGTGCACTGCAGGGGGGGGAGGGGCAGATATAACATGTGCATAGAGAGTTAGATTTGGGTGGGGTGTGTTCAAACTGAAATCTAAATTCAGTGTAAAAATAAAGCAGCCAGTACAGAACAATATAAACCACCCAAATCTAACTCTCTCTGCAAATGTTATATCTGCCCCTCCTACAGTGCACATGGGGGGTAATTCAGACCTGATCGCTAGGGTGCATTTTTTGCAGCCCTGCGATCAGATAGTCGCCGCCTACAGGGGAAGCGGAGAATGCTGTGCAAGTGTGCATTTGCTTCATTAGCAGAGCTGCACAAACATCAGTTTGTGCAGCCTCTGCTCAGCCCAGGACTTACTCTGCCGCTGATATTGTATACTCCTGATTGGGGTCGGAGCTGACATCAGACACCCTCCCTGAAAACGCCAGATCCCGCCTGCGTTTTTCTGGACACTCCTGTAAAACGGTCAGTTGCCACACACAAACGGCCACTTCCTGTCAATCACCTTGCGATAGCCCGTGCGATCATTTTTTTTTGCACCATCCCGTTGCTAGGCACCCATGCCTGGTACTGCGGTCTGTCGTTGGGGGGATTCTCTGGGGTGAGGGACTCCCTGTACCTGACATGGCTGGACGTCCCCAGGGCATTGCAATCTAACACAATTTTAATACTCTATGGCACTTAGGGGGTAATTCCAAGTTGATCGCAGCAGGAAATTTTTTAGCAGTTGGGCAAAACCATGTGCACTGCAGGGGAGGCAGATATAACATGTGCAGAAAGAGTTAGATTTGGGTGGGTTATTTTATTTCTGTGCAGGGTAAATACTGGCTGCTTTATTTTTACACTGCAAATTAGATTGCAGATTGAACACACCCCACCCTAATCTAACTCTCTCTGCACATGTAAAATCAGCCTCCCCTGCAGTGCACATGGGCCCTCATTCCGAGTTGAATGAGGGCCCATGTGCAGCTTTGCACACGCTAAGCCGCCGCCTACTGGGAGTGAATCTAAGCTTATCAAAATTGCGAACGAAAAATTTGCAATATTGCGAAAAGACTTCTCTGTGCAGTTTCTGAGTAGCTCGAGACTTACTCTTCCAGTGCGATCAGTTCAGTGCTTGTCGTTCCTGGTTTGACGTCACAAACACACCCAGCGTTCGCCCAGACACTCCTCCATTTCTCCAGCCACTCCCGCGTTTTTCCCAGAAACGGTAGCGTTTTTTCACACACTCCCATAAAACGGCCAGTTTCCGCCCAGAAACACCCACTTCCTGTCAATCACATTACGAACACCAAAACGAAGAAAAAACCTCGTAATGCCGTGAGTAAAATACCTAACTGCATAGCAAATTTACTTGGCGCAGTTGCAGTGCGAACATTGTGCATGCGCAATTAGCGGAAAATCGCTGCGTTGCAAAGAAAATTACCGAGCGAACAACTCGGAATGACCACCATGGTTTTGCCCAACTGCTAAAAAAAATTCTGCTGCAATCAACTTGGAATTACCCCCTTAGTTTGTTTTATATATATGTAACACTTTCACATAATTTTCTTTCACTCCTCACATCACTCACACATGCAGCAGCAGCTGCTCCTACTTCTTTAACCCTTTATTTGTATCACTCTTGCGGTGCCCTGGGGTTGTCTGGCTGGGTGGCTCTGGGGTGTCCTGTCCCTCTGGACCTGAACCCCTATAGTTAGTGTTAGGCACTTACCCAAAGAGAGGCTACCTTGGTGCGGTGGGTCAGCTCATTGCCCTGGCCAGGATTATGCTAAATGCCTTTGGTTATTACAGGTTGAGCTGGTGTGAGATAGTGCACCGGCAACTTTTTTCCCCTTGTATACTGCGGTCCGTCGTGCCTGCGCATTGCAGTGCATAAGTATGCGCAGTTCAGATCTGATCACTTGCTGTACGGAAATGCACAGCAGCGATCAGGTCTGAATTACCCCAATGGTTTTTTACATTTACTAACAAATTTGCTGCTGCAATCAGATCTAAATTACCGCCTAAAATCACGAGGTAATATAATATCACATTAATAAATATTCCTAATGGTTTTTTTTTCACAAATTGCAACAAATTAAAATAAGAACTGACTAAACTGACACATTATTTCTCATTGCATGTAAATTTGCACAGGTCCAATTCATTACTGTACATTATTCATTAATTACATTTGTACAAGAAATACAAATCTCCTCTCCTGCGAAGTCCTACAGCGTGCACTGTATATGGCACGTCCTGGTCAAAATAATTCACTGCAATTTAAAAATCAATTGGATAGACCATTTTATATGTGGTGGAAAGGGTCATTTTGGAGGGAAAGCAAATATGTGTTTACATTAGAGATGAGCGGGTTCGGATCTCAGAGAACCGACCCCCCCCACCCCACTCCTCACCCCCCGAACTTCACAATCTGAGCCGGGAACCTCTGGATTTCCTTCCAGACTTGGATCTCAGAACAAGGCAAAACGTCATCATCTCGCTGTCGGATTCTCGCAGGTTTTGTGGTGTCCTATGCTGTTAGGGGTGCTGCAGCTGTACATGGGTGTTGCTGTCCTGTCACTGTGCTGTACAGGGGCACTGTCATGTATGCTGTAAAAATAGAGGGGTGCTGGATCTGTCCTGTATGCTGTAAAAAAAATTCAGGGGTGTTGTAAAGGTCCACTGGTCCTGTTTTGTATGCTGTAAAAATACAGGGTTGCTGGCCCTGTATTGTATGCTCTAAAATTACATGGAAGCTGTTAAATAAAGGTACACTGGCTCTGTCTTGTATGCTGTAAAAATAGAGGGGTGCTGTGGAAATAAATGTACACTGGCCCTGTCCTGTATGCTGTAAAATACAGGGGTGCTGCTGTTAAAATTAAGGTACACTGGCCCTATCTTGTATGCTGTAAAAATACATGGGTGCTGTGAAAATACAAGGGTGCTGGCCCTGTTTTGTATGCTGTAAAATAAAAGGGGTGTTGTTAAAATACAGGGATGCTGGCCCTGTCCTGTATGCTGTAAAAATACAGGGGTGCTGTTGTTAAAATAAAAGTACACTGGCCTTGGCTTGTATGCTGTAAAAATACAGGGGTACTGTTATTAAATTAAAGGTACACTGACACTGTCTTGTATGCTGTAAAATTACAGGAATGCTGGTAAAATACAGGGGGCTGGCCCTGTCCTGTATGCTGTAAAAATACAGAGGTTCTGTTGTTAAAATAAATGTACACTGTCCCTGTCTTGTATGCTGTAAAATTACAGGGTGTTGTTAAAATACAGGGGTGCTGGCCCTGTCCTGTATGCTGTAAAAATACCGGGGTGCTGTTTTTAAAATAAAGGTACACTGGCCCTGTCTTGTATGCTGTAAAAATACAGGGGTGCTTTTGTTAAAATAAAGGTACACTGGCCTTGTCGTGTATGCTGTAAAAATACAGGAGAGCTGTTGTTAAAAAGAGGATTTTAATTACCTACAAGTAAATCCTTTGCTCGTAGTCCATGGAGGATACTGGGGTTCCATTTAGTACTATGGGTATAGACGGGTCCACTAGGAGCCATGAGCACTTTAAGAATTTGATAGTGTGGGCTGGCTCCTCCCTCTATGTCCCTCCTACCAGACTCAGTCTAGGAAACTGTGCCCGAGGAGACGGACATATTTTGAGAGAAGGATATAAAAGGATAGTGGTGAGATTCCAAACCAGCACACACAAACAAGAGGAAAGCCATGCTAACCAAACTTGGAACAGGAACAGCAATGGCTGATCCCAACAACAACAACAATACTTAACCAAGTAACAGTGCAGGAAGAACGAAGCACAGTGCGGGTGCCCACTATCCCCTACAGACTACGAGAAAAGGATTTACCAGTAGGTAATTAAAATCATATTTTCTCTTACGTCCTAGAGTATACTGGGGTTCCATTTAGTACCATGGGGATGTACTAAAGCTCCCAAACCGGGTGGGAGAGTGCTGAGGTTCCTGCAGAACTGATTGACCAAACTGAAGGTCCTCAGAGGCCAAAGTATCGAACTTGTAAAACTTAGCAATCGTGTTCGAACCAGACCAAGTAGCCACTCGGCAGAGCTATAAAGCTGAGACACAACGGGCAGCTGCCCAGGAAGGGCCCACCGACCTAGCAGAGTGGGCCTGTACTGCTTTTGGAACCGGCAAACCTGCCGTGGAATAAGCATGCTGAATAGTGAGCCTGATCCAGCATGCAACTGTCTGCTTTGAAGCTGGACACCCAATTTTATTGGGATCATAGAGAACGAACAGCGAGTCGGAATTCCTGTGACGAGCTGTCCTCTTTACGTATACCTTCAAAGCCCTCACAACATCCAAAAACTTTGAAGTAGCAGAGGTACGGTGACAACCGGAACCACAATAGGTTGGTTGTTGTGAAACGCAGACACCACCTTAGGAAGAAATTGCTGACGAGTTCTGAGTTCTCATAGAAAATTAAAAAGGGGGTTTTGTGAGACAAAGCCCCCAGCTCCGACACACATCTTGCTGAAGCCAAGGCTAACAGTGTGACGGTCTTCCACATAAGATATTTTACGTCCACTCCTCTAACGGTTCAAACCAGTCCAATTGGAGGAACTGCAGCACCAAATTGAGATCCCAAGGTGCTGTGGGAGGCACAAATGGAGGTTGGATGTGCAGGACACCTTTCAAGAACGTCTGGACCTCAGGGAGAGAAGCCAATTGTTTTTGAAAGAAAATGGACAAGGCCGATATCTGGACTTTTATGGAGCCCAGACATAGGCCCACATCCACACCTGCCAGCAGAAAAACCAGGAAACGTCCCAGATTAAATTCCACCTCAGAATAATTTCTGCTCTCACACAAAGAGACGTATTTCTTCCAAATTTGGTGGTAATGTTTAGACTTTACCCCCTTCCTGGCTTGGATCATAGTCAGGATAACTTAGTTATGGATCCCTCTTCTGGCTAGAATCAGCCGTTCAACTTCCATGCCATCAAACTTAGCCGCGGTAAGTCCTGATAGATGAATGGGCCCTGTTGCAGAAAATCCTCACGAAGAGGTAGAGGCCACGGATCCTCAAGGAGCATCTCCAGAAGGTCCACGTACCAAGTCCTTCTTGGCCAGTCCGGAGCAATGAGTATTGCTTGAACCTTTTCCCTTTTTATTCTTTTTAGAATTCTTGGGATCAGAGGAAGTGGAGTAAACACGTACACCATATGATAGACCCATTGAGTCATCAGAGCGTCTACTGCCACTGCCTGTTGGTCTCTTGACCAGGAACAATACCGCTTGATCTTCTTGTTGAGATGAGAGGCCATCATATGGATTTGTGGATTTCCCCATCGACTTGTCAAGTATCTGAATACTTCTGGATGAAGGCCCCACTCCCCTGGGAGCAGGTCATGTCTGCTGAGGAAGTCTGCTTCACTGTTGTCTTCTCCCGGAATGAAGACCGCTGACAACGTCACAGCATTTTTTTGTGCTCAGAGGAGAATTCTTGACACCTCTGACATTGCTGATCTGCTTTTCGTACCGCCCTTTCGGTTTATGTACATCACTACCATCACATTGTCCGACTGGACCTGAATGGCCCGATCTTGAAAAAGATAGAAGACCTGCAGAAGGGCATTGTATTTGGCCCTGAGTTCCAGAATATTGATTGGAAGGATGACGTCCTGAATTGACCATCTTCCTTGAAACTACACCCTCTGGGTGACTGCTTCCCAACCTCTGAGGCTTGCGACCATGGTTAACAGGATCAAGTTCTGATTCCGAACCTCCGACCCTCGATGAGGTGAGAAGTCTGTAGCCAACACAGAAGGGAGATCCTGGCTTTTGGTGACAGGTGGATCCTCTGGTGCATGTGAAGATGTGATTCGGACCATTTGTCCAACAAATCGAGCGGGAAAGGTCTTGCGTTAAACCTTCCGTATTGAAGCACCTCATAAGAGGCCACCATTTTCCCCAGAAGGCGAATTCACAGATGCACCGTTATCTGGGTTGGCTTCAGGACATCCAGAACCCTCGACTGGATTACCAATGCCCTTTTCCAACGGAAGGAACACTTTCTGCGACTCCGTGTCCAGTATCATTCACAGGAATGGAAGCCTCCGTGTTGGCTCTAGGGTGAGATTTTGGAAAGTTCAGAATCCACCTATGATTCTGGAGAAGTCTGGTTGAGAGACCAATGCTGTCTAGCAACCTCTCCCTGGACGGCGCCTTTATCAGAAGATCGTCCAGGTACGGAATTATATTAACTCCCTATTTGCGGAGTATAAACATCACTTTGGTGAATACCCTCGGTGCCGTGGAGAGACCAAATGGCAGGGCCTGGAACTGGTAGTGACAGTCCTGCAGTGCAAACTGTAGATAAGCCTGATGAGGCAGCCAGATCGGAATGTGAAGGTATGCATCCTTGATATCCAGAGACACTTCCTCCAGACCTGAGATCACCGCTCTCAGAGACTCCATCTTGAACTTTAACACTCTTAAGAACGGGTTCAAGGACTTGAGGTTCAGAAACGGCCGTACTGAACCTCCGGTTTCGGTACTATTAACAAGTTGGAATAGTACCCCTTGTTGTGAAGATGAGGTGGAACTGGAACAATGACTTGAGTCTGTACCAGTTTTTGGATGGCCTGCTGTAAAGTTATACTTGCCTCTTGTGATACTGGTAAGCCTGATTTGAATAATCTGTGAGGTGAGAGCTCTTGGAACTCCAGTCTGTAGCCCTGGGAAGATCTATGACCTAGGGATCCTGGCACGAACTTGACCAGATGTGACTGAAAATTTTTAGTCAGGCTCCCACCTGACAGCCCTCCAGGCATCGCGGTCCACCATCATGCTGAAGGCTTTGAGGAAGCAGAGCCTGAGCTCTGTTCCTGAGCACCAGCAGTTGCTGGTTTGCATGGTTTACCTCTTGTGCCTCTGGAGGCGGTAGAAGCACCTCTGGATTTGCCCTTAAACTTGGCCGTCTGAAAGGACTGTAAATTTGAAGCTGAATAAGTTTTCCTGGCTGGGGGAGCTGCGGAAGGAAGATACGCAGACTTACCCGCAGTAGCTGTGGAAATCCATTTGTCTAATTCATCTCCAAACAAGGCCTCTCCTGTGAATGGTAGGCCTTCCACGCCTTTCCTGGAGTCCATATCAGCAGTCCACTGGCGTAGCCACAAGCCCCTGCGTGCTGACACTGCCACAGCGGTAGTTGCATTAAGCAAGCCTATCTCTTTTATAGCTTCCACCATAAAGTTTGCAGAGTCCTGTATAACCTCCACCCTAGACAAGGAATCTAACCCGTCAGTTAGGATACCTGACCATTTAGCAATGGCTTTTGTGATCCATGCACATGCAGTAGTGGGTCTTTGGGCCACCCCAGCAGCTGTGTACAGTGATTTTAGTGTAGTTTCAATCTTCCGATCAGCCGTGTCTTTTAGGAAGGCTGCACCAGGGACAGGCAACACAATTTTTCGTGACAGCCTAGAGAATGATGTGTCCACTATCGATGGATTTTCCCATTTTTCCCTATCCTCCAGAGGAAAAGGAAAATATGAGAGCAACCTTTTAGGGATTTGAAATTTCCTATCAGGATTAAGCCACGGTTCTTCACACAGGGTATTCAATTCCTTTGATGCAGGAAAAGTGACTGAGGACTTCTTTTTTACATTAAAATAAGATTCCTCACACTCCTCTGACAACTTATCAGGATTTTGCAGTACATCTCTGATAGCCTCTATAAGAGCCTCTATTCCCTGTGACAGAGTAGCATCCCCCCCTCCAAATCCACCTCACTCTCCTCCATGTCTGACGTGGCAGTGTCAGAGTCAGACTGCAGGATATGGGCCAGAGATTGTTTTTACGGACAAATGGGAGGGGATTGAGATGCTGGTTTGGGGATTGAATCTCTAATCATAAACTCATCCACAGTATGTCTTAAGTATTGCTTCTCTTTCTCATTGCGGGATAATTTCGTAGAAATATTGGAGATCATTCCTTTAATGGAATTAACCTACTCTGGTTCAGCACCACTATCTGGGAAGGTGCACTGCCCTGAGTACACAGTAGTGAGCCCCCTGGTGGAGGAACACTCCGCTGTACAAGAAACACACTCTTTGCCTGACATAATGTAAATGTGACAGCACACACACACAGGAAAAGGTTAAGCACAATTCACCCAGAGAGAGCCTCAGGGAGACACAGAGTTATTTGGAGCCAGCCCCCACCACGCCCTTATCGCTAATGCCAAGCTTAGCTGGGTCGCAGACTAAGTACCCAGATAGGGGACTAAGCACACTAATAAACGCTCCCCCCTGCTATGACCCCCTGGTACCACTGAGGTAATCTAGAGGGTCTCCGGAAGATCTGTGCGTCCCTGTCAGTCAGCGTCTGTGTCAACTGCAGAGGGAAAATGGCGCTGGTGACCTGCTGGATCTGCTCATAGTGAAGGCCCCGCCCCTTCAATGGCACATGGTCTTCCCGCTTTTTTATACTAGCTGAGGTAATGTGGTGCTTAAAATAGAGAGAAAACCATTTTAAGGTGCTTTATGCCAGTGTGGGTACTGTGTACAGTGTACTGAGATGCAGCTGTGTACTGTGTCTGGAGATACATCCCGCCCCAGTTAGAAGCCATGCGCCTCCGCACCCTCATGCCGCTATAATGGCCGGTGCCCTGCTAACCGGGATGCTGGCTTAGTACTCACCACTCTTCATTTTTCTGGCTATGTTAGCGGTGACGGCGTGCTGTCGGAATGTACGCTCGCCGTGGTGGGGCTTGCGAATAGTTCCCTCAGGAGCTCAGTGTCCTGTCAGATTGGTGCCATCCAGCCCTGCCTGAAAATAACAAACATATAAAATAAATGCAGAAAACTCTTCAGGAGCTTCCATAAGCATGACCAACTCCTCCGGGCACAGTTTCTAAACTGAGTCTAGTAGGAGGGGCATAGAGGGAGGAGCCAGCCCACACTATCAAATTCTTAAAGTGCCCATGGCTCCAAGTGAACCTGTTTGTACCCATGGTACTAAATGGATTCCCAGTATCCACTATGGACTACGAGCTGTGGGTGCTGGCCCTGTCCTATATGCTGTAAAATTATAAGGGTGCTGTTGTTAAAATAAAGGTACACTGGTCCGGTCTTGTATGCTGTAAAAATACAGGGGTGATGTAAAAATACAGGGGTGCTGGCCCTGTCCTATATGCTGTAAAATTAAAGGGGTGTTGTTAAAATAAAAGTACACTGGCCTGCTTATATGCTGTAACAGGGGTGCTGGCCCTGTCCTCTATGCAGTAAAAATACAGGGGTGCTGTGAAAATAAATGTACACTGGGCCTGTCTTGTGTACTGTAAAACTATAAGGGTGCTGTGAAAATACAGGGGTGCTGGCCCTGTCCTGTAAGCTGTAAAAATACAGGGGTGCTGGCCCTGTTCTGCATGCTATAAAAATACAGGGGTGCTGACACTGTCCTCTATGCTGTAAAAATACAGGGGTGCTGTGAAAATAAATGTACACTGGCCCTGTCTTGTATGCTGTAAAAATACAGAGGTGCTGTGAAAATACAGGGGTGCTGGCCCTATCCTGTATGCTGCAAAATTACAGGGGTGCTGTTGCTAAAATAAAGGAACACTGGCCCTGCTTATATGCTGTAAAAATACAGGGGTGCTGGCCCTGTCTTCTATGCTGTAAAAATACAGGGGTGCTGTGAAAATAAATGTACACTGGGCCTGTCTTGTGTTCTGTAAAACTATTAGGGTGCTGTGAAAATACAGGGGTGCTGGCCCTGTCCTATATGCTGTAAAATTACAGAGGTTCTGTTGTTTAAATAAAGGTAGACTGCCCCTGTCTTATATGCTGTAAACATACAGTGGTGCTGTGAAAATAAAGGTACACTGGCCCTGTCTTGTATGCTGTAAAAATACAGGGGTGCTGTGAAAATAAATGTACACTAGCCTTGTATTGTATGCTGTAAAAATACAGGGGCGGTGTTGTTAAAATAAAGGTACACTGGCCCTGTCTTGTATGCTGTAAAATTACAGGGGTGCTGTTGTTAAAATAAAGGTAGACTGGCCCTGTCTTGTATGCTGTAAAAATACAGTGGTGCTGTGAAAATAAAGGTACACTGGCCCTGTCTTGTTTGCTGTAAAAATACAGGGGTGCTGTGAAAATAAATGTACACTAGCCTTGTATTGTATGCTGTAAAAATACAGGGGTGGTGTTGTTAAAATAAAGGTACACTGGCCCTGTCTTGTATGCTGTAAAATTACAGGGGTGCTGTTGTTAAAATAAAGGTAGACTGGTCCTGTCTTATATGCTGTAAAAATACAGTGGTGCTGTGAAAATAACTGTACACTAGCCCTGTATTGTATGCTGTAAAAATACAGGGGTGGTGTTATTAAAATAAAGGTACACTGGCCCTATCTTGTATGCTGTAAAAATACAGTGGTGCTATGAAAAAAAAGTTGCAGTGGCCCTGTCTTGTACGCTGTAAAAATACAGGGGTGCTGGTAAAATAAATGTACACTAGCCCTGTATTGTATGCTGTAAAAATAATGGGGTGCTGTTGTTAAAATAAAGGTACACTGACCCTGTCTTGTATGCTGTAAAAATACAGTGGTGCTGTGAAAATATGTAAAATGTAAAAAATGAAGCTTGTCAATGCACAGGAAAAAACAACTGTGTGTTCAGAGATATCACAGATCCCCAAGGAGAGTCCAAGTATGTCCACGGTTGTGATGTATAGACCTGACCTTCACAACATTGTATGGGAAGAAGAGGCTCCTACCACCATTTGCACACCCTCTGCAAGTACTGGGAGGAGCACCGCCAGTCCAGTTGCTGATATTCAGATTGACTATGTCACTGTAGAAGTACACCAGGATGAGGAGGATATTGGTGTAGCTGGCGCTCAGGAGGAATTTGACGATGAGGATTCTGATGGTGATGTGGCTTGATTGAATAAGGCACCTGTGGAGACAGTTGTTGGCCATGGGATAAAAAAGCCAATTGTCATGCATGGGCAAAATACCAAAAAAGCCAGCTCTTCGGTGTGGAATTATTTCTCCACAAATCCGGACAACAGGTGTCAAGACATGTGTTGCCTTTGTCAATCCATAATAAGTGGGCGATAGGTCGTTAACCACCTAGGAACACTCTCCTTAATACGTCACCTGCAGCACATTCATCATAAGTCATTGTCAAGTTCAGAAACTTTGGGTAACAGCGTAAACAGGTCACAGACAGCTAAATCCCTTCTTCCTGTTGTACCCAAGCTCCTGCAATCCACACCACCAACTCTCTCAACGTCAATTTCCTACTCAGTCAGGAACGTAAGTAATCCTGCAGACCATGTCACTGGCATGACTGACGAGTCCTCTCCTATCCGGGATTCCTCCGGAGGATCCCTGAGTGGTATGCCTATTGTTGCTGCCGCTGCTGTTGTTTCTGCTGGGAGTCGATCTTTATCCCAGAGAGGAAGTCGGAAGACCACATGTACTACTTTAACTATGCAATTAACTGTCCAACAGTCCTTTGTGAGGAAGATGAAATATGACAGCAGTTACCCTGTTTCAAAGCGGATTACTGAGGCCATAACAACTATGCTAGCGTTAGACATGCATCTGGTATCCGCCATTAGTGCATTGGGATTTAGACAGTTGATGGACGTACTGTGTCCCCAGTATCAAATACCGTCTAGATTCTACTTCACTAGGCAAGCGATTCCTGGACTGTACAGGGACATTAAGAAAAGTGTCCTCAGTGTCCTCAAAAATGCAGTCATACCCACTGTCCACTTAAACACGGATATGTGGACAAGTGGAGCTGGGAAAACTTAGGACTACAAGACTATGACAGCCAACTGGGTAGATGTATTGCTTTCTGCAGCAACAACAGCAGCAGCACCAGCAGCAGCCTCTCACAATGCCAACTCGTTCCAAGGCAGGCTACGCTGTGTATCACCATTTTCCGTAAGAGGCACACCGCTGAGACCCGTCAACAGCTCCTCCTTCATTTTTCCCCGCAACTGGGGCTGCGAGGAAAGGAATAAAATTTCCTAGCCCACCCGCTGATGCAGGGCAGTCAGGAGAAAGTGTTGACATCTGGTCCGGACTGAAGGAGCTGCCAACAATTACTGAGATGTCTACTGTCACTGCATGTGATGCTGTCACCATTGAAAGAATGGTGGAGGAATATATCGGTGACAGCATCCAAGTAGGCATGTCAGACAGTCCGTTTGTATACTGGCAGGAAATGGAGGCAATTAGGGGGCTCTTGCAAAAACTGGCTTTATTTTACCTAAGTGGCCCCCCCTCCAGTGTGCACTCCGAAGGAGTGTTTAGTGCAGCCGGTAACCTTGTCAGCGATCGGCATAGGAGGTTACTTGCACAAAATGTGTAGACGATGATGTTCATCAAAATTAATTATAAATTCCTCCGGGAAGATCTTTACCAGCAATTGCCTACAGAAAGTACACATGGACCTGTGATGGTGGATTCCAATGGGGACAAATGAATACACTGTGAGGATGAGGATTTAAACACTGAAAGGGGTGAGGAATCGGACGATGAGGACAACATCTTGTCTCTGTAGAGCCAGTATGTGCAAGAAGAGAGTAATTGCTTCTTTTTTGGTGGGGGCCCAAACAAACCAATCATTTCAGCCACAGTGATGTGGCAGACCCTGTCACTGAAATGACTGGTTTGTTAAAGTGTGCATGTACTGTTTATACAACATAACGGTGGGTGGGAGGGCCCAAGGACAATTCCCTCTTGCACCTCTTTTTTTTCTTTGCATTATGTGCTCTTTGGGGCCTAGTTTTTTAAAGTGCCATCCTGTCTGCCACTGCAGTGCCACTCCTAGATGGGCTAGGTGTTTGTGCTGCCCACTTGTGTCGCTTAGCTTAGTCATCCAGCTTCCTCAATGCAACTTTTTGGCCTAAAAACAATATTGTGAGGTCTTCAGTGTTCAGACTATACTGGAAATGAGTGGAAATGAATGTTATTGAGGTTAATAATACCGTAGGAACTAGAGATGTGCACCGGAAATTTTTCAGGTTTTGTGTTTTGGTTTTGGATTCGGTTCCGCCGCCCTGAAAAATTTTTGTCGGATTCGGGTGGTTTTTTTAAAAAAAACCTCAAAAACAGCTTGAATCATAGAATTTGGGGGTAATTTTGATCCCATAGTATTATTAACCTCAATAACCATAATTTCCACTCATTTCCAGTCTATTCTGAACACCTCACACCTCACAATATTATTTTTAGTCCTAAAATTTGCACCTTGGTCGCTGGATGACTAAGCTAAGCGACCCAAGTGGGCGGAACAAACACCTGGCCCATCTAGGAGTGGCCCTGCAGTGTCAGACAGGATGGCACTTCAAAAAATTAGCCCCAAACATCACATGATGCAGAGATAAATAAAAAAAGAGGTGCAAGATGGAATTGTCCTTGGGCCCTCCCACCCACCCTTATGTTGTATAAACAGGACATACACACTTTAACAAACCCATCCTTTCAGCCACCGGGTCTGCCACACGACTGTGGCTGAAATGACTAGTTGGTTTGGGCACCCACCAAAAAAAGAAGCAATCAATCTTTCCTTGCACAAACTGGCTCTACAGAGGCAAGATGTCCACCTCCTCCTCATCGTCCGATTCATCACCCCTTTCACTGTGTAATCCCCCTCCTCACAGAGTATTAATTTGTCCCCACTGGAATCCACCATCTCAGGTCCCTGTGTACCTTCTGGAGGCAATTGCTGCTGGTGAATGTCTCCACGGAGGAATTGATTATAATTCATTTTGATGAACATCATCTTCTCCACATTTTCTGGAAGTAACCTCGTACGCTGATTGCTGACAAGGTGACCGGCTGCACTAAACATTCTTTCGGAGTACACACTGGAGCTGGGGGGGGGGGCAACTTAGGTAAAATAAAGCCAGTTTGTGCAAGGGCCTCCAAATTGCCTCTATTTCCTGCCAGTATACGTACGGACTGTCTGACGTGCCTACTTGGATGCGGTCACTCATATAATCCTCCACCATTCTTTCAATGGTGACAGAATCATATGCAGTGACAGTAGACAACATGTCAGTAATCGTTGGCAGTTCCTTCAGTCCGGACCAGGTGTCAGCAGTCGCTCCAGACTGCCCTGCATCACCGCCAGCGGGTGGGCTCGGAATTCTTAGCCTTTTCCTCGCAGCCCCAGTTGCGGGGGAATGTGAAGGAGGAGCTGCTGACAAGTCACGTTCCGCTTGACTTGACAAGTGTCTCATCAGCAGGTCTTTGAACATCTGCAGACTTGTGTCTGCCGGAAAGAGAAATACAACGTAGGCTGTAAACCCAGGATCGAGCACGGTGGCCAAAATGTAGTGCTCTGATTTCAACAGATTGACCACCTGTGAATCCTGGTTAAGCGAATTAAGGGCTCCATCCACAAGTCCCACATGCCTAGCGGAATCGCTCCGTTTTAGCTCCTCCTTCAATCTCTCCAGCTGCTTCTGCAAAAGCCTGATGAGGGGAATGACCTGACTCAGTCTGGCAGTGTCTGAACTGACTTCACGTGTGGCAAGTTCAAAGGGTTGCAGAACCTTGCACAACGTTGAAATCATTCTCCACTGCGCTTGAGTCAGGTGCATTCCCTCTCCTTTGCCTATATCGTGGGCAGATGTATAGGCTTGAATGGCCTTTTGCTGCTCCTCCATCCTCTGAAGCATATAGAGGGTTGAATTCCACCTCGTTACCACCTCTTGCTTCAGATGATGGCGGGGCAGGTTCAGGAGTGTTTGCTGGTGCTCCACTCTTCGGTACGCGGTGGCTGAATGCCGAAAGTGGCCCGCAATTCTTCGGCCCACCAACAGCATCTCCTGCACGCCCCTGTCGTTTTTTAAAAAATTCTGCACCACCAAATTCATTGTATGTGCAAAATATGGGATGTGCTGGAATTTGCCCACATGTAATGCACGCACAATATTGGTGGTGTTGTCCGATGTCACAAATCGCCAGGAGAGTCCAATTGGGGTAAGCCATTCTGCGATGATGTTCCTCAGTTTCCGTATTAGGTTGTCAGCTGTGTGCCTCTTATGGAAAGCGGTGATACAAAGCTTAGCCTGCCTAGGAACGAGTTGGCGTTTGCAAAATGCTGCTACTGGTGCCGCCGCTGCTGTTCTTGCTGCGGGAGGAAATACATCTACCCAGTGGGCTGTCACAATCATATAGTCCTGAGTCTGCCCTGCTCCACTTGTCCGTGGTTGAGTGGACATTGTGTACAACTGCATTTTTTAGGACACTGGTGAGTCTTTTTCTGACGTCTGTGTACATTCTTGGTATCGCCTGCCTAGAGAAGTTGAACCTAGATGGTATTTGGTACCGGGGACACACTCTAATTCCCTGTGATACCGGACACACGTTTAACACCAACACAGCTGCCAAGGCCTGAGTTATCCGCTTTGCAGCAGGATGACTGCTGTGATATTTCATCTTCCTCGCAAAGGACTGTTGGACAGTCAATTGCTTACTGGAAGTAGTAAAAGTGGTCTTCCGACTTCCCCTCTGGGATGACAATCGACTCCCAGCAGTAACAACAGCAGCGCCAGCAGCAGTAGGCGTTACACTCAAGGATCCATCGGAGGAATCCCAGTTAGGAGAGGCCTCGTCAGACTTGCCAGTGACATGGCTTGCAGGACTATTGGCGTTCCTGTCTTAGGAGGAAATTGACACTGAGGGAGTTGGTGGTGTGGTTTGCAGGAGCTTGAGTACAAGAGGAAGGGATTTAGTTGTCAGTGGACTGCATCCGCTGTCACCCAAAGTTTTTGAACTTGTCAATGACTTCTGATGAATGCGCTCCAGGTGACGTATAAGGGAGGATGTTCCTAGGTGGTTAACGTCCTTACCTCTACTTATTACAGCTTGACAAAGGCAACACATGGCTTGACACCTGTTAAAATAATTCCACACCGAAGAGGTGATTTTTTTTTGTAATTTGACCAGGCATGTCAACGGCCATATTCATCCCATGGACAACAGGTGTCTCCCCGGGTGTCTGACTTAAACAAACCACCTCACCATCAGAATCCTCCTTGTCAATTTCCTCCTCAGCACCAGTCACACCCATATTCTCATCCTGGTGTACTTCAACAGTGACATCTTCAATTTGACTATCAGGAACTGGACTGTGGGTGCTCCTTCCAGCACTTGCAGGGGGCGTGCAAATGGTGGAATGCGCCACCTCTTCTTGTCCAGTGTTGGGAAGGTCAGGCATCGCAACCGACACAATTGGACTCTCCTTGGGGATTTCTGATTTAGAAGAACGCACGGTTCTTTGCTGTGCTTTTCCCATCTTAACTCTTTTCAGTTTTCTAGCGGGAGGATGAGTGCTTCCATCCTCATGTGACGCTGAACCACTAGCCATGAACATAGGCCAGGGCCTCAGCCATTCCTTAACACTCCGTGTCGTAAATGGCATATTGGCAAGTTTACACTTTTCCTCAGACGCTTTTAATTTAGATTTTTGGGTCATTTTACTGAACTTTAGTTTTTTGGATGTTCTCTACTATGACATTGGGTATCGGCCTTGGCAGACGACGTTGATGGCATTTCATCGTCTCGGCCATGACTAGTGGCTGCAGCTTCAGCACGAGGTGGAAGTGGATCTTGATCTTTCCCTATTTTACCCTCCACATTTTTGTTCTCCATTTAATGTATGGAATTATATGCCAGTAATATATCAATAGCAATGGACTACTGCACTGTACTATATGTATACTGCTGGTCACCAAAATACTGCACTATTCTACTATATACTGCTCACAATAATGCAGCACAGAGATAGTATACTTGACACAGAGCTGCAAGACACAGCAATGGCCTATTGTACTGTACTATATGTATACTGCTGGTCACCAAAATGCTGCACTGTCCTACTATGTACTGCTCACAATAATGCAGCACAGAGATAGTATACTTGACACAGAGCTGCAAGATAGAGCAATGGCCTACTGTACTTTAATATATGTATACTGCTGGTCACCAAAATGCTGCACTTTCCTACTATATACTGCTCAAAATAATGCAGCACAGAGATAGTATATTTGACACAGAGCTGCAAGATACAGCAATGGCCTACTGTACTGTACTATATGTATACTGCTGGTCACCAAAATGCTGCACTATTCTACTATATACTGCTCACAATAATGCAGCACAGATATGGATAGTATACTTGAACAGAGCTGCAAGATACAGCAATGGCCTACTGTAGTGTACTTTATGTATACTGCTGGTCACCAAAATGCTGCACTCTCCTACTATATACTGTTCTCAATAATGCAGCACAGAGATAGTATACTTGACAGAGCTGCAAGATACAGCAATGGCCTACTGTACTGTAATATATGTATACTGCTGGTCACCAAAATGCTGCACTGTCCTACTATATACTGCTCAAAATAATGCAGCACAGAGATAGTATACTTGACACAGAGCTGCAAGATAGAGCAATGGCCTACTGTAGTGTACTATGTGTGTATTGCTGTTCACCAAAATGCTGCACTGTCCTACTATATACTGCTCAGAATAATTCAGCACAGAGATAGTATACTTGACACAGAGCTGCAAGATACAGCAATGGTCTACTGTACTGTACTATATGTATACTGCTGGTCACCAAAATGCTGCACTGTCCTACTATATACTGCTCACAATAATGCAGCACAGAGATAGTATACTTGACACAGAGCGGCAAGATACAGCAATGGCCTACTGTACTGTACTGTATGTATACTGCTGGTCACCAAAATGCTGCACTGTCCTACTATATACTGCTCACAACAATGCAGCACAGATATGGATTGTATATTTGACACAGAGCTGCAAGATACAGCAATGGCCTACTGTACTGTAATATATGTATACTGCTGGTCACCAAAATGCTGCACTGTCCTACTATATACTGCTCACAATAATGCAGCACAGAGATAGTATACTTGACACAGAGCTGCAAGATACAGCTTTGGCCTACTGTACTGTACCACTATAATTATATACTGGTGGTCCCCAGTCCCCACAATGCAGCACACTGAGCACAGATATTTGCAGCACACTGAGCACAGATATGGAGCGTTTTCAGACAGAGAACGTAGATATTTTCAGCACACTGAGCACAGATATTTGCAGCACACTGAGCACAGATATTTGTAGCACACTGAGCACAGATACAGAGCTTTTCAGGGAGAGAACGCAGCCACGTCCTCTCCGTTCAATCTCCAATGCACGAGTGAAAATGGCGGCGACGCACGGCTCTTTATATAGAATACGAATCTCGCGAGAATCCGACAGCTGGATGATGATGTTCGGCCGCGTTCGGGTTAACCGAGCAAGGCGGGAAGATCCGAGGCTGCCTCAGACCCGTGCAAAATAGGTGAAGTTTGGGGGGGGGGGGGGGTTCGGATCTCGGAGAACCGAAACCGCTCATCTCTAGCAGGAACTACAAAGAAAATCCCAAATTCTGTGACTTTAGCTGGAAGACGTCATCCACGGTGTTCGGTACTGGCACTCTTTACTCGGTTAATCTATCCTTTGCAAAGCCCCCTGTTTGGATCCTCGGGATATGGCACCACCAATGTGCTGAAGGCACCAGTAGCCGGGAGTTCCCAAAATCCCAAAATTGCCCCTTGTTGGGAGTTGGGCTATAAAAAAGGTGATACCAAATACCGATGTGCTTCACTGCTTTAAACATCTTTGATCATAGTTCCTGTCCAAGTTTTATCTTCAAACTAACATTGTTTTAACTTACAAATCGGACAAGGAACCATTTACTACAGTGCACTGAAAAAAAGTTACCATCTCAGCTGACTCTAACTGCATGAAGTTTCCAATTATTTGGACTAATATATACCATCTGTGCATGATTACTAATCAGTTATCCTAACAATTAAGTTGGAATTGTTATGCATATAGGGTTAATTGCCGGTACCTGTACACATATTTTATATTCATTCATTAATTTTTTATAAAAAAATACACACTTTCATTTTAGCGCTGTTTGATGTTTGTTTGTTTTGTGCTGCCTCAAGGGTTGACTATTCCCTTTCTAACAGCTGCTTTAAGATTGGTGTACTAATTGAGCGTTGGCAGAAAGTCATTCATAGTTGCAATTAGCCCCAGCGCCGAATTTTTGTTTTGTTGTCTGTCTCAAAAAAAAAAAAAACGCAGGAGTCGCTGGAGAAACGGGGGAGTGGCTGGCCGAACGCAGGGCGTGTTTGTGATGTCAAACCAGGAACTAAACAGAATGCAGTCATCGCAAGATAGGAGTAGGTCTGGAGCTACTCAGTAACGGCATGACATTTTTCATGCGCAGTTCTGCTAATCTTTCGTTCACACTTCTGCTAAGCTAAGATACACTCCCAGAGGGCGGCAGTTTAGCATGTGCACTGCTGCTAAAAGCAGCTAGCGAGCGATCAACTCGGAATGAGGGCCATAGTGAGTTGTTCACTCCCTAAATGAAAGAGATACTAACATGAAAAGGGTGCATATAAAATGTTTACTCAGGATCACCAAACAGGCAGCAAAGAGAGTATACACATATATCCATATTCACATACAAGGATTTATTTTTAGAAAGGGCTGCAACACTTTTTTTTACTGGGCTACAGCATTGACCTATCCAGAGCAGAGAGCTAAGCAATTAGCTGCAAGGCAATAGAACTGCCTAAGGGCTGAAACACACACGCCGGCTTTTGGCGGCCGGGAAAAAGCCGGATGGATTTTTCCCGTGCTGGTATTGTAATTAACAATGTGAGGGGTAGGGTCCTTTCACACTGCACGGCCCCGGCCTGGCTGCCGGGTTGCAGCCGGCAATATCCACTGGATGGTCTGGCGGCTAGGGCCGTGCCGTCTTTGAAGGCAGAGAACCGTGTGTGTGAACGGGAGCTTTCACACACAACGTTTTTTTTTCAAGCCGTGTCTGCTGCTGCGCATGCGCACAGCATTACACACGGCTCAAAGCCGTTGTGTGTGAAAGACCCTGCCGGCTTTTTGCCATCCGGGGGAAAACTCTCCTTCGCCCCCCCTCCTCCTCCCCTCCCATCCTCCCTCACTTCCACTGACTTTGCCTCCTTCTTCATCTCCAAAATTGAGGACATCCAACATGACATCTCCCGCCGTCACCCCTCTGCTAACCCCCTGCCCCCTCTATCCCTCCCCTCCATCTATCCCACCCTGTCCTCCTTTCGTCCCACTTCTGAAAAGGAAGTCCACTCCCTCATCTTATCCTCCCCCCCTCCACCTGCCCCCTGGACTCCCTTCCCTCCCGTCTTCTCCGCTCCCCCTCCCCCACTGCCTGCTCCCACCTTGCTCACCTCTTTAACCTGTCCCTCTCTACCGGCATCTTCCCCTCGCCATTCAAACATGCTCTGGTCTCACCTATTCTCAAAAAACGCAACCTCGACCCCTCATCACCCACTAACTACCGCTCCATCTCTCTTCTCCCTTTCGCCTCCAAATTACTTGAACGACTGGTCTACAGCCATCTCACAAGCCACCTCTCTGACAACTCCATCCTCGATCCACTACAATCTGGCTTTCGCCGACTCTACTCAACTGAGACTGCCCTGGTGAAAGTCACCAATGACCTGCTTTCGGCCAAATCCAAGGGCCACTTCTCTCTGCTCATCCTTCTGGACCTCCCTGCTGCCTTTGACACCGTAGATCATCCTCTCCTCCTGTGCACACTCCAAAACGCTGGCCTCTCCAGCACTGTCCTTGACTAGTTTTCTTCTTACCTCACTAACCGCTCCTTCTCTGTGTCTGCCTCCAGCACCACCTCACACCCTTCCATTCTTCCTGTTGGTGTCCCTCAGGGTTCTGTCCTTGGACCTCTTCTGTTCTCCCTGTACACCTCTTCCCTGGGTGCGCTCATTAACTCATTTGGCCTTCAATACCACCTCTATGCTGATGACACACAACTCTACCTCCCCTCTCCTGATCTGTCCCCCTCTGTCCTCTCCCAGGTTTCCAGCTGCCTCTCCGCAATCTACTCCTGGATGTCTGAGCGCTCTCTGAAGCTCAACATGGACAAAACTGAACTCATCATCTTCCCCCCATCCAGAGCAACACCCCCGACCAATATCTCTATCATTGTTGACAACACCACCATCTCCCCTGTTCCCAAACTCCGCTGCTTGGGTGTCACTCTTGACTCATCCCTCTCCTTTGCACCCCACATCCAAGCTCTAGCACAATCCTGTCGTTTCCAGCTACGTAACATTGCACGTATCAGGCCATATCTCTCCCAGAGTGCAACTAAACTCATCATCCACTCACTGGTCATCTCACGACTTGACTACTGCAATGTTCGCCTCACTGGCCTCGCTTGCTCCTATCTTGCTCCCCTCCAATCTGTCCTAAACTCTGCAGCTAGGCTTATCTTCCTCTCCCGCCGCACCACATCTGCCACTGCCCTTCGCCAAAATCTACTCCCATTCCCCTACAGAATCCTCTTCAAACTCCTCACCCTCACATACAAGGCCCTCTCTAATTCCACTGCTCCCTACATCTCCAACCTCCTCTACCTTCATACTCTCTCCCGCCCCCTACGGTCGACCAATGACCGTCGCCTCTCCACTGCCCTGGTCACTTCTTCCCATGCTTGTGTTCAAGACTATGCCGTGCTGCTACCCTTCAGTGGAACGCACTCCCCCGCTCCATTAGACTCTCCCCGACCTTGCAAAGCTTCAAACGGGCACTAAAAACCCACCTATTCATCAAAGCATACCCTCCCAATGCATTACCCAGTCCGAATCCGAACCCGCCCGAACTTCAGGTTTTTTTACACGGGTCCGAGCAGGCTCGGATCTTCCCGCCTTGCTCGGCTAACCCGAGCGCGCCCGAACGTCATCATCACGCTGTCGGATTCTCGCGAGGCTCGGATTCTATCACGAGACTCGGTTTCTATATAAGGAGCCGCGCGTCGCCGCCATTTTCACACGTGCATTGAGAGTCATAGGGAGAGGACGTGGCTGGCGTCCTCTCCGTTTAGAGAAGAGAGAGACACAGTATTTTGGGGAGCATTATTAGGAGGAGTACTACTATACTGTATGCTACTATACTACTTGCTGAAGTGATATTTATAGATTAGATAGTGTGACTGTAAGTGTATTATCTGACTTGTGGGGGAGACACTGACAGTGGGGAGCAGTTAGAGTCTGAGAGCAGGACTCAGGAGTACATATAACGTACAGTGCACACTTTTGCTGCCAGAGTCAGTGCCACACTGCCATTGTTGTGACCACACTGACCACCAGTATAATAATATATTTTGTGATTGTCTGCTTAGGCCTCGGAGTACTAGTTGCAAGTTGCAACGTGACCTGAAGTGACCACCAGTTTAATAATCAATCACCACCAGTTTAATATATATATATATATATATATATATATATAATTGTATATAATATATATATATATCATATTGTATACCACCTACCCGTGTTTTTTTTTTTTTTCATTCTTCTTTATACATACTACTATAGTAGCTTACTGTAGCAGTCTGCGGTGCTGTGCTGACCTGACAGTGTCCAGCAGGTCCGTCATCAGTCATTACATAATAAATATATATAGTACCTGTCCGGCTGCAGTACTAGTGATATTATATTGATTTCATCTCATTATCAATAATTTATCATCTAGTCTAGACTCTATATTAGCAGCAGACACAGTACGTTAGTCCACGGCTGTAGCTACCTCTGTGTCGGCACTCGGCAGTCCATCCATAATTGTATACCACCTACCCGTGGTTTTTTTTTTTCTTTCTTCTTTGTACATACTACTATAGTATAGTAGCTTACTGTAGCAGTCTGCGGTGCTGCTGAGCTGACAGTGTCCAGCAGGTCCGTCATCAGTCATCATTACCTAATAAATATATTATCTACCTGTCCGGCTGCAGTACTAGTGATATTATATATACATACATATATATATTGATTTCATCTCATTATCAATCATCCAGTCTATATTAGCAGCAGACACAGTACGTTAGTCCACGGCTGTAGCTACCTCTGTGTCGGCACTCGGCAGTCCATCCATAATTGTATACCACCTACCCGTGTTTTTTTTTTTCTTTCTTCTTTGTACATACTACTATAGTATAGAAGCTTACTGTAGCAGTCTGCGGTGCTGCTGAGCTGACAGTGTCCAGCAGGTCCGTCATCAGTCATCATTACCTAATAAATATATTATCTACCTGTCCGGCTGCAGTACTAGTGATATTATATATACATACATATATAAATTGATTTCATCTCATTATCAATCATCCAGTCTATATTAGCAGCAGACACAGTACTTTAGTCCACGGCTGTAGCTACCTCTGTGTCGGCACTCAGCAGTCCATCCATAATTGTATACCACCTACCCGTGGTTTTTTTTTTCTTTCTTCTTTGTACATACTACTATAGTATAGTAGCTTACTGTAGCAGTCTGCGGTGCTGCTGAGCTGACAGTGTCCAGCAGGTCCGTCATCAGTCATCATTACCTAATAAATATATTATCTACCTGTCCGGCTGCAGTACTAGTGATATTATATATACATACATATATATATTAGAGATGAGCGCCTGAAATTTTTCG
Source organism: Pseudophryne corroboree (assembly GCF_028390025.1). Taxonomy (NCBI): domain Eukaryota; kingdom Metazoa; phylum Chordata; class Amphibia; order Anura; family Myobatrachidae; genus Pseudophryne; species Pseudophryne corroboree. Next base: position 203,892,741 of record NC_086450.1, on the reverse strand, counting down.
GGTTTTGTGTTTTGGTTTTGGGTTCGGTTCCGCGGCCGTGTTTTGGGTTCGAACGCGTTTTGGCAAAACCTCACCGAATTATTTTTGTCGGATTCGGGTGTGTTTTGGATTCGGGTGTTTTTTTCCAAAAACACTAAAAAACAGCTTAAATCATAGAATTTGGGGGTCATTTTGATCCCAAAGTATTATTAACCTCAAAAACCATAATTTACACTCATTTTCAGTCTATTCTGAATACCTCACACCTCACAATATTATTTTTAGTCCTAAAATTTGCACCGAGGTCGCTGTGTGAGTAAGATAAGCGACCCTAGTGGCCGACACAAACACCGGGCCCATCTAGGAGTGGCACTGCAGTGTCACGCAGGATGTCCCTTCCAAAAAACCCTCCCCAAACAGCACATGACGCAAAGAAAAAAAGAGGCGCAATGAGGTAGCTGTGTGAGTAAGATTAGCGACCCTAGTGGCCGACACAAACACCGGGCCCATCTAGGAGTGGCACTGCAGTGTCACGCAGGATGGCCCTTCCAAAAAACCCTCCCCAAACAGCACATGACGCAAAGAAAAAAAGAGGCGCAATGAGGTAGCTGTGTGAGTAAGATTAGCGACCCTAGTGGCCGACACAAACACCGGGCCCATCTAGGAGTGGCACTGCAGTGTCACGCAGGATGGCCCTTCCAAAAAACCCTCCCCAAACAGCACATGACGCAAAGAAAAAAAGAGGCGCAATGAGGTAGCTGACTGTGTGAGTAAGATTAGCGACCCTAGTGGCCGACACAAACACCGGGCCCATCTAGGAGTGGCACTGCAGTGTCACGCAGGATGTCCCTTCCAAAAAACCCTCCCCAATCAGCACATGATGCAAAGAAAAAGAAAAGAAAAAAGAGGTGCAAGATGGAATTATCCTTGGGCCCTCCCACCCACCCTTATGTTGTATAAACAAAACAGGACATGCACACTTTAACCAACCCATCATTTCAGTGACAGGGTCTGCCACACGACTGTGACTGATATGACGGGTTGGTTTGGACCCCCCCCAAAAAAGAAGCAATTAATCTCTCCTTGCACAAACTGGCTCTACAGAGGCAAGATGTCCACCTCATCTTCACCCTCCGATATATCACCGTGTACATCCCCCTCCTCACAGATTATCAATTCGTCCCCACTGGAATCCACCATCTCAGCTCCCTGTGTACTTTGTGGAGGCAATTGCTGCTGGTCAATGTTTCCGCGGAGGAATTGATTATAATTCATTTTAATGAACATCATCTTCTCCACATTTTCTGGATGTAACCTCGTACGCCGATTGCTGACAAGGTGAGCGGCGGCACTAAACACTCTTTCGGAGTACACACTTGTGGGAGGGCAACTTAGGTAGAATAAAGCCAGTTTGTGCAAGGGCCTCCAAATTGCCTCTTTTTCCTGCCAGTATAAGTACGGACTGTGTGACGTGCCTACTTGGATGCGGTCACTCATATAATCCTCCACCATTCTATCAATGTTGAGAGAATCATATGCAGTGACAGTAGACGACATGTCCGTAATCGTTGTCAGGTCCTTCAGTCCGGACCAGATGTCAGCATCAGCAGTCGCTCCAGACTGCCCTGCATCACCGCCAGCGGGTGGGCTCGGAATTCTGAGCCTTTTCCTCGCACCCCCAGTTGCGGGAGAATGTGAAGGAGGAGATGTTGACAGGTCGCGTTCCGCTTGACTTGACAATTTTGTCACCAGCAGGTCTTTCAACCCCAGCAGACCTGTGTCTGCCGGAAAGAGAGATCCAAGGTAGGCTTTAAATCTAGGATCGAGCACGGTGGCCAAAATGTAGTGCTCTGATTTCAACAGATTGACCACCCGTGAATCCTTGTTAAGCGAATTAAGGGCTGCATCCACAAGTCCCACATGCCTAGCGGAATCGCTCCGTGTTAGCTCCTTCTTCAATGCCTCCAGCTTCTTCTGCAAAAGCCTGATGAGGGGAATGACCTGACTCAGGCTGGCAGTGTCTGAACTGACTTCACGTGTGGCAAGTTCAAAGGGCATCAGAACCTTGCACAACGTTGAAATCATTCTCCACTGCACTTGAGACAGGTGCATTCCATCTCCTATATCGTGCTCAATTGTATAGGCTTGAATGGCCTTTTGCTGCTCCTCCAACCTCTGAAGCATATAGAGGGTTGAATTCCACCTCGTTACCACTTCTTGCTTCAGATGATGGCAGGGCAGGTTCAGTAGTTTTTGGTGGTGCTCCAGTCTTCTGTACGTGGTGCCTGTACGCCGAAAGTGTCCCGCAATTTTTCTGGCCACCGACAGCATCTCTTGCACGCCCCTGTCGTTTTTTAAAAAATTCTGCACCACCAAATTCAAGGTATGTGCAAAACATGGGACGTGCTGGAATTTGCCCATATTTAATGCACACACAATATTGCTGGCGTTGTCCGATGCCACAAATCCACAGGAGAGTCCAATTGGGGTAAGCCATTCCGCGATGATCTTCCTCAGTTGCCATAAGAGGTTTTCAGCTGTGTGCGTATTCTGGAAAGCGGTGATACAAAGCGTAGCCTGCCTAGGAAAGAGTTGGCGTTTGCGAGATGCTGCTACTGGTGCCGCCGCTGCTGTTCTTGCGGCGGGAGTCCATACATCTACCCAGTGGGCTGTCACAGTCATATAGTCCTGACCCTGCCCTGCTCCACTTGTCCACATGTCCGTGGTTAAGTGGACATTGGGTACAGCTGCATTTTTTAGGACACTGGTGAGTCTTTTTCTGAGGTCTGTGTACATTTTCGGTATCGCCTGCCTAGAGAAATGGAACCTAGATGGTATTTGGTACCGGGGACACAGTACCTCCAACAAGTCTCTAGTTGGCTCTGCAGTAATGATGGATACCGGAACCACGTTTCTCACCACCCAGGATGCCAAGGCCTCAGTTATCCGCTTTGCAGTAGGATGACTGCTGTGATATTTCATCTTCCTCGCAAAGGACTGTTGAACAGTCAATTGCTTACTGGAAGTAGTACAAGTGGGCTTACGACTTCCCCTCTGGGATGACCATCGACTCCCAGCGGCAACAACAGCAGCGCCAGCAGCAGTAGGCGTTACACGCAAGGATGCTTTGGAGGAATCCCAGGCAGGAGAGGACTCGTCAGACTTGCCAGTGACATGGCCTGCAGGACTATTGGCATTCCTGGGGAAGGAGGAAATTGACACTGAGGGAGTTGGTGGGGTGGTTTGCGTGAGCTTGGTTACAAGAGGAAGGGATTTACTGGTCAGTGGACTGCTTCCGCTGTCACCCAAAGTTTTTGAACTTGTCACTGACTTATTATGAATGCGCTGCAGGTGACGTATAAGGGAGGATGTTCCGAGGTGGTTAACGTCCTTACCCCTACTTATTACAGCTTGACAAAGGGAACACACGGCTTGACACCTGTTGTCCGCATTTCTGGTGAAATACCTCCACACCGAAGAGCTGATTTTTTTGGTATTTTCACCTGGCATGTCAACGGCCATATTCCTCCCACGGACAACAGGTGTCTCCCCGGGTGCCTGACTTAAACAAACCACCTCACCATCAGAATCCTCCTGGTCAATTTCCTCCCCAGCGCCAGCAACACCCATATCCTCCTCATCCTGGTGTACTTCAACACTGACATCTTCAATCTGACTATCAGGAACTGGACTGCGGGTGCTCCTTCCAGCACTTGCAGGGGGCGTGCAAATGGTGGAAGGCGCATGCTCTTCACGTCCAGTGTTGGGAAGGTCAGGCATCGCAACCGACACAATTGGACTCTCCTTGTGGATTTGGGATTTCAAAGAACGCACAGTTCTTTGCGGTGCTTTTGCCAGCTTGAGTCTTTTCAGTTTTCTAGCGAGAGGCTGAGTGCTTCCATCCTCATGTGAAGCTGAACCACTAGCCATGAACATAGGCCAGGGCCTCAGCCGTTCCTTGCCACTCCGTGTGGTAAATGGCATATTGGCAAGTTTACGCTTCTCCTCCGACAATTTTATTTTAGGTTTTGGAGTCCTTTTTTTTCTGATATTTGGTGTTTTGGATTTGACATGCTCTGTACTATGACATTGGGCATCGGCCTTGGCAGACGACGTTGCTGGCATTTCATCGTCTCGGCCATGACTAGTGGCAGCAGCTTCAGCACGAGGTGGAAGTGGATCTTGATCTTTCCCTAATTTTGGAACCTCAACTTTTTTGTTCTCCATATTTTATAGGCAGAACTAAAAGGCACCTCAGGTAAACAATGGAGATGGATGGATTGGATACTAGTATACAATTATGGACGGACTGCCACGGTTAGGTGGTATAAAAAAACCACGGTTAGGTGGTATATATTGTAATACAATTATGGATGGACGGACTGCCTGCCGAGTGCCGACACAGAGGTAGCCACAGCCGTGAACTACCGCACTGTACACTGGTTGATAAAGAGATAGTAGTATACTCGTAACAACTAGTATGACTGACTATGACGGTATAAAGAATGAAAAAAAAACCACGGTTAGGTGGTATATATTGTAATACAATTATGGATGGACGGACTGCCTGCCGAGTTCCGACACAGAGGTAGCCACAGCCGTGAACTACCGCACTGTACACTGGTTGATAAAGAGATAGTAGTATACTCGTAACAACTAGTATGACTGACTATGACGGTATAAAGAATGAAAAAAAAACCACGGTTAGGTGGTATATATTATAATACAATTATGGATGGACGGACTGCCTGCCGACTGCCGACACAGAGGTAGCCACAGCCGTGAACTACCGCACTGTACACTGGTTGATAAAGAGATAGTAGTATACTCGTAACAACTAGTATGACACTATGACGGTATAAAGAATGAAAAAAAAACCACGGTTAGGTGGTATATATTATAATACAATTATGGATGGACGGACTGCCTGCCGACTGCCGACACAGAGGTAGCCACAGCCGTGAACTACCGCACTGTACACTGGTTGATAAAGAGATAGTAGTATACTCGTAACAACTAGTATGACACTATGACGGTATAAAGAATGAAAAAAAAACCACGGTTAGGTGGTATATATTATAATACAATTATGGATGGACGGACTGCCTGCCGAGTGCCGACACAGAGGTAGCCACAGCCGTGAACTACCGCACTGTACACTGGTTGATAAAGAGATAGTAGTATACTCGTAACAACTAGTATGACTGACTATGACGGTATAAAGAATGAAAAAAAAACCACGGTTAGGTGGTATATATTATAATACAATTATGGATGGACGGACTGCCTGCCGACTGCATACACAGAGGTAGCCACAGCCGTGAACTACCGCACTGTACACAGGTTGATAAAGAGATAGTAGTATACTCGTAACAACTAGTATGACACTATGACGGTATAAAGAATGAAAAAAAAACCACGGTTAGGTGGTATATATTATAATACAATTATGGATGGACGGACTGCCTGCCGACTGCCGACACAGAGGTAGCCACAGCCGTGAACTACCGCACTGTACACTGGTTGATAAAGAGATAGTAGTATACTCGTAACAACTAGTATGACACTATGACGGTATAAAGAATGAAAAAAAAACCACGGTTAGGTGGTATATATTATAATACAATTATGGATGGACGGACTGCCTGCCGAGTGCCGACACAGAGGTAGCCACAGCCGTGAACTACCGCACTGTACACTGGTTGATAAAGAGATAGTAGTATACTCGTAACAACTAGTATGACTGACTATGACGGTATAAAGAATGAAAAAAAAACCACGGTTAGGTGGTATATATTATAATACAATTATGGATGGACGGACTGCCTGCCGACTGCCGACACAGAGGTAGCCACAGCCGTGAACTACCGCACTGTACACTGGTTGATAAAGAGATAGTAGTATACTCGTAACAACTAGTATGACACTATGACGGTATAAAGAATGAAAAAAAAACCACGGTTAGGTGGTATATATTATAATACAATTATGGATGGACGGACTGCCTGCCGACTGCCGACACAGAGGTAGCCACAGCCGTGAACTACCGCACTGTACACTGGTTGATAAAGAGATAGTAGTATACTCGTAACAACTAGTATGACACTATGACGGTATAAAGAATGAAAAAAAACCACGGTTAGGTGGTATATATTATAATAATACAATTATGGATGGACGGACTGCCTGCCGACTGCCGACACAGAGGTAGCCACAGCCGTGAACTACCGCACTGTACACTGGTTGATAAAGAGATAGTAGTATACTCGTAACAACTAGTATGACTATGACGACGGTATAAAGAAAGAAAAAAAAATACCACGGTTAGGTGGTATATAATTATACAATTATGGATGGACGGACTGCCTGCCGAGTGCCGACTGCCGACACAGAGGTAGCCACAGCCGTGAACTACCGCACTGTACTGTGTCTGCTGCTAATATAGACTGGTTGATAAAGAGATAGTATACAACAATATACTACTATACTGGTGGTCAGGCACTGGTCACCACTAGTCACACTGGCAGTGGCACTCCTGCAGCAAAAGTGTGCACTGTTTAATTTTAAATTAATATAATATTATGTACTCCTGGCTCCTAACAACCTGCAGTGCTCCCCAGTCTCCCCCACAATTATTATAAGCTTTTATACATTGATGTGCAGCACACTGGGCTGAGCTGAGTGCACACAGACTGAGTCACACTGTGTGACTGCTGTGTATCGTTTTTTTCAGGCAGAGAACGGATATAGCAGAGAACGGATATATTAAATAAAAGTTAACTTAACAACAACTGCACTGGTCACTGTGGTAAACTCTGTCTGCACAATCTCTCTCTCTCTCTCTCTCTTCTAATCTATTCTAATGGAGAGGACGCCAGCCACGTCCTCTCACTATCAATCTCAATGCACGTGTGAAAATGGCGGCGACGCGCGGCTCCTTATATAGAATCCGAGTCTCGCGAGAATCCGACAGCGTCATGATGACGTTCGGGCGCGCTCGGGTTAACCGAGCAAGGCGGGAAGATCCGAGTCGCTCGGACCCGTGAAAAAAAAAGTGAAGTTCGTGCGGGTTCGGATTCAAAGAAACCGAACCCGCTCATCTCTAATATATATATTGATTTCATCTCATTATCATCCAGTCTATATTAGCAGCAGACACAGTACGGTAGTCCACGGCTGTAGCTACCTCTGTGTCGGCACTCGGCAGTCCATCCATAATTGTATACCACCTACCCGTGTTTTTTTTTTTTCTTTCTTCTTTGTACATACTACTATAGTATAGTAGCTTACTGTAGCAGTCTGCGGTGCTGCTGAGCTGACAGTGTCCAGCAGGTCCGTCATCAGTCATCATTACCTAATAAATATATTATCTACCTGTCCGGCTGCAGTACTAGTGATATTATATATACATACATATATATATATTGATTTCATCTCATTATCAATCATCCAGTCTATATTAGCAGCAGACACAGTATGTTAGTCCACGGCTGTAGCTACCTCTGTGTCGGCACTCGGCAGTCCATCCATAATTGTATACCACCTACCCGTGGTTTTTTTTTCTTTCTTCTTTGTACATACTACTATAGTATAGTAGCTTACTGTAGCAGTCTGCGGTGCTGCTGAGCTGACAGTGTCCAGCAGGTCCGTCATCAGTCATCATTACCTAATAAATATATTATCTACCTGTCCAGCTGCAGTACTAGTGATATTATATATACATACATATATATATATTGATTTCATCTCATTATCATCCAGTCTATATTAGCAGCAGACACAGTACGGTAGTCCACGGCTGTAGCTACCTCTGTGTCGGCACTCGGCAGTCCATCCATAATTGTATACCACCTACCCGTGTTTTTTTTTTTTTCTTTCTTCTTTGTACATACTACTATAGTATAGTAGCTTACTGTAGCAGTCTGCGGTGCTGCTGAGCTGACAGTGTCCAGCAGGTCCGTCATCAGTCATCATTACCTAATAAATATATTATCTACCTGTCCGGCTGCAGTACTAGTGATATTATATATACATACATATATATATTGATTTCATCTCATTATCAATCATCCAGTCTATATTAGCAGCAGACACAGTACGTTAGTCCACGGCTGTAGCTACCTCTGTGTCGGCACTCGGCAGTCCATCCATAATTGTATACCACCTACCCGTGTTTTTTTTTTTCTTTCTTCTTTGTACATACTACTATAGTATAGAAGCTTACTGTAGCAGTCTGCGGTGCTGCTGAGCTGACAGTGTCCAGCAGGTCCGTCATCAGTCATCATTACCTAATAAATATATTATCTACCTGTCCGGCTGCAGTACTAGTGATATTATATATACATACATATATATATTGATTTCATCTCATTATCAATCATCCAGTCTATATTAGCAGCAGACACAGTACTTTAGTCCACGGCTGTAGCTACCTCTGTGTCGGCACTCAGCAGTCCATCCATAATTGTATACCACCTACCCGTGGTTTTTTTTTTCTTTCTTCTTTGTACATACTACTATAGTATAGTAGCTTACTGTAGCAGTCTGCGGTGCTGCTGAGCTGACAGTGTCCAGCAGGTCCGTCATCAGTCATCATTACCTAATAAATATATTATCTACCTGTCCGGCTGCAGTACTAGTGATATTATATATACATACATATATATATATTGATTTCATCTCATTATCATCCAGTCTATATTAGCAGCAGACACAGTACGGTAGTCCACGGCTGTAGCTACCTCTGTGTCGGCACTCGGCAGTCCATCCATAATTGTATACCACCTACCCGTGTTTTTTTTTTTTCTTTCTTCTTTGTACATACTACTATAGTATAGTAGCTTACTGTAGCAGTCTGCGGTGCTGCTGAGCTGACAGTGTCCAGCAGGTCCGTCATCAGTCATCATTACCTAATAAATATATTATCTACCTGTCCGGCTGCAGTACTAGTGATATTATATATACATACATATATATATTGATTTCATCTCATTATCAATCATCCAGTCTATATTAGCAGCAGACACAGTATGTTAGTCCACGGCTGTAGCTACCTCTGTGTCGGCACTCGGCAGTCCATCCATAATTGTATACCACCTACCCGTGGTTTTTTTTTTTCTTTCTTCTTTGTACATACTACTATAGTATAGTAGCTTACTGTAGCAGTCTGCGGTGCTGCTGAGCTGACAGTGTCCAGCAGGTCCGTCATCAGTCATCATTACCTAATAAATATATTATCTACCTGTCCAGCTGCAGTACTAGTGATATTATATATACATACATATATATATATTGATTTCATCTCATTATCATCCAGTCTATATTAGCAGCAGACACAGTACGGTAGTCCACGGCTGTAGCTACCTCTGTGTCGGCACTCGGCAGTCCATCCATAATTGTATACCACCTACCCGTGTTTTTTTTTTTTTCTTTCTTCTTTGTACATACTACTATAGTATAGTAGCTTACTGTAGCAGTCTGCGGTGCTGCTGAGCTGACAGTGTCCAGCAGGTCCGTCATCAGTCATCATTACCTAATAAATATATTATCTACCTGTCCGGCTGCAGTACTAGTGATATTATATATACATACATATATATATTGATTTTATCTCATTATCAATCATCCAGTCTATATTAGCAGCAGACACAGTACGTTAGTCCACGGCTGTAGCTACCTCTGTGTCGGCACTCGGCAGTCCATCCATAATTGTATACCACCTACCCGTGGTTTTTTTTTTTCTTTCTTCTTTGTACATACTACTATAGTATAGTAGCTTACTGTAGCAGTCTGCGGTGCTGCTGAGCTGACAGTGTCCAGCAGGTCCGTCATCAGTCATCATTACCTAATAAATATATTATCTACCTGTCCAGCTGCAGTACTAGTGATATTATATATACATACATATATATATATTGATTTCATCTCATTATCATCCAGTCTATATTAGCAGCAGACACAGTACGGTAGTCCACGGCTGTAGCTACCTCTGTGTCGGCACTCGGCAGTCCATCCATAATTGTATACCACCTACCCGTGGTTTTTTTTTTTCTTTCTTCTTTGTACATACTACTATAGTATAGTAGCTTACTGTAGCAGTCTGCGGTGCTGCTGAGCTGACAGTGTCCAGCAGGTCCGTCATCAGTCATCATTACCTAATAAATATATTATCTACCTGTCCGGCTGCAGTACTAGTGATATTATATATACATATATATATATTGATTTCATCTCATTATCAATCATCCAGTCTATATTAGCAGCAGACACAGTACGTTAGTCCACGGCTGTAGCTACCTCTGTGTCGGCACTCGGCAGTCCATCCATAATTGTATACCACCTACCCGTGGTTTTTTTTTTCCTTTCTTCTTTGTACATACTACTATAATATAGTAGCTTACTGTAGCAGTCTGCGGTGCTGCTGAGCTGACAGTGTCCAGCAGGTCCGTCATCAGTCATCATTACCTAATAAATATATTATCTACCTGTCCGGCTGCAGTACTAGTGATATTATATATACATACATATATATATATATATTGATTTCATCTCATTATCATCCAGTCTATATTAGCAGCAGACACAGTACGTTAGTCCACGGCTGTAGCTACCTCTGTGTCGGCACTCGGCAGTCCATCCATAATTGTATACCACCTACCCGTGGTTTTTTTTTTCTTTCTTCTTTGTACATACTACTATAGAGTATAGTAGCTTACTGTAGCAGTCTGCGGTGCTGCTGAGCTGACAGTGTCCAGCAGGTCCGTCATCAGTCATCATTACCTAATAAATATATTATCTACCTGTCCGGCTGCAGTACTAGTGATATTATATATACATACATATATATATTGATTTCATCTCATTATCAATCATCCAGTCTATATTAGCAGCAGACACAGTACGTTAGTCCACGGCTGTAGCTACCTCTGTGTCGGCACTCGGCAGTCCATCCATAATTGTATACCACCTACCCGTGTTTTTTTTTTTCTTTCTTCTTTGTACATACTACTATAGTATAGTAGCTTACTGTAGCAGTCTGCGGTGCTGCTGAGCTGACAGTGTCCAGCAGGTCCGTCATCAGTCATCATTACCTAATAAATATATTATCTACCTGTCCGGCTGCAGTACTAGTGATATTATATATACATACATATATATATATATATTGATTTCATCTCATTATCATCCAGTCTATATTAGCAGCAGACACAGTACGGTAGTCCACGGCTGTAGCTACCTCTGTGTCGGCACTCGGCAGTCCATCCATAAGTATACTAGTATCCATCCATCTCCATTGTTTACCTGAGGTGCCTTTTAGTTGTGCCTATTAAAATATGGAGAACAAAAATGTTGAGGTTCCAAAATTAGGGAAAGATCAAGATCCACTTCCACCTCGTGCTGAAGCTGCTGCCACTAGTCATGGCCGAGACGATGAAATGCCAGCAACGTCGTCTGCCAAGGCCGATGCCCAATGTCATAGTACAGAGCATGTCAAATCCAAAACACCAAATATCAGTAAAAAAAGGACTCCAAAACCTAAAATAAAATTGTCGGAGGAGAAGCGTAAACTTGCCAATATGCCATTTACCACACGGAGTGGCAAGGAACGGCTGAGGCCCTGGCCTATGTTCATGGCTAGTGGTTCAGCTTCACATGAGGATGGAAGCACTCAGCCTCTCGCTAGAAAACTGAAAAGACTCAAGCTGGCAAAAGCACCGCAAAGAACTGTGCGTTCTTCGAAATCCCAAATCCACAGGGAGAGTCCAATTGTGTCGGTTGCGATGCCTGACCTTCCCAACACTGGACGTGAAGAGCATGCGCCTTCCACCATTTGCACGCCCCCTGCAAGTGCTGGAAGGAGCACCCGCAGTCCAGTTCCTGATAGTCAGATTGAAGATGTCAGTGTTGAAGTACACCAGGATGAGGAGGATATGGGTGTCGCTGGCGCTGGGGAGGAAATTGACCAGGAGGATTCTGATGGTGAGGTGGTTTGTTTAAGTCAGGCACCCGGGGAGACACCTGTTGTCCGTGGGAGGAATATGGCCATTGACATGCCTGGTGAAAATATCAAAAAAATCAGCTCTTCAGTGTGGAGGTATTTCAACAGAAAAGCGGACAACAGGTGTCAAGCCGTGTGTTGCCTTTGTCAAGCTGTAATAAGTAGGGGTAAGGACGTTAACCACCTCGGAACATCCTCCCTTATACGTCACCTGCAGCGCATTCATAATAAGTCAGTGACAAGTTCAAAAACTTTGGGTGACAGCGGAAGCAGTCCACTGACCAGTAAATCCCTTCCTCTTGTAACCAAGCTCACGCAAACCACCCCACCAACTCCCTCAGTGTCAATTTCCTCCTTCCCCAGGAATGCCAATAGTCCTGCAGGCCATGTCACTGGCAATTCTGACGATTCCTCTCCTGCCTGGGATTCCTCCGATGCATCCTTGCGTGTAACGCCTACTGCTGCTGGCGCTGCTGTTGTTGCTGCTGGGAGTCGATGGTCATCCCAGAGGGGAAGTCGGAAGACCACTTGTACTACTTCCAGTAAGCAATTGACTGTCCAACAGTCCTTTGCGAGGAAGATGAAATATCACAGCAGTCATCCTGCTGCAAAGCGGATAACTGAGGCCTTGACAACTATGTTGGTGTTAGACGTGCGTCCGGTATCCGCCGTTAGTTCACAGGGAACTACACAATTTCTTGAGGTAGTGTGCCCCCGTTACCAAATACCATCTAGGTTCCACTTCTCTAGGCAGGCGATACCGAAAATGTACACAGACCTCAGAAAAAGACTCACCAGTGTCCTAAAAAATGCAGCTGTACCCAATGTCCACTTAACCACGGACATGTGGACAAGTGGAGCAGGGCAGGGTCAGGACTATATGACTGTGACAGCCCACTGGGTAGATGTATGGACTCCCGCCGCAAGAACAGCAGCGGCGGCACCAGTAGCAGCATCTCGCAAACGCCAACTCTTTCCTAGGCAGGCTACGCTTTGTATCACCGCTTTCCAGAATACGCACACAGCTGAAAACCTCTTATGGCAACTGAGGAAGATCATCGCAGAATGGCTTACCCCAATTGGACTCTCCTGTGGATTTGTGGCATCGGACAACGCCAGCAATATTGTGTGTGCATTAAATATGGGCAAATTCCAGCACGTCCCATGTTTTGCACATACCTTGAATTTGGTGGTGCAGAATTTTTTAAAAAACGACAGGGGCGTGCAAGAGATGCTGTCGGTGGCCAGAAGAATTGCGGGACACTTTCGGCGTACAGGCACCACGTACAGAAGACTGGAGCACCACCAAAAACTACTGAACCTGCCCTGCCATCATCTGAAGCAAGAAGTGGTAACGAGGTGGAATTCAACCCTCTAAATGCTTCAGAGGTTGGAGGAGCAGCAAAAGGCCATTCAAGCCTATACAATTGAGCACGATATAGGAGGTGGAATGCACCTGTCTCAAGCGCAGTGGAGAATGATTTCAACGTTGTGCAAGGTTCTGATGCCCTTTGAACTTGCCACACGTGAAGTCAGTTCAGACACTGCCAGCCTGAGTCAGGTCATTCCCCTCATCAGGCTTTTGCAGAAGAAGCTGGAGACATTGAAGGAGGAGCTAACACGGAGCGATTCCGCTAGGCATGTGGGACTTGTGGATGGAGCCCTTAATTCGCTTAACAAGGATTCACGGGTGGTCAATCTGTTGAAATCAGAGCACTACATTTTGGCCACCGTGCTCGATCCTAGACTTAAAGCCTACCTTGGATCTCTCTTTCCGGCAGACACAAGTCTGTTGGGGTTGAAAGACCTGCTGGAGAGAAAATTGTCAAGTCAAGCGGAACGCGACCTGTCAACATCTCCTCCTTCACATTCTCCCGCAACTGGGGGTGCGAGGAAAAGGCTCAGAATTCCGAGCCCACCCGCTGGCGGTGATGCAGGGCAGTCTGGAGCGACTGCTGATGCTGACATCTGGTCCGGACTGAAGGACCTGACAACGATTACGGACATGTCGTCTACTGTCACTGCATATGATTCTCTCACCATTGAAAGAATGGTGGAGGATTATATGAGTGACCGCATCCAAGTAGGCACGTCACACAGTCCGTACTTATACTGGCAGGAAAAAGAGGCAATTTGGAGGCCCTTGCACAAACTGGCTTTATTCTACCTAAGTTGCCCTCCCACAAGTGTGTACTCCGAAAGAGTGTTTAGTGCCGCCGCTCACCTTGTCAGCAATCGGCGTACGAGGTTACATCCAGAAAATGTGGAGAAGATGATGTTCATTAAAATGAATTATAATCAATTCCTCCGTGGAGACATTGACCAGCAGCAATTGCCTCCACAAAGTACACAGGGAGCTGAGATGGTGGATTCCAGTGGGGACGAATTGATAATCTGTGAGGAGGGGGATGTACACGGTGATATATCGGAGGATGATGATGAGGTGGACATCTTGCCTCTGTAGAGCCAGTTTGTGCAAGGAGAGATTAATTGCTTCTTTTTTGGTGGGGGTCCAAACCAACCCGTCATTTCAGTCACAGTCGTGTGGCAGACCCTGTCACTGAAATGATGGGTTGGTTAAAGTGTGCATGTCCTGTTTATACAACATAAGGGTGGGTGGGAGGGCCCAAGGACAATTCCATCTTGCACCTCTTTTTTCTTTAATTTTTCTTTGCGTCATGTGCTGTTTGTGGAATGTTTTTTGGAAGGGCCATCCTGCGTGACACTGCAGTGCCACTCCTAGATGGGCCCGGTGTTTGTGTCGGCCACTAGGGTCGCTTATCTTACTCACACAACTACCTCATTGCGCCTCTTTTTTTCTTTGCGTCATGTGCTGTTTGGGGAGGGTTTTTTGGAAGGGCCATCCTGCGTGACACTGCAGTGCCACTCCTAGATGGGCCCGGTGTTTGTGTCGGCCACTAGGGTCGCTTATCTTACTCACACAGCTACCTCATTGCGCCTCTTTTTTTCTTTGCGTCATGTGCTGTTTGGGGAGGGTATTTTGGAAGGGCCATCCTGCGTGACACTGCAGTGCCACTCCTAGATGGGCCCGGTGTTTGTGTCGGCCACTAGGGTCGCTTATCTTACTCACACAGCTACCTCATTGCGCCTCTTTTTTTCTTTGCGTCATGTGCTGTTTGGGGAGGGTTTTTTGGAAGGGCCATCCTGCGTGACACTGCAGTGCCACTCCTAGATGGGCCCGGTGTTTGTGTCGGCCACTAGGGTCGCTTATCTTACTCACACAGCTACCTCATTGCGCCTCTTTTTTTCTTTGCGTCATGTGCTGTTTGGGGAGGGTTTTTTGGAAGGGCCATCCTGCGTGACACTGCAGTGCCACTCCTAGATGGGCCCGGTGTTTGTGTCGGCCACTAGGGTCGCTTATCTTACTCACACAGCTACCTCATTGCGCCTCTTTTTTTCTTTGCGTCATGTGCTGTTTGGGGAGGGTTTTTTGGAAGGGCCATCCTGCGTGACACTGCAGTGCCACTCCTAGATGGGCCCGGTGTTTGTGTCAGCCACTAGGGTCGCTTATCTTACTCACACAGCTACCTCATTGCGCCTCTTTTTTTCTTTGCGTCATGTGCTGTTTGGGGAGGGTTTTTTGGAAGGGCCATCCTGCGTGACACTGCAGTGCCACTCCTAGATGGGCACGGTGTTTGTGTCGGCCACTAGGGTCGCTTATCTTACTCACACAGCTACCTCATTGCGCCTCTTTTTTTCTTTGCGTCATGTGCTGTTTGGGGAGGGTTTTTTGGAAGGGCCATCCTGCGTGACACTGCAGTGCCACTCCTAGATGGGCCCGGTGTTTGTGTCGGCCACTAGGGTCGCTTATCTTACTCACACAGCTACCTCATTGCGCCTCTTTTTTTCTTTGCGTCATGTGCTGTTAGGGGAGGGTTTTTTGGAAGGGCCATCCTGCGTGACACTGCAGTGCCACTCCTAGATGGGCCCGGTGTTTGTGTCGGCCACTAGGGTCGTTTATCTTACTCACACAGCTACCTCATTGCGCCTCTTTTTTTCTTTGCGTCATGTGCTGTTTGGGGAGTGTTTTTTGGAAGGGCCATCCTGCGTGACACTGCAGTGCCACTCCTAGATGGGCACGGTGTTTGTGTCGGCCACTAGGGTCGCTTAGCTTAGTCATCCAGCGACCTAGGTGCAAATTTTAGGACTAAAAATAATATTGTGAGGTGTGAGGTATTCAGAATAGACTGAAAATGAGTGGAAATTATGGTTTTTGAGGTTAATAATACTTTGGGATCAAAATGACCCCCAAATTCTATGATTTAAGCTGTTTTTTAGTGTTTTTAAAAAAAAAAAATCCAAAACACACCCGAATCCGACAAAAAAAATTCGGTGAGGTTTTGCCAAAACCCGGTCGAACCCAAAACACGGCCGCGGAACCGAACCCAAAACCAAAACACAAAACCCGAAAAATTTCAAGTGCACATCTCTACTTGTATACTGCCATCAGGCTAACTCCCGCTTGCCTGCACCTCTTGTCAACTGTCTGTCGCCCCTCCCCACTAGATTGTTAGTTCTTCAGAGCAGGGCCCTCTTTCCTCTGGTTATCTAAGCCCTCGTCTCAACACATTTCACTCGCAGCTCTCCCCTACTCAAAGACCATCTTTACCCTGCAAGTAAAGGCTCATCTCCATCTATGGCCACCAGCCTCTAGTAGTACGATGATCAATCCCTCAATACTTACATCTTAGCAGTATTATGTCTTGAGAATGTGTGGTGCTCTATGTTACCTGTACACTATTTCTGTTATTTATTTACTGTAATGCTATGTTTTGTCTCCCTGTACTGTCCTTTGTACGGCGCTGCGAAACACATGTGGCGCCTTATACATAAAATGTAATAATGATAATAGTGTGTTTCAGCCCTAACACTCATTTATTTTCCTAATTGAACTGTGTATGATATTAAACAAATAACTCAATATGAAATGTTTAGTAATCATCTACAGTATATAACTTTAAGAATGGATGCTGCACTATAAAGATAACAATTTTAACCATCTTCAATTGATGGTATTCAGTTGGAACTTAAGAGGAGGATGCCACAGCTAGAATTTATGTGCAAACCAGTGTTCAGTCTCCCCTACAATCTAATGAAGCCTGGGTTTGCAAGGTTGCATGTGCACCAATAAATGAAGGCCATTGGATGACATTCTGCTGGCTTTATGGGTATTGCATACCATTAACCCTACAAGTTTCATCCAGATGGTCTTCTTCAGGCGTAGATAATACTGGCGATATGTGAGCATATGATTTCACATCAAGTATGGAATTTAGATGATTATAGCAGCAAGTCCAGATGCATGTAAAGATAAAGTTTATTAAAAAGAGATAAAATAACTTGGTAAGAGCTAGGAGCATACTTCATCCAAGTCTATATTATAATTCCACATAGGTCTGCAAGACTATATTTTTGACCAGAGAATAATTTTTTCTTTCTAGATGAGTGGTTTAAAATATATTTCTCAACAGCATCTGTAGAGGAATTGCTAAAAACAAAGGTAAAATTATCTTCCAGTATAGGAAGTGGATCTCCTCCAGCTTTATCAAAATATATTTTATATGTGGAATTATAATATTTATAATTATAATATTACATACCAATAATAATACTCCTAGCTCTTACCAAGTCATTTTATCTCTTTTGAACAAACATTGGCCCTCATTCCGAGTTGTTCGCTCGGTATTTTTCATCGCATCGCAATGAAAATCCGCTTAGTACGCATGCGCAATATTCGCACTGCGACTGCGCCAAGTAATTTAACAATGAAGATAGTATTTTTACTCACGGCTTTTTCATCGCTCCGGCGATCGTAATGTGATCGACAGGAAATGGGTGTTACTGGGCGGAAACACAGCGTTTTATGGGCGTGTGGATGAAAACGCTACCGTTTCCGGAAAAAACGCAGGAGTGGCTGGAGAAACGGGGGAGTGTCTGAGCGAACGCTGGGTGTGTTTGTGACGTCAAACCAGGAACGACAAGCACTGAACTGATCGCACAGGCAGAGTAAGGTTGAAGTTACTCAGAAACTGCAAAGTAGTTTGTACTCGCAATATTGCGAATACATCGGTCGCAATTTTAAGAAGCTAAGATACACTCCCAGTAGGCGTAGGCTTAGCGTGTGTAACTCTGCTAAATTCGCCTTGCGACCGATCAACTCGGAATGAGGGCCATTGGCCCTCATTCCGAGTTGATCGCTAGCTGCCGTTGTTCGCTGCGTAGTGATCATTTTAAAAAAAAGGCTAAACTGCGCATGCGTATGCACCGCAATGCGCATGCGCGGCGTATGGGTACAAAGAGCATCGTGGTTTTGAACAGGTTTTAGCGACGCTTTCAGTCGCACTGGCGGTCGCAAGGAGATTGACTGGAAGTGGGAGTTTCTGGGTGGCAACTGACCGTTTACTGGGAGTGTTTGGGAAAATGCAGGCATGGCTGGTCGTTTGCAGGGCGGGTATCTGACTACAGGGATGGTCTTGTTCTGCACAAAATGTGTTTGCAGCCGCTCTGCTGCACAGGTGTTCGCACTCCTGCAAAGTGAAAATACACTCCCCCGTGGGTGGCAACTATGCGTTTGCACAGCTGCTAAAAACAGCTAGCGAGCGATCAACTCGGAATGAGGGCCTTTATCTTTACATGCAGCTGAACTGTGAAATCATATGCTCACATATTGCCAGTATTATCTACCCCTGAAGAAGTCCTTCTGGACAAAATGCATAGGGTTAATGGTATGCATTACCAATAAAGCCAACAGAATGTCATCCACCTAGTGAGCTCATACCCCTGAGGTCAGGGCAGGATTAACAGTGGGGTGGGTGGAGCTACAGCTCCAGGTCCCCCATGAAAATAGGCCCAGACGGTGCTGGTAGACAACGGTGACAAGAAAAAAATAAT
Organism: Pseudophryne corroboree; assembly: GCF_028390025.1. Classification (NCBI taxonomy): domain Eukaryota; kingdom Metazoa; phylum Chordata; class Amphibia; order Anura; family Myobatrachidae; genus Pseudophryne; species Pseudophryne corroboree. The sequence continues at coordinate 203,873,852 of NC_086450.1, read as the reverse complement.
ATTTTTTGGTCACCACCATCAGTGGCCATCCGAAGCGCTGCCTACCCTCACCCCCTCCATCCCACTTAGTGCCAACATACACTACAGTAGTGCTGCACAGTTGAATGGATTCCCTGCGCCTCTGTGTGGATGCACTGCAGTGCTAAGAGGCTTGCCGAGGACTGAGGTGGTCAAGCTCATCCTCTCCATTCATGTTTCCACCCCCTCCTCCTCTCAGATGCTGCCATGTGCTGTTGCCGCGGCTCAATGCCATGAGATCCAAATGACGGGGACCCGCTGCTGCCAGTACCAATGACGGGGGCCCACTTCAGCTTATGCCAATGATAGGGACCTGCTGCTGCCGGCGCCAATGATGGGGACCCACTGCTGCTGTCGCCAATGACAGGGACCTGCTGCTATCGAAGGTACAAAGTGCCACCTATATTGGAGGTTAGGGAATGCCTGTCTCAACCCTTTCTCTGTCTCCCCCCTTTTCTCTCTCTCTGTGTCTCCTCCCCACTTTCTCTTTCTCTCTCTCATTCTCTGTCTCCTACCCTCCTCTGTCTTTTTTTGCTGTGTCTCCCCCTTCTCCCTCCTTCTCTCTCTTGCTCTGTCCCCCTCTCTCTGTCTCCTCATCTCTCTGTCTCCCCCTTCTCTCTTTGTGTCTCCGCCCTTCTTTCCCTCTATATCTACCCCTTCCCTCTCTCTTTCTGTGTATCTCCCCTACTCCTTCTCTCTCTCTGTATCCCCCTTCTCGCTGTGTGTATACCCCTTCTCTATCTTCACGCTATCTCCCCTCCCTCATCACCCCTCTCTGCTCCTTCTATCTCTCAAACTTCTCCCCTCTCGCTCTGTCTTCCCTTCTCTCTCTCTCTCTCTCTCTCCCCTTTGTCTCCCCATCTCTCTCTCTCTTTGTCTCACCCTTCTCTCTCTTTCTGCATCTCCTCCTTCTATCTCTCTTTGTGCCCCTTCTCTCTCTCTCTCTCTCTTTCTCCCCTTCTCTCCCTATGTGTGTCTCTCCCTTCTCTCTCTCTCTCTGTGTACACCACCTTTTCTCTCTCTCTCTCTCTCTCTCTCTCTCTCTCTGTCTCCCTTTCTCTCTCTATCTGTCTGCCCCCTTCTCTCTCCATGTGTCTTGCCACTTCACCTTCTCTCTCTGTTTCTCTCTTCTCTCCCCTCCGTCCCTCCATGTCTCTCTCTGTCTCCCGCCTTCTTCACTCTGCCTCCACCCTTCTCTCTTTTTTTCTCTGTCTCCCTCCTTCTCTCTCTCTCTCTCTGTCTCCCCCTTCTCTGTGTTTCCCCATTCTCTCTCTGTGTATCCCCCTTCTCTCTCTGTGTATCCCCCTTCTCTCTCTTCCCACTATCTCCCTCTCTCTCTCTCATCATTCTTTTATAACCTCTCTCTCCCCCTTCTCTCTCTCCCACTTCTCCTTCTCTATCTTTCCTCTGTGTCTCTGTCTCCCCACTCTCTCTCCGTGTGTCTCCCTTCTCTCTCTGTCTCCCCTTCTCTCTTCCTCTATGTCGTCCCGTTTCTCTCTCTCTCTCTCTCTCTGTCTTCCCCTTCTCTCTCTCTCTCTCTCTCTCTCTCTCTCTATGTGTCTCCCCTTTCTCTCAATCTGTCTCCCCTTCTCTCCTTGTGTCTCCCCACTTATCTCTCTATATGTATCCTCACTTCTCTCTCTCTCTCTCTCTCTCTCTCTCTGTATCCCCTTTCTCTCTTCCCTCTCTCTCATCACCCCTTTCTCCCCCTATCACTTCTCCCCCTCTTTCTTTGTCTCCCACTTCTCTCTCTGTTCCCCCCCCTTTCTCGCTCTCTCCATATCTCCCCCTTCTTTCACTCTCTGTGTTTCCCCTTCTCTCTACCCCTCACTTCCTCTCTCTCACCCCCTCTCTCTGTATCTTCCTTCTTTTCTCTCTCTCTCTCTGTGTCTAACCTTTCTCTCTGTGTGTCTATCCCTCCTCTCTCTCTCTCTGCCCCATTTTCTCTCTCTCTCTCTCTCTCTCTCTCTCTTTCTGTCACACCCTTCTTTCTCTCTGTCTCCCCTTTCTCTAACCCCCTCTCCCCCTCTCTCTATGTCTCTCCCTTCTACCTCTCTCATTGTATCTCCCCCTTCTCTATATATATATCTCCCCCTTCTTTCTCTCTCCATATGTATCTCCTCCTTCTTTCTCTCTTCCCTTCTCTGTCTGTGTCTCCTCCTTCCCATTTCCTTCCCACTTCTCCCCCCACTCTTTCTCTGTATACCCCTCCCCTCTCTCTCTCCTTCTCTGTCTACCCCCTCCTCTCTCTTTGTCTCCCCCTTCTCTCTCTCTCTGTCTCCCCTTCTCTCTCCCCCATTCTCTCTCTCTCCCCCCTTTCACTAATATAAGTATGGCAGGGAAGATTAGGGTTAGTCTGCAGGAGGGGAGATTAGGGTTAGGCACAAGGTAAAGGTTAGTGTTAGGCCTCGGGAGGGGGGGGGGGGTTAGAATTAGGCTGTGGAAGGGGAAGGTTAGGGTTAGACTGCATGAGGAGAGGGTTAGAGAGATGATAAAGGGTAGGGTTAGTCTACTTACCAAGAAGTGTCAGTATCCTTACTGTTGAGATCCCATACCCAACACATAGAGGGGCACATATACACATAGGACATAGCGGAGCAATACAGACATAGGTATATATGGACATACAGGAGCACATTCAGAGGTAATCACATAAAGACATAGCGGAGCACATATAATATAGGTATACTACAGGCACATACGGACATACAGGAGCACATACGAACACAGAGGTGCACATTCAGACATAGGCACATACAGACACCCCTGGATGCTGCCCCACAGCACTAGTCACACCCCCACATCACTAGTCACACCACCACAGCACTGGTCACATCCCACATCACCAGTCATGCCACCACAGTATTAGGCACACCCCTGTGGTGGCACACAATAGAAGACCCTTCAGCAATTTCAGCTCCAAGCCCATGTGGACCTTAATCTGGCACTGCCTCAGGGTATACAGTAGGTGTGATTATGATATCCATTTCTCTTTCATTTGTGGAATATTGCTGCCTATTGTATTGAAAGATTTTATTCATTGTACTGTTTTTAAGGAAAATAAAAGAATGTTTTCTATAGATTGATGCATTGGGATATCTGTTGTTGGGTGATTTTTTTTTGGGGGGGGCAAAAGGGTTTACCCCTGTAAGAAATATTTTCTTGATTATACTACGTCATTAGTGGCGTGTTCACTGCACACATGAACACAATTATGATGTTTAGGATGGAACTGAAGCAGCTATATTAATTAGGAATTTATTTTATTAATGTTTAGTTCTTTTTTTGTATAATAAATCACATTTTAACGGTGTTGTTTTTGCTCCAATGTGTGTGTTTTTAATCTACAAATACATGCAACTCTGGTGTTTGTCTTTTGCAAAATGATGCTTACACATACTATTGTATATAGAGGGCCTAATTTAGACTTGATCAAAGCCGTGCATAATTTTGCATGGCTACGATCAGTTACTCAGACATGTGGGGGACGCCCAGTACAGGGCTAGTCCGCCCCGCATGTCAGGCCCTACCGCCCTTCCCCCCACCTGCACAAGTACAAAAGCATTGCACCACGGTGATGCTTTTGTACTTGATGAGTAGATCCCTACCTGCGCAGCTCCTGTGCGCTGGCAAGGTGCTTCTCATCGCTGTCTGGGTCTCAGCAGCTGCGTGTGACTTCACGCAGCCGCTGTGGCCCGCCCCCGCATGGTCTTGGCACGCCTGAGTTGCCCGGACCGCGCCCCTAAAATGGCGGCCAAATGCCACTGTTCTGCCCCCTCCCACCCAGCGACTGCCTCTGCCTGTCAATCAGGCAGAGGCGATCACAGGGCTGAGATGGCCATCGGCTGTCTGGCATGCTCTGGCGCACTGCGGCGGCGGCACATGCTCAGTTCAGACCTGATCAGCTGCTGTGCGAAAATGCACAGCAGCGATCAGGTCTGAATTAGGCTTATTGTTTGTCTCTATACCCTGTCAAATGTGTTTCTCCATTAATAGTTTGTGTATGTGTTTGCTATACATGTAGATGTACTGTAAATATATGCATGTATATAATTTTTTGAAGTACTGTTAATTACAAAAAATGTGCAAAGAATAGGATTTTAATTACCTACCAGTAAATCCTTTGCTCGTAGTCCATAGGAGATACTGTGAATCCATTTAGTACCATGGGGTATAGACGGGTCCACTAGGAGCCTTGAGCACTTTAAGAATTTGATAGTGTGTGCTGGACCCTCCCTCTATGCTCCTCCTACCAGACTCAGTCTAGAAAACTGTGCCCAAGGAGACGGACATACTTTGAGGGAAGGATAGATAAGGAAAGTGGTGAGATTACGAACCAGCACACACAGAACAAGAGGAAAGCCATGCTAACCAAACTTGAAACCAGGAACAGCAACAGCTGAACCAACCAGAATACGTAACTAAGTAACAGTGCAGGAAGAATGAAGCACCGGCCGGGCGCCCAGTATCCCCTACGGACCATGAGAAAAGGATTTACTGGTAGGTAATTAAAATCCTATTTTCTCTTACGTCCTTGGGGATACTGGGAATCCATTTAGTACCATGGGGAAGTACCAAAGCTCCCAAACTAGGTGGGAGAGTGCTGAGATTCCTGCAGAACTGACTGACCAAACTGAAAGTCCTCAGAGGCCAAACTTGTAAAAATTTGCAAATGTGTTTGAACCTGATCAAGTTGCTGCTTGGTAGAGCTGTAAAGCCTAGACACCCCAGGCAGCCATCCAAGAAGAACTCACTGACCTAGTAGAGTGGGCCTGTACAGATTTTGGAACCGGCAATCCTGCCGTGGAATAAGCATGCTGGAGAGTGAGCCTGATCCAGCGTGCAATAAACTGCTTTGAAGCAGTACACCCAATTTTATTGGGATCATTAAGAACGAACAGCGAGTCCGATTTCCTGTGATGAGCTGTCCTCTTTACGTACATCTTCAAAGCTCTCACAACATCCAAATACTTTTCAGTAGCAGAGGTGTCCGTAACAACTGAAACCACAATAGGTTGGTTGATGTGAAATGCGGACACCACCTTAGGAAGAAATTGCTGACGAGTTCTGAGTTCAGCTCAGCTCTGCCCTCATAGAAAATTAAGTAGGGGCTCTTGTAAGACAATGTCCCCAGCTCTGACACACGTCTTGCTGAAGCCAAGGCCAGCAGTGTGACGGTCTTCCACATAAGGTACTTTACATGCACCTCCTGTAACGGTTCAAACCAGTCTGATTGTAGGAAGTGCAGAACCAAATTGAGATCCCAAGGTGTCGTGGGAGGCACAAAGGAAGGTTGTATGTGCAAAACACCCTTCAAGAATATTTTGGACCTCAGGGACAGAAGCCAATTGTTTCTGAAAATAAATAGAGAAGGTCGAAATCTGGACTTTAATGGAGCCTAGACGTAGGCCCACATCCACTCCCGACTGCAGAAAAGCAGGAAACGTCCCAGATGAAACTCCACCGCAGAATATTGTCTGCTTTCACACCAAGAGACATACTTCTACCATATACGGTGGTAATGTTTAGATGTTACCCCCTTCCTGGCTTGGATCGGAGTCGGGATGACCTTGTCAGGAATCCCTCTCCTAGCTAGAATCATCCGTTCAACTTCCATGCCATTAAACGTAGCCGTGTTGCAGAAAATCCTCATGAAGAGGTAAAGGTCACGGATCTTTGATGAGCATATCGAGAAAATCCGCATACCAGGCCCTTCGTGGCCAGTCCGGAGCAATGAGTATTGCTTGAACCTCTTCCCTTTTTATTCTCTTTAGAACTCTTGGGATCAGAGGAAGTGGAGGAAACACGTACACCAGTTGGTAGACCCACAGAGTTGTCAGAGTGTCTACCGCCATTACTTGTGGGTCCCTCGACCTGGAACAATACTGCTTGAGCTTCTTGTTGAGTCGAGAGGCCATTATGTTGATCTGTGGATATCCCCACCGACGTGTCAACTACTGGAACACTTCCGGGTGGAGGCCCCACTTCCCCGGGTGCAGGTCGTGTCTGCTGAGGAAGTCTGCTTCCCAGTTGTATACTCCCGGAATGAAGACCGCCGACAATGCCACGGCGTGTTTTTCCGCCTAGAGGAGAATTCTTGACACCTCTGACATTGCTGCTCTGCTTTTCGTTCCGCCCTGTCAGTTTATGTACGTCACCACCGTTACATTGTCCAACTGGACTTGAATGGCCTGATTCCGAAGTAGAGATGAGGCCTGCAGAAGGGCGTTGTAGATTGCCCTGAGTTTGAAGATGTTTATTGGAAGGACAACTTCCCGACTTGAATGCAGAAGGAAGATATGTGGACTTACCCGCAGTAGCCTTGGAGATCCATTTGTTTAGTTCATCTCCAAATAAGGCCTCTCCTGTGAAGGGTAGGCCTTCCATGCCTTTCCTGGAGTCCGCGTTAGCAGTACACTGGCATAGCCATAAGCCCAGTGGCAAACGAAGGATTTGCATGGGGGGTTTCCAGAACTGGGTGGAGCCAAGCACGGGGGTGGGGACTGAGGTGACCCAGTATATGCTGGGTCCGTAAAACTAGTGTGTCTGTGTGTATATATACATACCTCCCAACTTTTAATATCTGGAAGGTGGGACACAAGCGCGGCGAAGCCACGCGCGCTCCGAAGCCGGAAAAGGGGTGAGACCTAAGAAAAGGGGCGTGGCTTCGCGGAGGACCCGCAATCGCGAGAGACAGAGCCTCCCAACTGCCACCCCTCACCGCGGGACACTGCGGCCCGCGGGTGGGACAGCGGGACAGTCCCCAAAAAATGGGACTGTCCCGCGAAAATCGGGAGAGTTGGGAGGTATGCATATATCTATCTATCTATCTATCTATCTATATATCTACACACAGATATATATACTGTATATATACACACACACATATACATATATATATATACATACAATACATATATACATATACACATAGCATATTAAACATGCATACATATATATATATATATATATATATATATATATATACATACAGTACACGTATATACGCATGTATATATATCATGTGTGTGTGTGTGTGTGTCTGTGTGTGTTTATATGTAAGTATATACATGTGTGTATATATGTATGCACATGGATATATATGTACTATAATCAAAATAAAGTAAACTTTTATTAAGCACTTACAAGTGCCACCAGGAAGACAGCAGGCTGCAGAGGATGCTAGACAGCCATTAATAATACTCATGCAGCTAAAAAAAATATATATATATTATTTTTTTTTGCTGGAGGGGGGTTTCTGGGTGCCCGGAAACCCCCCCTGGGTGCGCCACTGAAGCCCCTGCGTGCTGACACTGCCATAGCAGTGGTACGAGCATTAACCAAGCCTATTTCTTTTATGGCTTCCACCATAAAGTTCGCAGAGTCCTGTAAATGTTGCAGGAGTAAAATAATCTCCCCTTGAGCCAAGGTATCTAACCCCTCAATTAGGTTACCTGACCATTTGTCAGTGGCTTTAGTAATCCACCCACATGCTATAGTGGGTCTCTGGGCCCCCCCAGCAGCTGTATACAAGGATTTGAGTGTGGTCTCAATTCTACGATCAGCCGTGTCTTTCAGGGAGGCTGCACCGGGGACAGGCAATACAATTTTTTGTGACAGCCTGGATACTGATGTATCCACTATCGGTGGATTTTCCCATTTTCTACTGCTATCCTCGGGAGGAAAAGGAAAAGATGATAGCAACCTTTTAAGGATTTGAAATTTCCTATCAGGATTAACCCACGGTTCTTCAAACAGGGTATTTAGTTCCATTGACGCAGGAAAAGTGGCTGAGGAGTTCTTTTTTAAATTAAAATAAGATTCCTCACTCTCCTCTGTCACTTTATCAGGGATATGCAGAACTTCTCTGATAGCCTCTATGAGAGCCTCTATTCTCTGTGACAGAGTAGACTCCCTCACCTCTGAGTTCACCTCCATGTCTGACCCTTCATCATCAGAGTCAGACTGCAGGATATGGGCCAAAGTACGTTTTTGTGGACAAATGGCAGGGGACTGAGATGCTGGTTTGGGTACTGAGTCTCTTTTTATAAACTCAGTCATCGATTGTTTTTCTGGCTTTGTTAGGGGTGGCGGTGTGCTGCTGGAATGTACGCTCGCCGTGGTGGGGCTTGCAAATTGTTCCCTCAGGAGCTAGTGTCCTGTCAGCGAGGAACGGGACCATTAACCCTTCAAGAGGTTGGGCCGTTCCCCCCATAAGTCCCATGACGCAGGCAGGCTGGTGCCATCCAGTACTGACTCAAAATAACAAACAGATAAAATAAATGCAGAAAACTCTTCACGAGCTTCAAGCGACGTGACCGGCTCCTCCAGGCACATTTTTTAAATTTAGTCTGGTAGGAGGGGCATAGAGGGAGGAGCCAGCGCACACTATCAAATTCTTAAAGTGCCAAAGGCTCCTAGTTGACACATCTATACCCTATGGTACTAAATGGATTCCCAGTATCCCCAAGGACGTAAGAGAAACATTTATTAAACCTTTTGTTTTGTTTCACAACAAAGTGTTATGTAAACAAGAATATATTTTAACCATTTTACATGAAACAGTATTGTAATATTTAGTTTAAAAAATCAACAGTAAAATGGTCTTAAAATCTATTTTATGCCAAGAAAACCCCCAAACAAACATGTATCTACGTACTTCCCATGCCTACCCCTAGATGGACCCCTGGTTGATTTTGGTGGTACAGATGACTCATGGGTATGTAGAGAGCGTCCGGCTGGAGAAGTAATGGGGGTTGTGGCTAGTGATGAGCGGGTTCGGTTTCCGAGAAACCGAACCCACCCGAGCTTTACCTTTTTTTACACGGGTCCGAGCAGGCTCGGATCCTCCCGCCTTGCTCGGCTAACCCGAGCGCGCCCGAACGTCATCATCCCGCTGTCGGATTCTCGCGAGATTCGGATTCTATAAGCAGCCGCGCGGTGCCGCCATTTTCACACGTGCATTGAGATTGATAGGGAGAGGACGTGGCTGGCGTCCTCTCCGTTTATACGAGACACTACAGTTGATCTGATTGCTTTGCTTTGCTTGTTTATTTTACTATTGTGGGGAGGATTGGGGAGCAGCTGTTAGGAGGAGTACAGTGCAGAGTTTTGCTGATAGTGACCACCAGTTTTTTATCCGTTCTCATCTCTGCCTGAAAAAAATGCTCCATACCATATCTGTGCTCAGTGTGCTGCATGATATATCTGTGCTGAGTGCTCACACTGCTTAATTGTGGGGACTGGGGAGCAGCTATAGCAGGAGTACAGTGCAGAGTTTTGCTGACAGTGACCACCAGTATACGTTTGTCTGCCTGAAAAACACTCCTGTGGCTTTTTTTTTATACTAGAAGTTTAGCAGTTTGCTGACAGTGTCCACCAGGTCCATTATACTGTATATAGCAGTACGGTAGGCCACTGCTGTACCTACCTCTGTGTCGTCACTCGTCATCCATAAAGTATACTATCCATCCATCTACATTGTATACCTGTGGTGGCTTTTTTTTTATACTAGTAGTTTAGCAGTCTGCTGACAGTGTCCACCAGGTCCATTATACTGTATATAGCAGTACGGTAGGCCACTGCTGTACCTACCTCTGTGTCGTCACTCGTCATCCATAAAGTATACTATCCATCCATCTACATTGTATACCTGTGGTGGCTTTTTTTTTATACTAGTAGTTTAGCAGTCTGCTGACAGTGTCCACCAGGTCCATTATACTGTATATAGCAGTACGGTAGGCCACTGCTGTACCTACCTCTGTGTCGTCACTCGTCATCCATAAAGTATACTATCCATCCATCTACATTGTATACCTGTGGTGGCTTTTTTTTTATACTAGTAGTTTAGCAGTCTGCTGACAGTGTCCACCAGGTCCATTATACTGTATATAGCAGTATGGTAGGCCACTGCTGTACCTACCTCTGTGTCGTCACTCGTCATCCATAAAGTATACTATCCATCCATCTACATTGTATACCTGTGGTGTTTTTTTTTTATACTAGTAGTTTAGCAGTCTGCTGACCGTGTCCACCAGGTCCATTATACTGTATATAGCAGTACGGTAGGCCACTGCTGTACCTACCTCTGTGTCGTCACTCGTCATCCATAAAGTATACTATCCATCCATCTACATTGTATACCTGTGGTGGCTTTTTTTTTTTATACTAGTAGTTTAGCAGTCTGCTGACAGTGTCCACCAGGTCCATTATACTGTATATAGCAGTACGGTAGGCCACTGCTGTACCTACCTCTGTGTCGTCACTCATCATCCATAAAGTATACTATCCATCCATCTACATTGTATACCTGTGGTGGCTTTTTTTTATACTAGTAGTTTAGCAGTCTGCTGACAGTGTCCACCAGGTCCATTATACTGTATATAGCAGTCCGGTAGGCCACTGCTGTACCTACCTCTGTGTCGTCACTCGTCATCCATAAAGTATACTATCCATCCATCTACATTGTATACCTGTGGTGGCTTTTTTTTTATACTAGTAATTTAGCAGTCTGCTGACAGTGTCCACCAGGTCCATTATACTGTATATAGCAGTACGGTAGGCCACTGCTGTACCTACCTCTGTGTCGTCACTCGTCATCCATAAAGTATACTATCCATCCATCTACATTGTATACCTGTGGTGGCTTTTTTTTATACTAGTAGTTTAGCAGTCTGCTGACAGTGTCCACCAGGTCCATTATACTGTATATAGCAGTACGGTAGGCCACTGCTGTACCTACCTCTGTGTCGTCACTCGTCATCCATAAAGTATACTATCCATCCATCTACATTGTATACCTGTGGTGGCTTTTTTTTTATACTAGTAGTTTAGCAGTCTGCTGACAGTGTCCACCAGGTCCATTATACTGTATATAGCAGTACGGTAGGCCACTGCTGTACCTACCTCTGTGTCGTCACTCGTCATCCATAAAGTATACTATCCATCCATCTACATTGTATACCTGTGGTGGCTTTTAGTTGTGCGCATTAAAATATGGAGAACAAAAATGTGGAGGTTAAAAAAATAGGGAAAGATCAAGATCCACTTCCACCTCGTGCTGAAGCTGCTGCCACTAGTCATGGCCGAGACGATGAAATGCCATCAACGTCGTCTGCCAAGGCCGATGCCCAATGTCATAGTACAGAGCATGTAAAATCCAAAACACAAAAGATCAGTAAAATGCCTCAAAAATCAAAATTAAAAGCGTCTGAGGAGAAGCGTAAACTTGCCAATATGCCATTTACGAAACGGAGTGGCAAGGAACGGCTGAGGCCCTGGTCTATGTTCATGGCTAGTGGTTCAGCTTCACATGAGGATGGAAGCACTCATCCTCTCGCTAGAAAAAAGAAAAGACTTAAGCTGGCAAAAGCACAGCAAAGAACTGTGCGTTCTTCAAAATCTCAAATCCCCAAGGAGAGTCCAATTGTGTCGGTTGCGATGCCTGACCTTCCCGACACTGGACGGGAAGAGCTTGCGCCTTCCACCATTTGCACGCCCCCTGCAAGTGCTGGAAGGAGCACCCGCAGTCCAGTTCCTGATAGTCAAATTGAAGATGTCACTGTTGAAGTACACCAGGATGAGGATATGGGTGTTGCTGGCGCTGGGGAGGAAATTGACAAGGAGGATTCTGATGGTGAGGTGGTTTGTTTAAGTCAGGCACCCGGGAAGTCACCTGTTGTCCGTGGGAGGAATATGACCCTTGACATGCCTGATCAAAATACAAAAAAAATCAGCTCTTCGGTGTGGAATTATTTCAACACAAATGCGGACAACAGGTGTCAAGCCGTGTGTTGCCTTTGTCAAGCTGTAATAAGTAGGGGTAAGGACGTTAACCACCTCAGAACATCCTCCCTTATACGTCACCTGCAGCGCATTCATCATAAGTCAGTGACAAGTTCAAAAACTTTGGGTGACAGCGGAAGCAGTCCACTGACCACTAAATCCCTTCCTCTTGTAACCAAGCTCCTGCAAACCACACCACCAACTCCCTCAGTGTCAATTTCCTCCTTACCCAGGAAAGCCAATAGTCCTGCAGGCCATGTCACTGGCAAGTCTGACGAGTCCTCTCCTGCCTGGGATTCCTCCGATGCATTCTTGAGTGTAACGCCTACTGCTGCTGGAGCTGCTGTTGTTGCTGCTGGGAGTCGATCGTCATCCCAGAGGGGAAGTCGGAAGACCACTTGTACTACTTCCAGTAAGCAATTGACTGTCCAACAGTCCTTTGCGAGGAAGATGAAATATCACAGCAGTCATCCTGCTGCAAAGCGGATAACTGAGGCCTTGGCAGCCTGGGCGGTGAGAAACGTGGTTCCGGTATCCATCGTTAATTCAGAGCCAACTAGAGACTTGATTGAGGTACTGTGTCCCCGGTACCAAATACCATCTAGGTTCCATTTCTCTAGGCAGGCAATACCGAAAATGTACACAGACCTTAGAAAAAGAGTCACCAATGTCCTAAAAAATGCAGTTGTACCCAATGTCCACTTAACCACGGACATGTGGACAAGTGGAGCAGGGCAGACTCAGGACTATATGACTGTGACAGCCCACTGGGTAGATGTATTGCCTCCCGCAGCAAGAACAGCAGCGGCAGCACCAGTAGCAGCATCTCGCAAACGCCAACTCGTTCCTAGGGAGGCTACGCTTTGTATCACCGCTTTCCAGAATACGCTCACAGCTGAAAACCTCTTACGGCAACTGAGGAAGATCATCGCAGAATGGCTTACCCCAATTGGACTCTCCTGGGGATTTGTGACATCGGACAACGCCAGCAATATTGTGCGTGCATTACATCTGGGCAAATTCCAGCACGTCCCATGTTTTGCACATACCTTGAATTTGGTGGTGCAGAATTATTTAAAAAACGACAGGGGCGTGCAAGAGATGCTGTCGGTGTCCCGAAGAATTGCGGGCCACTTTCGGCGTTCAGGCACCGCGTACAGAAGACTGGAGCACCACCAAAAATACCTGAACCTGCCCTGCCATCATCTGAAGCAAGAGGTGGTAACGAGGTGGAATTCAACCCTCTATATGCTTCAGAGGATGGAGGAGCAGCAAAGGGCCATTCAAGCCTATACATCTGGCCACGATATAGGCAAAGGAGATGGAATGCACCTGTCTCATGCGCAGTGGAGAATGATTTCAACGTTGTGCAAGGTTCTGCAACCCTTTGAACTTGCCACACGTGCAGTCAGTTCAGACACTGCCAGCCTGAGTCAGGTCATTCCCCTCATCAGGCTTTTGCAGAAGAAGCTGGAGACATTGAAGGAGGAGCTAAAACAGAGCGATTCCGCTAGGCATGTGGGACTTGTGGATGGAGCCCTTCATTCGCTTAACCAGGATTCACGGGTGGTCAATCTGTTGAAATCAGAGCACTACATTTTGGCCACCGTGCTCGATCCTAGATTTAAAACCTACGTTGTATCTCTCTCTCCGGCAGACACAAGTCTGCAGGGGTTCAAAGACCTGCTGGTGAGAAAATTGTCAAGTCAAGCGGAACGTGACCCATCAACAGCTCCTCCTTCACATTCTCCCGCAACTGGGGGTGCGGGGAAAAGGCTAAGAATTCCGAGCCCACCCGCTGGCAGTGATGCAGGGCAGTCTGGAGCGAGTGCTGACATCTGGTCCGGACTGAAGGACCTGCCAACGATTACTGAGATGTTGTCTACTGTCACTGCATATGATTCTCTCACCATTGAAAGAATGGTGGAGGATTATATGAGTGACCGCATCCAAGTAGGCACGTCAGACAGTCCGTACGTATACTGGCAGGAAAAAGAGGCAATTTGGAGGCCCTTGCAGAAACTGGCTTTATTCTACCTAAGTTGCCCTCCCTCCAGTGTGTACTCCGAAAGAGTGTTTAGTGCAGCCGCTCACCTTGTCAGCAATCGGCGTACAAGGTTACTTCCAGAAAATGTGGAGAAGATGATGTTCACTAAAATTATTTATAATCAATTCCTCCGTGGAGACATTCACCAGCAGCAATTGCCTCCAGAAATTACACGGGGACCTGAGATAGTGGATTCCAGTGGGGACGAATTAATAATTTGTGAGGAGGGGGATGTACACAGTGAAAGGGGTGATGAATCGGACGATGATGATGAGGTGGACATCTTGCCTCTGTAGAGCCAGTTTGTGCAAGGAGAGATTGATTGCTTCTTTTTTGGTGGGGGCCCAAACCAACCAGTCATTTCAGTCACAGTCGTGTGGCAGACCCTGTCGCTGAAATGATGGGTTTGTTAAAGTGTGCATGGCCTGTTTATACAACATAAGGGTGGGTGGAGGGACCAAGGACAATTCCATCTTGCACCTCTTTTTTCTTTCATTTTTCTTTGCATCATGTGCTGTTTGGGGACTATTTTTTCACGTGCCATCCTGTCTGACACTGCAGTGCCTCTCCTCGATGGGCCAGGTGTTTGTGTCGGCCACTTGGGTCGCTGAGCTTAGTCACACAGCTACCTCATTGCGCCTCTTTTTTTCTTTGCATCATGTGCTGTTTGGGGAGTATTTTTTTGAAGGGCCATCCTACCTGACACTGCATTGTCACTCCTAGATGGGCCAGGTGTTTGTGTCGGCCACTTGGGTCGCTGAGCTTAGTCACACAGCTACCTCATTGCGCCTCTTTTTTTCTTTGCATCATGTGCTGTTTGGGGACAATTTTTTTCAAGTGCTATCCTGTCTGACACTGCAGTGCCACTCCTAGATGGGCCAGGTGTTTGTGTCGGCCACTAGGGTCGCTTAGCTTAGTCACACAGCTACCTCATTGCGCCTCTTTTTTTCTTTGCATCATGTGCTGTTTGGGGACAATTTTTATTCAAGTGCCATCCTGTCTGACACTGCAGTGCCACTCCTAGATGGGCCAGGTGTTTGTGTCAGCCACTAGGGTCGCTTAGCTTAGTCACACAGCTACCTCATTGCGCCTCTTTTTTTCTTTGCATCATGTGCTGTTTGGGGACTATTTTTTTTCAAGTGCCATCCTGTCTGACACTGCAGTGCCACTCCTAGATGGGCCAGGTGTTTGTGTCGGCCACTAGGGTCGCTTAGCTTAGTCACACAGCTACCTCATTGCGCCTCTTTTTTTCTTTGCATCATGTGCTGTTTGGGGACTATTTTTTTCAAGTGCCATCCTGTCTGACACTGCAGTGCCACTTCTAGATGGGCCAGGTGTTTGTGTCGGCCACTAGGGTCGCTTAGCTTAGTCACACAGCTACCTCATTGCGCCTCTTTTTTTCTTTGCATCATGTGCTGTTTGGGGACTTTTATTTTCAAGTGCCATCCTGTCTGACACTGCAGTGCCACTCCTAGGTGGGCCAGGTGTTTGTGTCGGCCACTTGGGTCACTGAGCTTAGTCACACAGCTACCTCATTGCGCCTCTTTTTTTCTTTGCATCATGTGCTGTTTGGGGAGTATTTTTTTGAAGGGCCATCCTACCTGACACTGCATTGTCACTCCTAGATGGGCCAGGTGTTTGTGTCGGCCACTTGGGTCGCTGAGCTTAGTCACACAGCTACCTCATTGCGCCTCTTTTTTTCTTTGCATCATGTGCTGTTTGGGGACAATTTTTATTCAAGTGCCATCCTGTCTGACACTGCAGTGCCACTCCTAGATGGGCCAGGTGTTTGTGTCAGCCACTAGGGTCGCTTAGCTTAGTCACACAGCTACCTCATTGCGCCTCTTTTTTTCTTTGCATCATGTGCTGTTTGGGGACTATTTTTTTTCAAGTGCCATCCTGTCTGACACTGCAGTGCCACTCCTAGATGGGCCAGGTGTTTGTGTCGGCCACTAGGGTCGCTTAGCTTAGTCACACAGGTACCTCATTGCGCCTCTTTTTTTCTTTGCATCATGTGCTGTTTGGGGACTATTTTTTTCAAGTGCCATCCTGTTTGACACTGCAGTGCCACTTCTAGATGGGCCAGGTGTTTGTGTCGGCCACTAGGGTCGCTTAGCTTAGTCACACAGCTACCTCATTGCGCCTCTTTTTTTCTTTGCATCATGTGCTGTTTGGGGACTTTTATTTTCAAGTGCCATCCTGTCTGACACTGCAGTGCCACTCCTAGATGGGCCAGGTGTTTGTGTCGGCCACTAGGGTCGCTTAGCTTAGTCACACAGCTACCTCATTGCGCCTCTTTTTTTCTTTGCATCATGTGCTGTTTGGGGACTATTTTTTTTCAAGTGCCATCCTGCCTGACACTGCAGTGCCACTCCTAGATGGGCCAGGTGTTTGTGTCGGCCACTTGTGTCGCTTAGCTTAGCCATCCAGCGACCTCGGTGCAAATTTTAGGACTAAAAATAATATTGTGAGGTGTGAGGTGTTCAGAATAGACTGAAAATGAGTGGAAATTATGGTTATTGAGGTTAATATTACTATGGGATCAAAATGACCCCCAAATTCTATGATTTAAGCTGTTTTTTAGGTTTTTTTTTTTTTAAAAACACCCGAATCCAAAACACACCCGAATCCGACAAAAAATTTCCGGTGAGGTTTTGCCAAAACGCGTCCGAACCCAAAACACGGCCGCGGAACCGAACCCAAAACCAAAACACAAAACCCGAAAAATTTCCGGTGCACATCACTAGTTGTGGCCCAGGGTATGCTTCCAGCAGATGTGCTTGTTGATGGCTCGGAGAATCGGGCCAGCAATTGTGTGTCTAATGTTGAAAGAGTAATATTTATGTACCTTGGGGGTCATTCCGAGATGATCCTAGCTGTGCAAAATTTAGCACAGCTACGATCATTCACACTGACATGCGGGGGGACGCTCAGCACAGAGCTATCCCACCCCGCATGTCAGTGCCGCCCCCTCCCCCCCCCCCCGCAGAAGTGCAAAGGCATCGCATAGCGGCAATGTCTTTGCACTTCAAGAGTAGCTCCCAACCAGCGCGGCTTTAGCGTGCTGGCTGGGAGCTACTCATCGCTCCCCGTCCCACAGCAGCCACGCCTGCGCACTGCGGCGCCGGCGCATGCGCAGTTCTGACCCAATCACACCGCTGCGATAAACTGCAGCGTGCGATCAGGTCAGAATGACCCCCCTTGTCCCATTGTTCTGAAATTCCATAATTTGATTTGAAGTTTCCTGATGGCAAATATTTGTTTCCAGAAGCGGATGTAATTCTGATAGAACTGTTGGTTATGTTCTGTCATTCTGATGAAGCTGTCATGGAAACTGTTATTATCAGACCGCATTTGCTGTGTTAGTTATTCAAGTGACCTCATTTGTTAGTGTAGTTTGACCTTGACTGATCCATTGTTCATAGCTGCATATGGTGGTTATTTAGCACCTGCTGTTCAAAGCATTTCAGAGAGTTTGAAACCAGGTGCTCCAGTACACTTAGCCAACATTGCCAGGTGCTGGTGAAGGATCCCCTGTGATGGCATGGATGACGCAATGGAGGCTGCACAGGGGCCCTTTCGTATCTTAAAATGTCCCTGTCTTGTGTCAAATATTTCTAAGGAAAATACAAAACATAAAAATGACTATAGGGGGAATTTAATTGTGCCCATTAATTTCCAAACAAAAAAGGTGTTTACCGCAATTTTTGCCCAGTGTCATTATCGGGCATTTCAATTGTAGCCCATATTTCAGTGCAAAAACTAACCCATTTTCATGTGAAAACACATGAATCTGGGACGTTAATGGATCCATGTATTCTTGCGGCAACGATCGTGAAAACAGGTCAGTTATCGGGATTTTTTTTTGCCTCTCTCCGGGAAGGTGAAAAAAAATCCCAGATAGTGCCGTCTTTCAAGGCTAATTGGGGATCAATTAGCCATGGTAATTTACTGCAGCTAACTGAAATTCCACCTTAAATCATTTTTGGAAATTTAGATTTGTTTAAGGTTGCAATAATCTCCTATATATTTGCCTTAATCTGTGACTCTGTGCTCGTAACGCTGGGCGGAGTCACAGAGCTGGGCGGAGTCAACTGCTTCTGCTGCAGGGAGCTACCCCATACCCAGCGCCAGCAGCAGTCAGGTGCAAGTCCCTACCTTACAGTATAGGAGGTGAGGATGGCCACTAGCTGCCGGCTGCTGTGCCTGTCCTCCCCCCCAATCACCTGTGACAGCGGGCTGTGTGCTGTGCAGTGCAGATCCCGAAAAGGGGGCGGAGCTACGGCGACACGAGGGGGCGGAGCTACACGGAATAGAGGGGCGGAGCTACACGGGACCGGACAGCTGAACAGTGGTGGAATCAGCATTGCAGTGACGGCCAGCCAGACTTGGTAAGTGGAGGGTGAGAGAGAAATGTGTGTGCGTGTGTGTATATAGTGGGTGTGCGTGTGTGTGTGTGTGTGTGTGTGTGTGTGTGTGTGTATAGTGGGGTGTGTGTGTGTGTGTGTGTGTGTGTGTGTGTGTGTGTGTGTGGTGGGGTGTGTGTGTTTGTATATATGTGCGAATTGTGTGTGTGTGAGGTATGTCTGTGTGTGCGCACTTTATGGACGCCACTGCTGAGGGGGCCATTACATGCAAGGACGCTACTAATATAGGGGGGGATTACGTATAAGGACGCTACTACTATAGGGGGGGCATTACGTATAAGGACGCTACTACTATAGGGGGGGCATTACGTATAAGGACGCTACTACTATGGGGGGGGCATTACGTATAAGGACGCTACTACTATAGGGGGGGCATTACGTATAAGGAAGCTACTACTATGGGGGGGCATTACGTATAAGGACGCTACTACTATGGGGGGCATTACGTATAAGGACGCTACTACTATAGTGGGACATTACGTATAAGGACGCTACTACTATAGGGGGGGCATTACGTATAAGGAGGCTACTAATACTGGGGGGCATTACATATAAGGACGCTACTACTGGGGGGGGCATTATGTATAAGGACTCTATTACTTCTGGGGGGCATTATGTATAAGGACGGTGCTACTACTACTGGGAGGGCATTACATGTAAGGATGCTACTACTACTGGGGGCACATTATGTATAAGGATGCTACTACTACAGGGGTGGCATTACGTATAAGGACGCTACTATTACTGTTGGGGGGCATTACATATAACTGCTACTACTACTGGGGGGCATTACGTATAAGGACGCTACTACTACGGGTGGGGCATTACGTATAAGGATGCTACTATTACTGTTGTGGGGCATTACATATAACTGCTACTACTACTGGGGGGGCATTATGTATAAGGACACTACTACTATTGGGGGGGCATTATGTATTAGGACGCTACTACTACTGGGGGGGCATTATGTATAAGGATGCTACTACTACTGGGGGGCATTATGTATAAGGATGCTACTACTACTGGGGGGGCATTATGTATAAGGACGCTACTATTACTGTTGGGGAGCATTGCATATAACTGCTACTACTACTGGGGGGGCATTATGTATAAGGACACTACTACTATTGGGGGGGCATTACGTATATGGACGCTACTACTACGGGTGGGGCATTACGTATAAGGACGCTATTACTACGGGTGGGGCATTACGTATAAAATGAATAAGATTGTGCTACATTGTGGCGTAATTTTAAATGGGGGTACTATTGTGTGGCCATGCCCCTTAGTTGTGAGACCACACCACTTTTCCCGATGCACAACAAAGGAATATGGGAGGGCGCAAAATTCATAGTTTGCAGGGGGGCGCCGAACACCCTAGCACCGGCCCTGGCCACCAGTAGCAAAAGTACACCACGGCCACTGACACTATCTGCAGGGAGGGGAACAGCGCTGATATGGAGGGTACTTGCAGGCAGCGAGTCGCCGCCCGCAGCTCCTCTCCCACCTACACACCATACCTGCCGCCTGACACCCACACCCCAGGGAGAGGGCGCTAGCTCAGGCACCGCTAGATCAGCATCTGCAGCATACAGACAAGGGCTGCCATGCTCAGCGGCAAACGGTGCGGAGCATGTGCAGCGGGACAGCGCCAGGACAGGACACGCACTAATCAACATTGCTGCTGGGCCGGAGCTCCCTCCGTCTGCAGCCTAAGGACACGCGCCGCACCTCTCCAGGGAAACACCATGCCTGCCCGCCCACAGGGCTCCGGACGCTTACCTATGCTCCGCGATCACAGCAGCTGACGCTGCCATGCAGGATGGAGGAATGACGCCCGTCAGACGGGGCGGACAGTGTGCGGCGGAACGGGGCCAGGAAGGAATGCTGACCACGACCCATTGCTGCTGGGTCTGAGCTCCCTCCCTCTGCAGTCACCATCTCACAGCAGCAGCCTGGAGGTTAGTGGCCACCACGACCCGCACATCCTTACCTCACACATACCTCACACATACCTCACATATACCTCACATATACCTCACATACCTCACACATGAGAGCAAAGGTACACACACTGTGACATCACACCTGTAGCCCACCCCTATATCTGCTAAGTACTCCCTATGCCCTGTCACCCTCATCCTGCTCTCTAACTGCCTGTCTGTGTACTGGCCTTCACCCCTCTCACACCATCACCAACCCTCACTAACAACCACAGAGACTATGTGCACTGATATCTGCCCCTCCACCACCTGCAGCGCCCCTGGACCCCTCCCCATCCCCCGCAAACCCCCGCACCTGCCCCTCCACCACCCGTGGCACCCTCACCCACTGCGCCTTTGGACCCCCTACCCCACCCGCAGTGTCTTCCAAACCCCTCCCCCATCTACAGCAGCCCCTCCCCCATCCGCCACACCCCGCATCTGGCTCTCCCCCGCCCGCTGCACCTTTGGATCCCCTACCCCACCCACGCAGCAGGTCCTTCCCAATCCGCATCGCCTACACCATTCGCAACAGCACCGCACCCGCCACTCCCCCACCCACGTTACCCCCGCATCCACCCCTCCCCCACCCACCGCGCCCCCTGGACACCTCCCCCATCCACTGCACACCCGCACCCACCCCTTCCCCATCTGCAGCGCCTTCGGAACCCCTCCTCCATCCGCAACAGCCCTGCAGCTGCCATCCCCCACCTGCGACACCCCTGCTCCTACCCCACCCACAGCGCCTTCATACCCCCTCCCCCATCCGCGGTCCCCACTCCCCAAACCCCTTCCTGTTGCAAGGGACTACGCCTTTCTTCACCATCGGACGCCCTATCATTGTGCAATATTCAAACACTAACAAAACTAGGAATGCAGGTAATACTCCATATATTGAACCCCAGAAAGGCGTGCAGGGGTTAAGGGGGCATAGCCCCTTCCGACGGTGTGAAGAGCGCCCGTAGGGCGCGATGAAGCACCTAGTATAAACATATTCCATCAAATGTGTTTGCTTCTTTTAAAAAAAAGTGTTTTTATATAGTCACTTTATAAATGGTGCTAGAAAAAACAAACATGGGGGGTCATTCTGACCCGTTCGCATCGCAGCGGTACAAATGGGTCGGAACTGCGCATGTGCGGTGGTCGCATTGCGCAGGTGCGTCGTTGCCCGGCGAATGCCGTTGCTGGGCAGCGACGCCGCGTACAAAGAAAGCGGCAAGAAGATTGACAGGAGGAAGGCATTCCGGGGCGTCAACTCACCGTTTCCTGGGTGTGGAATTCTGAACACAGGCGTGCCCAGGCGTTTGGAGGGCGGATGTCTGACGTCAATTCCGGGACCTTCATTACTGGATCCATCGGACAGGGAAAGTAACTGCAGGGCTTGTCTTGTTTTACACAAAACTTTTTTAGCATAGCAGGGCTGCACAAGTGATCGCAGCCCTGCTATGCTAAAATACACTCCCCCATAGGTGGCGTCTAGTTGATCGCACGAGCAGCAAAAAGTTGCTACGTGCGATCAACTCGGAATGACCCCCATTGTTTGAAGTGTTTTGCATTTATATAATTTTCAAGTAATGAAGAAATAAAAATAAGACACACATTCTAGTATTTATCTCATAATTTCAGCAATATTTTAACACATGTCCAGATACTCAAACTTAAATATTTTGTACATTACACACATATTTAACAGTGAAAACATTGTAATTTAGTGTTGTAGTGTACCTTTTGTTATATTCAAGTTTTGCCATTAAAACAATCAAATATTGGCCCTCATTCCGAGTTGTTCGCTCGCAAGGCGAATGTAGCAGAGTTACACACGCTAAGCCGCCGCCTACTGGGAGTGAATCTTAGCTTCTTAAAATTGCGACCGACGTACGCGCAATATTGCGATTACAAACGAGTTAGCAGTTTCAGAGTAGCTCCAGACTTACTCTGCCTGTGCGATCATTTCAGTGCTTGTCGTTCCTGGTTGACGTCACAAACACACCCAGCGTTCGCCCAGGCACTCCCACCGTTTCCCCGGCCACTCCTGCGTTTTTTCCGGAAACGGTAGCGTTTTCAGCCACACGCCCCTGAAACGCCGTGTATCCGCCCAGTAACACCCATTTCCTGTCAATCACATTACGATCGCCGGAGCGAAGAAAAAGCCGTGAGTAAAAATACTTTCTTCATAGTAAAGTTACTTGGCGCAGTCGCAGTGCGAACATTGCGCATGCGTACTAAGCGGATTTTCACTGCGATGCGATGAAAAATACCGAGCGAACAACTCGGAATGAGGGCCATTGTGTCATAACAAAAGTGTTATTATACACTTGAAATACACAACAACTGTTTAGGCCAACAATGCTTAAAAAAAAGTTAAAATCGAAAACACAATCAATTTACAAACTGCCCTGTCCTCCTACTGGATTGTTTTGTCAATGCCACACAAACACAAAAAATATTGGCCCTCATTCCGAGTTGTTAGCTCGTTGACGATTTTCTCTATATTGCGATTAGTCGCTTACTGCGCATGCGCAATGTTCGCAGAGCGCATGCGCTTAGTTATTTTACTTAAAAGTTAGGTATTTTACTCACGACTTTACGAGGATTTTTCTTCGTTCTGCTGATCGTTGTGTGATTGACAGGAAGTGGGTGTATCTGGGCGGAAACTGGCCGTTTTATGGGTGTGTGTGAAAAAACGCTGCCGTTTCTGGTAAAAACGCGGGAGTGGCTGGAGAAACGGGGGAGTGTCTGGGCGAACGCTGGGTGTGTTTGTGACGTCAAACCAGGAACGAAACTGACTGAACTGATCGCAGTGGCAGAGTAAGTCTCGAGCTACTCAGAAACTGCTAAGAAATGTATATTCGCAATTTTGCGAATTTTTCGTTCGCAATTCTGCTAAGCTAAGATACACTCCCAGAGGGCGGCAGCTTAGCGTGTGCACTGCTGCGAAAAGCGGCTAGCGAGCGAACAACTCGGAATGAGGGCCTTAGGGCCTAATTCTGAGTTGATCGCAGCAGCAAATTTGTTAGCAGTTGGGCAAAACCATGGCCCTCATTCCGAGTTGATCGGTCGCAAGGCGAATTTAGCAGAGTTACACACGCTAAGCCTACGCCTACTGGGAGTGTATCTTAGCTTCTTAAAATTGCGACCGATGTAATCGCAATATTGCGAATACAAACTACTTTGCAGTTTCTGAGTAACTTCAACCTTACTCTGCCTGTGCGATCAGTTCAGTGCTTGTCGTTCCTGGTTTGACGTCACAAACACACCCAGCGTTCGCTCAGACACTCCCCCGTTTCTCCAGCCACTCCTGCGTTTTTTCCGGAAACGGTAGCGTTTTCATCCACACGCCCATAAAACGCCGTGTTTCCGCCCAGTAACACCCATTTCCTGTCAATCACATTACGATCGCCGGAGCAATGAAAAAGCCGTGAGTAAAAATACTATCTTCATTGTTAAATTACTTGGCGCAGTCGCAGTGCGAATATTGCGCATGCGTACTAAGCGGATTTTCATTGCGATGCGATGAAAAATACAGAGCGAACAACTCGGAATGAGGGCCCATGTGCACTGCAGGGGAGGCAGATATAACATGTGCAGAGAGAGTTAGATTTGGGTGGGTTATTTTGTTTCTGTGCAGGGTAAATACTGGCTGCTTTATTTTTACACTGCAATTTAGATTGCAGATTGAACACACCACACCCAAATCTAACTCTTTCTGCACATGTTATATCTGCCTACCCTGCAGTGCACATGGTTTTGCCCAACTGCTAACCAAATTCCTGCTGCGATCAACTTGGAATTACCCCCCATGTGCACTGCAGGGGGGCAGATATAACGTGCAGAGAGCGTTAGATTTGGGTGGGGTGTATTCAAACTGAAATCTAAATTGCAGTGTAAAAATAAAGCAGCCAGTATTTACCCTGCACAGAAACGAAATAACCCACCCAAATCAAACTCTCTCTGCAAATGTTATATCTGCCCCCCCCCCCCTGCAGTGCACATGGTTTTGCCCAATTGCCAACAAACTTGCTGCTGCGATCATCTCAAAATTACCCCCATTGTCAGCAGTGGTCGAAGTGGAAATTTTGAAGTGGGGGTATAAAAAAGTGAAGGTGTGGCCACTCAAAAGGGTGCATGTCCTTAATTGTAGTGTACCACACCATATACCCCTTGGAGGTCATTCCGAGTTGTTCGCTCGCAAGGCGATTTTAGCAGAGTTGCTCACGCTAAGCCGCCGCCTACTGGGAGTGAATCTTAGCATCTTAAAATTGCGAACGATGTATTCGCAATATTGCGATTACACACCTCGTAGCAGTTTCTGAGTAGCTTCAGACTTACTCGGCATCTGCGATCAGTTCAGTGCTTGTCGTTCCTGGTTTGACGTCACAAACACTCCCAGCGTTCGCCCAGACACTCCTCCGTTTCTCCGGCCACTCCTGCGTTTTTTCCGGAAACGGTAGCGTTTTTTCCCACACGCCCATAAAACGGCCTGTTTCCGCCCAGTAACACCCATTTCCTGTCAATCACACTACGATCGCCTGAGCGAAGAAAAAGCCGTGAGTAAAAATCCTAACTTCATAGCAAATTTACTTGGCGCAGTCGCAGTGCGGACATTGCGCATGCGCACTAAGCAGAAAATCGCTGCGATGCGATGAAATTTACCGAGCGAACAACTCGGAATGAGGGCCCTTATACACATTATGCACCACAATAGTAGGACTAGTGATGTGCACCGAACATTTTTCGGGTTTTGTGTTTTGGTTTTGGATTCGGTTCTGCGGCCGTGTTTTGGATTCGGACGCGTTTTGGCAAAACCTCACCGAAATTTTTTTGTCGGATTCGGGTGTGTTTTGGATTCGGGTGTTTTTTACAAAAAACCCTAAAAAACAGCTTAAATCATAGAATTTGGGGGCCATTTTGATCCCATAGTTTTATTAACCTCAATAACCATAATTTCCACTCATTTCCAGTCTATTCTGAACACCTCACACCTCACAATATTATTTTTAGTCCTAAAATTTGCACCGAGGTCGCTGGATGGCTAAGCTAAGCGACACAAGTGGCTGACACAAACTCCTGGCCCATCTAGGAGTGGCACTGCAGTGTCAGGCAGGATGGCACTTCAAAAAAATTGTCCCCAAACAGCACATGATGCAAAGAAAAAAAGAGGTGCCCCAAGGTCGCTCTGTGACTAAGCTAAGCGACACAAGTGGCCGACACAAACACCTGGCCCATCTAGGAGTGGCACTGCAGTGTCAGGCAGGATGGCCCTTCCAAAAAATTGTCCCCAAACAGCACATGATGCAAAGAAAAATGAAAGAAAAAAGAGGTGCAAGATGGAATTGTCCTTGGGCCTCACACCCACCCTTATGTTGTATAAACAGGACATGCACACTTTAACGAACCCATCATTTCAGCGACAGGGTCTGCCACACGACTGTGACTGAAATGACTGGTTGGTTTGGGCCCCCACCAAAAAAGAAGCAATCAATCTCTCCTTGCACAAACTGGCTCTACAGAGGCAAGATGTCCACCTCATCATCATCCTCCGATTACTCACCCCTTTCACTGTGTACATCCCCCTACTCACAGATTATTAATTCGTCCCCACTGGAATCCACCATCTCAGGTCCCTGTGTACTTTCTGGAGGCAATTGCTGCTGGTGAATGTCTCCACTGAGGAATTGATTATAATTCATTTTGATGAACATCATCTTCTCCACATTTTCTGGAAGTAACC
This sequence comes from Pseudophryne corroboree, assembly GCF_028390025.1. Classification (NCBI taxonomy): domain Eukaryota; kingdom Metazoa; phylum Chordata; class Amphibia; order Anura; family Myobatrachidae; genus Pseudophryne; species Pseudophryne corroboree. The sequence continues at coordinate 203,847,863 of NC_086450.1, read as the reverse complement.
TCGTACGCCGATTGCTGACAAGGTGAGCAGCTGCACTAAACACTCTTTCGGAGTACACACTGGAGGGAGGGCAACTTAGGTAGAATAAAGCCAGTTTGTGCAAGGGCCTCCAAATTGCCTCTTTTTCCTGCCAGTATACGTACGGACTGTCTGACGTGCCTACTTGGATGCGGTAACTCATATACTCCTCCACCATTCTTTCAATGGTGAGAGAATCATATGAAGTGACAGTAGACGACATGTCAGTAATCGTTGGCAGGTCCTTCAGTCCGGACCAGATGTCAGCACTCGCTCCAGACTGCCCTGCATCACCGCCAGCGGGTGGGCTCGGAATTCTTAGCCTTTTCCTCGCACCCCCAGTTGCGGGAGAATGTGAAGGAGGAGATGTTGACAGGTCACGTTCCGCTTGACTTGACAATTTTCTCACCAGCTGGTCTTTGAACCTCTGCAGACTTGTGTCTGCCGGAAAGAGAGATACAACGTAGGTTTTAAATCTAGGATCGAGCACGGTGGCCAAAATGTAGTGCTCTGATTTCAACAGATTGACCACCCGTGAATCCTGGTTAAGCGAATTAAGGGCTCCATCCACAAGTCCCACATGCCTAGCGGAATCGCTCTGTTTTAGCTCCTCCTTCAATGGCTCCAGCTTCTTCTGCAAAAGCCTGATGAGGGGAATGACCTGACTCAGGCTGGCAGTGTCTGAACTGACTTCACGTGTGGCAAGTTCAAAGGGTTGCAGAACCTTGCACAACGTTGAAATCATTCTCCACTGCGCTTGAGTCAGGTGCATTCCCCCTCCTTTGCCTATATCGTGGGCAGATGTATAGGCTTGAATGGCCTTGTGCTGCTCCTCCATCCTCTGAAGCATATAGAGGGTTGAATTCCACCTCGTTACCACCTCTTGCTTCAGATGATGGCAGGGCAGGTTCAGGAATGTTTGGTGGTGCTCCAGTCTTCTGTACGCGGTGGCTGAATGCCGAAAGTGGCCCGCAATTCTTCGGGCCACCGACAGCATCTCTTGCACGCCCCTGTCATTTTTTAAATAATTCTGCACCACCAAATTCAATGTATGTGCAAAACATGGGACGTGCTGGAATTTGCCCAGATGTAATGCACGCACAATATTGCTGGCGTTGTCCGATGCCACAAATCCCCAGGAGAGTCCAATTGGGGTAAGCCATTCTGCGATGATCTTCCTCAATTTCCGTAAGAGGTTGTCAGCTGTGTGCCTATTCTGGAAAGCGGTGATACAAAGCGTAGCCTGCCTAGGAACGAGTTGGCATTTGCGAGATGCTGCTACTGGTGCCGCTGCTGCTGTTCTTGCTGCGGGAGGCAATACATCTACCCAGTGGGCTGTCAGTCATATAGTCCTGAGTCTGCCCTGCTCCACTTGTCCACATGTCCGTGGTTAAGTGGACATTGGGTACAACTGCATTTTTTAGGACACTGGTGAGTCTTTTTCTGAGGTCTGTGTACATTTTCGGTACCGGGGACACAGTACCTCAATCAAGTCTCTAGTTGGCTCTGAATTAATGGTGGATACCGGAACCACGTTTCTCACCGCCCAGGCTGCCAAGGCCTGAGTTATCTGCTTTGCAGCAGGATGACTGCTGTGATATTTCATCTTCCTCGCAAAGGACTGTTGGACAGTCAATTGCTTACTGGAAGTAACATAGTAACATAGTATCTGTGGTTGAAAAAAGACAATTGTCCATCGAGTTCAACTTATTTGTGGTGTCCTATGCATGATGATTTGACTAAAATTTCTGACTGATGCTGCTGTCAGCCATTGCATTTTATCCCTATTTATAGTAACTATAATGCATGACTATGCACCATACCCCTGGATATCCTTAACCAATAGGAATTTATCTAGTTTTATCTTAGACCGAGCGCTATCTGTTCTGATGTTCTGTACAAAGTGTAATAACTACAAAAAGGGATGTGTAATGTGTAGCAACTAAAAAATTATAAAAATAATATAATTGAAAAAATAAAAATAATGAAAATTAATAATAATGAAAAATAATAAATAATATGAAAATGAAAGTAAAAATAAATATAAAAGTTCAAATTTAAAAATAAATAATAAAAATAAAAATAAAAATAAAATTAAAAAATAAAATATAAAAAATGAAAATAATAAATAATAAATAATAAATAATAAAAAGTGAAATAAAAGGGGAGGGAGGGTTAGGAAGGTGGGGAGGGGGATAGTGCAATGTTTACAGCTCCTTTGTTGGAGCTTTAGTTGGAGCTTTTAGACACTTAGTTCAGGAGAGGAACAGTCTCTTAGTAGAAAAGGCTATCCCTATCTTACCCTGATATTTTCTTTTCTGCTGAGGCCGTGACCGGGAGTGGCTTCCGGTGGTGTTGTTCCTGTCGGCTTGGTAGGACAGCCCTGCCTTGAAGCTGGGCTGTGGCTGCTTTCCACTTGCTGTGCTGTAGCCGCTGTTTAGAGCCGATCCGCCGCGACCGGAAGTTCGGGTCTGCACTTCCGGTAGTTCGAATGCTGGTGGCGGAATTGGCGATGTGAAATGTCCTCTGTGTCTGCTCCTTCTTGTTCCAACGCGTTTCGAATCCAGAGCTGGATTCTTTCTCAAGGAAGTGATGAAGTTCTTGGGATTGTGCTCCTTTTTATCTGTAAAAACTTTATTAGGAAAACGGGAAGTGGCCGGAACCGGAAATGAGGTTCCTGGCGGCAACCTCATGGTAAAAAGGGGAAGTATTCCCTAGGCTTAAAAGCAATTGCACTTTTTTTGGGGAGAAAGGGGAATGGAAAGATAAAGGTAGGGAATAACAATAAGAAAGAATGAAATAATAAAAATAAAAATAAAAATAAAATGGGAAAATAAAAATAAATAAAAATAGAAATAAACAAAAGTAAAATGTAGATATGTAATTGTAGAAAGACCATATATTTTTATGGTCTTTGATTTTTTGTATTTATTTTTATTCTTCTTATGTTATATATCTATTCGGTTGGAGATTAGGGATTAGTTATAAGAAGACGTTCAGTTCTATATCAATGTTTAGACCGTATGGTTCTAAGGTCTTCATTTTATATATCCATTCGGTTTCTTTCTTTTTTAATGTTTTTACAATGTCCTCTCCTCTCCAATGGGCTGTAATGTTCTGGATCCCAATGAATGTTAACCCAGCAGGGTCTTGATTGTGTTTTTCGAGAAAATGAGCTGACACACTGTGTGTTTTTAGGCCCCTTTTTATGTTGTAGACATGCTCTGCTATCCTTATTTTCAGTTTTCGTTTAGTTTGCCCTACGTACTGTTTTCCGCATGTACATTCCAGGACATAGATGACTCCTTCTGTGTGACAGGTCACTTGATCTCTAATTTTAAATTCTTCTTTTGTTGTATTTGATTTGAAGGTGATTGTTGGTTTAGTCGTAGTTTGTTGATTCCTGCAACCGGCACAAGTCGTACAGTGATGGAATCCTTTGCTTTTTTCAGGATTCTTTGGTTCTTGTGTAATTGCTAAGAAACTGTGAGTCAGCTGTTGTTTTAAATTATTGGCTTTTTTGTAGATTACTTTCGGTTTATTTGGGATGGATTCTTTCAGGTCTTCGTCAAGGGAGAGAATGTGCCAGTGTTTTTCTAAAATTCGTGCCATGTCTTTGTGATTACTGTTGAACTGTGTTATGAATGTTACAGGTAGTTCTTTTTTTTCTTTTTGTTTGAAAGAGAGCAGTTCTTTTCTTTCTAATTTTTGTATTTCTCCTAGTTGTTGTGTCAAGTGATTATCTTTGTATCCTTTTTGCAGGAATTTGTTCTTCATTTCATAGGCCTGCTGTTCAAATACCTTCACATCAGTGCAATTCCTCTTTAGTCGACGGAATTGACCTCCTGGAATGTTTTCTATCCATTGTCTGTGATGGTTGCTGTTGTGTGAGAGCATATTGTTGCCGTTCACTTTTTTGAAATGGGTTTTTGTCAGGATTTTTTTGTCTTCGATGTAGATTTCTAAGTCGAGAAAAACTACTGTTTTGACACTGTGTGTAGTGGTGAATTCAAGGTTCATATTGTTGTTGTTGTTTATGTGCTCTTTTAATTGTGATAGGACATCTTGAGTTCCGTTCCAGATGAAGAACACGTCGTCTATGTATCGATGCCAGCTTACGATGTTCTGTAAAAAGGGGTTGTTCTCCCAAATGTTCAGGTCCTCCCAGTATGAAACAAAGAGGTTTGCATAACTGGGTGCGAAAGACGTACCCATTGCTGTACCGCACTGCTGTAGAAAAAAGTCGCCTTCGTACCATTTCTGGTACGAAGGCGACTTTTTTCTACAGCAGTGCGGTACAGCAATGGGTACGTCTTTCGCACCCAGTTATGCAAACCTCTTTGTTTCATACTGGGAGGACCTGAACATTTGGGAGAACAACCCCTTTTTACAGAACATCGTAAGCTGGCATCGATACATAGACGACGTGTTCTTCATCTGGAACGGAACTCAAGATGTCCTATCACAATTCAAAGAGCACATAAACAACAACAATATGAACCTTGAATTCACCACTACACACAGTGTCAAAACAGTAGTTTTTCTCGACTTAGAAATCTACATCGAAGACAAAAAAATCCTGACAAAAACCCATTTCAAAAAAGTGAACGGCAACAATATGCTCTCACACAACAGCAACCATCACAGACAATGGATAGAAAACATTCCAGGAGGTCAATTCCGTCGACTAAAGAGGAATTGCACTGATGTGAAGGTATTTGAACAGCAGGCCTATGAAATGAAGAACAAATTCCTGCAAAAAGGATACAAAGATAATCACTTGACACAACAACTAGGAGAAATACAAAAATTAGAAAGAAAAGAACTGCTCTCTTTCAAACAAAAAGAAAAAAAAGAACTACCTGTAACATTCATAACACAGTTCAACAGTAATCACAAAGACATGGCACGAATTTTAGAAAAACACTGGCACATTCTCTCCCTTGACGAAGACCTGAAAGAATCCATCCCAAATAAACCGAAAGTAATCTACAAAAAAGCCAATAATTTAAAACAACAGCTGACTCACAGTTTCTTAGCAATTACACAAGAACCAAAGAATCCTGAAAAAAGCAAAGGATTCCATCACTGTACGACTTGTGCCGGTTGCAGGAATCAACAAACTACGACTAAACCAACAATCACCTTCAAATCAAATACAACAAAAGAAGAATTTAAAATTAGAGATCAAGTGACCTGTCACACAGAAGGAGTCATCTATGTCCTGGAATGTACATGCGGAAAACAGTACGTAGGGCAAACTAAACGAAAACTGAAAATAAGGATAGCAGAGCATGTCTACAACATAAAAAGGGGCCTAAAAACACACAGTGTGTCAGCTCATTTTCTCGAAAAACACAATCAAGACCCTGCTGGGTTAACATTCATTGGGATCCAGAACATTACAGCCCATTGGAGAGGAGAGGACATTGTAAAAACATTAAAAAAGAAAGAAACCGAATGGATATATAAAATGAAGACCTTAGAACCATACGGTCTAAACATTGATATAGAACTGAACGTCTTCTTATAACTAATCCCTAATCTCCAACCGAATAGATATATAACATAAGAAGAATAAAAATAAATACAAAAAATCAAAGACCATAAAAATATATGGTCTTTCTACAATTACATATCTACATTTTACTTTTGTTTATTTCTATTTTTATTTATTTTTATTTTCCCATTTTATTTTTATTTTTATTTTTATTATTTCATTCTTTCTTATTGTTATTCCCTACCTTTATCTTTCCATTCCCCTTTCTCCCAAAAAAAGTGCAATTGCTTTTAAGCCTAGGGAATACTTCCCCTTTTTACCATGAGGTTGCCGCCAGGAACCTCATTTCCGGTTCCGGCCACTTCCCGTTTTCCTAATAAAGTTTTTACAGATAAAAAGGAGCACAATCCCAAGAACTTCATCACTTCCTTGAGAAAGAATCCAGCTCTGGATTCGAAACGCGTTGGAACAAGAAGGAGCAGACACAGAGGACATTTCACATCGCCAATTCCGCCACCAGCATTCGAACTACCGGAAGTGCAGACCCGAACTTCCGGTCGCGGCGGATCGGCTCTAAACAGCGGCTACAGCACAGCAAGTGGAAAGCAGCCACAGCCCAGCTTCAAGGCAGGGCTGTCCTACCAAGCCGACAGGAACAACACCACCGGAAGCCACTCCCGGTCACGGCCTCAGCAGAAAAGAAAATATCAGGGTAAGATAGGGATAGCCTTTTCTACTAAGAGACTGTTCCTCTCCTGAACTAAGTGTCTAAAAGCTCCAACTAAAGCTCCAACAAAGGAGCTGTAAACATTGCACTATCCCCCTCCCCACCTTCCTAACCCTCCCTTCCCTTTTATTTCACTTTTTATTATTTATTATTTATTATTTTCATTTTTTATATTTTATTTTTTAATTTTATTTTTATTTTTATTATTTATTTTTAAATTTGAACTTTTATATTTATTTTTACTTTCATTTTCATATTATTTATTATTTTTCATTATTATTAATTTTCATTATTTTTATTTTTTTTAATTATATTATTTTTATAATTTTTTAGTTGCTACACATTACACATCCCTTTTTGTAGTTATTACACTTTGTACAGAACATCAGAACAGATAGCGCTCGGTCTAAGATAAAACCCCACAACTCACCTCCAAACAACCTGAGCAGCTTTGCATCACAGCGCAGCCTACTATACAATTCTTTTCACAGGAATTTATCTAACCCATTCTAAAAGGTGTTGACAGAATTCCGCCATTACAACTCCCTCGGGCAGGGAATTCCAAACACGTATTGTCCTTACTGTGAAAAAGCCTTTACGCCGTATTGTGCGGAATCTCCTTTCCTCTAACCTGAGCGAGTGTCCACGAGTCCTCTGTGTTGATCTAACCAAAAACAGGTCCCGCGCAAGCTCTGTGTATTGTCCCCTGATATATTTGTAGATGTTGATCATATCCCCTCTTAGTCTCCGCTTTTCCAATGTAAACATGCCTAGTCTTTCAAGCCTTTCCTTGTATTCCATCGTCTCCATGCCCTTAATTAGTTTGGTCGCCCTCCTCTGTACCTTTTCAAGCTCCAGGATATCCTTTTTGTAGTACGGTGCCCAGAACTGTACACAGTATTCAAGGTGTGGCCTCACTAGTGATTTATATAACGGGAGTATAATACTCTCGTCCCTAGCATCAATACCCTGTTTTATGCATGCTAATATCTTATTAGCCTTCTTTGCTGCAGTCCTACTTTGGGTACTACTGCTTAGCTTGCTATCTATGAGGACACCTAAGTCCTTTTCCAGTACAGAATCCCCTAATTTTACCCCATTTAGTAGGTAGGTGTAATTTTTGTTCTTGTTACCACAGTGCATTACCTTACACTTGTCTGTGTTGAAGCGCATTCTCCATTTGGCTGCCCATGCTTCTAATTTAACTAAGTCGTTCTGAAGAGACTCGGCATCCTCCTCTGTATTTATAGCCTTACACAATTTGGTATCATCTGCAAAAATTGACACCATGCTCTCTAGACCTTCTGTTAGGTCGTTAATGAAAATATTGAACAATAGCGGTCCTAATACTGAGCCTTGCGGCACACCACTTAGCACTTCAGTCCAAGTTGAAAAAGATCCATTAACCACAACGCGCTGCTTCCTATTATCTAACCAGTTTTTGACCCAAGTGCATATTGTGCTTCCTAGCCCTGATTTTGTAGCTTGTATATAAGTCTCATGTGTGGTACAGTATCGAACGCTTTGGCAAAGTCTAAAAAGATTACATCCACGTCTTTACCCTGATCTAGGTTTGCGCTTACTGTTTCATAAAAGCCAAGTAAGTTGGTTTGACAGGATCTGTCCTTCATAAACCCATGTTGATTCCTTTTAATGACCTTATTGGTTTCAAGGAACTTCTGAATACTATCTCTTAGAATACCCTCCAATACTTTCCCCACTATAGATGTAAGACTAACTGGTCTATAATTACCTGGTTCAGCTTTACTTCCCTTTTTGAATATAGGCACTACTTCCGCTATACGCCAGTCTTTGGGAACCATACCTGATATAACTGAATCCTCAAAGATCAAAGATAGTGGTTTTGCCAGTTCAGAGTGAAGCTCCATTAGAACCCTTGGATGAATACCATCGGGCCCTGGTGATTTATTAATCTTTAAGTGTTTTAATAGGTCACAGACTACTTCCTCGCTTAAATAAGTACCTATCAGTGTGATATTGTCATTATTGAGATTGTGTGTCAGTCCCTGAATTGGGTCCTCTCTAGTGAATACTGTTGAAAAAAACTCATTTAGTGTGTCCGCTATGTCATTATCATTTTTGCTTAAGACTCCCAACTTGTCTTTCAAAGGGCCTATACTCTCCTTTTTTAATCTCTTGCTATTAATGTATTTAAAGAATTTTTTGGGATTCGCTTTGCTTTCCTTTGCTACTAGTTTTTCAGTTTCTACTTTAGCCGCTCTTATTTCCTTTTTGCAATTTTTGTTACATTCCTTATAGTGCTGAAATGACTCTGCTTCCCCGTCAGATTTGTATTTTTTAAATGCTCGCCTTTTCTTGCCCATAAATTCCTTAATCTTTTTGTTAAGCCACATCGGTTTATGATTTTTATTCCCTTTTTTGCTACTCATAGGAATATATTTGAGTGTATTTTTAGCTAGCAGGAATTTTAGTACCTCCCATTTCTCCGTGGTATTTTTTCCTAAAAACAAACCTTCCCATTCAATATCCCTGAAAAATACCCTCATCTTTTCAAAATTTGCTTTGCTAAAGTTTAAAGTCCTAGTTGAGCCAGTATAGGGCTGTTTGTAGAAACTGATATTGAATGTGACCATATTGTGGTCGCTGTTTCCTATGGGTTACCCTACTATAATACCCGATACCAAATCCTGATTGTTTGTTAATACCAGGTCTAAGATTGCATTGTACCTAGTTGGTTCCTCAATTAGTTGGACTAGGTAGTTATCATTTAGTGTGTTTAAAAACATACTGCCCCTAGCAGTATCACATGAATCGTTTTTCCAGTTTATCTCTGGATAGTTAAAATCTCCCATCACTACTATGTCTCCTACTCCTGCTAGTAGTACAAGAGGTCTTCCGACTTCCCCTGTGGGATGACGATCGACTCCCAGCAGCTACAACAGCAGCGCCAGCAGCAGTAGGCGTTACACTCAAGGATGCATCGGAGGAATCCCAGGCAGGAGAGGACTCGTCAGACTTGCCAGTGACATGGCCTGCAGGACTATTGGCTTTCCAGGGTAAGGAGGAAACTGACACTGAGGGAGTTGGTGGTGTGGTTTGCAGGAGCTTGGTTACAAGAGGAAGGGATTTAGTGGTCAGTGGACTGCTTCTGCTGTCACCCAAAGTTTTTGAACTTGTCACTGACTTATGATGAATGCGCTGCAGGTGACGTATAAGGGAGGATGTTCCGAGGTGGTTAACGTCCTTACCCCTACTTATTACAGCTTGACAAAGGCAACACACGGCTTGACACCTGTTGTCCGCATTTGTGTTGAAATAATTCCACACCGAAGAGGTGATTTTTTTTGTATTTTGACCAGGCATGTCAATGGCCATATTCGTCCCACGGACAACAGGTGTCTCCCCGGGTGCCTGACTTAAACAAACCACCTCACCATCAGAATCCTCCTTGTCAATTTCCTCCCCAGCGCCAGCAACACCTCATCCTGGTGTACTTCAACAGTGACATCTTCAATTTGACTATCAGGAACTGGACTGCGGGTGCTCCTTCCAGCACTTGCAGGGGGCGTGCAAATGGTGGAAGGCGCAAGCTCTTCCCGTCCAGTGTTGGGAAGGTCAGGCATCGCAACCGACACAATTGGACTCTCCTTGGGTATTTGTGATTTAGAAGAACGCACAGTTCTTTGCTGTGCTTTTGCCAGCTTAAGTCTTTTCATTTTTCTAGCGAGAGGATGAGTGATTCCATCCTCATGTGAAGCTGAACCACTAGCCATGAACATAGGCCAGGGCCTCAGCCGTTCCTTGCCACTCCGTGTCGTAAATGGCATATTGGCAAGTTTACGCTTCTCCTCAGACGCTTTTAATTTTGATTTTTGGGTCATTTTACTGAACTTTTGTTTTTTGGATTTTACATGCTCTCTACTATGACATTGGGCATCGGCCTTGGCAGACGACGTTGATGGCATTTCATCGTCTCGGCCATGACTAGTGGCAGCAGCTTCAGCACGAGGTGGAAGTGGATCTTGATCTTTCCCTATTTTAACCTCCACATTTTTGTTCTCCATTTTTTAATGTGTGGATTTATATGCCAGTATCAATAGCAATGGCCTACTACTATATTTACTGCGCACAACTGAAATGCACCACAGGTATGGATGGATAGTATACTTGACGACACAGAGGTAAGTAAAGCAGTGGCCTTCCGTACCGTACTGCTATATATACTGGTGGTCACTGTGTCAGCAAACTGCAAAACTAAAATGCACCACAGGTATAGAATGTAGATGGATAGTATACTTAATGAATGACGACACAGAGGTAGGTAGAGCAGTGGCCTTCCGTACCGTACTGCTATATATACTGGTGGTCACTGTGTCAGCAAACTGCAAAACTAAAATGCACCACAGGTATAGAATGTAGATGGATAGTATACTTAATGACGACACAGAGGTAGGTATAGCAGTAGCCTTCCGTACTGCTATATATAGTATACTGGTGGTCACTGTGTCAGTAAACTGCAAAACTAAAATGCACCACAGGTATAGAATGTAGATGGATAGTATACTTAATGACGACACAGAGGTAGGTACAGCTGTGGCCTTCCGTACTGCTATATATAGTATACTGGTGGTCACTGTGTCAGCAAACTGCAAAACTAAAATGCACCACAGGTATAGAATGTAGATGGATAGTATACTTAATGACGACACAGACGTAGGTACAGCAGTGGCCTTCCGTACTGCTATATATAGTATACTGGTGGTCACTGTGTCAGCAAACTGCAAAACTAAAATGCACCACAGGTATAGAATGTAGATGGATAGTATACTTAATGACGACACAGAGTTAGGTACAGCTGTGGCCTTCCGTACTGCTATATATAGTTTACTGGTGGTCACTGTGTCAGCAAACTGCAAAACTAAAATGCACCACAGGTATAGAATGTAGATGGATAGTATACTTAAAGACGACACAGACGTAGGTACAGCAGTGGCCTTCCGTACTGCTATATATAGTATACTGGTGGTCACTGTGTCAGCAAACTGCAAAACTAAAATGCACCACAGGTATAGAATGTAGATGGATAGTGTACTTAATGACGACACAGAGGTAGGTACAGCAGTGGCCTTAGGTACTGCTATATATAGTATACTGGTGGTCACTGTCAGCAAACTGCAAAACTAAAATGCACCACAGGTATAGAATGTAGATGGATAGTATACTTAATGACGACACAGAGGTAGGTACAGCAGTGGCCTTCCGTACTGCTATATATAGTATACTGGTGGTCACTGTGTCAGCAAACTGCAAAACTAAAATGCACCACAGGTATAGAATGTAGATGGATAGTATACTTAATGACGACACAGAGGTAGGTACAGCAGTGGCCTTCCGTACTGCTATATATAGTATACTGGTGGTCACTGTGTCAGCAAACTGCAAAACTAAAATGCACCACAGGTATAGAATGTAGATGGATAGTATACCTAATGACGACACAGAGGTAGGTACAGCAGTGGCCTTCCGTACTACTATATATAGTATACTGGTGGTCACTGTGTCAGCAAACTGCAAAACTAAAATGCACCACAGGTATAGAATGTAGATGGATAGTATACTTAATGACGACACAGAGGTAGGTACAGCAGTGGCCTACTGTACCGTAATGCTATATATTATATACTGGTGGTCACTGGTCAGCAAAACTCTGCACTGTACTCCTCCTATATAACATTATACTGGTGGTCCCCAGTCCCCACAATAAAGCAGCACACTGAGCACAGATATGGAGTGTTTTTCAGGCAGACAACGTATACTGGTGGTCACTATCAGCAAAACTCTGCACTGTACTCCTCCTATATACAGATGCTCCCCAGCCCTCCCCACAATTAAGCAATAGTGCACAGCACAATCAAGTTCAACAATAACGGAGAGGACGCCAGCCACGTCCTCTCCCTAACATTTCCAATGCACGAGTGAAAATGGCGGCGACACGCGGCTGCTTATATAGAATCCGAATCTCGCGAGAATCCGACAGCGGGATGATGACGTTCGGGCGCGCTCGGGTTACCCGAGCCATACCGGAGAATCCGAGTATGGCTCGGACCCGTGTAAAAAGGGTGAAGTTCGGCGGGGTTCGGTTTCCGAGAAACCGAACCCGCTCATCACTAAGTAGGACCCCTTATACTATCCAGTACTGGTGCCCCTTACACATTATGCCACGTGGAATCAGCAAAAATAAGATTTTACTCACCGGTAAATCTATTTCTCGTAGTCCGTAGTGGATGCTGGGAACTCCGTAAGGACCATGGGGAATAGCGGCTCCGCAGGAGACTGGGCACAACTAAAGAAAGCTTTAGGACTACCTGGTGTGCACTGGCTCCTCCCTCTATGACCCTCCTCCAGACCTCAGTTAGGACACTGTGCCCGGAAGAGCTGACACATTAAGGAAAGGATTTTGAATCCCGGGTAAGACTCATACCAGCCACACCAATCACACCGTATAACTCGTGATACTATACCCAGTTAACAGTATGAAATATAACTGAGCCACTCAACAGATGGCTCAACAATAACCCTTTAGTTAAACAATAACTATATACAAGTATTGCAGACAATCCGGACTTGGGACGGGCGCCCAGCATCCACTACGGACTACGAGAAATAGATTTACCGGTGAGTAAAATCTTATTTTCTCTGACGTCCTAGTGGATGCTGGGAACTCCGTAAGGACCATGGGGATTATACCAAAGCTCCCAAACGGGCGGGAGAGTGCGGATGACTCTGCAGCACCGAATGAGCGAACTTTAGGTCCTCCTCAGCCAGGGTATCAAACTTGTAGAATTTAGCAAATGTGTTTGACCCCGACCAAGTAGCTGCTCGGCAAAGTTGTAAAGCCGAGACCCCTCGGGCAGCCGCCCAAGAAGAGCCCACCTTCCTCGTGGAATGGGCTTTCACAGATTTAGGATGCAGCAGTCCAGCCGCAGAATGTGCAAGTTGAATCGTGCTACAGATCCAGCGAGCAATAGTCTGCTTTGAAGCAGGTGCACCCAACTTGTTGGGCACATGCAGGATAAATAACGAGTCAGTCTTTCTGACTCCAGCTGTCCTGGAAACATAGATTTTTAGGGCCCGGACTACGTCCAGCAACTTGGAGTCCCCCAAGTCACGAGTAGCCGCAGGCACCACAATAGGCTGGTTTAAATGAAACGCTGAAACCACCTTTGGGAGAAATTGGGGACGAGTCCTCAATTCCGCCCTATCCATATGGAAAATCAGATAAGGGTTTTTACATGACAAAGCCGCCAATTCTGACACACGCCTGGCCGAAGCCAAGGCCAACAGCATGACCACTTTCCACGTGAGATATTTTAGTTCCACGGTTTTAAGTGGTTCAAACCAATGCGACTTTAGGAAATCCAACACCACGTTGAGATCCCAAGGTGCCACTGGGGGCACAAAAGGGGGCTGAATATGCAGCACTCCCTTAACAAATGTCTGAACTTCAGGTAGTGAAGCCAGTTCTTTATGGAAGAAAATCGATAAAGCCGAAATCTGGACTTTAATGGAACCCAATTTCAGGCCCATAGTCACCCCTGACTAGGAAGTGCAGAAATCGACCTAGCTGAAATTCCTCCGTTGGGGCCTTCCTGGCCTCACACCACGCAACATATTTCCGCCATATGCGGTGATAATGGTTTGCGGTCACTTCTTTCCTAGCTTTAATAAGCGTAGGGATAACTTCCTCCAGAATGCCCTTTTCCTTCAGGATCCGGCGTTCAACCGCCATGCCATCAAACGCAGCCGCGGTAAGTCTTGGAACAGACAGGGCCCCTGCTGCAGCAGGTCCTGTCTGAGCGGCAGAGGCCATGGGTCCTCTGAGATCATTTCTTGAAGTTCTGGGTACCAAGCTCTTCTTGGCCAATCCGGAACAATGAATATAGTTCTTACTCCTCTCCTTCTTATTAGTCTCAGTACCTTGGGTATGAGAGGCAGAGGAGGGAACACATACACCGACCGGTACACCCACGGTGTTACCAGAGCGTCCACAGCTATCGCCTGAGGGTCCCTTGACCTGGCGCAATATCTTTTTAGCTTTTTGTTGAGGCGGGACGCCATCATGTCCACCTGTGGCCTTTCCCACCGGTGTACAATCATTTGGAAGACTTCTGGATGAAGTCCCCACTCTCCCGGGTGGAGGTCGTGTCTGCTGAGAAAGTCTGCTTCCCAGTTGTCCACTCCGGGAATGAACACTGCTGACAGTGCTAACACATGATTTTCCGCCCATCGGAGAATCCTTGTGGCTTCTGCCATTGCCATCCTGCTTCTTGTGCCGCCCTGTCGGTTTACATGGGCGACCGCCGTGATGTTGTCTGACTGGATCAGCACCGGCTGGTGTTGAAGCAGGGGTCTTGCCTGACTTAGGGCATTGTAAATGGCCCTTAGTTCCAGAATATTTACGTGTAGGGAAGTCTCCTGACTTGTCCATAGTCCCTGGAAGTTTCTTCCCTGTGTGACTGCCCCCCAACCTCGAAGGCTGGCATCCGTGGTCACCAGGACCCAGTCCTGTATGCCGAATCTGCGGCCCTCTAGAAGATGAGCACTCTGCAGCCACCACAACAGCGACACCCTGGTCCTTGGAGACAGGGTTATCGGCCGATGCATCTGAAGATGCGATCCGGACCATTTGTCCAACAGATCCCACTGAAAGATCCTTGCATGGAACCTTCCGAATGGAATTGCTTCGTAAGAAGCCACCATCTTTCCCAGGACTCGCGTTCAGTGGTGCACCGATACCTGATTTGGTTTTAGGAGGTCTCTGACTAGAGATGACAACTCCTTGGCCTTCTCCTCCGGGAGAAATACTTTTTTCTGTTCTCTGTCCAGAACCATCCCCAGGAACAGTAGACGCGTTGTAGGAACCAGCTGCGGCTTTGGAATATTCAGGATCCAGCCGTGCTGTTGTAGCACTTCCCGAGCTAGTGCTACACCGATCAACAACTGTTCCCTGGACCTCGCCTTTATAAGGAGATCGTCCAAGTACGGGATAATTAAAACTCCCTTTCTCCGAAGGAGTATCATCATTTCGGCCATTACCTTGGTAAATACCCTCGGTGCCGTGGACAGACCAAACGGCAACGTCTGGAATTGGTAATGACAGTCCTGTACCACAAATCTGAAGTACTCCTGGTGAGGAGGGTAAATGGGGACATGCAAGTAAGCATCCTTGATGTCCAGTGATACCATGGAATCCCCCTCATCCAGGCTCGCAATCACCGCCCTGAGTGATTCCATCTTGAACTTGAACCTTCTTATATAAGTGTTCAAAGATTTTAAATTTAAAATGGGTCTCACCAAACCGTCCGGTTTCGGTACCACAAACATTGTGGAATAGTAACCTCATCCTTGTTGAAGGAGGGGTACCTTGATTATCACCTGCTGAGAATGCAGCTTGTGAATTGCCTCCAGCACTGCCTCCCTGTCCGGGGGAGCTGTCGGCAAGGCAGATTTGAGGAAACGGCGAGGGGGAGACGTCTCGAATTCCAGCTTGTACCCCTGAGATACTGCTTGTAGAATCCAGGGATCCACCCGTGAGCGAGCCCACTGGTCGCTGAAGTTCTTGAGACGAGCCTCCACCGTACCTGGCTCCGCCTGTGGAGCCCCAGCGTCATGCGGTGGACTTAGAGGAAGCGGGGGAGGACTTTTGTTCCTGGGAACTGGCTGTATGTTGCAGCTTTTTCCCTCTACCTCTGCCTCTGGGCAGAAAGGACGTGCCTCTAACCCGCTTGCCTTTCTGGGGCCGAAAGGACTGTACCTGATAATACGGTGCTTTCTTTGGCTGTGAGGGAACATGGGGTAAAAATGCTGACTTCCCAGCTGTCGCTGTGGAAACGAGGTCCGAGAGACCATCCCCAAACAACTCCTCACCCTTGTAAGGCAATACTTCCATGTGCCTTTTAGAATCTGCATCTCCTGTCCACTGCCGAGTCCACAATCCTCTCCTGGCAGAAATGGACATTGCGTTTATTTTAGATGCCAGCCGGCAAATATCCCTCTGTGCATCTCTCATGTACAAGACAGCATCTTTAATATGCTCTACGGTTAGCAATATAGTGTCCCTGTCTAGGGTATCAATGTTTTCCAACAGGGAATCTGACCACGCAGCTGCAGCACTGCACATCCATGCTGAAGCAATAGCCGGTCTCAGTATAATTCCTGAGTGTGTATATACAGACTTCAGGATAGCCTCCTGCTTTCTATCTGCAGGTTCCTTTAGGGCGGCCGTGTCCGGAGACGGTAGTGCCACCTTTTTTGACAGACGTGTGAGCGCTTTATCCACCCTAGGGGATGTCTCCCAACATGACCTGTCCTCTGGCGGGAAAGGGTACGCCATTAGTAACTTTTTAGAAATTACCAGTTTCTTATCGGGGGAAGCCCACGCTTCTTCACACACTTCATTTAATTCATCAGATGGGGGAAAAACCACTGGTAGTTTTTTCTCCCCAAACAAAATACCCTTTTTTTGTGGTACCTGGGGTAATATCAGAAAAATGCAACACATTTTTCATTGCCGTAATCATGTACCGGGTGGCTCTATTGGAATGTACACTAGTCTCATCATCGTCGACACTGGAGTCAGTATCCGTGTCGACATCTGTGTCTGCCATCTGAGGTAGCGGGCGTTTTAGAGCCCCTGATGGCTTTAGAGACGTCTGGGCAGGCACAGGCTGAGAAGCCGGCTGTCCCACATCTGCTATGTCGTCAAACCTTTTATGTAAGGAGTCGACACTGTCGCGTAATTCCTTCCACATAACCATCCACTCAGGTGTCGACCCCGCAGGGGGTGACATCACATTGATTGGCACCTGCTCCGCCTCCACATAAGCCTCCTCATCAAACATGTCGACACAGCCGTACCGACACACCGCACACACACAGGGAATGCTCTGACTGAGGACAGGACCCCACAAAGCCCTTTGGGGAGACAGAGAGAGCGTATGCCAGCACACACCAACAGCGCTATATAACACAGGGATTAACACTATAACTGAGTGATTTTTCCCAATAGCTGCTTGTATACACAATATTGCGCCTAAATTTAGTGCCCCCCTCTCTTTTTTACCCTATGTAGTCTGGAAACTGCAGGGGAGAGCCTGGGAGCGATCCTTCCAGCGGAGCTGTGAGGGAAAATGGCGCCAGTGTGCTGAGGGAGATAGCCCCGCCCCTTTTTCGGCGGACTTCTCCCGCTTTTTTCTATGTATATCTGGCAGGGGTATTTTACACACATATATAGTCTCTATGACTATATTATGTGTTATTTGCCAGCCAAGGTACTCAATATTGCAGCCCATGGCGCCCCCCCCCCCCCCCCAGCGCCCTGCACCCATCAGTGACCGGAGTGTGAGGTGTGCATGGGAAGCAATGGCGCACAGCTGCAGTGCTGTGCGCTACCTTGATGAAGACCGAAGTCTTCTGCCGCCGATTTCCAGGACCCTCTTCTTGCTTCTGGCTCTGTAAGGGGGACGGCGGCGCGGCTCTGGGACCGGACGACCGAGGCTGGGCCTGTGTTCGATCCCTCTGGAGCTAATGGTGTCCAGTAGCCTAGAAGCCCAAGCTAGCTAAAAGCAGGTAGGTTCGCTTCTCTCCCCTTAGTCCCTCGTAGCAGTGAGTCTGTTGCCAGCAGATCTCACTGAAAATAAAAAACCTAAAATAAACTTTCTTTTTCTAAGAGCTCAGGAGAGCCCCTAGTGTGCATCCAGCTCAGCCGGGCACAAAATTCTAACTGGGGTCTGGAGGAGGGTCATAGAGGGAGGAGCCAGTGCACACCAGGTAGTCCTAAAGCTTTCTTTAGTTGTGCCCAGTCTCCTGCAGAGCCGCTATTCCCCATGGTCCTTACGGAGTTCCCAGCATCCACTAGGACGTCAGAGAAATTCACATTATGTCACACAGTATGAGCCGAAAATCACATTATGCCACACGGAATGAGCCAAAATTCAAATTATGCCACACAGTATAAGCCAAAACTCAGTGACAGGGAGAGTGACAGCAGGGACATAGGGACAGGGAGTGTGACAGCAGGGACATAGGGACAGGGAGAGTGATATTGGGACATAGGGACTGGAAGAGTGACATTGGGACAAAGGGACAGAGAGAGTGACTGCAGGGACATAGGGACAGGGAGAGTGACAGTGGGACATAGGGACAGAGAGAGTGACAGCAGGGACATGGAGACAGAGAGAGTGACATCAGGAACATATGGACAGGGAGTGACAGCAGGGACAAAAGGACAGGGAGAGTGACAGAGGTAATAGGGACAAAGAGAGTGACAGCAGGAACATAGGGACAGGGAGAGTGACAGAGAGAAATAGGAACAAGGAGTGACAGAGGGACATGGGACAGGGAGTGATAGCAGGGGCATAGGGACAGGGAGGGTGACAGAGAGAGGGACAGCAAGGACATATAGCAGGGAGAGAGAAAAGCAGCAGGGTAAGATTACCTAATGAGCAGCGGTGGTGCGCAGGAGGCTGTGGTCAGTAGTGCGGAAGATAAGGAGGCAGTGGTCGGCGGCGGTGCGGAGGAGGAGGCTGTGAGTGGCGGTGGGGCAGAGGAGGCTGTGGGTAGCGGTGCAGAGGAGGCTGTGGTCAATGGCAGCAGTGGCCTTCGGTGCAGCTCTGGTCCGCCTATGGCTGCCACTATTTCAAATCTACCATGGACCCGCAGTCAATCAGGAGCAGCCGCGCAGAGGCTCCTGATTGGCTACCGGTACGAGAGCTCCAATTGGCATTTGAATAGCGCCAAATTTTAAATGATGTGGCGGCGGGAGTCTTCAGTCAGTGCTCGAAGTGCCTGTATGCCATACCGGTGTATACCGGCCCACTTTGAGCACTGGTTGTCAGTATAAAAATAGACATTGGATTAATTATTGTTTTCAGAATGATGTACACTGCTATCTTATTCAAAGCTTCAAATAACAATACCTACATAAATGTAAACTTTTATTTAATTACATTTAAATCAAAAGTCATAAAAAAATAAAAAAACAGTGATTTGATAAAATGACACTTACCAGACTGCCTAAGGCCTCCGTGTCACTGACGTTCAGCAGCTCCCCACAGTACAAATAATTTGCCTAGTATGGTGAGCAAGAACCAGTTTATCTTGCTGCCTTGACCTCCTTTGCCATTTTGGCCTTGACATGATGCTTAATGTCTGAGAATTGCTTTTTACACGTTTCTTCATTCCTGTGGACATGCCCCTATGCATTCACTGCAGTGATGACAGCCACCAATATTTGGTTTTTGCTCCCTGTAGTAGTGCGTGCAGCCTGAGGCCTTAACAGCTGCAATGGTGTTTCATCACCTCCTGCACCAATGCCATGTTTTTGGTGAATGTGAACTTCAATGATAGTGTGTACCCAGCGATATCATGTGCGTCGGACCCTGGCGGGCTGGCGGCATCGGCAAGCACATACACTCTTGCCAATGACACAAATGATGAACGACGGTGGTGGTGGTGGTGGGGGAGCAGGGGCCATGCTGGTGTCGTCAATGACATCCCCTGGTTGACCTGTATGTACAGACAACAGGGGATGTCATTGACGATCCATGGGAGTGTGCATCGTCAATGACCTATTGCATACAACACACTGGACGATATGAACGATATGTCATTCCGAAATGTCGGAATCGGTCATATCGTTCAGAATATCATCTAATGTGTACCCAGCATAAGTTTTGCCTCTCTGCCCGGGCATCTCATAACTGGCCCTTTCCTGTATCATGGAGAGCCTGACCTCTAACTTCTGCTACTGTACCTCACTCTCCAACCCAACTTCCTCTGCAGCACGCATATTCCTTGCCATCTGACAAAACAAACTCAAAACATAAAGCATAAAACAAACTAACAGAAACCTCCACCAGCAGTACACAAACAACACACCACACACACACACACACGCACACACACACACACACACACACACAAATAAACAAGGGCCCTCATTCCGAGTTGATCGGTCGCAAGGCGAATTTAGCAGAGTTACACACGCTAAGCCGCCGCCTACTGGGAGTGAATCTTAGCTTCTTAAAATTGCGACCGATGTATTCGCAATATTGCGATTACTAACTACTTAGCAGTTTCAGAGTAGCTCCAGACTTACTCTGCCTGTGCGATCAGTTCAGTGCTTGTCGTTCCTGGTTGACGTCACAAACACACCCAGCGTTCGCCCAGGCACTCCCACCGTTTCTCCGGCCACTCCTGCGTTTTTTCCGGAAACGGTAGCGTTTTCAGCCACACGCCCCTGAAACGCCGTGTTTCCGCCCAGTAACACCCATTTCCTGTCAATCACATTACGATCGCCGGAGCGAAGAAAAAGCCGTGAGTAAAAATACTTTCTTCATAGTAAAGTTACTTGGCGCAGTCGCAGTGCGAACATTGCGCATGCGTACTAAGCGGATTTTCACTGCGATGCGATGAAAAATACCGAGCGAACAACTCGGAATGAGGGCCAATATCAAGACAAAGCTTTAAAAGCGCAAAGACAGAAAACTTTGACAGACTCATAAAAAGCAAAACTACAAGGTACACAAGACTACTTACCACTCAGAAATCATATACAGCAAATGCTTACAACACACCAACTCCGCTACACTCTCCTCTACACGCCTCTGATTAAACCCTCCGCTCGGTTTGGGGTGTATTTTTTATTCCTTTGCCATGACACTGGCACATGTGACAACAGCAGTTTCTGTGTTCGTGCATTTTTTACAAACATGGACTGGATTACACTCGGCAATGTTCACATATGGGAGTGTTTGACAGGCCTCAGACAAAATACACCTCAGAGATCATGATTCATAGTACATTTCCGTGTTTAACTAAGACCTAAGACAAATTCACCCGTATCCAATTGATCACCAGCGTGTTTAAATTCGGGAAATCTCTGGCAAAACACAATTCTTAGTAATGCTAACCCTTGTAATCAGTGAATAGTAAAGTGCAGTTGGTGTCTCACCTCTTGCCATGTGGGCATATTCAGTTAGCCACAGAGTTTACCCCACAACAAAACAAGAAAATTAGCCTAATTCAGGCCTGATCGCTGTTGTGCGAAATCGTACAGTGGCTGATTATCAAATGACTGCACGTGCGTATAAATCGCAATGCATACGCGCAAGGCCAAACTGTGAAAGAATTGTGCAAAAATTTAGATCACTAGGCGTACGCAAGTTGATTGACAGGAAGCAGATGTTTGGGGGTGGTAACTGGCCATTTTCTGGGAGTGTCAGGAAAAATGCAGGCGTTCCCAATCGTTTTCAGGGAGGTTGTGTGACGTCAACTCCGATCATCCTGTTTGTATCGCACTGTAGGAGTAAGATTACAAAGCGATTAATAATGCAACTTTATTACGCAATTTTGTTTGTGCCCTGATATTGGTGTTAGTCTTCTTGTATACTTTTTACTGTAAGGTATGCGAGGTGCAGTGGCGGTGCTTCCATTAGGCAGCTGCCTAAGGGCACCAGGAGTCCAGGACCCGAAGAGCTGCTGATGCTGCTCTGGAGATAAATGAAGACCAGCAACCTATGATAAGAAGCCAGCAATCTATGATCACAGGTGCCAACAGGGGGTGGAGGGGGTACTTGTTAAGTGGGCCAGGTGGGGTCCCGGCTGTTGAGGGCTACAATGGAAAATAAGTGGCAACAGCGGAAACCCTCAGTGCTGATTGCTGCTGCATTTACATGAGGGTGACCAAATTGACAGCCGCCACTCCCTCAGGAAGAACTGTGTGTTGCCTGCTGTTGGACTGCTCTCTTCCCCTACCTGCCCTTCAGAGCATCCAAAGGAACTCTGTGCTGTTGTGCCAAGTGCAGTGGCTCCCACACACTATGTGGTGCTAGAGGAGGGGGCCTGATGTCGGCTGAGAGACAGCCAGGTGTTCGTGGTGGTCAGTGCTGTTTCTTGCGGCGGGCGAGCCGTGCAACTGCACGAGGCGCCCGCCGCAGCACTTCTAATGCTCTTTGATAACCTCCTCTTCCCTCCTCCCAAGTACCCAGCTCAGGGGCGGAGTTTCACAGAATGACACGGGTGCGTCGTGACATCACGGCACAATCGGGTCATTCAGCGAAACAACGTCCTCCGAGCTGGGTACTCGGGAGGAGGTAGGAGGGGGAGCCAAGCAGCTACAGGAAGGGCCGGCACGACGAAGACGAGGGAGAGGCGGCCAAAGAGTGGGAAGAACCGCTTCAAACGTAAGTCAGTCTCTCTCTCTCTCCCTCCCCCCCCCCCCCCCTCCTCTGCCACCTGCCGGAATGTGTAAAATGGAGACTCTTGCCTGCCATCATGTGTAAAATGGGGACTCTTGTCTGCCATCATGTGTAAAATGGGGTCTCTTGCCTACCATCATGTGTAAAATGGGGACTCTTGCCTGCCGTATTGTGTATAATGGGGACACTTGCATCCTGTATTGTGGAAAATGGGGACACTTTCCTGCCGTATTGTGTAAAATGGGGACACTTGCCTGCCGTATTGTGGAAAATGGGGACACTTGCCTGCCGTATTGTGGAAAATGGGGACTCTTGCCTGCCGCATTGTGGAAAATGGGGACACTTGACTGCCGTATTGTGGAAAATGGGGACACTTGACTGCCGCATTGTGGAAAATGGGGACACTTGCCTGCCGTTTTGTGGAAAATGGGGACACTTGCCTGCCGTATTGTGGAAAATGGGGACTCTTGCCTGCCGTATTGTGGAAAATGGGGACACTTGCCTGCCGTATTGTGGAAAATGGGGACACTTGCCTGCCGTATTGTGGAAAATGGGGACTCTTGCCTGCCGTATTGTGGAAAATGGGGACACTTGACTGCCGTATTGTGGAAAATGGGGACACTTGGCTGCCGTATTGTGGAAAATGGGGACACTTGCCTGCCGTTTTGTGGAAAATGGGGACACTTGCCTGCCGTATTGTGGAAAATGGGGACTCTTGCCTGCCGTATTGTGTACAATGGGGACTCTTGCCTTCCGTAATGTGTAAAATGGGGATTTAATGTATCATGGGCCTAATTCTGAGTTGATCGCAGCAGCAAATATGTTAGCAATTGGGCAAAACCATGTGCACTGCAGGGGGAGCAGATATGACATGTGCAGAGAGAGTTAGATTTGGGTGGGGTGTGTTCAAACTGAAATCTAACTTGCAGTGTAAAAATAAAGCATCCAGTATTTACCCTGCACAGAAACAACATAACCCACCCAAATCTATCTCTCTCTGCACATGTTATATCTGCTCCCCCTGCAGTGCACATGGTTTTGCCCAATGGCTAACAAACTTGCTGCTGCGATCAACTCAGAATTACCCCCCAAGGGCATTGCGGTGTATGGCATAATATATATTTTTTTATTTTTTTCCTGTGGTCGCCGTGATCTGTCGGGGCAAGGTCAAAAACTGGGGTGTAAGATAGTCTTTTCCACGCCCATTTTAGCGAGACCACACCCATTTATTGATTCCACGCCCCCTTGCCTGGAGCTTTTTATATCTATGGGGGGGGCACATTTTTTTATGTCAAGGGGGGGGACGCATTTTTTAATCTCGTACTGGTAGCCAAATTGGCTAGAAACAGCCCTGGTGGTGGTGCTGAATGAGTGGAGCCCATAGCATGATCAACATCCTGATCAGCCTGCTTGGGGATCCCCGCATCTTCTCCCTCCGATGAGCACTGCCTGAGACCCCCAAATCCGTATACACCTATATACCCCTGCTTTCTCACTCTCTCTCACTCACTCACGCTCTCTCTCTCGCTCCCTCTCTTTCTCACTCACTCTCTCTTCTTCACTCTCACTTACTCTCTCGATCACTCTCTCACACATTTTCTTTCAGCCTCTCACACACTCTCGCACTCTCTCTCAGACTCTCTCATTATTTTTCTCTCACTCACTCTCACTGTCTCTCTACGCCACCTCCAGTCTTTCTCTTAATGCGTATGTTGCATAAAACATATTCAGGTAAAGTATGTCGGGCTGGACATAAGCCTTAATGTGTACACATACTATAGGCTCCTATTCTAGTTGAATTACTGTAAACAATGATAAAAATGTGCTGTTTTTAATTGTTATTCTTTTTACACATGGGATACAAAATTGTCTTTTAAGTGTCAGCTGTGGCATTTCCACAGCCCACACGTGTACACAACAAGCACCAACCATGTCTGGCTTTCATCTTTCTTTTCATGTTTAAGTAATGAACAGGGATACATTTTGGACAATGCAATTATTAGCGGACGTCACAGCGGTTTGGGGAGAGATCAGTGCTGCCAAATATAGTCGCTCACTCCAGTTATAAGGACATAAGAACACAAAGGCAACACAGTTGTTGTGGTCTATTAATTTTTTTGATTTTGCGCCACACAGGAAGCTGATTATTAAAAAAAGAAACTGGCCCTCGGGGGAAAACATTTGCACAGTACAGAACGTGTACAGAAAACTGGTTATGGGATACAGTAGATACAGTACAAACCAGAAACCTGCTCTCTAAATTTACTGTAACAATTTCTAAATAAAGGCCCTTCACCATATGGTTCATTGTTCATTTATTCAAAATATTTATAACACCATGGGAAATGTCACTTCAGTTATATGTTACAAAGTATATTCTCTTTACAAATAGAGACTTTCAGAAGATTCTTAAACACCAAAGCCATTTCAAGTATTTTTAGACATTGATGGACAGAACAAAGGGCCTAATTCAGATCTGATCGCTCGCCAGGCTTGGACTGGCCCACAGGGGTACAGGGGAAATCACCGGTGGGCCCTACTGCCTGGGGGCCCCACCTCCTGCTCTAAGGATCAGGTTCCAGACTGTGCACTTGAATTATACATTATACATATGTTACCTTATACTGGACTGTAGTGTATTTTCTAGAGTGCATTGCTGATAAGTAATCTGGTACATTATCATGCATGCAGCAGCTGAATTTACTATATTTATGAAAGGGCCCAGACATTGCACTCTCTAATCATTGGTCAAACCAATGAAGTGGCAGGCCACACCCCCTCTGCAGACTGGCCACACCTCTAAACATGGGCCCCTGCCACTGCATTCCCCCGGTGGGCCCTACATGCCCCAGTCCGACACTTTCGCTCGCTAGCTATTTTTTGCAGCGCTGTGATCAGATAGTCGCCGCCTATAGGGGAGTGTATTTTAGCTGTGCAAGTGTGCGATCGCATGTGCAACCGCCCTGTACAAAAACAGTTTGTGCAGTTTCTGAGTAGGTCTGACCTTACTCAGCCACTGCGATCACTTCAGCCTGTTTGAGGCCGGAATTGACGTCAGACACCCGTCCTGCAAATGCTTGGACACGTCTGTGTTTTTCCAACCACTCCCAGAAAATGGTCAGTGGCCACCCACAAGTGCCCTCTTCCTGTCAATCTCCTTGCGATCGGCTGTGCAAATGGATTCTTCGTAAAACCCATCACACAGCAATGATCCGCTTTGTACCCGTGCGACGTGCCTGCGCATTGCAGTGCATATGCACGCGCAGTAGTGCCCTGATTGCTGCGCAGTGAAAAACGCTAGCGAGCGAACAGATCTGAATTAGGCCCTAAGGCCTGATTCAGAGATGTACTGTATGCAAATGCATTTGCAGCTGCAAATTTGTATGCAGTGGCCCTGCATAATTATTCTAATGTTGCAGCCATCGGGAGCTGTATAGGGACAAAAATGGGTATTATGGTTAGGTGTGGAAATTGACACTGAGATTATATGGTTCATCTTCAAAGGGTATAGGTAATTCTAGAGATGAGCGGGTTCGGTTTCTCTGAATCCGAACCCGCCAGAACTTCATGTTTTTTTTCACGGGTCCGAGCGACTCGGATCTTCCCGCCTTGCTCGGTTAACCCGAGCGCGCCCGAACGTCATCATGACGCTGTCGGATTCTCGCGAGGCTCGGATTCTATCGCGAGACTCGGATTCTATATAAGGAGCCGCGCGTCGCCGCCATTTTCACA
Organism: Pseudophryne corroboree; assembly: GCF_028390025.1. Classification (NCBI taxonomy): domain Eukaryota; kingdom Metazoa; phylum Chordata; class Amphibia; order Anura; family Myobatrachidae; genus Pseudophryne; species Pseudophryne corroboree. The sequence continues at coordinate 203,821,645 of NC_086450.1, read as the reverse complement.
CGTGCATTGAGATTGATAGGGAGAGGACGTGGCTGGCGTCCTCTCCGTTTAGAATTAGAATAGATTAGAGAGACACTTGATTTACTAATTTTGGGGAGCATTAGGAGTACTCAGTAGTGTACAGTGCAGAGTTTTGCTGATAGTGACCAGTGACCACCACTTTTATTTATAATCCGTTCTCTGCCTGAAAAAAGCGATACACAGCACACAGTGACTCAGTCACATACCATATCTGTGTGCACTGCTCAGGCTCAGGCCAGTGTGCTGCATCATCTATTATCTATATATAATATTATATATATCTGTCTGACTGCTCAGCTCACACAGCTTATAATTGTGGGGGAGACTGGGGAGCACTACTGCAGTGCCAGTTATAGGTTATAGCAGGAGCCAGGAGTACATAATATTATATTAAAATTAAACAGTGCACACTTTTGCTGCAGGAGTGCCACTGCCAGTGTGACTAGTGACCAGTGACCTGACCACCAGTATATAATATTAGTAGTATACTATCTCTTTATCAACCAGTCTATATTAGCAGCAGACACAGTACAGTGCGGTAGTTCACGGCTGTGGCTACCTCTGTGTCGGCACTCGGCAGCCCGTCCATAATTGTATATACCAGTGACCTAACCGTGGTTTTTTTTTCTTTCTTTATACATACATACTAGTTACGAGTATACTATCTCTTTATCAACCAGTCTATATATTAGCAGCAGACACAGTACAGTGCGGTAGTTCACGGCTGTGGCTACCTCTGTGTCGGCACTCGGCAGCCCGTCCATAATTGTATATACCACCTAACCGTGGTTTTTTTTTCTTTCTTTATACATACATACTAGTTACGAGTATACTATCTCTTTATCAACCAGTCTATATATTAGCAGCAGACACAGTACAGTGCGGTAGTTCACGGCTGTGGCTACCTCTGTGTCGGCACTCGGCAGCCCGTCCATAATTGTATATACCACCTAACCGTGGTTTTTTTTTCTTTCTTTATACATACATACTAGTTACGAGTATACTATCTCTTTATCAACCAGTCTATATATTAGCAGCAGACACAGTACAGTGCGGTAGTTCACGGCTGTGGCTACCTCTGTGTCGGCACTCGGCAGCCCGTCCATAATTGTATATACCACCTAACCGTGGTTTTTTTTTCTTTCTTTATACATACATACTAGTTACGAGTATACTATCTCTTTATCAACCAGTCTATATATTAGCAGCAGACACAGTACAGTGCGGTAGTTCACGGCTGTGGCTACCTCTGTGTCGGCACTCGGCAGCCCGTCCATAATTGTATATACCACCTAACCGTGGTTTTTTTTTCTTTCTTTATACATACATACTAGTTACGAGTATACTATCTCTTTATCAACCAGTCTATATATTAGCAGCAGACACAGTACAGTGCGGTAGTTCACGGCTGTGGCTACCTCTGTGTCGGCACTCGGCAGCCCGTCCATAATTGTATATACCACCTAACCGTGGTTTTTTTTTCTTTCTTTATACATACATACTAGTTACGAGTATACTATCTCTTTATCAACCAGTCTATATATTAGCAGCAGACACAGTACAGTGCGGTAGTTCACGGCTGTGGCTACCTCTGTGTCGGCACTCGGCAGCCCGTCCATAATTGTATATACCACCTAACCGTGGTTTTTTTTTCTTTCTTTATACATACATACTAGTTACGAGTATACTATCTCTTTATCAACCAGTCTATATATTAGCAGCAGACACAGTACAGTGCGGTAGTTCACGGCTGTGGCTACCTCTGTGTCGGCACTCGGCAGCCCGTCCATAATTGTATACTAGTATCCAATCCATCCATCTCCATTGTTTACCTGAGGTGCCTTTTAGTTGTGCCTATTAAAATATGGAGAACAAAAATGTTGAGGTTCCAAAATTAGGGAAAGATCAAGATCCACTTCCACCTCGTGCTGAAGCTGCTGCCACTAGTCATGGCCGAGACGATGAAATGCCAGCAACGTCGTCTGCCAAGGCCGATGCCCAATGGCATAGTACAGAGCATGTCAAAACCAAAACACCAAATATCAGTAAAAAAAGGACTCCAAAACCTAAAATAAAATTGTCGGAGGAGAAGCGTAAACTTTTTTGGTTTTTTGGAAGGGACATCCTGCGTGACACTGCAGTGCCACTCCTAGATGGGCCCGGTGTTTGTGTCGGCCACTAGGGTCGCTAATCTTACTCACACAGTCAGCTACCTCATTGCGCCTCTTTTTTTCTTTGCGTCATGTGCTGTTTGGGGAGGGTTTTTTGGAAGGGCCATCCTGCGTGACACTGCAGTGCCACTCCTAGATGGGCCCGGTGTTTGTGTCGGCCACTAGGGTCGCTAATCTTACTCACACAGCTACCTCATTGCGCCTCTTTTTTTCTTTGCGTCATGTGCTGTTTGGGGAGGGTTTTTTGGAAGGGACATCCTGCGTGACACTGCAGTGCCACTCCTAGATGGGCCCGGTGTTTGTGTCGGCCACTAGGGTCGCTTATCTTACTCACACAGCGACCTCGGTGCAAATTTTAGGACTAAAAATAATATTGTGAGGTGTGAGGTATTCAGAATAGACTGAAAATGAGTGTAAATTATGTTTTTTGAGGTTAATAATACTTTGGGATCAAAATGACCCCCAAATTCTATGATTTAAGCTGTTTTTTAGTGTTTTTGGAAAAAAACACCCGAATCCAAAACACACCCGAATCCGACAAAAAAAATTCGGTGAGGTTTTGCCAAAACGCGTTCGAACCCAAAACACGGCCGCGGAACCGAACCCAAAACCAAAACACAAAACCCGAAAAATTTCAGGCGCTCATCTCTAGGTAATTCATTATAAAGATAGTTGTTTAAATGAAATTAGGAGTAGATAAATACTTATCTGGAGACATTGGCCCTCATTCCGAGTTGTTCGCTCGATAGCTGCTTTTAGCAGCATTGCAAACGCTAGGCTGCCGCCCTCTGGGAGTGTATCTTAGCTTAGCAGAATAGCGAACGAAAGATTAGCAGAACTGCTACTAAATAATTTGCTGCAGTTTCTGAGTAGCTCCAGACCTACTCCTAGACTGCGATCACCTCAGTCCGTTTAGTTCCTGGTTTGACGTCACAAACACGCCCTGCGTTCGGCCAGCTACACCCCCGTTTCTCGAGCTACTCCTGCGTTTTTTTCAGACACGCCTGCGTTTTTTAGCACACTCCCTGAAAACGAGCAGTTTCTGCCCAGAAACACCCACTTCCTGTCAATCACACTACGATCACTCAAGCGATGAAAAAACGTCGCTCGAGCTTGTGTAAATCTACAAAGTTTTGTGTGAAAGTACTTAGTGCATGCGCGCTGCGTACCATGAGCATGCGCATTTTAGCCATTTTTTTACTTAATCGCTGCACTGCGAAAATCGGCAGCGAGCGAACAACTCGGAATGACCACCATTGGACGTGAGGATTTGTTCTTATCTGTAGTCTGTTGTTTTTTACAGATGTCCTCTCCAGATATTGTTATAGTTTAATCTATCCCCCTTTATACAATAACCAGGAGATTAGTCCTTCCCCTTTTTCTATATAGAGATTTTATGAAGGGGTTATAGTGTAAATGAATGTACCTTGCTTACATAATATGAAGCAAGGTCAAGCTTGGGTTTCTTTTTCAACAAAACGAACAACGACTGATTTTCCACAGTGATGACACTGACTAATTCTAAGCTCCTGAATTCATATGTCAAACTACACAATATGAGGTGTTGGTAACTTTACATCATATGGTGGTCATCAACAGGAGTGGTTCTTGGTGCGGGCAAGCAGTGCCTTCGCCCGGGCGCTGCAGCCTGGGGGCGCGGCCGCAGTCACCCCGCAGGCACCGCTGCCTACCCACACCACGCTCCCCACACCACGGCTGCAGCAGACGCCGTGGGCTGTGTGGGCGTCCGCTGCAGCCGGCTCCAGGGACAGACACCAGAGGTCAGTATTGACCTCTAGTGTCTGTGCGGCGCTGCTATGGGAGAGATGTCATGACATTACTCCCATAGAGAGGAGCCGGCGGCCAGACGGAGCAGCAGCAGCAGCAGCGGTCGGGAAGCAGGAGCGGGGCAGTGGTGAGTATTGTTTTTTTTGTGTGTGTGTGTGTTTGTAAGTGGCGACAGGGGGCAAAGCAACAGGGAGCACAACTACTGGAGGCAAAGAAAGGGGGCACAACTACTGGGGCCAAAGAAAGAGGGGCACAACTACTTGGGCAAAGAAAGAGGGGGCACAACTACTGGGAACAAAGAAATAGGGGGCACAAATACTGGGGGCCAAGAAACGGGGCACAACTACTGGGGACAAAGCAAGAGGGGGCACAACTACTGGGGGCAAAGCAACAGGGGGCACAGCTACAGGGGCACAACTACTGGGGGCAAAGCAACAGGGGGCACAGCTACTGGGGGCAAAACTACTGGGGCACAGCAATGGGGCACAACTACTGGGGCCAAATCTACTGGGGGCATAGCTATAGGGGTCACAACTACTGGGGCAAATCTACAGGGGGCATATCTACTGGGGGCACATCTACAGGGTGCATATCTACAGGGTGCATAGCTACAGGGGGCATATCTACTGGGGGCACAGCTACAGGGGGCATATCTACAGGGTGCATAGCTACAGGGGGCATATCTACTGGGGGCACAGCTACAGGGGGCATATCTACAGGGTGCATAGCTACAGGGGGCATATCTACTGGGGGCACAGCTACAGGGGGCACAGCTACAGGGGCAAATCAACTGGGGGGCACAACTACTTGGGGCAAATCTGGGGGCACAGCTACTGGGAGCATAACTGTAGCCATGCCCCTCCTCTATGAAGCCACGCCACTATTTTCTTTGCGCGCACTAACTGTTTTGCCGCGGGGGGGGCGCCAGTGGAAACTTTCGCACTGGGCGCCACAAGGTGTAGAACCGGCCCTGGTCATCAATACTTCTAGGGTCAAAGATTGTGTGATTGAGAAAAAGTATGCCCTGGTACATAACTGACATAGGGGGCAGTTAGAGTTAGATTTGGATGTGGTATGTGTTCAAACTGAAATCCAAATTGCAGTGTAAAAATAAAGCAGACAGTATTTAACCTGCACTGAAACAAAATAACTCACCCAAATCTAACTCTCTCCGCACATGTTATATCTACCCCCCCCTGTAGTGCACATGGTTTTGCCCACTAGCTAACAATTTTTGCTGCTGCCATCAGATCTGAATCAGGCCCTATGTGCACTGCAGGGGGGCAGATGTAACATGTGCAGAGAGAGTTAGATTTGGGTGGGTTATTTTGTTTCGGTGCAGGGTAAAAACTGGCTGCTTTATTTTTACACTGCAATTTAGATTTCAGTTTGAACACACACCACATCCAAATCTAACTCTCTCTGTACATGTTATATCTGCCCACCCTGCAGTGCACATGGGGGGTCATTCCGAGTTGATCGCTAGCTGAAATGTTCGCTGCGCAGCGATGAGGCAAAAATACAGCACTTCTGCACATGCATATGCGGCGCAATGCGCACGCACAACATACTTTAACAACCGCCAATGTGTTTTTACACAAGGTCTAGTGAAGCTTTTCAGTCGCACTGCTGGCCGCAGAGTAATTGACAGGAAGAGGGCGTTTCTGGGTGTCAACTGACCGTTTTCAGGGAGTGTTCAAAAAAACACAGGCATGGCTGGGCGAACGTAGGGCGTGTTTGTGACGTCAAAACAGGAACTGAACAGGGTGAAGTCATCGCAAGCGCTGAGTAGGTCTGGAGCTACTCTGAAACTGCACAATATTTTTTGGTAGCCGCTCTGTGATCCTTTCGTTTGCACTTTTGCTAAGTTAAGATACACTCCCAGAGGGCGGCAGCTTAGCGTTTGCACGGCTGCTAAAAACTGCTAGCGAGCGAACAACTCGGAGTGACCCCCATGGTTTTGCCCTTTAGCTAACAAATCTGCTGCTGCGATCAGATCTGAATTAGGCCCTGTGTGTGGGACTTACAATGTTGTTACTCATGCACATTTATTACATGATAATGTATAAACACTACTATACACATATGTATGTTGCATAAGCAGTTCAATAATAGTGCAATGGAGTTTAAATGAAACTTTGATTTACAGTATGTGACCTCTGGAAAATGTGGTGGTCGTCATTCTGATGAATGTCACAAATGTCCTGCTTTCAATAAATGCATTGTCTATGGCAATCAAAATCAGTTTGTATGCTGGTGCAGGTTCAAATCTGATCACAGGAAACCTTACACTGCACATTCCAGCAGCCCACCACATAACATTCACACTATAGCCGTTCCACCAGAAAAACACCCCAGACAATGGTTTACACTGCAAGAATATTGATCTCAGGGCCATAAACATCCTAGTGACATTTGGTGGACCCCTTCATTCTAAGTAAAGCATTCGTTACCTCTAATACCAAGAAATAAAGACACGGAGACTTGAATTTGGCAGAAAAATTGCTAGCTATTTATTTGACCCTAACCATAGCAAACCTGTAAATGAAAACTTTGTTAAGATGCCGATTCAGCCGGCATATGGTGTCAGAAAAAAGAACGGCTCTATTAAACTGACGCTAACCTTAAAATGCTAAAATCAAAACCATCCTAATTTAACTACAAACTATCAAAACGGTAATAGGTGCTAGCTCAACCCCCACAGTGACTTCCCACCCTGATGGGTGCCCATTCCGCTGCCTCCCGGTCGGGTGGTCGAGCGGCCAATAAGTCGATGGAGGTGAGTGCACCTAAACCAAATCAAACTGTAAATCACTACAGCTTAACATACAACTACAAACTGCCGTTCTTTTCCGCCAATAAATAGCCAACGATAAAACCAGCCAACAATTCAATGCCAAGGCACTCCGTGCCAGAACCTCTACCAACAGGCCGGGAGGGCGGGAAGGCAATTTCACCAACCAGAGAGAGACAAAATGGCCTATCCTTCCCTATATATACTAACCCTCCCCTTTTTCCAAGGGCTGTACTTTCCTTCCAGCTAGGTCCACCCCTCACAAGATGTTTAACTCATTCCTTTCCTATGCTGTCAATTCTCTCTCCAAACGGCTGACATATTTAACACCATAATAGAAAAGTAGACAAATAATGACATCAAAATATTTGGCGATAAGGTGTAAAGTAATGTCACCCCCAAACCCTAAAACACCTATTGACTGCTCTCACACTGTGGGCAGTATTCAATTCTTTTCACCCCCTTCCACACCCATTCTGTTTCTGCTGACGGGCGTGGTATTATGATTTCAGCTCGCTACCCCCGGGGTAGCGAGGTCGCCCTGACTCATTGTGCAGCTAAACCTGATTACTTTGGGCGCAATATGAGCCATAACGGGGATCACTTTAGAAAGAAGATTGGGCGTGATATATCATTTGAATACCACCCATGAATCTAATTGCTTACGGAAGCCTAGTAATCAAGACCATGGGTGCAGCCATGCTGCAATCCACAAATTTCCTGCTGCGGTTTTCAGTACTCATCTACATTGACCCTGTTCACCTTCTGGTCTCAGGTGACCCTGATGCTGATGATGACCTGTATGTCATGGAATTAATGTCCTCTCCTTTAGATGCATTGAGGAGCTCAGAGATTAGACACTCAGGGGTGACATCTGTACACAGACCTTTACATAAGGTTTGAATGAACTAGAGAAACATGAAAGTTCATTCTGTAGGTTAAAAAAGCACATGAATAGATGTGGTAGATGGAGGAAGTGGATCTAAGGGTCTAGAAGAGGATAGGAGCAGAAATCATGAAGGAGTTTGAGGAACATTTGAAGGATTGTCGGTTCGGTGAGAGACTGATAGGGATTGGCAAGTACTTCCATAGTGTAATTCCCTGTTTAGCATTATAGAAGGAACAGGGGTTATTCACTGGGGAAATTACATGTAATAATGACATTAGTGAGGGCAGACTAGATAAAAATGTATGTGTTTATTTGGCATTAATAAGTGTTACACTTTAATAGTAAGGTTTTAGTAATTGCTTAAAAGGGCTGCTATATGGGTTTGTGAGAGGAAAGTACCAGAAAGTACTAGATGCAGGTCATGCCACTGCAGAGCACAAAGAGAAGGTGTGCTGAGTCTGAAGTAACTGACCTGGATGGGTTCCCTGTGTGTGTCCCAGGACCTCCGGACTGTGTCACTTGATGGGAGCCAGAGATTGACAGCCGCAGACTAGACAGAGTCCTGCCGGGTTCCTATTTGAGCCAACACTGAGGGTACTGTCTAGATACTGGACCTGCCTGCTCACTGGTGATATGGGTCCTGGGTAACTTGATAAGCAGTGCCTTTCTGTTTTCCTCCAGCTACAGAGATGACTCCTTATAAACATAGTTAACCTGAGTTGTCTGCTAAATGTTGGGTGCTGAATTGACTGCTGCTTCTGAATACTTGGAGACAAGAACTGAAATCAGCACTCCTCATATTCATCAGTTTCTGTACAAGCTTGAGACAGCATCACACACAACAAATTCTATGAAATAGTGGCACACAGATGCCAGGGTCGAAAAACAGTCCAGTCCGTCCCTGAAGTGGAACGCTGTATACAAAGACATTGGCCCTCATTCCGAGTTGATCGGTCGCAAGGCGAATTTAGCAGAGTTACACACGCTAAGCCGCCGCCTACTGGGAGTGAATCTTAGCTTCTTAAAATTGCGACCGATGTATTCGCAATATTGCGATTACTAACTACTTAGCAGTTTCAGAGTAGCTCCAGACTTACTCTGCCTGTGCGATCATTTCAGTGCTTGTCGTTCCTGGTTGACGTCACAAACACACCCAGCGTTCGCCCAGGCACTCCCACCGTTTCACCGGCCACTCCTGCGTTTTTTCCGGAAACGGTAGCGTTTTCAGCCACACGCCCCTGAAACGCCGTGTTTCCGCCCAGTAACACCCATTTCCTGTCAATCACATTACGATCACCGGAGCGAAGAAAAAGCCGTGAGTAAAAATACTTTCATCATAGTAAAGTTACTTGGCGCAGTCGCAGTGCGAACATTGCGCATGCGTACTAAGCGGATTTTCACTGCGATGCGATGAAAAATACCGAGCGAACAACTCGGAATGAGGGCCATTATCAATGAACTTCTCTTTCCATAGATACTATGAGGAGCACAGTAACTGAGGTATCAAGAGGTAGAATGATGTATACAGATACATGATCACTGAGCATCTCTTCCCATAGATACTATGAGGAGCACAGCTACCGAGGTAATAAGGAGGTAAATGCTGTATACACAGACATGATCACTGAGCTTCTCTTCCCATAGATACTATGAGGAGCACAGTTACTGAGGTAACAAGGAGGGGAATGCTGTATACACAGATATTATCACTGAGCTCCTCTTCCCATAGATACTATGAGGAGCACAGCTATTGAGGTAACAAGGAGGGGAATGCTGTATACAGATACGTGATCACTGAGCATCTCTTCCCATAGATAATATGAGGAGCACAGCTACCGAGGTAACAACAAGGGGAATGCTGTATACACAGACATGATCACTGAGCCTCTCTTCCTATAGTTACTATGAGGAGCACAGTTACTGAGGTAACAAGGAGGGTAATGCTGTATACACAGACATGATCACTGAGCTTCTCTTCCCATAGATAATATGAGGAGCACAGCTAACGAGGTAACAACAAGGGGAATGCTGTATACACAGACATGATCACTGAGCTTCTCTTTCTATAGCTACTATGAGGAGCACAGCTACTGAGGTAACAAGGAGGGTAATGCTGTATACATATACATGATCACTGAGCTTCTCTTTCTATAGCTACTATGAGGAGCACAGCTACTGAGGTAACAAGGAGGGGAATGCTGTATACAGATACATGATCACTGAGCTTCTCTTCCCATAGTTACTATGAGGAGCACAGCTACTGAGGTAACAAGGAGGGGAATGCTGTATACATATACATGATCACTGAGATTCTCTTCTTATAGTTACTATGAGGAGCACAGCTACTGAGGTAACAAGGAGGGGAATGCTGTATACAGATACATGATCACTGAGCCTCTCTTCTTATAGTTACTATGAGGAGCACAGTTACTGAGGTTTCAAGGACGAGAATGCTGTATACAGATACATGATCACTGAGCTTCTCTTCCTATAGTTACTATGAGGAGCACAGCTACTGAGGTAACAAGGAGGGGAATGCTGTATACAGATACATGATCACTGTGCCTCTCTTCTTATAGTTACTATGAGGAGCACAGCTACCGAGGTAATAAGGAGGTAAATGCTGTATACACAGACATGATCACTGAGCTTCTCTTTCTATAGCTACTATGAGGAGCACAGTTACTGAAGTTTCAAGGAGGGGAATGCTGTATACACAGACATGATCACTGAGCTTCTCTTTCTATAGCTACTATGAGGAGCACAGCTACTGAGGTAACAAGGAGGGTAATGCTGTATACAGATACATGATCACTGAGCTTCTCTTCCTATAGTTACTATGAGGAGCACAGCTACTGAGGTAACAAGGAGGGGAATGCTGTATACAGATACATGATCACTGAGCTTCTCTTCCTATAGTTACTATGAGGAGCACAGTTACTGAGGTAACAAGGAGGGGAATACTGTGTACAGATACATGATCACTGAGCTTCTCTTCCCATAGTTACTATGAGGAGCACAGCTACTGAGGTAACAAGGAGGGGAATGCTGTATACAGATACATGATCACTAAGCTTCTCTTCCTATAGTTACTATGAGGAGCACAGCTACTGAGCTAACAAGGAGGGGAATGCTGTATACAGATACATGATCACTGAGCTTCTCTTCCCATAGTTACTATGAGGAGCACAGCTACTGAGGTAACAAGGAGGGGAATGCTGTATACACATACATGATCACTGAGCCTCTCTTCCTATAGTTACTATGAGGAGCACAGCTACTGAGGTAACAAGGAGGGGAATGCTGTATACACAGACATGATCACTGAGCCTCTCTTCCCATAGTTACTATGAGGAGCACAGCTACTGAGGTAACAAGGAGGGGAATGCTGTATACAGATACATGATCACTGAGCTTCTCTTCCCATAGTTACTATGAGGAGCACAGCTACTGAGGTAACAAGGAGGGGAATGCTGTATATAGAAACATGATCACTGAGCCTCTCTTTCTATAGTTACTATGAGGAGCACAGCTACTGAGGTAACAAGGAGGGGAATGCTGTATACACATACATGATCACTGAGCCTCTCTTCCTATAGTTACTATGAGGAGCACAGCTGCTGAGGAAACAAGGAGGGGAATGCTGTATACACAGACATGACCACTGAGCCTCTCTTTCTATAGTTGCTATGAGGAGCACAGTTACTGAGGTAACAAGGAGGGGAATGCTGTATACAGATACATGATCACTAAACCTCTCTTTCTATAGTTACTATGAGGAGCACAGCTGCTGAGGTAACAAGGAGGGGAATGCTGTATACAGATACATGATCACTGAGCTTCTCTTCCTATAGTTACTATGAGGAGCACAGCTACTGAGGTAACAAGGAGGAGAATGCTATATACACAGACATGATCACTGAGCCTCTCTTCCTATAGTTACTATGAGGAGCACAGTTACTGAGGTAACAAGGAGGGGAATGCTGTATACAGATACATGATCACTGAGCTTCTCTTCCTATAGTTACTATGAGGAGAACAGCTACTGAGGTAACAACAAGGGGAATGCTATATACACGTACGTGATCACTGAGCTTCTCTTCCTATAGTTACTATGAGGAGCACAGCTACTGAGGTAACAAGGAGAGGAATGCTGTATACACAGACATGATCACTGAGCCTCTCTTCCTATAGTTACTATGAGGAGCACAGTTACTGAGGTAACAAGGAGGGGAATGCTGTATACAGATACATGATCACTGAGCTTCTCTTCCTATAGTTACTATGAGGAGAACAGCTACTGAGGTAACAACAAGGTGAATGCTATATACACGTACGTGATCACTGAGCTTCTCTTCCTATAGTTACTATGAGGAGCACATCTACTGAGGTAACAAGGAGAGGAATGCTGTATACACAGACATGATCACTGAGCCTCTCTTCCTATAGTTACTATGAGGAGCACAGTTACTGAGGTAACAAGGAGGGGAATGCAGTATACAGATACATGATCACTGAGCTTCTCTTCCTATAGTTACTATGAGGAGAACAGCTACTGAGGTAACAACAAGGGGAATGCTGTATACAGATACATGATCACTGAGCCTCTCTTCCTATAGTTACTATGAGGAGCACAGCTACTGAGGTAACAAGGAGGGGAATGCTGTATACACGTACGTGATCACCGAGCTTCTCTTCCTATAGTTACTATGAGGAGCACAGCTGCTGAGGTAACATGGAGGGGGATGCTGTATACAGATACATGATCACTGAGCTTCTCTTCCTATAGTTACTATGAGGAGCACAGCTACTGAGGTAACAAGGAGGGGAATGCTGTATACAGATACATGATCACTGAGCTTCTCTTTCTATGGGGGTCATTCCGAGTTGTTCGCTCGGTAAATTTCTTCGCATCGCATCGATTTTCCACTTAGTGCGCATGCGCAATGTTCGCACTGCGACTGCGCCAAGTAAATTTGCTATGCAGTTAGGAATTTTACTCACGGCTTTTTCTCCGTTCTGGTGATCGTAATGTGATTGACAGGAAGTGGGTGTTTCTGGGCGGAAACAGGCCGTTTTATGGGCGTGTGGGGAAAAATGCTACAGTTTCTGGGAAAAACGCGGGAGTGGCTGGAGAAACGGAGGAGTGTCTGGGCGAACGCTGGGTGTGTTTGTGACGTCAAACCAGGAACGACAAGCACTGAACTGATCGCACTGGCAGAGGAAGTCTCGAGCTACTCAGAAACTGCACAGAGATGTCTTTTCGCAATATTGCGAATCTTTCGTTCGCAATTTTAAGAAGCTAAGATTCACTCCCAGTAGGCGGCGGCTTAGCGTGTGTAAAGCTGCTAAAAGCAGCTTGCGAGCGAACAACTCGGAATGAGGGCCTATAGTTGCTATGATGAGCACAGCTGCTGAGGTAACATGGAGGGTAATGCTGTATACACAGACATGATGACCGAGTCTCTCTTCCTATAGTTACTATGATGAGCACAGCTGCTGAGGTAACAAGAAGGAGAATGCTGTATACAGATACATGATCACTGAGCTTCTCTTCTTATAGTTACTATGAGGAGCACAGCTACTGAGGTAACAAGGAGGGTAATGCTGTATACACAGACATGATCACTAAGCTTCTCTTCCTATAGTTACTATGAGGAGCACAGCTGCTGAGGTAACAAGGAGGAGAATGCTGTATACACAGACATGATCACTGAGCATCTCTTTCTATAGTTACTATGAGGAGCACAGCTGCTGAGGTAACAAGGAGGAGAATGCTGTATACACAGACATGATCACTGAGCATCTCTTTCTATAGTTACTATGAGGAGCACAGTTACTGAGGTAACAAGGAGGAGAATGCTGTATACACAGCCATGATCACTGAGCCTCTCTTCCTATAGTTACTATGAGGAGCACAGTTACTGAGGTAACAAGGAGGGGAATGCTGTATACACAGACATGATCACTGAGTCTCTCTTCCTATAGTTACTATGATGAGCACAGCTACTGAGGTAACAAGGAGGAGAATGCTGTATTCACAGACATGATTACTGAGCCTCTCTTCCTATAGTTACTATGAGGAGCACAGTTACTGAGGTAACAAGGAGGGGAATGCTGTATACAGATACATGATCACTGAGCTTCTCTTCCTATAGTTACTATGAGGAGAACAGCTACTGAGGTAACAACAAGGGGAATGCTATATACACGTACGTGATCACTGAGCTTCTCTTCCTATAGTTACTATGAGGAGCACAGTTACTGAGGTAACAAGGAGGAGAATGCTGTATTCACAGACATGATCACTGAGCTTCTCTTCCTATAGTTACTATGATGAGCACAGCTGCTGAGGTAACAAGAAGGAGAATGCTGTATACAGATACATGATCACTGAGCTTCTCTTCCTATAGTTACTATGATGAGCACAGCTGCTGAGGTAACAAGGAGGGGAATGCTGTATACAGATACATGATCACTGAGCTTCTCTTCCTATAGTTACTATGAGGAGAACAGCTACTGAGGTAACAACAAGGGGAATGCTGTATATAGATACATGATCACTGAGCCTCTCTTTCTATAATTACTATGAGGAGCACAGCTACTGAGGTAACAAGGAGGGGAATGCTGTATACAGATACATGATCACTGAGCCTCTCTTCCTATACTTACTATGAGGAGCACAGCTACTGAGGTAACAAGGAGGAGAATGCTGTATTCACAGACATGATCACTGAGCTTCTCTTCCTATAGTTACTATGAGGAGCACAGCTACTGAGGTAACAAGGAGGGGAATGCTGTATACAGATACATGATCACTGAGCCTCTCTTCCTATAGTTACTATGAGGAGCACAGCTACTGAGGTAACAAGGAGGGGGATGCTGTATACAGATATATGATCAATGAGCCTCTCTTCCTATAGTTACTATGAGGAGCACAGCTACTGAGGTAACAAGGAGGGGAATGCTGTATACACATACATGATCACTGAGCCTCTCTTCCTATAGTTACTATGAGGAGCACAGCTACTGAGGTAACAAGGAGGAGAATGCTGTATATAGATACATGATCACTGAGCCTCTCTTTCTATAGTTACTATGAGGAGCACAGCTACTGAGGTAACAAGGAGGGGAATGCTGTATACAGATACATGATCACTGAGCCTCTCTTCCTATAGTTACTATGAGGAGCACAGCTACTGAGGTAACAAGGAGGAGAATGCTGTATTCACAGACATGATCACTGAGCTTCTCTTCCTATAGTTACTATGAGGAGCACAGCTACTGAGGTAACAAGGAGGGGAATGCTGTATACAGATACATGATCACTGAGCCTCTCTTCCTATAGTTACTATGAGGAGCACAGCTACTGAGGTAACAAGGAGGGGGATGCTGTATACAGATACATGATCAATGAGCCTCTCTTCCTATAGTTACTATGAGGAGCACAGCTACTGAGGTAACAAGGAGGGGAATGCTATATACACAGACATGATCACTGAGCTTCTCTTCTTATAGTTACTATGAGGAGCACAGCTACTGAGGTAACAAGGAGGGGAATGCTGTATACACAGACATGATCACTGAGCTCCTCTTCCTATAGTTACTATGAGGAGCACAGCTACTGAGGTAACAAGGAGGGGAATGCTGTATACACAGACATGATCACTGTGCCTCTCTTCTTATATTTACTTTGAGGAGCACAGCTACTGAGGTAACAAGGAGGGGGATGCTGTATACACAGACATGATCACTGAGCTTCTCTTCCTATAGTTACTATGAGGAGCACAGTTACTGAGGTAACAAGGAGGGGAATGCTGTATTCACAGACATGATCACTGAGCTTCTCTTCCTATAGTTACTATGAGGAGCACAGCTACTGAGGAAAGAAAGAATGGAAGATCAGGCACACATGATCATCATTAGTACTTTTTATATCTTTTATAATAAGGGTAAAGTGTGGGAAAGACTGGAAATTTGTAAACACAATGTACTATATTTTAGACATAGATTTACTACAAGAAAATAAACACTTATCTGGAAAAGAAACATTCCCAATAATAGATTATATACTTTTAAATGTTACATACTGTGCATTAGCAAAATATGAAGCATGCTAATGATTGGTGCTAAACTGCTAATACATTACTTTAAAATTGATTTGATCCTGTGCTAATCCTGCTGATATAGAAGTTTCTCATTAATATTATCTTGTGAATTCTCTCACAGAAAGTATCTATAAGAAGGAAGGAAGTGACAATAAAAATAAGGCTAAACACGTGTACTATATGAAATAATAACAAATTGGTCTTACATTTTTTTTTTTACTGGTAACTGTAATGGGGAACAATGATCATGTGTTCTTGAATCTACAGACGTGTTTTACCAATGTCTGTGGCTTCTTTAGTGGTCATGCTGCCTTAATAAAGATTGCTGTGCAGTATAACATCACAAATGATAAATATTTCTTGACTATTTCAAAAGAACCTCCTGTAGCAGCAGTACTACAGTACTATAAATCATTTTAAAATCTTCATATTTAGTGAAAAGTCAACAACTAAAATTATCATTCCAATAGAACTAAAAACTGTTTTCCTACTAGGAAAAAAATGACTTACAGTATAATAACATTGCCCTTTAAACACAATGCAGATTGCCTGGTAATATTGCCATTTTAATTTTATTTTATTTTGAGTACATAATCTTTATATTTAATTTCATATTCTTGCACAAGGAATAAAACTACATTTACGTCTCACTATCCATGGTTTGTAATATGTTTACTTATATTACTAATATATTCTTCACACTACATCATTCACTTTTATGTTCTGTTTACATTTCACTTGGAGGGGGATGGGGGGAGGGGGTCCCATTGTTGAGGGCAGGCTGCAGGATGCATTTTAAGATAGCACAGATATGTCACCCTTTAAATAAATAAATAATAATATTTATGTTGCTGCACTATGCATTCTACACAAATAAACATAGTCCATACGCGCACGCAGGGGGGGTTTCCAAGTTCCTAGAACCCCCCCCTGGCCACCAATCAATCTGTGCCACTGATCGATTTATTAAAATATTATTTTTAAATGGAGGAGCGTAGGCTGCTGTGTCCCAGCTGCCTCCATACTTACTGTGACAGCCTGGCCGCAGGCAGCATGCAGAGGGAGTTGCAGCGGCAGCACGCAGCTCACAGCTCCTGACAGCAGTTCTTCTGGAGTCGGGGAAGCGCAGGGTAGTGGAGCCGGGGAAATACTGGGGGTCATTCCGAGTTGTTCGCTCTGAAAAGAATATACCTGATGGCGCAATCAATATAAATGATTAATATTATATAAAATCAGTCACCTTGTGATCATAAAATAAATGGTTCTATTTCGTCAGACCTCAGAAGCCTGTCTCTAATGGCTTCAATATAGCAAATACAATTTATATAGAAAAGAGGTCGCGCTATAGAGCCAATTAATTGTTCCACACCATTCTCAATTGTAAATATTTATTTAAAACATATAACCATGTAAAAACATAAATGTATATTTTGTTTCTAGAGTATTAAGATCTGGTGTGGTCACAACACCCTCAACTGCATACCAATTATAAATTAACGATTCTCATTCATAAAATTAAGTGAGCTGAATAGTAAAATGTCCAGACCGGCAATATATTATGCCACAAATTCAGTCCGTAATAGGATCCTTTGTATTGATTTGCACCCAATGATGAAAGGACACTGATGTTTTCGTTCAGAAACTGTGCACCACAGATATAAAAAGTCACAGGTACCTTTGCTCACTCTGTCCCTTGTGCTTGTAATACGGGACCTGTTTGCAAGTTTGAGGAGCTTTAAGTGTGACCCGAGCGTCCCCGGGATTACACGGTGTAATGAACAACTATTACCTGTGAGTTGTAGCAGTGTGGTGCATATAAGTGGCAGCTTCTGTGTCCGTATAGCAGGATGAGGAAAGGTTTCCGTACGGGCAGCCCGACAGTTCTCACGAGGGGGCTAATGCTGTTGCTCAGCCCGCTCCAGCGGTCAGCCGCCTCGCTGCTCCGGCTTCCAAAGAACACTGTTCTCTCCGGCACTGTGTGAAGGTAACTTCCACGGTTTGCTAGTAGCAGGTACCGGGTGCTCTGGAAATGCCGGGGGAAGGTCTGAACCATTCAGCAGTCAGCGATCACTTAAACAGGGAGTCCTAGACGCGTTTCGTAACATCCAGTTACTTCTTTCATAGGCGGTACTCCCAATTGTTCACAGAGGGTCCTTTTATATGCTGATTTTCTTCTTGTGAAGATAGCACACCTGCCGAGTAGAGGCTGCCGACTGCTGCCAGTTGTTCGCTCGCAAGCTGCTTTTAGCAGCTTTGCACACACTAAGCCGCCGCCTACTGGGAGTGAATCTTAGCTTCTTAAAATTGCGAACGACGTATTCGCAATATTGCGATTACACCTCTCTTAGCAGTTTCTGAGTAGCTCCAGACTTACTCGGCATCTGCGATCAGTTCAGTGCTTGTCATTCCTGGTTTGACGTCACAAACACACCCAGCGTTCGCCCAGACACTCCTCCGTTTCTCCAGCCACTCCCGCGTTTTTCCCAGAAACGGTAGCGTTTTTTCACACACTCCCATAAAACGGCCAGTTTCCGCCCAGAAACACCCACTTCCTGTCAATCACATTACGATCACCAGAACGAAGAAAAAACCTCGTAATGCCGTGAGTAAAATACCTAACTGCATAGCAAATTTACTTGGCGCAGTCGCACTGCGGACATTGCGCATGCGCATTAGCGACTAATTGCTCCATTGCGAGAAAAAAATAACGAGCGAACAACTTGGAATGACCCCCACTGTTCGCTGAAAAGATGAGACAGTGGCGATCTCCGGCACTCCGGCAATGGCTATCTCCAGGCGGGCAGGCAACGCAGTGGGGTCTGTTCTTGCTGTTATTTGTATGGGTGGGTGTCTCTGCCGTGTGTGCGAGTATGTATGTCTGTACTCTGGGGGTAATTCCAAGTTGATCGCAGCAGGAAATTTTTTAGCAGTTGGGCAAAACCATGAGCACTGCAGGGGGGGCAGATATAACATTTGCAGAGAGAGTTAGATTTGGGTGTGGTGAGTTCAATCTGCAATCTAAATTGCAGTGTAAAAATAAAGCAGCCAGTATTTACCCTGCACAGAAACAAAATAACCCACCCAAATCTAACTCTCTCTGCAAATGTTATATCTGCCCCCCCTGCAGTGCACATGGTTTTGCCCAACTGCTAAAAAATATCCTGCTGCGATCAACTTGGAATTACCCCCTCTGTGTGTATGTATGCTATGTCTATGTATGCTGCGTGCAGGGATGTGCAGTCAGGGGAGGCAGTGCCTCCCCTGTGATTAATTATTAAAATCATACAAAGAAAATACTTATGACACATAGTCTGTGTCATAAGTATCTTCTTTATTTAATTGTAATCATTTGATGCATTTAAATTTTAAATGCGTTTGTGAGGCACTGATAGCAGTGCCTCCCGTGGATAATGGGAATGGGGGCAGAGCGGGGGGCGGGGCCAAGCACTGGGCTGTAAAAGCCCATGAAAAAACATAGGGAAAGTGGCACTGAAAAAAGTGCCTTGCTGACAGGGACACCACCCCCATGTCAGCGAGGCACCTGTGATTAGGCAGCGCATCCAGTGCTGGATCTGCTGTTTAATCACCCACGCGACGTTGGAGGCGGAAGAGGCGGCGGGACCCGGCGGCTGTGACTGGCGTTGGAGCAACAAGCAGGAGTGAGGGGTGAGTTCTCTCTTTGTCTAAGTCCCCGCAGTGCTCACCTCTCCACCTGGCCCTCCGCCTCCAGATACAGGATCTGCAGCCTCCGCTGCGGCTTCCTTCCTGGCAGACTTCTGTTGTTATCAGGCGTCCCGTTACTAAGCAACGGGCCGGGAGCTCCGCTGTCTGTGAGGTGAGCGAGCGTGTTCCTGATCTCTCTCTCTCTCTCTCTTTCGATTTTCCCCCCTCTGTAAGTATGTATTTTCATTCATTTTTACAGGTGCCGAGTGCCCCTATTGGATTCTACTGGACAAGTGGACGTGATCGGTGTGGGATGTAGGTAAGTAATCTCTCTCTCATTTTTACAGGTACCCCTATTGGATTCTACTGGACAAGTGGACGTGACCGGCGTGGGATGTAGGTAAGTATGTTTGAGTGTGTAAGTGTGTTCTAATAAATTTTAACTGTCACGGTGTGTGTGTTGTGTTTTTATTTGGGTATTTTTTTTGTAGAACTACAGGTACCAGCAGGCCCGTTATTTCCCCGGGGGAGGCTTGCTGGGCCTTGTAGTTCCACAACAAAAAACAATATTCTTTTTTAACACTCTTATGGCTATCAGCCTGGCACCCACCGCCCATGGATGGGGGGGGGGGGGGGGGGACACAGCCTCAGGCTTCACCCCTGGCCCTTGGGTGCCTGGAGAGGGGGGTTCCCTTGATTTAAGGGGTCCCCACTCCTCCAGGGAACCCCGGCCAGGGGTGACTAGTTGGGGGGGTAATGCCACGGCTGTGGCATTATGTCCCTGGCTAGTGGAGCCCAGTGCTGGTTTTAAAAATACAGGGGACCCCTACATCTTTTGTCCCCCGTATTTTTGGAACCAGGACCAGACTAAGAGCCCGGTGCTGGTTGTCTAAATACCGGGAACCCCTGTCCAATTTTTCCCAAGTATTTAAACAACCAGGACCGGCTCAAAGAGCCCGAGGCTGGTTATACTTAGGAAGGGGGACCTCACGCATTTTTTTTTTACATTTTTTAACCCATTCAGACCCTTTTTCATTAAGTTAATGGAAGCCCTGGACAACAAAATTGCATTCATGTCCTCCTTCCATCCCTTCCCAATCCCAAACACTAATTATTTTTCTATAAAAATGTACAATATATCACAAGTATGATGAGCAGGTAGGCAGCGGGCATTGGCGGCATCGGAGTGAGATGCAAATTAGTGGCGGAGGGCTGGGTCAGTTGATGGTGGGTGAGTTTGTAAGCCATTGGCGGTGGCAGCGGGCATCGACTCAGGGGCAGTAGCGGGCATTGGCTCGGCGGCGGTAGGGGTCATCGGCAGATTCAGCGGACATTATGGCTGTAGTGCCTCACCAGCCACTGACCTCACTGCACGCCACTGGCTGCGTGTGTGTTTGTAAGTCTCGGCAAGCATCAGTGTGTATATACAGTATATAAACAAACAGCGGCACTCCGAGGCTTTTGTTCAAAAATAGCTATATTAAAGCATCACAAATGCGTGTACCAAAGTTTCAGGGTATGTTGCCCCTTTGTGCCCTGAAACCCCCCATGAAGTATTGTGTTAATAGTCCAATGCTGAACAAGTTTGTCACTTAAGGTGCATACACACGGAGCGAAATAACTGAGCGATTTTGACTATATAGTCAAAATCGCTCAGAAAGTTAGTGCAGATCGCTCCGTGTGTACACAGGCAGCGATAGCGATGCGCATCCCCGCCAGGTCGCTATCGCTGGGAAAAATAGTCAGTGCAGGCAAGTCAATTTTGGCTATGTCGCTGGTAAAGTTAGTTAAAATCGCTAGAGGCCAGCGATTTTTCCCAGCGATAGCGATGTTGCGGGCGGCGGCGGGTGGTGGCGGCGGTGCGGGCGGCGGTGGGTTGCGGTGGCCGTGTGGGCGGCGGCGGGTTGTGGCGGCGGTGCGGGCGGCGGCGGGTTGCGGTGGCGGTGTGGGCGGCGGCGGGTTGAGGCGGTGGTGCGAGCAGCGGAAATTTACCTTTATCTTGCAGAGTTTGGCAGCGGAGCGGTACCAGTTTCAAAAATGGCGCCTCAGCGTCATTTTTGAAATTCAAGATGGCCACCGCGAGCCAATCACGGCTCGCCGCGTCATCGCCCCGCCCCCTCCCGCTGACTTATATAAGTCAGCGCGAGGCAGCGGCTTTCAGTCCGACGGCGGAGGAGGAGCGGAGAAGAGCTCCTGAAGACTGAAGACGCAGTGGAAGTCCTGGATGGGCGGCGGCTATGCAAAAGAGCTTAGCAGCTGCCGCCCACCAGGTGAAGATGCTGGAAGTCCTGGGAAGGCGGCGGCCATGCAAAAGAGCTTAAAGGCCGCCGCCTCCCAGGTGAAGACGTCGTGGAAGTCCTGGATGGGCGGCGGCTATGCGAAAGAGCTTAGCAGCTGCCGCCCACCAGGTGAAGACGCCGGAGCAAGACCCCAGAAGCCCTGGGGAGGTGGCGCCCCCCCAGGTGAAGATGCCGGAAGCCCTGGGAAGGCGGCGGCCATGCAAAAGAGCTTAAAGGCCGCCGCCTCCCAGGTGAAGACCCCGTTTAATAAAGGATTTTTTAAAGAACGTGTCGTGATTTTTTTCCAATATTTTCTTTACAGGTGGAGTACAGGTGCCAGTGGGCCCTTTATGTCCGGGCATGCTGGAACTTGTGGTTCTCCAAGTGCCAGCATGCTGGGGCAGGCTTGCTGGGACCTGTAGGCCACCTGTAAAGAACAATATTACTATTGAAAGGCTATCAGCCTCCCATCCACCGCCCACGGATGGGGGGGACAGCCTCGGGCTTCACCCCTGGCCCTTGGGTGGCTGGAGGGGGGGACCCCTTGATTTAAGGGGTCCTCACTCCTCCAGTGTACCCCGCCCAGGGGTGACTAGTTGGGGGGGGTAATGGCACGGCCGCAGGGACCAATATAAAAGTGTCCTCCGGCTGTGGCATTATCTCCCTGGCTAGTGGAGCCCGGTGCTGGTTTTAAAAATACGGGGAACCCCTATGTCTTTTGTCGCCCGTATTTTTTAAACCAGGACCGGACGCAGAGCCCGGTGCTGGTTGTCTAAATATGGGGGAACCCTACTCATTTTTTCCTCTGTATTTTAACAACCAGTACTGGCTCAAAGAGCCCGAGGCTGGTTTTACATAGGAGGGGGGACCCCACGCAAATTATTTTTTTAACTTTTAGCTATTTAAATACCAGCCACCCTGTAAAATCGTCCTATATATGACACTCATCCCCTTATTTAAATGAGATAGTCAAAATCTCCCATAGCCAAAATCTCTTGCATAGTTAGACAAAATCTCTGGTAAAGTTAGTCAAAATCTCCTACTGCCAGTTCAAGGGAAAAGTTAGTCAAAATCTCTCATAGTCAAAATCTCTCCGTGTGTATGCACCTTTAGGGGGAGGTGTACTAAGCCTTGAAAAATACCAGCCAACCGTCTCCTAACTGTCATTTTCCAAACCCAGCCTGTAACATGGCAGTTAGGAGCTGATTGGCTGGTACTTTTTCTCCATGAAATGTATCACTTTTCAGGACTTAGTACGTCTCCACCTAAGGCAATTGCCTATCCCGGAGTCATAGCTACTCCCCCACCCCAATTTTTGTTTAAATACAGTAGTAAGTGCTGCAGTTATAGTGGGCAGAGAGAAGTGTCAAAGGTGGGGGTGATCGCTGACTCTGGCCACCACCTGGCCACTCTGGGTAAGTAGCACCCCCCCCCCCTTCCCCCCACATAAGGAAAGTACGTAATTCATGCAACAAATTAGGAGCTATAGTGTATGAAACAGTTAAATAATAAGCTTAAGGAATATGAGACCAGTTATTTCTGAGGGAATAATACTTTTTTTTTTTTACTTTTTTATCTTGATTAAAAAGGACAGTATGAACTCTTGAGTCTCAATCTTGACTTGTCATTTGGGAATATACCCAGTACGAACTGATTCCAAATGTAATTTAGAGAACACTCAAGGTCAATCAGTCATCTATTTTGGTTACAAAACTATTACTTAAACTAAATACAATTTTATAGAAGGGACGTGCTGCTTACTTCTGTATAGCACCACATCCCTCTGCCAGTCTGATATCATATGCAGAAGAGTATACTGTAATGTTTAGATTTCATAATACGTTGGCTACAGTATGTCCTGTATATGTTATCTGTGTGCTTAGAGAGGAAATTATACACACACAAAACTGTTGAAACAATCTATCATTTGTCAGCTGTCATGTTGGCAATGGCATAGTAGTTTGCAAAGGTTAAAGCATTAAAATGGAACTAAAAATATTATTTAGACTTTTGGTTGAAAGCATATATTTTTAAGCATTACATCAAGGGACATTTTGAAACTGGGTCATGTGACACAACATTAATATTTATTTATATAGCTCTAGCATATTACGCTGCGCAAAGAAGTAAGAGGACCCTCCTCACAAGCTACACACTACAATATGGGTGTGGATCGTTGGGTCGACAGTCATTAGGTCGACACCCGATTGGATGGATATGTGGAAGGTTTTAAATGATAATGTTACTTCCTTGCATAAAAGGTAGGATAAAGCTGAAGCCTTGGGACAGCCGGGGTCTCAGCTCATGCCTGATCCTATGTCGCAGAGGCCGTCAGGGTCTCAGAAGCGCCCACTATCCCAAATTGTTGACACAGATGTCGACACGGATTCTGACTCCAGTGTCGATGGCGATGATGCAAAGTTACAGCCTAAAATGGCTAAAGCCATCCGTTACATGATTTTAGCAATGAAGGATGTGTTGCACATCACAGAGGAAACCCCAGTCCCTGACAAGAGGGTTTATATGTATGGGGAAAAAAGGCAAGAGGTGACCTTTCCCCCTTCACATGAGTTAAATGAGTTATGTGAAAAGGCTTGGGAATCTCCAGATAAAAAACTGCAGATTTCCAAACGGATGCTTATGGCATATCCTTTCCCGCCAACGGACAGGTTACGCTGGGAATCCTCCCCTAGGGTAGACAAAGCTTTAACACGCTTATCCAAGAGAGTAGCCCTGCCGTCACAGGATACGGCCATCCTAAAAGATGCTGCGGATAGAAAGCAGGAGGGTATCCTGAAGTCCATTTATACACATTCAGGTACCCTACTAAGGCCGGCAATTGCGTCGGCCTGGATGTGTAGTGCTGTAGCAGCATGGACAGATACCTTATCTGAGGAACTTGTTACCTTGGACAAGGATACTATAGTACTGACCCTGGGGCATATAAAAGACGCTGTCCTTTATATGAGAGATGCCCAAAGAGACATTAGCCTACTGGGCTCTAGAATAAATGCAATGTCGATTTCTGCCAGAAGGGTCCTGTGGACTCGGCAAAGGACAGGCGATGCCGACTCAAAAAGGCACATGGAGGTTTTACCTTACAAGGGTGAGGAATTGTTTGGGGACGGTCTCTCGGACCTGGTCTCCACAGCTACAGCTGGAAAGTCAATTTTTTTGCCATATATTCCCTCACAACCTAAGAAAGCACCATATTACCAAATGCAGTTATTTCGATCACAAAGAGGCAAGAAAGTACGAGGTGCATCCTTTCTTGCCAGAGGCAGGGCCGGATTAACAATGGGGCGGATGGAGCTGCAGCTCCAGGCCCCCCACTGGAAATAGGCCCACAGATCCCCTGTAGTTCAGATAGTGTTGACAGGAAAAAAAAAACTTTTCTCCTGTCATCACCAGAACTCTGCCTATCCCCTCTGAAGCTGCCAACAGCTGTCACTGCCCAATGAAGCACATACCCAGGATCGAAATAAGCTCCTCCCCCAGATCGCGATAAGCTCCGCCTCCTGGTGCATCTACAGCTATGCCCACGATTGCTCAAAGTTCTTCTCACTTGCCATTCCAAGCTGTGTCTCTGTGGGACCTTTATAAACTTACTCAGCCCCCTGGTTCTTCCACTGCTGAGCCCTGGCCCCTGTTGCCTGAAGCCACACCCCCGGGTCATTCTAAGCCCCGCCCACTGGACAGTACACTGCAGTGCAGTGCTCCCCGCCTGTGTGACCTGTGAGGTGTTCTGCAGCTGCGGTTTGAGGTACAAAGGAGTATATGCTGTGTAGCCCTATGCCCAGGACTTTCTCACACTTAAAGTTACAGATGTGTCCACTATTACCTTTCTGAAAAAAGTATCATGGCCTGCCGTTCATGGCACGAGATAAGTTTTCCTCTCAAGATATACACGGTGAGCCATGTGTATCTCGTCTGAAATATAGTGCAGTACCACTTTTCAGACAGCAGGTGGCATTTTCAGAAACTGTGTAAGTAGAAAGTCTGATAGAGAGATTCTTGAGGGAGTAGTTCTGACCTGATCCTAGCAGCATTTTATTTGAAAATGGGCAAAACCATGGGGGTCAATCCGAAATGATCGCATGCTAGGTTTTTTCGCAGCGGTGCGATCAGGTCGAAACTGCACATGTGTATGCACCACAATGCGCATGCGCGTCGTACGGGTACAAAGCGGATCGTTGCTGAGCGATGGATTTAACGAAGAATCGATTCGCAAGCAGATCGCAAGGAGATTGACAGGAAGAGGCCATTTGTGGGTGGCAACTGAACGTTTTCTGGGAGTGTTTGGAAAAACGCAGGCATGTCCAAGCGTTTGCAGGGCAGGTGTCTGACGTCAATTCCGGACACGAACAGGCTAAAGTGATTGCTCCGAATTTACGTCAGACACCCACCCTGCAAATGCATGGACACACCTGCGTTTTTCCAAACACTCCCAGAAAACGGTCAGTTGACATCCACAAATGTTTTCTTCCAGTCAATCTCCTTGCGATTGTCTGTGCGAATGGATTCTTCATTAAATCCATTGCTCAGCAACGATCCACTTTGTACCCGTGCGACGCGCCTGCGTATTGCGGTGCACACGCATGCGCAGTTATGACCTGATCGCAGCGCAGTGAAAAAACCTAGCGTGCGATCAGGTCTGCATGACCCCCACGGTTTTGCCCATCTACTAACAAAATTGCAGCTATGGGGGGTCATTCCGAGTTGATCGTAGCCCTGCAAGATTTTGCAGGGCTATGATCAGGAACAGAGACATGCGGGGGGATGCCCAGCACAGGGCTAGTCCGCCCCGCAGGTCATTTCCGCCCCCCCCCCCCCAGAAGTGCAAAAGCATTGCACAGCGGCGATGCTTTTGTACTTCAGGAGTAGCTCCCGGCCAGCGCAGCTTTAGCGTGCTGGCCGGGAGCTACTCATCGCTACACGGCCGGCAGCGGCTGGTCAACAGCAGCGATCGGGTCAGAATGACCCCCATGAGCCATATGTGCAGGGCAATTTATCCATCATGCACAAGGGAATATCAGCTGTAGCAGCTAATTGTGAAGTATTAATATTTTTCCAATACATCTCTCATACTAACTTCCAACATGTACCTGGCTCAATGTTGCCTATATGTTTGAAAAAATCTTTTTCCTTATGATTGATAATGTGCTGATGAAAAGTTCATACAAACTCCACACAGAGATTCGATATGGAAATTATGATACTAACTAAAAGGCACTATTGATACTTGTCATTTTTTGCAATTGTTTGGTGGTTAAGGTGTGAGTAGAGAGAATTTTGGGTATTTCAATACCGCATATATTTCACTGGGATCCGGTCTGAAGATCGACAGTGTCTGCCATACAAGTGGGTGCTGCATCTGTCTGCCACAAATCGGTCCAGTGCTTTGGGGGGAGGGGGGGGGGGGGGATTCCAGCACCGGCACAATAGATGCTTAGGCTCTACCTACTACTGGAAGCTGCAGATTCCATGCAGACAGCATGGAAGACGGCCCTTCTAGGAGACAGATGCCAGGGGTATTACTAGACCATTACCCAGCGCTACCCAGAATGAGCATGTAACCCCCTGGTACTAAGCATGTAACCCCTATGGCAACAAGCATATGTAACCCCTGGCAACGAGCATGTAACTCCTGGCAACGAGCATGTGACCAGGTCCAACTTCCGGTCAGCAGAATCACGGATGCTGGTGGCTTCTCCCACCTCTAGCCACCAACAGCACCGTGGGCAGCAACATGGACATCCATATGTGCAGGGCAATTTATCCATCAGGCACACAGGAATATCAGCAGCGGCAGCTAATTGTGAAGTATTAATATATCTCCAATACATGTAGGAGTGCCAGTAGTGTCCTCGGTGCAGAGGTGCAGGTGGTGTAATCAGTGCAGGAGGGCTGGCAGAATCCCCAGTGCAGGAGTGTCGGTAGTGCGGGAGATGTCCTCCTTGCACTTGGTTGGTGGTACCGAGGACACTTCTGGCACTCCCGCACTGCCAGCACCCCATAACTACTGCAAGGAGGACACCTCCCACACTGCCGACACTGCCGGGACCTCTGAACTCCTGCACCGAGGACACTTCTGGCACTCCCACACTGCCGACACCCCTGAACTCCTGCACTAAGGACACCTCCAGTACTCCCGCACTGCCGACACTCCTGCACTGAGGACACTGCCCGCACTGCCAGCACCCCTGAACTCCTGCACTGAGGACACCTCCCACACTGCCAACACTGCTGGCATCCCTGCACCGAGGACACGTCTGGCACTCCAACACTGCCGACACCTCTGAACTCCTGCACTAAGGACACCTCCAGTACTCCCGCACTGCCGACACTGCCAGGACCCCTGAACTCCTGCACTAAGGACACCTCCCGTACTCCCGCACTGTCAACACTGCCGGCACCCCTGCACTGAGGACACCGCCGGCACTGCCTGCACTGCCAGCACCCCTGAACTCCTGCAATGAGGGCACCTCCTGCACTGCCGACACTGCTGGCACCCCTGAACTCCTGCACTGAGGACACTTCCCACACTGTCAACACTGCTGGCACTACTGCAGCTAGGACACTTCTGGCACTCCCACACTGCCGACACCCCTGAACTCCTGCACTAAGGACACCTCCAGTACTCCCGCACTGCCGACACTGCCGGCACCCCTGCACTGAGGACACCGCCGGCACTGCCAGCACCCTATAACTCCTGCAAGGAGGACACCTCCTGCACTGCCAACACTGCCAGCACCCCTGAACTCCTGCACTGAGGACACCTCCCTCACTGCCAACACTGATGGCACCCCTGCACCGAGGACACTTCTGGCACTCCCACACTGCCAACACCCCTGAAATCCTGCACTGAATACACCTCCAGTAATCCCGCACTGCCGACACTGCTGGCACCCCTGCACTGAGGACACCTCCGGCACTGCCCGCACAGCCAGCACCCCTGAACTCCTGCAAAGAGGACACCTCCTGCACCCCTGAACTCCTGCACTGAGGACACCTCCCACACTGCCAACACTGCTGGCATCCCTTCAACGAGGACATATCTGGCACTCCAACACTGCCGACACCTCTGAACTCCTGCACTAAGGACACCTCCAGTACTCCTGCACTGCCGACACTGCCGGCACCCCTGAACTTCTGCACTGAGGACACCTCCAGTACTCCTGCACTGTCAACACTGCCGACAGCCCTACACTGAGGACACCGCCGGCACTGCCCGCACTGCCAGCACCCCTGAACTCCTGCAAGGAGGACACCTCCTGCACTACCGACACTGCCGGCACCCCTGAACTCCTCCTGCACTGAGGACACCTCCCACACTGTCAACACTGCTGGAACCCCTGCACCGAGGACACTTCTGGCACTCCCACACTGCCGACACCCCTGAACTCCTGCACTAAGGACACTTCCAGTGCTCCCGCACTGCCAACACTGACGGCACCCCTGCACTGAGGACACCGCCGGCACTGCCAGCACCCCATATCTCCTGCAAGGAGGACACCTCCTGCACTGCCGACACTACCAGCACCCCTGAACTCCTGCACTGAGGACACCTCCCTCACTGCCAACACTGATGGCACCCCTGCACCGAGGACACTTCTGGCACTCCCACACTGCCGACACCCCTGAACTCCTGCACTAAAGACACCTTCAGTACTCCCGCACTGCCAACAATGCCAGCACCCCTGCACTGAGGACACCGCCAGCACTGCCCGCACTGCCAGCACCCCTGAACTCCTGCAAGAAGGACACCTCCTGCACTGCCGACACTGCCGGCACCCCTGCACTGGGGAAACTGCCAGCACTCCTGCACTGAGGACACCTCAGCAGGAGGCATCCTGCTATGGAAAACCATTCACTCCCACTGACATCGCTGGGCAGGGGGGAAATCTCTCAGTGTGTATGCGCTGAGTGATTTTCTGCCCAGCGATATCGGTGATCATACGGGCTCAGCAAGATCACTCAGCACACAGAGCTGCACCAGCGATGTGTGCTGAGCGATCTGTCACTGCCCGTGTTCGCAATAGAGAAAACATGGGCGATGGCTAGATCTTTCAAGCAAGCGGGGACGCGCATCAATATCGCTATAGTCCATACACACATAGCGATTTGTGCTGAATTTCTAAGTGACTCAGTCAAATCACTTAGAAAAGCAGCCCAAATCGCTATGTGTGTGTGTGATCGTATGCAGGTCATTCTGATGTACAGTATAGCCAGCTTTAGAGTCCAATTCCTAATTGTGTAGGTGTGAAAATCTCAGTGTGAAAGGCCTTTGAAGTAGATTCCTTGGGGGATAGAGATACAGCACAGTAACATGTATTCTGGGTGGGGGAAGGGCTGCTGTCCTGGAATTTGAAATGAACAGTGAACTTTTAGCAATTCAGAGCCTCAGTTTATTAATGCAAAAATTGGAGTTATTTGTTACTCAGAACACAGAGGTGAATGAAGTCTAAAGTGACATTAAAGAATAAGTTAATTAAAACCTAATAGTGCTACAAAGTAACGGAACATATTATAAGACTTTGCAATGATAAAATAATTCCAAATAAAGAGTATAAATATACTGTAATTACGAAAATTAATGCAATCACTTGGATGCTTTGTACAATCCATACACAATTACAGTATACAGTGTTGTAGAGGTGACTGCTTTTTTTTTTTAAACAATTTTCAAGATTACATAACAAATGTAATACTAGGGTGAAGTACATGTTACAGATAAAATATAACAAATTAATTTAAGCAGGTAGTCTGATTTTGATATTTCAAGCATTTGCAGAAAGGATGAGTATGATAGGTAAAGGGCCCATTATGCAAATTATATGCATTATTCGTTTGCGTACTGTCTTTTTTGATGTGTCGACATATGGCCTGTCGACCAATATTGGTCGACCTAATGACTGTTGACCTTCTTATTGTCGACAATATGACCCATTCCAATTACATGCAGCTGGCTTGTCCATTTCTTTCTATAATCACTGGCAGCACAGAAAATAAATGGTCTACATAATTATTACAGGTCAGGGGGTCGGCAGTGTGGGAGTGCCAGAAGTGTCCTTGGTGCAGGGGTGCCAGCAGTGTTTACAGTGTGGGAGGTGTCTTAAGTGCAGGAGTGCTAGCAATAGGTGTGCCGGCAGGGCGGGGGTGTCAGCAGTGCGAAAGGTGTCCTCATTGCAGGAGTGCCGGCAGTGCGGGCGGTGTCCTCATTGCAGTAGTTCAGGGGTGCTGGCAGTGTGGTAGTGCCGGAAGTGTTCTCTGTGCAGGTGTGCTGGCAGTGTCGGCAGTGCGGGAGGTGTCCTCATTGCAGGATTACAGAGGTGCCGGCAGTGTTGGAGTGCCGGAAGTGTCCTCGGTGCAGAAGTACCAGCAGTGCGGGAGGTGTCCTCAGTCCATGAGTGCTAGCAATAGGTGTGCCGGCAGGCCGGGGGTGTCGGCAGTGTGGGAGGTGTCCTCATTGCAGGAGTGCCGGCAGTGCGGGCGGTGTCCTCATTGCAGAAGTTCAGGGGTGCTGGCAGTGTGGGAGTGCCGGAAGTGTCCTCGGTGCAGGGGTGCCGGCAGTGTCGGCAGTGCAGGAGGTGTCCTTAGTGCAGGAATTCTGGCAGTATCCCCAGTGCAGGAGTGTCAGTAGTGCAGGCAGTGCCGGTGGTGTCCTCAGTGCAGGGGTGCCGGCAGTGTCGGCAGTGCAGGAGAACTGGAGGTGTTCTTAGTGCAGGAGTTCAGGGGTGTCGGCAGTTTGGGATTGCCAGAAGTGTCCTTGGTGCAGGAATTCCAGCAGTGTTGGCAGTTTGGGAGGTGTCCTTAGTGCATGAGTTCAGTGGTGCTGGCAGTGTCGGCAGTGTGGGAGTGCCGGAAGTGTCCTCGGTGCAGGGGTGCAAGCAGTGCGGGAGGTGTCCTCAGTCTAGGAGTGCTGGCAGTATCCCGAGTGCAGGTGTGCAGGCAGTGTCGGCAGTGCAGGAGGTGTCCTCATTGCAGAAGTTCAGGGGTGCCGGCAGTGTGGGGGTGCCGGAAGTGTCCTCGGTGCAGAAGTGCCGGCAGTGCGGGAGGTGTCCTCAGTCCATGAGTGCTAGCAATAGGTGTGCCGGCAGGGCAGGAGTGTCGGCAGTGCAAAGGTGTCCTCATTGCAGGAGTGCCGGCAGTGCGGGCGGTGTCCTCATTGCAGGAGTTCAGGGGTGCCGGCAGTGTGGGAGTGCCGGTAGTATCCTCTGTGCAGGGGTGCCGGCAGTGTCAGCAGTGCAGGAGGTGTCCTCAGTGCAGGAATGATGGCAGTATACCCAGTGCAGGAGTGTCGGCAGTGCGGGAAGTGCCGGCGGTGTCCTCAGTGCAGGGGTGCCGGCAGTGTCGGCAGTGCGGGAGTACTGGAGGTGTACTTAGTGAAGGAGTTCAGGGGTGTCGGCAGTGTGGGAGTGCCAGAAGTGTCCTCGGTGCGAGAGGTGTCTTCAGTGCAGGAGTGCTGGCAGTATCCCCAGCGCAGGGGTGCCAGCAGTGTCAGCAGTCAGGGGTGCCGGCAGTGTGGGAGTGCCGGAAGTGTCCTCGGTGCAAAAGTGCCGGCAGTGTTGGCAGTGCAGGAGGTGTCCTCAGCGCAGGAGTGCTGGCACATCCCCAGTGCAGGGGTGCCGGCAGTGTCGGCAGTGTGGGCAGTGCCGGCGGTGTCCTCAGCGCAGGGGTGCCGGTGACTTACTTACCTGCTGCAACGTTTTCAGCCTGTTCGGTCCTGGCTCTGACATCAAACACCCGTCCTGGACATGCATGCGTTTCTCTCACCACGCCTACGTTTTTCTTACCACTTCCCGAAAATGGCTGCAAACGGTGAGTTGATGCCCAGGTACCCCCTCCGCCTGTCAATCTTCATGCGATCGTTGCAGCGATCGCTTTTTTCGGTTCCAGCGTCGTTTCCCGGCGACGGCCGTGCGTGCGCATAGCGGCCGTCGCGCATGTGCAGTAGGGACCCGATTGCAGCTGTGCGAACGACGACACGCTGCGATTGGGTCGTAATGACCCCCTAAGTCCAGAACTACTTAGAAACTGCACAACATTTTTTACCATAACAGGCCTGCACAAGTGATCAAAGCCTTGCTATGGGAAAAAAAACAACCCCCATAGGCGGAGGTTAGTTGGTCGCACGGGCTGCAAAAAGCAGCTTTGTCTGATCAACTCGTAATGAGGCCCTTTATTTGGAAATATTTTATCATTGCAAAATCTTATAATATGTTCTTTTACTCTATAGCACTAAGGTTTTTATTAACTTATTATTTAATTTCACTTTAGACTTCATTCACCTCTGTGCTTTGAGAAACATACTGTATAGTAAGCAGGGACGTGCCCACCGCACTTCACTGATAGTAACATCCCCCAGCCAGGATAAAATCTGTACCCCCCAAGGAGTCTACTTCAAAGGCCTCTCACACTGAGATTTTCACACCTACACAATTAGTGTTCAGCCTCTCACTAAGCCCTTTCTGGCAAATTTGAAGCCTACAGTATAACCACCTTTACTTTTCAATAATCTGTTCAGAAGAGGTGTTTGTAGAACGGTGTTTTATTATTCAGTAAAGGGATCACAGATATGATGCGTTGATTTGATGTACAATACGATATGATGATATGTGATAATGAGAAGCAAAATGGATATACACAAGTACATATAACATGGGCTGTGCAAACATGTGATTACATGTGCAAGTATAAACTACAGTGCAGCTAACATTACTCACTGGCTAAACAGGTTGAGATGAGACATTTAATATACAAACTCACCATCGAATGCTATATGAGAGTTGGACCCATGTAAAGCATGACTGTCTGGGACCATGAGGGAAGTAGAAAGGCTGATCCCAGCTTCTTCATCCCAGAATGCATTGCAAGACTGGCTACAAGAGGCTATGAGGGTCAAATTAATTGATGGGACTGACCACTAGATGGGGCAATAATACAACTTTCTGTAGTAAAAGTAATCAGATCTACACAAAGCAAATGCTGAAGGCATGACACTCCCCGTCTGGTATCACTGGTACCATATTTTAAACTCTAAACAGATAACAATAAGAATAGTTCAGTCACTGGTCTGAGGAACAACTTAGTCTCTCCTCGCTTACAGATCTTGACCTCAACCTTACGAACCTTCCCATCCTTGCTTGGGAACGTCTTGGTGACAAGACTTAAAGGCCATTCGTTGCGTTGTGACTGGCAATCTCTGACGAGCACAATGTCACCTGGTTTTAAGTTGGGTTTGGCAACTTGCCACTTGCTCCTTGACTGCAGGGTAGAAAGGTATTGTCTTTTCCATCTGTCCCAAAAGGTGTTTGCAAGGCTTTGAACTTGTCTCCATTGACGTTTGAACAGGTCTTTGGTATTGAATTCTCCAGGAGGAGCATAGGTAATCCCGGTCTTCTGTGTAAGAAGAGTGGCCGGAGTAAGTAGAAGTGGGTCTTCTGGGTCATTAGACACTGAAGTCAATGGTCTTCCGTTGACAATAGCTGAGACTTCAGCCATGAAGGTTGTTAAGCTCTCGTGAGTAAGTCTTGCAGTTCCCACTTGCAAGAATATGGAATCAAGGATTCTGCGTATCATGCCGATCATCCTTTCCCAGGCACCTCCCATATGAGAAGAATGAGGCGGGTTGAAGGTCCATGTACAACCTTGCTCACTGAGATATCTCTCTATGCTTTTAGTGTCAATGTTCGAATTAATTTGTAATTCTTTGGCTGCTCCAATGAAGTTGGTACCTCTGTCGGACCGGATGTGTTTTACTGGGCCACGGATAGCAATGAAGCGTCTAAAGGCATTGATGAAGCTTGAAGTGTCCATTGATTCTATAACTTCGATGTGAACAGCTCTGATGCTCATACAAGTGAATACAACCGCCCAGCGCTTGCTGTTCGCATTCGCACCTCTAGTATGTCGTGTGATGACAGTCCATGGACCAAATACATCAAGACCAACATTGGAGAAAGGAGGGTCTGCACTAAGTCTGTCTGTTGGAAGATTAGCCATCTTCTGAGTTTGGGAAGTACCACGAAGTCTACGGCAAATGATACATTTGAAGATTGTGCTGCTTACACACCTTTTCGCTCCAATAATCCAGAACCCAGCTGATCGTAGAGCTCCTTCGGTAAACAATCGTCCTTGGTGTTTGACTTCGTTGTGATAGTGTTGCACAATTAAAGAAGCTATGTGGTGACTCCCAGGAATGATTAAAGGATTGTTCTCATTTGTCTCCAAGTTTGCTTCTTGAAGACGGCCTCCTACTCTCAATAAATGATTTTCATCAAGAAAAGGGTCTAGCTTTTTTAAGGTGCTGTCTTTGGGAATAGGATTTCCACTGTTAATGCAGTCGATCTCTCCGGAAAAGATTTGGTGCTGCACAACACGGATGATAAGGTTCTTGGATCGTTGTGTTTCTTCTGGTGCGTAAACATTTTGACAGTGGTGCCAACCTTTACATCCATTCACACTTACAGATGCGTTGCGTTTAAATGAATGGACTATGTGAGTTAAGCAGGTAATGGCTCTGACAAGTGATTTCCAAGTTGAAAATCTTTGGAATCTGTGAGGCTGAAGTTGACAATCTGAAGTTACGGTATGGATTGTAGTTATTTGTGGACGAATTTCAACATCTGAGTCTGCGTCTACTAGCTTGAATATGCTACTTTCAGGATTGTTCGAATCTGCCTTGTACAGGAATTCAGGTCCTCTGAGCCATGTAGTGTCTTTGAGGATACTGGCTCGGACAGCTCTTGTAGCGTGATCTGCTGGATTGTGAGCAGTAGATACATAGTGCCACTGTTTTGGATTGGTGGATCTTCTGATTCTTAGCACACGATTGCTGACATAAACATGGAACCGTCTGGTCTCGTTGCATATGTAGCCTAATACTACCTTACTGTCTGTGTAGAAATCTGCTTCAGAGAGTCCAATTGGTAACTCAGATGAAATGAGCTCAGCTAATTCTACAGCTAGTACTGCAGCACAAAGTTCAAGTCTGGGCACTGTGTGTTCTGGACGTGGAGCTAACTTTGCTTTGCCCATGACAAATCCAATATGACATTGTCCCTTGATGTCCATGGTCTTAAGATATGCAACTGCAGCAATTGCTTGGGTTGAGGCATCAGAGAATACACATAGTCTCTGGTTTTGTACTGCTGTAGAAGGCACGGGGGCATATGGACGTGTACTGCGGAGGTTGGTTAAGGTAGATAGAGAATCTTTCCACTCTAGCCACAAGTTTCTTTTCTGGGGAGGCAGTGGGGCATCCCAGTCAATTGACTCACAGGTTAGGTCTCTGAGCAAAGCTTTACCTTGGATAGTGACAGGAGCTGCAAATCCTAAGGGGTCGTACAAGCTGTTTAGAGTAGAGAGAACACCTCTGCGAGTGAAGGGTCTTTCTTCGCTGTTTACTTGGAAGGTAAAGGTGTCAGATTTTAAGTCCCACAAGAGTCCAAGGCTACGTTGAGCTGGTGGGGAATCGGTTCCTAAATCCAAGTCTCTTAAATCGCTGGTATGATCTTTGGAAGGGAAGGCTTCCATCACTACTTTGCTGTTGGAAGCTATTTTGTGAAGCCTCAGGTTTGAACAAGCAAGCATTTCCTGAGCTCTTTTGAGGAGGCTGATTGCTGTCTCGGCTGTTGGCATAGATTTTAGGCAGTCATCCACGTAGAAGTCTTTATCTACAAGTTGTCTAACATCAGAACCATACTCTAGCTCACCCTCTTGAGCTGAACGTCTGAGTCCATAGATGGAAACTGCAGGTGAAGGGCTGTTACCAAAGATGTGTACCTTCATGCGATACTCCGTGATGTCTTTTGAGGGGTCATTGTCTCTGAACCAGAAGAATCTTAGGAAATTCCTGTCTTTTTCTCTCACAAGAAAGCAATGAAACATTTGTTGAATGTCAGCTGTGAAGGCAATAGAGTCTTTTCGGAAACGGATGAGTACCCCTAGGAGTTTGTTGTTGAGGTCTGGTCCTGTCAGGAGTACGTCATTTAAAGAAACACCTTCAAACTGGGCACTGGAATCGAACACCACTCTTATCTGACCTGGTTTCTTCGGGTGATATACTCCGAACATTGGCAGGTACCAGCATTCTTCTGTGTCTTTAAGAATGGGAGCTATCTCGGCGTGACCATTCTCAAATATTTTAGCCATAAAGGAGAAGAAATGATCTTTCATCTCTGGTTTCCTGTGAAAGTTGTGTTTAAGTGAAGAGAAGCGTTTGAGTACTTGTTCTCTGTCATTAGGAAGGCGTTGTCTGGGTGTTCTAAAGGGTAGAGGAGCAACCCAGCTGTTGGCATCATCCTTGACTAGTCCTTTCTCCATTATTTCCAAGAATAGTTTGTCCTCTATGGACATTGCCACCTGGTCATCCTTCTTTGTTCTCTGGAAGACTGCGTGTCCCAGATGATCTTGATAGTTGTCACAGATATGGTTGTCACTAGTTGAGTCTATGAAGGTACAGTGTGGTAATTCCTTTATGAGGAAATGGTTATGACATGGCTGGAATAGAGAAGGGCGTCCATTTTCTAAAGTACAGGTAAGCATGCTGTTGACAGAATCTGGTTTATGCACATCTCCAAGACATACTTCTCCTATTATTACCCATCCCAGATCCAGTCTTTGAGCGTAAGGTGCGTTATGTGGACCATTAATCTGACTTCTGGCTTTGTGGACTTGTAGGATATCCCTCCCAATGAGTAGATTTATTTGGGCATGTGGATCCAGTTCTGGTATCAGATGTGCTATGCGTTTCAAATGTGTATGGTGTTTAGCTACATCTGGTGTAGGAATCTCACTCCTATTGTCTGGAATCTCGTCACACTCTGTGATAGTTGGTAAAGAGAGACATGTCTTCCCATCCAAGGACTCAATTTGATAGCCAGTTGCTCTCCTTCCTGTTGTCTCAAAACTCCCTGCGCAGGATCTTAAGGAGTAAGGAGTGCTGGGTCCTTTAACATTAAAGGTCTCAAAGAAGATTGATCTGGCTAGAGACCTGTTACTTTGGTCATCTAGGATTGCATAAAGTTTAACGGCTTTGTCTGGATGGCCTCTGGGGTAAACTTTGACTAAACATATTTTGGAGCAGGATCTACCGCTAATGGCATCTTTGCAGACTTCGGTACATTGTGAAGTTATTTCTGGTGTGACTGCAACAGTGTCTTTTTGTTCTACACTGTGCTCCCCGCCATGCTCTGTATCGGTATAACTGTGTTGCAAAGCCCATGGGGGAGGACCAGGGTGTAGAGCGGTATTGTGGTCTGTGCTGTGGCATTCTGTGCAGTTAGCACTAACCTTGCAGTCCTTGGCGAGGTGTGATGTGGAGGAACAGCACTTGTAGCAGATCCTATTCTCCTTTAAGAAGGCTTTGCGGTTCTCCAGGGACTTTTCTCTGAAGGTTCTGCATTTCAGGAGAGGATGCGGTTTGTGATGCAGAGGACATTGCTTGGCTGGATCTTTGTCTGTGGTCTCTTGGCGATTAAAGCTGGTAGACCTGCGGAAAGAATCTGAATAATGCACATTAGTCTTGTGAACTGCAACTGATGTTTTGCGGGGGTTAGGTACCATAGGTGCAGTATTTGTCAAGGTAAAGGCAAAACTAGGATCATTCCTGGTCATAGCTTGCTGGTGTACAAAGTCCACGAAAACTGAGAATGGTGGAAATTGCACTTTGTTCTGCCGCTTATATTTGGAGCCATGGTTGATCCATTGTTCCTGCAGATTATACGGTAGTTTCTGCACTATAGGGTTAACGCCTCTGGCTGTGTCAAGGAAGGCAAGTCCTGGTAAATCTCCCTCACATTTAGCTACTTGAAGTTCTTTTAGTAAGTCACTTAGTTCTCTGAGTCTCTGATAGCCTTTGTTGGGTAACCTGGGGAAATCGTCTATTCTTTTGAACAGAGCACTCTCTATTATCTCTGGTGAGCCATAGCACTCATTAAGTCTATCCCAGATCATCCTAAGTCCATTCTCAGGGTGGTTAATGTTAATCACTCTTATCCTTCTAGCATGTTCTGCAGATTCATTCCCAAGCCATTTAATTAAGAGGTCTATCTCTTCACTATGTGAAAGGTCTATTCCTCTGATAGCATTTTGAAAAGAGGACTGCCAGGCTCTGAAGTTCTCAGGGCGATCATTGAACTTTGAAATACTAATCGTGACTAATTCACGGCGGGTGAGAAATTTAGCAAAGTCTAATGTGTCCTGATTGGCTCTTGGAGATGTCGGTACATTAACACGGTAGGTATATGGTGTG
This sequence comes from Pseudophryne corroboree, assembly GCF_028390025.1. Classification (NCBI taxonomy): domain Eukaryota; kingdom Metazoa; phylum Chordata; class Amphibia; order Anura; family Myobatrachidae; genus Pseudophryne; species Pseudophryne corroboree. The sequence continues at coordinate 203,782,675 of NC_086450.1, read as the reverse complement.
TAGTCATTCCTGTTAGTGTTGTCTGGTTCCCGACGGTTGGTATCACACCGCTTCTGTGTGAAGTAGGCTGTGTCTTTCTTGGAGTTTGCAGATTCAGACATCTGAGGTGGGGAAGAGTTGTCCCTCATAGGTTCACAGTGTCTAGGATTCTCTTGCTTGCAAATGTGTGGTCTGTTGTCCACTGGTGGTGGCGCTGTAGAGTGTACTTGATTTGTTTGCATGAGGTCTGAATGCGTACCTTGTAAAGATGGAGGGTTGCTACTCCTTTTTGAGACTTGACGTACGTATTCTGATGTGCGTTGCAGTGAATCCTGAGATCCATTCTCTGTGTCAAGTACATTGGTTCTTCTTATATCAGGGAGTTCTGCAGTCTCCAAGATTTCTGCTTCAGCTATGGCAGCCGCTGCCTCCTTCTCTGCAGCGAGCTTCTCGCCGATTGCTTCTAAGCGTTTGCTCTCGATTTTTAATTGCATCTCCTGCTCGGCAAAGTTAGCCCTTACTTTTGCGGCTTCCGCTTTTGCACGTGCCATGATGGCTGCATTACTGACAGACAAGGATTTGGAGGAACCAGAGACTTGGGACCTTGTTTTGTATGAGGATATCGTTTTCTGTGACATGGTGATCTGGTAGAGATGTTTGCTTGTGTAGAGACTGCTGTAATGCTGTCTGCAAGTAACTGTTCAGACTGTGTCGCAGATCTCTGAGGAGTCAGTATCTTTGAACTGTTATGAAGCTGCTTGACTGTGAAGAGACTGTTGTGTTGCCTTATAAGCGTGGCTGCACTGACTTGTACAGGTTTCTGTGTAGTCAAATGGCGGTACTCCTATTGCTGAGCTGCCATAGTTGGTAGACTGTATAGAAACTGTGTGGCTGTCATATGCAGATAGCTGTGGCTGGCAGTGTAACGGCTCTGTAAGTCAGTATATGTCCCCACTGCTGACAGGCAATGATTTACTGACGGAGTCAGTGTAAGAGAGTCCATCTGCTTGTAGCATTCGATGTTTTACTGTTCAGCCTCTCACTAAGCCCTTTCTGGCAAATTTGAAGCCTACAGTATAACCACCTTTACTTTTCAATAATCTGTTCAGAAGAGGTGTTTGTAGAACGGTGTTTTATTATTCAGTAAAGGGATCACAGATATGATGCGTTGATTTGATGTACAATACGATATGATGATATGTGATAATGAGAAGCAAAATGGATATACACAAGTACATATAACATGGGCTGTGCAAACATGTGATTACATGTGCAAGTATAAACTACAGTGCAGCTAACATTACTCACTGGCTAAACAGGTTGAGATGAGACATTTAATATACAAACTCACCATCGAATGCTATATGAGAGTTGGACCCATGTAAAGCATGACTGTCTGGGACCATGAGGGAAGTAGAAAGGCTGATCCCAGCTTCTTCATCCCAGAATGCATTGCAAGACTGGCTACAAGAGGCTATGAGGGTCAAATTAATTGATGGGACTGACCACTAGATGGGGCAATAATACAACTTTCTGTAGTAAAAGTAATCAGATCTACACAAAGCAAATGCTGAAGGCATGACAATTAGCAATTAGACTTTAAAGCTGGCCATACTGATTACAGTGTCTATTTAACAGCAATGTTGGTGCAAAGCTATGTTACGTGATGCACTGGCCACCCAGTGGTGAAACTATGAATTGTCACGAATTGTCACGGCACAATATGACGGCACAAAAACACAAGGAATATATGTCATGCCAAATTTACTACCATAGCACTGTTTTCAGAAAGGTAATAGTGGACACATCTGTATGTGTGCATGTTCTGTGACCTTAATGGCATACTGTTTTAATGTATCATGCATGATAATCAATTGAATTCCGGCCAGTGTGTATACGGACACTACCTTGCGGTGTAATGTGACTATCAGGCGCTGCCGCTCGGTGTAATGTAACTATCGGACACTGCCGTGCGGTGTAATGTAACTATCGGACACTACCGTGCGGTGTAATGTAACTATCGGACGCTGTCGTGTAGTGTAATGTGACTAGGACACTTCCTTGCTGTGTAATGTGACTATCGGACGCTGCCGTGCGGTGTAATGCAACTATTGTACGCTGCCGTGCGGTGTAATGTAACTATCGGACGCTGCCGTGCGGTGTAATGTAACTATCGGACACTACCGTGCGGTGTAATGTAACTATCGGACGCTGCCGTGTAGTGTAATGTGACTAGGACACTACCTTGCGGTGTAATGTGACTACCGGACGCTGCCGTGCGGTGTAATGCAACTATTGTACGCTGCCGTGCGGTGTAATGTAACTATCGGACGCTGCCGTGTGGTGTAATGTAACTATCGGACGCTGCCATGCAGTGTAATGTAACTATCAGACGCTGCCGTGCAGTGTAATGTGACTATCGGACGCTGCCGTGCGGTGTAATGTGACTATCGGACGCTGCCGTGTGGTAAATGTAACTATTGGACGCTGCCGTGCGGTGTAATGTGACTATCGGACGCTCCTGTGCGGTGTAATGTGACTATCGGACGCTGCCGTGCGGTGTAATGCAACTATTGTACGCTGCCGTGCGGTGTAATGTAACTATCGGACGCTGCCGTGCGGTGTAATGTAACTATCGGACACTACCGTGCGGTGTAATGTAACTATCGGACGCTGCCGTGTAGTGTAATGTGACTAGGACACTACCTTGCGGTGTAATGTGACTACCGGACGCTGCCGTGCGGTGTAATGCAACTATTGTACGCTGCCGTGCGGTGTAATGTAACTATCGGACGCTGCCGTGTGGTGTAATGTAACTATCGGACGCTGCCATGCAGTGTAATGTAACTATCAGACGCTGCCGTGCAGTGTAATGTGACTATCGGACGCTGCCGTGCGGTGTAATGTGACTATCGGACGCTGCCGTGTGGTAAATGTAACTATTGTACGCTGCCGTGCGGTGTAATGTGACTATCGGACGCTGCCGTGCGGTGTAATGCAACTATTGTACGCTGCCGTGCGGTGTAATGTAACTATCGGACGCTGCCGTGCGGTGTAATGTAACTATCGGACACTACCGTGCGGTGTAATGTAACTATCGGACGCTGCCGTGTAGTGTAATGTGACTAGGACACTACCTTGCGGTGTAATGTGACTACCGGACGCTGCCGTGCGGTGTAATGCAACTATTGTACGCTGCCGTGCGGTGTAATGTAACTATCGGACGCTGCCGTGTGGTGTAATGTAACTATCGGACGCTGCCATGCAGTGTAATGTAACTATCAGACGCTGCCGTGCAGTGTAATGTGACTATCGGACGCTGCCGTGCGGTGTAATGTGACTATCGGACGCTGCCGTGTGGTAAATGTAACTATTGGACGCTGCCGTGCGGTGTAATGTGACTATCGGACGCTCCTGTGCGGTGTAATGTGACTATCGGACGCTGCCGTGCGGTGTAATACAACTATTGTACGCTGCCGTGCGGTGTAATGTAACTATCGTATGCTGCCGTGTGGTGTAATGTAACTATCGGACGCTGCCGTGCAGTGTAATGTGACTATCGGACGCTGCCGTGCGATGTAATGTGACTATCGGACGCTGCCGTTTGGTGTAATGTGACTATTGGACGCTGCCGTGTGGTAAATGTAACTATCGGACGCTGCCGTGCGGTGTAATGTGACTATCTGACGCTCCTGTGCGGTGTAATGTGACTATAGGACCCTGCCATATGGTGTAATGTAACTATCGGACGCTGCCGTGTGGTGTAATGTAACTATCGGACGCTGCTGTGCGGTGTAATGTAACTGTTGGACGCTGACTTGCGGTGTAATGTGATTTGGACACTACTGTCAGTGTATTGTAACTATCGGATGCTGCTGTGCGGTGTAATGTAACTATCAGACGCTGCTGAGCAGTGTAATGTAACTATCAGCGCTGCCTTGCGGTGTAATGTGACTTGGACACTACTGTGCAGTGTAATGTGACTCGGACACTAGTGTACGGTGTAATGTAAATATTGGACGCTGCCATGCGGTGTAATGTGACTAGGTCACTACTGAGCAGTGTAATGTACAGTAACTGTCGGATGCTGCAGTTCGGTGTAATGTAATTATTGGATGCTGCCGTGCGGTGTAACGTGATTCGGACACTACTGTGCGGTGTATTGTAACTATCGGACGCTGCCATGCGGTGTATTGTAACTATCGGACGGTGCTGTGCGGTGTAATGTAACTATCGGACGGTGCTGTGCGGTGTATTGTAACTCGGACACTACTATGCCGTGTAATGTGATTCGGACACTACTGTGCGGTGTAATGTGACTCGGACACTACTGTGCGGTGTAATGTAACTATCGGACGTTGCTGTGCGGTGTAACGTGTCTCGGACACTACCGTGTGGTGTAATGTAACTAGCAGACGCTACCGTGCAGTGTAATGTAATTATCAGATGCTGCTGTGCGGTGTCATGTGACTCGGACACTACTGTGCGGTGTAATATAACTATCGGACACTGCTGTGCGGTGTAACGTGTCTCGGACACTACTGTGCGGTGTAATGTAACTAACGGGCGCTGAGGCATATACCCTGCTGCCCTCTCCTTAATCCAATCTGCTGCAGCGGTACACAATAGGCCTTTCCTATATTTCAGCTCCAGGCCCATGTGCACATTAATCTGGCACTGGCCAGAGGCAGGGGTAGAGGAAAAAAGCTGCATAATACAGCTAGTTCCCAGGAACAGAAGTCCTCCCCGGCCTCCACTAAATCCACCGCATGACGCTGAGGCTCCACAGGCGGAGCTAGGCCCGGTGGGGGCGCGTCTCCGAAATTTCAGCCACTAGTGGGTTCACTCCCAGGTGGATCCCTGGGCTATAGAGATTGTGTCTCAGGGATACAAGCTGGAATTCGAAGAGATGCCCCCTCACCGTTACCTCAAATCGGCCCTGCCAGCTTCCCCCTTAGAGAGGGAAATAGTGTTAGCTGCAATTCACAAATTGTATCTTCAGCAGGTGGTGGTAAAGGTTCCCCTCCTTCAACAGGGAAGGGGTTACTATTCGACCATGTTTGTGGTACCGAAACCGGACGGTTCGATCAGACCCATATTGAATTTAAAATCCCTGAACATATACCTGAAAAGGTTCAAGTTCAAGATGGAATCGCTCAGAGCGGTCATCGCAAGCCTGGAGGAGGGGGATTTTATGGTGTCTCTGGACATAAAGGATGCTTACCTTCATGTCCCCATTCATCCACTTCATCAGGAGTACCTCAGATTTGTGGTACAGGATTGTCATTACCAATTCCAGACGTTGCCGTTTGGTCTCTCCACGGCACCGAGAATATTTACCAAGGTAATGGCAGAAATGATGGTGCTCCTGCGACGGCAAGGAGTCACAATTATCCCATACTTGGATGATCTCCTCATAAAGGCGAGGTCCAGAGAGCAGTTGATGATCAGCGTGGCACGCTCTCGGGAAGTATTACAACAGCACGGCTGGATTCTGAATATTCCGAAGTCGCAGTTGATTCCTACAACTCGTCTGCCCTTCCTGGGCATGATTCTGGACACAGACCAGAAGAGGGTTTATCTCCCAATAGAGAAGGCTCAGGAGCTCATGACATTGGTCAGAGACCTATTAAAACCAAAACAGGTGTCGGTGCATCATTGCACGCGAGTCCTGGGAAAGATGGTGGCCTCGTACGAGGCCATTCCCTTCGGCAGGTTCCAATGGCGGACCTTTCAGTGGGATCTGTTGGACAAGTGGTCCGGATCACATCTACGGATGCATCGGCTGATCACCCTGTCCCCCAGGGCCAGGGTGTCTCTCCCTTGGTGGCTGCAGAGTGCTCACCTTCTCGAGGGCCGCAGATTCGGCATTCAGGACAGGGTCCTGGTGACCACGGACGCAAGCCTCCGAGGGTGGGGAGCAGTCACACAGGGAAGAAATTTCCAAGGTCTGTGGTCAAGTCAGGAGACTTGTCTTCACATCAACATCCTGGAACTAAGGGCAATATACAACGCCCTACGACAAGCGGAGACCCTGCTTCGCGACCGACCAGTGCTGATTCAGTCAGACAACATCACCGCAGTGGCTCATGTAAACCGCCAAGGCGGCACAAGGAGCAGGGTGGCGATGGCGGAAGCCACCAGAATTCTTCGCTGGGCGGAGAATCACATAAGCGCACTGTCAGCAGTGTTCATTCCGGGAGTGGACAACTGGGAAGCAGACTTCCTCAGCAGGCACGACCTCCACCCGGGGAAGTGGGGACTTCATCAAGAAGTCTTCACGCAGATTGCAAGTCGGTGGGAACTGCCACAAGTAGACATGATGGCATCCCGCCTCAACAAAAAGCTACAGAGATACTGCGCCAGGTCAAGAGACCCGCAGGCGATAGCTGTAGACGCTCTAGTGACACCGTGGGTGTTCCAGTCGGTCTATGTATTTCCTCCTCTTCCTCTCATACCCAAGGTGCTGAGAATCATAAGAAGAAGAGGAGTGAGAACAATACTCATTGTTCTGGATTGGCCAAGAAGGACTTGGTATCCAGTTGCAAGAACTGCTCACAGAGGACCCATGGCCTCTGCCTCTAAGACAGGACTTGTTGCAACAGGGGCCCTGTCTGTTCCAAGACTTACCGCGGCTGCGTTTGACGGCATGGCGGTTGAACGCGGATCCTAGCAGAAAAAGGCATTCCGCATTAGGTCATTCCTACGCTGATAAAGGCTAGGAAGGACGTGACTGCTAAACATTATCACCGTATATGGCGAAAATATGTTGCTTGGTGTGAGGCCAGGAATGCCCCTATGGATGAATTCCAGCTGGGCCGTTTCCTTCACTTCCTACAGTCGGGAGTGACTTTGGGCCTAAAATTGGGTTCCATTAAGGTCCAGATTTCGGCCCTATCCATTTTCTTTCAAAAAGAACTGGCTTCTCTTCCTGAAGTCCATACGTTTGTGAAGGGAGTGCTGCATATACAGCCCCCTTTTGTGCCTCCAGTGGCACCTTGGGATCTTAACGTGGTGTTGAATTTCCTGAAGTCACACTGGTTTGAGCCACTAAAAACCGTGGAGTTAAAATTTCTCACGTGGAAAGTGGTCATGCTATTAGCCTTGGCTTCAGCTAGGCGTGTGTCAGAATTAGCGGCTTTGTCACATAAAAGCCCCTATCTGGTTTTCCATATCGACAGGGCGGAATTACGGACCCGTCCGCAATTTCTGCCAAAAGTGGTGTCATCTTTTCATATGAACCAACCTATCGTGGTGCCTGTGGCTACTCGTGACTTGGAGGATTCCAAGTTACTAGATGTGGTCAGGGCTTTGAAGGTTTATGTAGCCAGAATGGCTAGAGTCAGGAAAACTGAGTCACTATTTATCCTGTATGCACCCAACAAGCTGAGTGCTCCTGCTTCAAAGCAAACTATTGCTCGCTGGATCTGTAACACGATTCAGCAGGCTCATTCTGCGGCAGGATTGCCGCAGCCAAAATCCGTAAAAGCCCACTCCACAAGGAAGGTGGGCTCTTCTTGGGCGGCTGCCCGAGGGGTCTCGGCATTACAGCTTTGCCGAGCAGCTACTTGGTCGGGTTCAAACACTTTTGCAAAGTTCTACAAGTTTGATACCCTGGCTGAGGAGGACCTTGTGTTTGCTCATTCGGTGCTGCAGAGTCATCCGCACTCTCCCGCCCGTTTGGGAGCTTTGGTATAATCCCAATGGTCCCTACGGAGTCCCCAGCATCCACTAGGACGTTAGAGAAAATAAGATTTTACTTACCGGTAAATCTATTTCTCGTAGTCCGTAGTGGATGCTGGGCGCCCGTCCCAAGTGCGGACTTTTTTCTGCAATGCTTGTATATAGTTATTGCTTACATAAGGGTTATGTTATAGTTGCATCGGGTTGATCTGATGCGCTATTGTTGTTCATACTGTTAACTGGGTAAGTTTATCACAAGTTATACGGTGTGGCTGGTATGAGTCTTGCCCTGGATTCCAAAATCCTTTCCTTGTACTGTCAGCTCTTCCGGGCACAGTTTCTCTAACTGAGGTCTGGAGGAGGGACATAGAGGGAGGAGCCAGAGCACACCAGTATCCAATTTCTTTCTTAAAGTGCCCTGTCTCCTGCGGAGCCCGTCTATTCCCCATGGTCCATACGAAGTCCCCAGCATCCACTAAGGACTACGAGAAATAGATTTACCGGTAAGTAAAATCTTATTTTTGTGGTATCAGTAAGCCGCTGGTATGAAATTCAAGGGACAATGCGTTTCTCATAATATTTAAGATGCTAAAATTTATTTTTATTGTTGCAAAACAAGGTTCAAATAAGTCATATTGTGTTTGATTCAGATTGGATTGTTTATCTGTTAATAGGTTTAAAAGTACATTTAAAAGTTGCTGCATAGCCTTGATATAGTTTTTATTTTTAACTCAGGCCTAAAATAACTTCTGGTGCTTGTATGATGTGTGATTTCTTTGTGACAAAGGAAGCCGCATGGTCTGGCCTCCATTTTGGACTAACCACATGGCCTGTCCACCATTTTGTGTAACCCTCATGGATGTGGAAGGGGGAGGAGCAGTGGCCATTTTGGGAAGGTCATTTTTCTAAATGGCTGATTTTCAGTCTGCTCAGAATAATCAGCTTTCATTGGTCACATGAAACACGATTTATGAGTTACCAATGCATTTATTTAATCCATGCCATAGTCAATTACAAATAGTTTCAATAGGGCCTATTGAAAGTTAATAGTGAGATGAATACTTGATGTAAGAATTACACACAGATATAAACAAAGTTTTTTTTTGTTACCTCTAGGATTTAGTTAACTCTGCTTGCTATAAGATAGACATTGAAATGCAAATTAACCTGTGTAACTGCTTTTTCCTAGCAGTGAAAAACCACCTTTACAGGCAGCCAAAAGCACATAGCATTGATATGCAAATTAGAAGCACTGAATGGGTAAATGAGTCCCATAGGAGACCAGTGAATAGTACATATATATAATATTATAATTATGTGTGTGTTTATATCAATGTATGTTCTGCAAGATAGCTATCCAATCTGAATCATATCATTTAAATTATTGATTATTGCTAGAGTCATTATAGATCTGTGTGAGATAGGATACATTTGTTGCTATATGGGTAAATTTATAGGTAAATCTGAAATAACGGTATTTTAAGGAAGTAAGCGTAAAGCACAAACACAGTCTGGCCTAGTTGTAAAGGTTTATACGGAACAAGTGTGTGTTGTGTTTAGTGGGCAATAGTAGTTTTATTGCTCACATTTATAGAAGTTGTGTAATCTGTTTTATTGCGTACGCACATTGGTATACGTGGTATGGAATGTGAGGACAGCGTACAAAAACGTGCATGTAGCGCAAGGCTGCACACGTGGCATAGAGGTACGCACGGATGCGTAATTATGCAAGCTTGCGTAGGGTTGTGCGCATAATAAAACCACATGATAGGTTCGTTTTAGTTTAAAGGTGGGACAGTAGCCACGCTACAATAGCACCAAACCACCCGGTTTATAAAGAAATTTAGTATAAAAACAAAATTTTGTATAAATATTTTTTTTTAAATTGCCTCTGGGGGTAAAGCTGCCAACTTGAATGAATCCTAATTTTCTGTACAGAAAAATAAAGTGTATTTGAGTGAGCGAATGCAGGAGTGAGTGGATACTGAACCCAAGAACTGAAGTGGTCTAGGTGGTCTAAGCTAGGTGGTCTAGGTGGACACACTGGGTTAGTAGAGGCCCGGTGGCGTAGGGTTTGCAACCCTGCGTTATTAACTAGGTGGTCTTAGTGGACTGAGTGGTATCCCATACAACTCTTAGTGGTCTGAAGTGTTCTAGGCTAGGTGGTCTACAGCAATCATAGGGCATATAGATAACTAGTATCTATAGGCTGTGCTATTGCATCACATGTCCGTTTGTTCTGCACAGCGCAACATGATATTATTGTGTCATATGTGCTGTGGAAGAGCATACGCAGATGTGATTGTATAGACAAAGGGGTTTTTCTTTGATAACTTCGGGAAATCTCCCTGGTGGGCTTCACTGGAAAGGGTGAAAGATAGTTATCTAATTTCTCTGTTTTTCACCCTACAAACAATTCCAGTTGAAAGATACCAAAAAGGAAATTTTCACTGCCTCTCTCAGGAAAATATTCCAAACAGAACTTCCACCGAAATAAATTACGATGTAAGGTCTGATAGGAGCCCTAAGTTGGGTACATTACGATCTGCTACCAACAGTGTATCTTTGAACTGGCCAGTGTGGGCGAGAGCGAGTGGAAGGCGCTCGGGTATACTTCCATCGTCTACTTATATTGAGTATTTTGGTGTTTGTGGGAATTTTTTTTTAAATTATTAGAAGAGACCCACAAATATGGGAGCCAGTTGCTCAAGTAAGAGACGTTTAGACAGGGTTCCGGCAGAATTGTGGCCAAAAGGCTCAGCAAGGTTTATCATGTGTGAAAAATATGGTTCACACACAGAAGTTTTATGCAATGAGTGGGTATGTATGACTAACAATGATAGGGTACCATTCCCTAGAGTGGGCAGCTTTGAACCAGAGGTACTACAGAACTTAAGGATAAGGATATGTCTGATAAAATCCAAGAAACAAAGGAGTAGACATACAGATTGTTTAAATTTATGGCAACAGGAGGGAGACGTGCAAAGGGAATTAGCTCGCGCAGCAGGTTCCAAACCTAGCGGGAAAATAATGGCGACCGCACCACCACCACTACCGTATATTGCGGGGGAGAATATGGCTACAGTCAATGGTATATCCGTAAAATATAGTAGTATGTAAAAACAATGTATTAACCCTAATTATTTTTTGCAAGATGTATCCTGTTTTTGAAGTCTTTTCAAGGTTATAGGTCACAAGAGGATGATGGACTTGCTGGCAGATCAGTTCCTGTATGTATTTATTTACAGAGAGAGAGAGACATAAGATGCATTGGAGGGAATGGTAATTGTATCGCTGGCCTGTAACTGTAATTGTATGTAACTGTATGTTTTAACTGCTTACTGTATGAGTTGTAACTATAGGTATACTGTACTTTGTAATATATATATACACAGGTTGAGTATCCCTTATCCAAAATGCTTGGGACCAGAGGTATTTTGGATATCGGATTTTTCCGTATTTTGGAATAATTGCATACAATAATGATATATCATGGTAATATTACCTAAATCTAAGCAGAGAATGCATTTATATTTCATATACAACTTATACACACAGCCTGAAGGTAGTTTTAGCCAATATTTTTGATAACTTTGTGCATTAAACAAAGTGTGTATACATTCACACAATTCATTTATGTTACACATACACCTTATACACACAGGTCATTTAATACAATGTTTTTAATGACATTGTGTATTAAACAAAGTTTGTGTACATTGAGCCATCAAAAAACAAAGCTTTCACTCACCTCACTCAAAAAAATCCGTATTTCGGAATATTCCGTATTTCGGAATATTTGGATATGGGATACTCAATCCTGTATTGAATCTATATATTTTTTTTAATAACAAATATATCCAGCCAAATCGCAGCTCTCCTCCAAGCAGTCACCTTGCTGCAGGAAACTCAGGTGGGGCCTGTCCGACCAGGTAGAGCAGTAACAATATTCCCCAATGAAAGAACTGGTGAGGTCACAGCTACCGGTAAGTGTGAGACAGTTCATTGCACAGAGACAACAACACCTCACAGTAAACAGATTAGGAACGGAATGGTAGGATTACACCCTGTCTTGGAAATAGTAACCCCCAAAGGGGGAACCGATAGTCAGGGAATAATCCTCACCAGGAATAATGCAATGTATTGCCGGTGGCCCAGAGATGAGCTGCGATCAATCATTTCAGAATTCCCCGACCCTCGGAAGCATTTAGCCTGATGTCAGAAATTTTTCAGAGATCTGGGTAATGCGTATGAACCGACAAACAAACACTGGCGGATATTTTTGAAAGCGTGCCTACCTCCTAATATTGACACCCAAAAATGTATCACTGATTGTAGATTAGAGTCTGATAGTCTTATGACTGACAAAACACAATCAGGAGAACTTAGAGCAAATTAACATGCAACTAGAGTTGTATTTCCCCACAACTGTTAAGTGGAGAAAAAATTTTCTCCATAAAACAGAGGGGAAATGAAATGACATCTAAATACTTCCATCAGGACCTGCAAATATAGATAGATACATGGGGGTATCAGATACAGGGAACGATGCGAATTACAGGAAGGTAGCTGTTTCTGTATTAATGGACGGACTCAATCAGACAGTAAGGGACAGGGTACAAACATTTTTTGCCTGATTGGAGAGGGGCCACAGTAGCTTGTCGTAGAGAGTGCGCGATTGAACACCATAAGAATATTGCTAGGCGTAGAGAACTGCAGGAGGAGAGGCTAGGGATTGAAAGTATACAGGCTCTTACACCAGAGTCTCATCAGCCTAAACCCCAAAAACCCTGGTGGTAAGAAAAGACCGAGAAATTGTTACATTTGTAAAAAAAATAAAGGACATTTTGCTAGAGATTGCCAGAGTAGTAGAGCACATAGCCAATATAGACCCCTAGACAGAGAAAACAAGCCACGTTATTAAACACATAGACAGGATCAAGGGACATATAGTAAGGAGTCACGAGCCATATAGAAAACACAGATTCGGTTAATGGGAAGAATGGAATAAATGCAACTTTACCCTTTTGACAGAACTTACTGGGGTTAGGAGGAGGTCCCTAAACTTCTGCTTCTTTCTCTAGCAGAAGTGACCTCTAATTAATTTAACAGAAGTTTTGTTTGAGATGATATACATATAGCGTGCTCCCGCCCAGGAAGTACGAATTATGTTGGATACCCACGAAGACTAAGGTTGCATTTCGCTGTTCTAGATACATGTCCATCACAGGTAGAGGAAATTATCTCAAAGATACCGGGTTCCCTATGAATTTAGAATGGACAGGACACTGGATTGATGGCTGGGATAGTCCCAGTAGAGATATAACACACATAGATTATTTTTTTGGGGGGAGCAGACCGAGTAGAGAATCATTCCCCTTAGTGCCCAATCCAGATGTCAAACTTTGTAAAATCTTCTTTGCCTCTACCAACTTATCTGTTACTAAACTCTATGTGATTTGTCTTCAAAGCTTCCTCTTCATCTCTTACGTTCACCGACAGGGTTACAGTTCAGACGCCACAGGCCTACTCGGTCTTTCAGAGTTCTGCCCAAATACAGTATATCTCACCAACATAGGGACACCAGTATCAGTGTGCCTGGTCATGCACAAAGGGTGGAGAATGGGAATACGGGTGAAGGGAGACTGTATATAGACACCGATATGCATGATGACGTGACAGCCTGATGGTGAACGCAAATCTGAAAAATCTTCTTTTTATTATTTCCTTTCTCTTTTCACTCTCCACAGATGGTTTACGTCACACAACTGATAATACACAACAGTTAAACACATTGAAATGCAAGATTTATGTTCACTACAGAAAGGTCGTTGACCCGGAGAGAACTCGTGACAAAGAGCAGAGTGTAGAGAACCTCGTATCACTGGAGTGTCTGTTCCGGGAAGGTTGAGAGGCAGGACTGTTGAAGGGCATCCGAGCACAGATCTAGAACGGTTGTAGTATCATTCTTTGTTATCACCTCCCCCTGCATTTTCCTGTCTTTTCCCATTCTTATTTTCCTCCTTTCCCTAAACGAAATGGATCGGTCACAAGAGACTGCGTTTAGGGTTCTATTAGTAATTCTGGTTTTGATCAAGACAGTTTGTTTTGGTGAGGGTCCCAGAGAGGTCGAGCAGGGATCTGGAATGGGTTCTGATGACGCGTATGAATTTGTAGAATCTCAGGAGCGGCACATCGCTCAAGTAAAGGCTAGCATCAGTAAGCGCTCTGGTAGTCAGGGAGCTCGGAGGCACTGTGAGGGGTTATTGTCTGATCAATATTGTATTTGTAGGAATTGTGAGAATATAGTTGAGGATGGGTGCATCCAGAGATGTCAGTCCAACCTTAATATCGACATGGACCATCATCCGTTGAGTGATTACCACTCACTAGTGGGTAAGGTCTTAAACCAGACAGAATGCTGGGTGTGCTCACAGGTACCTCAAGGTCAGAGCAAGTCAGGATTAGTACCGTACCCTTTAGCAATAGATGAGGTACTCGAATTACGGGGTGGGAGACCGGTGGACAAGAAATTCAATATCTCTAGGCCCCCTAGTTTGAAGCTCCACCAGTATCATGTAGACAGGTCCTTATTATGTTTTAATATTTCCAATTACCGAAAACCGGGAAATTGGGAAGTGATGTGGAATAACCAGACAATGACCTTTTCGCACAGAGCTGATAGGATACCCATAGACTCTGAACTTGTACGCCAAATAGCCAACAGTGGGAGGTATTTTCGGTATAGGTATACTCGTGGAAGCAAGACCATATGGGTTGGAAAAGTATCGCCAGGGTATTGTGCCCATATCATCCAGCCCGATACTTGTACTGAGCAGATGGGAGAACTAGGGATTGGTTTCTTCACTTAGAAAGTTTGTAATATGGTGATGTCATATTTTGTCCCCTATGTTCTCCCAGATGATGCCTATTTCATATGTGGGAGGAAGGCGTACAAGTGGCTTGCCCCGAGCTCAGAGGGATTGTGTTATATTGGGAGAGTACTGCCAGAGGTCATGACCATAACCCATGATAAGATGAAAGACGTTCACCGCAGTGCTCAGGCTCCTTATACTGATACTCACTATGAACACATCATCAAGAGACACCTCATAGATAGGACAGAGCACGCAGCCTCTGATTTAATCCACGAATCCACCGGGATTCAATTTCTTCTCGCATTAGACATCACCCGTACAGCCAGAGGAATTATAAATTATAGGTATATCCATGCGCTAGCGAACTTGATAGATAATATCACTGAGATGTATGACGACACCTTCAGGTATACGGGAAGGGAGTTACAAGCTTACAAGCAGGAACTGATTCCACGCAATTGGTTCTCAGGTTTAGGAGAGTGGGCTCAAAATTAGAGATGAGCGGGTTCGGTTTCTCTGAATCCGAACCCGCCCGAACTTCATGTTTTTTTACACGGGTCCGAGCGACTCGGATCTTCCCGCCTTGCTCGGTTAACCCGAGCGCGCCCGAACGTCATCATCACGCTGTCGGATTCTCGCGAGGCTCGGATTCTATCGCGAGACTCGGATTCTATATAAGGAGCCGCGCGTCGCGGCCATTTTCACACGTGCATTGAGATTGATAGGGAGAGGACGTGGCTGGCGTCCTCTCCGTTTAGAAATTAAAATAGATAGGAGAGTGAGAGTGAGACACTTCATTTACTTACTGGAGCTTAGGAGGAGTTATACTAGTGACTGATGACCAGTGACCTGACCACCAGTGCAGTTTTATAATTTATTATTATTTAATAATCCGTTCTGTTCTTGTTCTCTGCCTGAAAAAAACGATACACAGTGACTCAGTCACACTCACATACCATATCTGTGCTTAGCCCAGTGTGCTGCATCATCTATGTATAATATCTGACTGTGCTCACACAGCTTAATTGTGGGGGAGACTGGGGAGCAGTTATAGGTTATAGCAGGAGCCAGGAGTACATATTAAACAGTGCACACTTTTGCTGCCAGAGTGCCACTGCCAGTGTGACTGACCACTGACCACTGTGACCAGTGACCTGACCACACTGACCACCAGTATAGTATATATATTGTGATTGAATGTCTGCCTGAAAAAGTACACTCGTCGTGTGACTTGTGTTGTGTTTTTTTATTCTATAAAAATTAAAAAACTCATTCTGCTGACAGACAGTGTCCAGCAGGTCCGTCATTATATAATATATACCTGTCCGGCTGCAGTAGTGATATATATATATTTTTTATATCATTATTTATCATCCAGTCTATACTAGCAGCAGACACAGTACGGTAGTTCACGGCTGTAGCTACCTCTGTGTCGGCACTCGGCAGTCCATCCATAATTGTATACCACCTACCCGTGTTTTTTTTTTCTTTCTTCTTTATACATACTACATCTCATTATCATCCAGTCTATATTAGCAGCAGACACAGTACAGTACGGTAGTCCATGGCTGTAGCTATCTCTGTGTCGGCACTCGGCAGTCCATCCATAATTGTATACCACCTACCCGTGGTTTTTTTTTTATTTCTTCTTTATACATACTACATCTCATTATCAACCAGTCTATATTAGCAGCAGACACAGTACAGTACGGTAGTCCACGGCTGTAGCTACCTCTGTGTCGGCACTCGGCAGTCCATCCATAATTGTATACCACCTACCCGTGTTTTTTTTTTTTCTTTCTTCTTTATACATACTACATCTTATTATCAACCAGTCTATATTAGCAGCAGACACAGTACGGTAGTTCACGGCTGTAGCTACCTCTGTGTCGGCACTCGGCAGTCCATCCATAATTGTATACCACCTACCCGTGGTTTTTTTTTCTTTCTTCTTTATACATACATACTACATCTCATTATCATCCAGTCTATATTAGCAGCAGACACAGTACAGTACGGTAGTCCACGGCTGTAGCTACCTCTGTGTCGTCACTCGGCAGTCCATCCATAATTGTATACCACCTACCCGTGGTTTTTTTTTTCTTTCTTCTTTATACATACTACATCTCATTATCATCCAGTCTATATTAGCAGCAGACACAGTACAGTACGGTAGTCCACGGCTGTAGCTACCTCTGTGTCGGCACTCGGCAGTCCATCCATAATTGTATACCACCTACCCGTGGTTTTTTTTTTCCTTCTTCTTTATACATACTACATCTCATTATCAACCAGTCTATATTAGCAGCAGACACAGTACAGTACGGTAGTCCACGGCTGTAGCTACCTCTGTGTCGGCACTCGGCAGTCCATCCATAATTGTATACCACCTACCCGTGTTTTTTTTTTCTTTCTTCTTTATACATACTACATCTCATTATCATCCAGTCTATATTAGCAGCAGACACAGTACAGTACGGTAGTCCACGGCTGTAGCTACCTCTGTGTCGGCACTCGGCAGTCCATCCATAATTGTATACCACCTACCCGTGGTTTTTTTTTTCTTTCTTCTTTATACATACTACATCTCATTATCAACCAGTCTATATTAGCAGCAGACACAGTACAGTACGGTAGTCCACGGCTGTAGCTACCTCTGTGTCGGCACTCGGCAGTCCATCCATAATTGTATACCACCTACCCGTGGTTTTTTTTTTCTTTCTTCTTTATACATACTACATCTCATTATCAACCAGTCTATATTAGCAGCAGACACAGTACGGTAGTTCACGGCTGTAGCTACCTCTGTGTCGGCACTCGGCAGTCCATCCATAATTGTATACCACCTACCCGTGGTTTTTTTTCTTTCTTTCTTCTTTATACATACTACATCTCATTATCATCCAGTCTATATTAGCAGCAGACACAGTACAGTACGGTAGTCCACGGCTGTAGCTACCTCTGTGTCGGCACTCGGCAGTCCATCCATAATTGTATACCACCTACCCGTGGTTTTTTTTTTCTTTCTTCTTTATACATACTACATCTCATTATCAACCAGTCTATATTAGCAGCAGACACAGTACAGTACGGTAGTCCACGGCTGTAGCTACCTCTGTGTTGGCACTCGGCAGTCCATCCATAATTGTATACTAGTATCCATCCATCTCCATTGTTTACCTGAGGTGCCTTTTAGTTGTGCCTATTAAAATATGGAGAACAAAAATGTTGAGGTTCCAAAATTAGGGAAAGATCAAGATCCACTTCCACCTCGTGCTGAAGCTGCTGCCACTAGTCATGGCCGAGACAATGAAATGCCAGCAACGTCGTCTCCCAAGGCCGATGCCCAATGTCATAGTACAGAGCATGTCAAATCCAAAACACCAAATATCAGTAAAAAAAGGACTCCAAAACCTAAAATAAAATTGTCGGAGGAGAAGCGTAAACTTGCCAATATGCCATTTACCACACGGAGTGGCAAGGAACGGCTGAGGCCCTGGCCTATGTTCATGGCTAGTGGTTCAGCTTCACATGAGGATAGAAGCACTCAGCCTCTCGCTAGAAAACTGAAAAGACTCAAGCTGGCAAAAGCACCGCAAAGAACTGTGCGTTCTTCGAAATCCCAAATCCACAAGGAGAGTCCAATTGTGTCGGTTGCGATGCCTGACCTTCCCAACACTGGACGTGAAGAGCATGCGCCTTCCACCATTTGCACGCCCCCTGCAAGTGCTGGAAGGAGCACCCGCAGTCCAGTTCCTGATAGTCAGATTGAAGATGTCAGTGTTGAAGTACACCAGGATGAGGAGGATATGGGTGTTGCTGGCGCTGGGGAGGAAATTGACCAGGAGGATTCTGATGGTGAGGTGGTTTGTTTAAGTCAGGCACCCGGGGAGACACCTGTTGTCCGTGGGAGGAATATGGCCGTTGACATGCCTGGTGAAAATACCAAAAAAATCAGCTCTTCAGTGTGGAGGTATTTCAACAGAAAAGCGGACAACAGGTGTCAAGCCGTGTGTTGCCTTTGTCAAGCTGTAATAAGTAGGGGTAAGGACGTTAACCACCTCGGAACATCCTCCCTTATACGTCACCTGCAGCGCATTCATAATAAGTCAGTGACAAGTTCAAAAACTTTGGGCGACAGCGGAAGCAGTCCACTGACCAGTAAATCCACTCCTCTTGTAACCAAGCTCACGCAAACCACCCCACCAACTCCCTCAGTGTCAATTTCCTCCTTCCCCAGGAATGCCAATAGTCCTGCAGGCCATGTCACTGGCAATTCTGACGAGTCCTCTCCTGCCTGGGATTCCTCCGATGCATCCTTGCGTGTAACGCCTACTGCTGCTGGCGCTGCTGTTGTTGCTGCTGGGAGTCGATGGTCATCCCAGAGGGGAAGTCGTAAGCCCACTTGTACTACTTCCAGTAAGCAATTGACTGTTCAACAGTCCTTTGCGAGGAAGATGAAATATCACAGCAGTCATCCTGCTGCAAAGCGGATAACTGAGGCCTTGACAACTATGTTGGTGTTAGACGTGCGTCCGGTATCCGCCGTTAGTTCACAGGGAACTAGACAATTTATTGAGGCAGTGTGCCCCCGTTACCAAATACCATCTAGGTTCCACTTCTCTAGGCAGGCGATACCGAGAATGTACACGGACGTCAGAAAAAGACTCACCAGTGTCCTAAAAAATGCAGTTGTACCCAATGTCCACTTAACCACGGACATGTGGACAAGTGGAGCAGGGCAGGGTCAGGACTATATGACTGTGACAGCCCACTGGGTAGATGTATGGACTCCCGCCGCAAGAACAGCAGCGGCGGCACCAGTAGCAGCATCAAACGCCAACTCTTTCCTAGGCAGGCTACGCTTTGTATCACCACTTTCCAGAATACGCACACAGCTGAAAACCTCTTACGGCAACTGAGGAAGATCATCGCGGAATGGCTTACCCCAATTGGACTCTCCTGTGGATTTGTGGCATCGGACAACGCCAGCAATATTGTGTGTGCATTAAATATGGGCAAATTCCAGCACGTCCCATGTTTTGCACATACCTTGAATTTGGTGGTGCAGAATTTTTTAAAAAACGACAGGGGCGTGCAAGAGATGCTGTCGGTGGCCAGAAGAATCGCGGGACACTTTCGGCGTACAGGCACCACGTACAGAAGACTGGAGCACCACCAAAAACTACTGAACCTGCCCTGCCATCATCTGAAGCAAGAAGTGGTAACGAGGTGGAATTCAACCCTCTATATGCTTCAGAGGTTGGAGGAGCAGCAAAAGGCCATTCAAGCCTATACAATTGAGCACGATATAGGAGGTGGAATGCACCTGTCTCAAGCGCAGTGGAGAATGATTTCAACGTTGTGCAAGGTTCTGATGCCCTTTGAACTTGCCACACGTGAAGTCAGTTCAGACACTGCCAGCCTGAGTCAGGTCATTCCCCTCATCAGGCTTTTGCAGAAGAAGCTGGAGACATTGAAGGAGGAGCTAACACGGAGCGATTCCGCTAGGCATGTGGGACTTGTGGATGGAGCCCTTAATTCGCTTAACAAGGATTCACGGGTGGTCAATCTGTTGAAATCAGAGCACTACATTTTGGCCACCGTGCTCGATCCTAGATTTAAAGCCTACCTTGGATCTCTCTTTCCGGCAGACACAAGTCTGCTGGGGTTGAAAGACCTGCTGGTGACAAAATTGTCAAGTCAAGCGGAACGCGACTTGTCAACATCTCCTCCTTCACATTCTCCCGCAACTGGGGGTGCGAGGAAAAGGCTCAGAATTCCGAGCCCACCCGCTGGCGGTGATGCAGGGCAGTCTGGAGCGACTGCTGAAGCTGACATCTGGTCCGGACTGAAGGACCTGACAACGATTACGGACATGTCGTCTACTGTCACTGCATATGATTCTCTCAACATTGAAAGAATGGTGGAGGATTATATGAGTGACCGCATCCAAGTAGGCACGTCACACAGTCCGTACTTATACTGGCAGGAAAAAGAGGCAATTTGGAGGCCCTTGCACAAACTGGCTTTATTCTACCTAAGTTGCCCTCCCACAAGTGTGTACTCCGAAAGAGTGTTTAGTGCCGCCGCTCACCTTGTCAGCAATCGGCGTACGAGGTTACATCCAGAAAATGTGGAGAAGATGATGTTCATTAAAATGAATTATAATCAATTCCTCCGCGGAGACATTGACCAGCAGCAATTGCCTCCACAAAGTACACAGGGAGCTGAGATGGTGGATTCCAGTGGGGACGAATTGATAATCTGTGAGGAGGCGGATGTACACGGTGATATATCGGAGGATGATGATGAGGTGGACATCTTGCCTCTGTAGAGCCAGTTTGTGCAAGGAGAGATTAATTGCTTCTTTTTTGGTGGGGGTCCAAACCAACCCGTCATATCAGTCACAGTCGTGTGGCAGACCCTGTCACTGAAATGATGGGTTGGTTAAAGTGTGCATGTCCTGTTTATACAACATAAGGGTGGGTGGGAGGGCCCAAGGACAATTCCATCTTGCACCTCTTTTTTCTTTAATTTTTCTTTGCGTCATGTGCTGTTTGGGGAGGGTTTTTTGGAAGGGACATCCTGCGTGACACTGCAGTGACACTCCTAGATGGGCCCGGTGTTTGTGTCGGCCACTAGGGTCGCTTATCTTACTCACACAGCTACCTCATTGCGCCTCTTTTTTTCTTTGCGTCATGTGCTGTTTGCGGAGGGTTTTTTGGAAGGGACATCCTGCGTGACACTGCAGTGACACTCCTAGATGGGCCCGGTGTTTGTGTCGGCCACTAGGGTCGCTTATCTTACTCACACAGCTACCTCATTGCGCCTCTTTTTTTCTTTGCGTCATGTGCTGTTTGGGGAGGGTTTTTTGGAAGGGACATCCTGCGTGACACTGCAGTGACACTCCTAGATGGGCCCGGTGTTTGTGTCGGCCACTAGGGTCGCTTATCTTACTCACACAGCTACCTCATTGCGCCTCTTTTTTTCTTTGCATCATGTGCTGTTTGGGGAGGGTTTTTTGGAAGGGACATCCTGCGTGACACTGCAGTGCCACTCCTAGATGGGCCCGGTGTTTGTGTCGGCCACTAGGGTCGCTTATCTTACTCACACAGCTACCTCATTGCGCCTCTTTTTTTCTTTGCGTCATGTGCTGTTTGGGGAGGGTTTTTTGGAAGGGACATCCTGCGTGACACTGCAGTGACACTCCTAGATGGGCCCGGTGTTTGTGTCGGCCACTAGGGTCGCTTATCTTACTCACACAGCTACCTCATTGCGCCTCTTTTTTTCTTTGCGTCATGTGCTGTTTGGGGAGGGTTTTTTGGAAGGGACATCCTGCGTGACACTGCAGTGACACTCCTAGATGGGCCCGGTGTTTGTGTCGGCCACTAGGGTCGCTTATCTTACTCACACAGCTACCTCATTGCGCCTCTTTTTTTCTTTGCGTCATGTGCTGTTTGGGGAGGGTTTTTTGGAAGGGACATCCTGCGTGACACTCCTAGATGGGCCCGGTGTTTGTGTCGGCCACTAGGGTCGCTTATCTTACTCACACAGCTACCTCATTGCGCCTCTTTTTTTCTTTGCGTCATGTGCTGTTTGGGGAGGGTTTTTTGGAAGGGACATCCTGCGTGACACTGCAGTGACACTCCTAGATGGGCCATGTGTTTGTGTCGGCCACTAGGGTCGCTTAGCTTAGTTATCCAGCGACCTCGGTGCAAATTTTAGGACTAAAAATAATATTGTGAGGTGTGAGGTATTCAGAATAGACTGAAAATGAGTGGAAATGATGGTTTTTGAGGTTAATAATACTTTGGGATCAAAATGACCCCCAAATTCTATGATTTAAGCTGTTTTTTAGAAAAAAACACCCGAATCCAAAACACACCCGAATCCGACAAAAAAAATTCGGTTAGGTTTTGCCAAAACGCGGTCGAACCCAAAACACGGCCGCGGAACCGAACCCAAAACCAAAACACAAAACCCGAAAAATTTCCGGCGCTCATCTCTACTCAAAATGTCATCATGAGTGTAGGGAAGTTTCTCCTTTGTATCCTGGGAGGCATCATAATTATTGGTTTGATATTTAGGTGTGTTCGAATTCTAACGCGACGCAAGCACGGCACAAAATTGATGAGTCTAAGGAGCAAGGGTACTGTTACAGCAGCAGATTGAGTTTACGACCCATCCATAGAGACTGTGATATGATAAGGATTGCAAATGAATTTCATGGCCTGTTTCGTTCACCCGTTTTTCTTTTGTCTCCCCCTCTGCCCAGATACATCCATCCGGAAAAAGACATCAGCCCTACCCAAAATGTTTATGTGAATGTATTTTATATATGTGTCTTATTTTCATCTCTGCAACCTCCAGTTAATGACACACATAGTCGACAGGTGATATTCACACATACTAGCACTCACATACACTTCCCCCTCCATGTATCATCAACTAAATGTGCACCCCATTTGTTGGAACAAGAAGCCGAAAAGAGCTCTGTAGTGTTTGTTGGCCCATTTACAGACCCTTAATATGGGATGAGAAGGATTTAATGTATGCTTTGCAATACCTTGAAGCTTATGTAGAACATATACGGCACGATGATACATGCCCCTCAGACATGGATTCATACATACATACTTTTACTATCCCACTAGGTCATACATTTCCCACCTACAATTCTCCTCTGACAACTCCAAGCTTCTGTAGATATTGTGTAGATATTTTTCTGTTTAGTGATTAGATAGTGGCAGTTATTGGTGACTGCCAAAGGGTGGACTGTCAAAGTCGAAAAATATTGCAGTACACACATCATGTACAAACTACACACAGGTGGCCTCCGTGCGCGTACTTGTTCTGTGCGTGCGCATATTCGCAATTTGCGTATGGTCGCTCCCGCGGTCCTGCGCATTAGCGCGTGGTATGAGTATTTACGGTAGAGTTTGTGAGCGCATGGAAGGCTATCAAAACACATTACATATTTAATCCAAATAGTGCACAATGTACACATAGTCTCCTTGCACCACATCAGAAATTAACAGCAGTTTAAATGGTAACAGAACAAAGGGATTTACCTTTACAGGGTAGGAGGGGACAGAACAAGGTTACAAGGTGGTGTTTGGTATCCAGCTGTAGGGTATTTTAAGGGAAACATTCCGGTGTTGGTTTGAGGAAGATCGCATGTTCCTGCGGATAGTTATGTGCAGGAGCAGAATATAGATATAAACTGTATTTAATGTACATTATGTATGCGGCAGGAATCCAGAGGAGACCACCCATAAGAGCAGTGAAAATAGACATCGCCCATCTCTCCTGTACTGTAAATGGCCATCCCTGTGTTCAATGGACAAAGAGATTACAGTATCCATTGTGTTATGTTTTGGATGAAGTGAATAAAGAGAGCTGCTGCAGGCCTGGTCAGACACAAGGCTCACAACGTTATCTATCAGATGACCGAGGACCGGACCGGGTTGCGCAAGCGAATCCACTCACGTATGTAACATTGACTGTAGCCATTTACTCTGTTATATTGTATTGTATTGTTTGTATTGTAACCCCCTTTCAGCAATAATACGCTGTGGTGTCGGAACCCAGTGGTTTAACTACAGACTGGTGTCGTGTATTTCTTTCCCTGCTAAGGTTTAAAGTGTAATAGCATCACGCTGCATTGCTGCATAAGGTTTAAAGTGTAATAGCATCACACTGCACTGCTGCATAAGGTTCAAAGTGTATTCATTGGGTGTGTAGTGTGTACGCGCTGTGTGTACTTTGCACCGTCAGAGCGGCGTTTGTACGCAAAGTCCGTACACGATACGGGACTCTGTACGCTAACAGCGTAAAAAGTACGTATAGTATGTTTAAGTTATAGCTTTCATTCCTGTATATAAATCAGCATTGTCAAGTTCCCAATCTGTGTCCAGCCAATCCTGCGTGTTCTCCCCTTACAAAAGGGGGCTGGCTCAGAGGGAGAGTGCTAGTGCTTCAAGTTACCTCCTTGTGAAAGGTTCTCCAGCTATGTGCTCCCAGGTTACTTCTGGTTCCCTGGTCCTGGTTGCTCTCATCCATCGGTTACCTAAACGCTGCTGCAGTCCTGCTGTCTAAGTCCGTTGCCAATCGTGGAAGCGCTCACGGGGTCCCAGGTCATAGAGGAGCTCCAGGTGCTAATGGTGGTTCCCGCAGACGTATTCATTTCTTCAAAGTCCAAGTTCTTCAGCCTCGTCTTTCAATCACAAACCACAGTCTTCATTTCTTCAAAGTCCAAGTTCTTCAGCCTCGTCTTTTAATCATAAAACACAGTCTTCAGTTCTTCTTTACCGGAGTTCTTCAGCTTCACTCTTCAAGTCATTTAACCATAGACTCTAATTCTTACAGTTTCTTCTATTTCTCCAATATTCGTGTACAGCCTGATTAGTCATGAAAACTACAGTTATCTTCCTACAAAGTCCTCCTTTTCTTTACGCCCTCCGGCCAACGTTAACACTTAGTTTGGCTTCCACCCCATGAGGAGGAATTACATTCAGCCACCTCGTTTACTCTCCTCACAGGTAGCTGTCCCTTCAGCCAAAACTCGGTTGTCGGAACCCCAACTTATGCCGAGCGTGACAAGATGTTGCCCATATCAATTAATCAATCAATCAATCAATCATATGCTACTTATCATTTATCTAGTACCTTTAGAAGATAATAACCAGAATCTGAATGGTTGCTATGGACAACATCCCCAATTTTGTAAACCCTCACTTTAGTAAATATAACCTCAGGTGTTTAATACTGTACATTATGTTAAGACTACATACTGTATTGGTCAAGCCAGAATGTTAAAAAGTGCTTGGTGATCCAGTCACATTACAGTGATGTTTTTGGGTCAGAGGGTTGTGTGAAGATGTAAAGAGAACACATTTACATTTTGTGTGAATTAAAGGACGTTATTGGGTAGTACAATTTTTGAAAGTCATTCGGGTGGCAGGGGCAAAAACTTGGCTACTTTTGCCAGGGGAAGAGTTGGTTTGGCCTCCACTCCCCCACACACCTTTGTAAACATGTATATTTTTAAAAAGTATAAGAATGCAAAATGTCACCACCTGTTATGATATATTCCCACATGGCCCTTATATGCCCCACAGACATTCTCACATGCCCATCAGATTTCTCCACGTAGCAAAATGTTCACAAAAATCATCACCACAGCTCTTTCCGTGCACTTTGTCCAGTGTCCAAATAGTCCACTGCATCCACAATAGCTATGAAGTTCACTGTTGAGATGGGAACAAACAAAAACATTACCATGTGCCCATCAGATACCCCACACATTGGTGTATCTATCATGAGTGTAGGGGGCCCTCACAGCACCCATGTTTAATTTTTTACCTTTCCAGAGTCTTGCATCTGAGCTGTAGCCATGGCACAAATCACTGGGGAATATGGCCACCACGCAAGTACAGTAGGGACTAGTTGTAAGAAAATGGCAGGCACCATGTTCCCAAGACCCAATCATATGCAGTGGACTCTGGCATGATGCGCTGTAGAGAGGAGGGTTCCTGCACGGAGTCTGCACAGAGGACCCATCCTCTGTTAAACCTGCCCCCACATGACATTTGGCCCCCCCAAATGCCCCTTTCATCTACCCATCAAAATCCTACTTCTTTCTCCAAACGTCCCCATATGCACCTTGCTTCCTATCAGACACCCTCAGATACCATTTAAATGCCATTAAGCCTCTACACTTGCCCCTCACGGGTTGGGTTTGTGTGACCGACGGTCGGGAGACGAGGGGGGCGAGTGCAACGAAGCCCCATGTGGGCTCAGTGCGCTTTCCACAGGTTCTATGGGTGTCGTGGACACCCACGAGTGGGAAAAGTCTCTGTTAGTCGGCATGCCGACTGTCGGGATTGTGAGGGGGCAAGATCCCGACGTTGGTATTGTGATCGTCGGTGTCCTGACCGCTTGTCACATAACTACAGTACATCCGCCCCTCACATCATCAAACCTCCACACATGTCACTTACATGTTCATAAGAGTACCCCCACATGCCATCAGACTTTCTTCACATGCAATCAAACCAACCACGCATGTAATTAAACCTCACACATATGCAATCAGTCCTCCATACTTCAGCCACTCATACCATGTGCCATCATAGCTTACTTGCTCACTAGTGTTTACCGAAACCAGAACATTGCTTTGTTGCTATATCACATAATTAGTTACCTTTTTTTTGCAGTTGCACTACATCATACTATTAAACAGTGTTGGTCCTTTTTTTTATTACTGAGCTGGGACTTTTTTAATACTTACGTTAGTCATCATATTAAAGGACCCTGTAGTACTCTAGTAGCTTCTCTAACGAAGGACTATTTACATTTGTTTGTTCACTAGCTGTTCTACCCGTTCTTCGCACAGGAGTTTCTGATTTTCTCAGTTATAAATTTAAATGACCATTAAAATTTTTGTAAATCTATGGAGATGTAAATTTGAGATGTTTTGATGTAAGCAAATATTAATCCATGGTTCTTGACGTTATCCGAGGAGCACCAGTAGCAGATACAGTACAGTGAAAAGTTACAGGACCATTTTTATAGTTTATTAAATTCTACACACTGGGGGTGCAATCCAAATGTTGATCCAATCGTCCGTTTGGGTGTTATCGTTCAAGCAACGCAAGCCACGCAGCAGTAATAATGTAATTATGTCAACCCCCTTTTCATCCCCTTTGGGGATTTTTATTACCATTCAAATTATGTTGTTTTCCTATTTCCCACCTGAAGAATACATATGTTAAATTTCAGCTTCCTAATTTATCGGGAAGTGAAGTGAGTGAGGGCTGTCGCATTTATATATATATGTAGATTTGTGGCAGGTTCCAGTGCCAATTAATAATTGTACATTCAGGTCCCACTGTACCAAGCATTTACAGAAGAGCGCCATCCTCTGAGTTACTACTGCTCTGCTCGTACTACACCCAGAACACTCACACATCATCAGGGTACCACATCACTAAAAATTACAACAGTGGGATCCACCATTTTACATGTAAATTAGAACGTTTCTGCATCTGAAATTCCCTAAATTCAAGATGCAAATTGGCTTGCTTGTCTTAAAGATGCACTGCCACCTTACTAGAACAACACTTATAGGCCCTCATTCCGAGTTGTTCGCTCGCAAGCTGCTTTTAGCAGCATTGCACACGCTAAGCCGCCGCCTACTGGGAGTGAATCTTAGCTTATCAAAATTGCGAACGAAAGGTTCTCAAAATTGCGAAAATACTTCTCTGTGCAGTTTCTGAGTAGCTCGAGACTTACTCTTCCAGTGCGATCAGTTCAGTGCTTGTCGTTCCTGGGTTGACGTCACAAACACACCCAGCGTTTGCCCAGACACTCCTCTGTTTCTCCAGCCACTCCCGCGTTTTTCCCAGAAACGGTAGCGTTTTTTCACACACTCCCATAAAACGGCCAGTTTCCGACCAGAAACACCCACTTCCTGTCAATCACATTACGATCACCAGAGCCGGCCCTAACCAATATGATGCCCTAGGCAAGATTTTGGCTGGTGCCCCCTAGCACCATCGCTGGTTCTGTCTGTGACCTTGCACCTCTTTCCCAGCACCATCACCCCTCACCCATAGCAGTCCTTGTACCGCCTATATTTTAAATAGGAACAGTTTGCACATTTGATGCACAGCCCAAAAAGGGGCATCTTCTTGATGGGAAGGGGCATGGCCACACAATAGTAACCCCAATTCCAATTACGCCACACAGTATTGCAACTGTATTCACATTTTATCTTGCGATAGTGTCCATAATTCATATTAGATCCCACAGTAGTATCACTTTACCTTATAAACGTTACTCCTCACAGTAGAGCCCCTTATTCACATTACATCACACTGAAATGCTCCTTATTCACATTACACCACACCCTATTGCTCTTTATTCACATTAGACAACACAGTAGTGCCCTTTCTATATGCAACGCCACATAGTAGAGCACCTTATACACATAATGCCACACATTAGTAATGCATTTATACACAATTCCACACAGTA
Source organism: Pseudophryne corroboree (assembly GCF_028390025.1). NCBI lineage: Eukaryota > Metazoa > Chordata > Amphibia > Anura > Myobatrachidae > Pseudophryne > Pseudophryne corroboree. The sequence goes on along the minus strand of NC_086450.1, from coordinate 203,754,092 downwards.
ATGCCCCTTACACATATGAGACACATTAATGTCCTTATAAACATAATGCGCCTTACACATTATGACAACCTTTATTAATGCCCTTTTACACATAATGTCCCTTACACATATGCCGCACATTATTAATGCCCTTATACACATAATGACACACATAGTGCACCCTACACATTTGCTGCATATTATTAGTGCCCCTATACACATAATGACACACATACAGTAGTACCCTGTTACACATATGCCGCACATTATTAATGCCCTTATACACATAATGACACACATAGTGCCCTTTACACATATGTTGCACATTATTAATGCACTTTACATGACACACATAATGCTCCTTACACATATTCCGAACACTACTGCACAACCAACCCACTCACGTGCACACAGCACTCACACTTCCACTAACACTGTGACCTCTGCCTCTGCTTGGATGCAGATGTGTCCTCACAAATCTTGCATCAATGCTAATGGCGGGCACCTTTTTTTAATGAAAATGCATCTTATTTGCATTGCTATGTGGCTAGGATGCACAAGCAGCTTCTGCTGATTAAACTGATATATAACATGCCTATTTACTGTGTGAGACTGTGGCTGTATCTGCATATGAAATGCTACATACAGAATATAGGCATGCCACATATCATTTTAATCAGCAGAAGCTGCTGATGCCCCTAGGCATATCAAATGCCCTAGGCAATTGCCTAGTTTGCCTATGCCTATGGCCGGCTCTGACGATCACCAGAACGAAGAAAAAACCTTGTAATGCTGTGAGTAAAATACCTAACTGCATAGCAAATTTACTTGGCGCAGTCGCAGTGCGAACATTGCGCATGCGCAATAAGCGGAAAATCGCTGCGATGCGTAAAAAATTACCGAGCGAACAACTCGGAATGACCACCATAGTCACTACTTGAAAAATAAGTGCAATTGCTGTCATTGCAGCTGCACATTGCTGTACAATCTACACAACTATCCTTTGTTTTTGCCTAAGCTCTTACAAGCAGGAATGTCTATGTTTGCCATCGCACCTACTTCTTTAATCTCTTTTATACCATCATTTAAAGCATGAAGTTTAAATAGGAGTTTGAACTGAATTTGTATTTTAGTTTTTCTTTTAACTCCCTACTAACGACTTGTCCCCAACCCTCCCATTGTTATGATTTGGACTCAACTTCCACACTTTTTTGGATTGCTGGGCGCCCCCGTTTATGCTGTCCACTGGCTTTGTACACATTATTAAGCATTCTGCTTTATGTTATTTGCAACATACTGTATTAATCTAGAACTACAATGTTTTTCTTTTTTCATTATGTTGTATTTCTAATTGCCTTATGCTGATACTGCCGCCTATTGTCTCACCTGACCGGACTCCACCTCAGCTGTTCTATGTAATTTCCCACTTGCTCATACTACCCACTGTAACTTATGTAGCCTAGATGGCTGCCTCGCCTGGTACTTTAAAGGCCAGAATGAGCAAACAATTTAATTATTTACACAGAAGGTATCCTGTTAGTTCACTGTTTATTTTAACCTTGTATGTCTTATCTCTATTTAGTGCCTATTCTCACCTCCCATTGGAACCAATGTAGTACTCCCAAAATAGCTGCCTCACCTGGTACACTGTGTAGAATGGAAAATGCATGGTTCTGATGTACTTACAAGGATCTCATCTAGAATATCTATCTCCCATTAAGAGTCATCAGTTACAAGCATTGTCTAGATTGACCTGATTCTGATTTGGAAGTAGAAAGCAAAAAAAAGCAAGTAACAGTGTGCACCTAGGCAAAACCATATTGTACTGTAGGTGGGGCAGATGTAATATGTGCAGAGATTTTTAGATTTGGTTGGGGATTGTTAATCTTAACTCTAAAATGCAGTGTACAGTATAAAAAAGATGTCTAAAATGTGCTCCCCTTTCATTTCAACATGTTTTTCTCATACGTCCTAGAGGATGCTGGGATCCACTTCATGACCATGGGGTATAGACGGTTCCACAGGAGCCATGGGCATCCCAAGACTTTTCAAGGGTGTGAACTGGCTACTCCCTCTATGCCCCTCCTCCAGACCTCAGTTTTAGAAATGTGCCCAGGCAGACTGGATGCACTCCAGAGGAGCTCTACTGAGTTTCTCTGAAAAGACTTATGTAGGTTTTTTATTTTCAGGGATAACTGCTGGCAACAGTCTCCCTGCTTCGTGGGACTGAGGGGGCAGAAGTAGGAACCAACTTCCTAAAGAGTTTCATGGCTCTGCTTCTGGCTGACAGGACACCATTAGCTCCTGAAGGGAACTGAATGCTAGCCGTGCCTAGATGCTCACTCCCACAGCACGCCATCACCCCCTTCACAGAGCCAGAAGTCAGAAGACAGGTGAGTGTTAGAAGACAGATCTTCAATCAAGAAAGTGACGGCTAAAGGTACAGCGCGGCTGGCGGGAGTGCAGCGCGCCATGTTGCCCACACATACACAGGCACTGGGCAGAATGAAACCTATGGAAACTGGCATAAATAAGGGGCATAAGTTGCTGAGGCACAGTCCTACCCCCGTCAGTATAAATTATTACCTCATAAAAGCTGAGGAGAAAAACGCCATTGACAAGTGGAGCTTCCTCCTCAGTCAGCCAGCACACTGCTCAGCGTCAATTTCTCTCTCTCCTCAGGCTGCAGAGACAACGCTGGTCCTCCTCCACTACTGAACAAGTATCAGGGTGCAAAACAGGGGGGCCACAGTGAATTTGGTGCTTTATAATTGTGTGATTAACATTATAAAAGCTGCATGTCAGTGGGCATTTTGTGTTCACAGACATTACTGGCGCTGGGTTGTGAACTGGCAAATCCTGTCTGTGTCCCTTTGACAGATTTTACTGTGGGTCTGTCCCCTATAAGTCCCGGAGTGTCTGTGGTGTGGTTGTGCACGTGTGACATGTCAGTGGCAGGGAATTCTTCCCCTTAGGGAGCCATGTTAGGGACACAGAGTTGTAATATGACACCAAGAGCCTGACTGGGTGAAAGGTTAGATGATAGTGTGAATCATATCAGTAAGAGGTTGGACTGAATCTCATACAGAAAACTGAAAATAATCTGTTGAAGATGTGATTTTTAATAATTCTGCCTTTCATCCACAGGGACCCCTCTGGGTCACATACAAATTTGCACAAGTAGTACAAACTGATACCGACACGGACTCTGATTCCTGTGTCGACACTAGTGATTCCAGGGAAATAGGTCCTAAGTTAGCAAAAAAGCATTCAAAACATGTTTTAGCTATAAAGGTGGTGTTAGAAGTTACGAAGCCCCCTCTTTTACCACAAGGAGAGGGTTTACTTTAATAAAGAAGTAATGTAATTTTCCCTCCACCTCAGGATTTGAACAGTCTCTTGGAGAGAGTCTGATTTAACCTGAAAATAAATTTCAGATTCCCAAAAGGAATTCAGGCAGCTTACCTTTTTCCAAAAGGTGGGAGTCACCCCGCATTTTAGATAGGGCCCTGTCATAAAAGAGAAAAGGTGTTTCTCCCTGCACCTGGAATGGCTTCACTTAAGGAGCCAACAGGTGCAAGTGAGTGAGGTGATCTATTGATGTGGCCAATGGGACACTATTCAGGCCTACCATTGTCTGTGCGTGGGTGAGTAGTGCTATTGAGAAGTGGTCAGAAAACTTGTCATTAGGACATTGACACAATAGATGGAGACAAGATACTCCTAACGTTAGGTCATATCAAAGACGCTGCTGCGTACCTACTAGAAACCATGAAATATATTGGTCTCTTGGGATCAAGAACCGCTACCATGGCAGTATCGGCTCGGAGGGCGTTGTGGATTCGCCAGTGGAATGCTGATGCAGATTCCAAAAGAAATATGGAGGCTCTCCCGTATAAAGGTGAGGCCTTGTTTGGTGATGGGCTGGATGCGTTAGTCTTGGCGGCTACCGCAGGTAAGTCGTCATTCTTGCCTTATGGTCCTACACCGGCGAAAAAGACACATCACATGCAGTCATTTCAGCCCAACAAATACAAAAAGGCCAAAGGTTTCCCCTTTTTTGCAGGTAAGGGAAGGGGAAAAGGAAAGAAATCCACAGAGTCTCCCGGATCGCAGGAGCAGAAGTCCATCCCTGCTTCTGCCAAATCTGCAGCATGACGCTGGGTCTCCCTTGCGGTAGTCCGCTCAGGTGGGAGCACGTCTGAAACTTTTCAGTCAAATCTGGATTCAATCTGGCCTGGACCCATAGGTCTTACAAATAGTGTCCCATGGGTACAAACTAGAGTTTCAAGACGTCCCCCCATGCCGATATTTCAAATCGACCTTGCCAGCTTCTCTTCCAGAAAGAGAGGCAATAACAAAGGCAATTCAGAAATGATGTCAGGATCAGGTCATTGTCCTGGTACCCTTGTCACAGCAAGGAGAAGGTTTGTATTTAAGCCTCTTCGTAGTTCCGAAGCCACACGGCTTGGTCAGACCGATTTTAAACCTGAAATATCTGAATCTCTACCTGAAAAGGTTCAAGTTCAAGATGTTATCCCTGAGGGTAGTGATTTCCAGTCTGGAGGAGGGGGACTTCAGGGTGTCAGTACAGTAGACATAAAGGATGCTTACTTGCATGTTCCCATTTATCCTACTCACCAAGCTTATCTGAGATTCACAGTACAGGATTGCCATTACCAGTTCCAGATGATCATCAAAAAGGAGTCAATATAATTCCTTATCTGGATGATCTCCTGATAAAAGCGAGATCCAGGGAACAGTTGGTGCAGAACATCGCACTCTCCCTGTCAATGCTCCAACAACACGGTTGGATCATGAATTTTCCAAAGTCGCAGTTGGAACCGACAACAAGATTGTCCTTTTTAGGGATGATTCTGGACACAAAAGTATGGAGAGTATTTCTTCCAGTGGAAAAGGCTCTGGAAATCCAGAAAATGATCAAACAAATATTGAGACCAACAAGCATATCGATCCATCAATGCATTCGGTTGTTGGGGAAAATGGTAGCGGCCTACGAGGCCATACAGTTTGGCCAATTTCATGCCAGAGTATTCCAGTGGGACCTGTTGGACAAGTGGTCCGGATCCCACCTACACATGCACCGGAAAATAATCCTGTCCCCCAAAGCCAGGATTTCGCTCCTGTGGTGGCTACACAGTTCTCACCTACTAGAGGGACGCAGGTTTGGGATTCATGACTGGGTCCTAATAACCACGGATGCAAGTCTCCGAGGCTGGGGAGCTGTCACACAGAGGGAAAGCTTCCAAGGAAAATGGTCAAGTAGGGAAGCTTGCCTTCCCATAAACATTCTGGAATTGAGAGCCATTTACAACGGCCTTCTACAAGTGGTACATCTTCTTCAAGATCATCCCGTGCAGATCCAGTCAGACAATGTAACAGCAGTCGCGTACATAAACAGGCAAGGTGGAACAAAAAGCAGAGCGGCAATGGCAGAGGTGACAAGGATTCTCCTCTGGGCAGAAAGACATGTAAGAGCTCTGTCAGCAATTTTCATTCCGGGAGTGGACAACTGGGAAGCAGACTTCCTCAGCAGACACGATCTCCATCCAGGAGAGTGGGGTCTCCACCAAGAAGTCTTCGCAGAGGTGACAAGTCTTTGGGGAGTTCCTCAAGTAGACATGACGGCATCTGGTCTAAACAAGAAGCTTCAGAAATATTGTTCCAGGTCGAGAGATCCTCAAGCAATAGCAGTGGATGCACTGGAGACCCAGTGGGTGTTTCGGTCTGTATATGTTTTCCCTCCACTTCCACTGATTCCAAAAGTTCTCAAAATAATAATAAGAACAACAGTACGAGCAATCTTCATTGCCCCGGACTAGCCAAGGAGGGCTTGGTATCCAGATCTTCAGGAGTTGCTTATAGAAGATCCTCTGCCTCTTCCTCCTCGAGAAGACCTGCTACAGCAGGGGCCGTGTGGGTATCAAGATTTACCGTGGCTACGTTTGACGGCATGGCTGCTGACTGCCGGATCCTAGCCCGAAAGGGTATTCCCAAGGAAGTCATCCCCACTCTTATTCAGGCCAGGAACGGAGTAATGTCTAAACATTACCACCGTATTTGGATAAAATATGTGTCTTGGTGTGAATCCAATAAATCTCCTGCGGAAGAGTTTCAGTTGGGACGTTTTCTACATTTTCTACAGGCTGGTGTGGATGTGGGCCTTCGTTTGGGGTCAATCGAGGTCCAGATTTCGGTCTTGTCAGTTTTTTTTTTCCAAAGACAATTGGCCTCTCTTCCAGAAGTTCAGACCTTCGTGAAAGGGGTTCTGCACATCCAGCCTCCATTTGTGCCTCCAGTGGCACAATGGGACCTTAATGTGGTGTTGCAGTTCCTTCAATCGGATTGGTTTGAACCTCTACAAGAGATAGAGTTGAAGTTTCTCACTTGGAAAGTGGTGATGCTTTTGGCTTTGGCATCTGCAAGGCGGGTGTCTGAATTGGGGGCCTTGCCTCACAAGAGCCCTTACCTGATCTTCCATGAAGATAGGGCAGAGTTGAGAACTCGCCAACATTTTCTTCCTAAGGTGGATTCATCTTTCCACATACACCAACCTATTGTGGTGCCAGTGGTTACTGACACGTTCATTGACTCAAAGTCTCTAGATGTGGTTAGGGCTTTGAAGATTTATGTCGCTAGAACAGCTAGGATACGGAAAACAGAGGCTCTGTTTGTCCTGTATGCTCCCAACAAAATTGGGTGTCCTGCTTCCAAGCAGACTATTGCGCGCTGGATCAGAGGAACAATTCAGCATGCTCATTCTACGGCTGGATTGCCGTTGCCTATGTCGGTGAAGGCCCATTCTACTAGGAAGGTGGGCTCATCCTGGGCGGCTGCCCGGGGGGTCTCGGCATTACAACTTTGCCGAGCAGCTACTTGGTCAGGGTTAAACACATTTGCAAAGTTCTACAAGTTTGACACCTTGGACGATGAGGACCTTAAGTTCGGTCAATCGGTGCTGCAGGGTCATCCGCACTCTCCCGCCCATACTGGAGCTTTGGTATAAACCCCATGGTCATGAAGTGGACCCCAGCATCCTCTAGGACGTATGAGAAAATAGGATTTTGATACCTACCGGTAAATCCTTTTCTCCTAGTCCGTAGAGGATGCTGGGCGCCCGTCCCAGTGCGTACTATACCTGCAGTTTGTTATTTAGAGTTACACAAGTTGTGTTTCATTTGTTTTCAGCATGTTGCTGTAAATGGTTCATGCCTTTTGGCATGTGTCATGTTGAATGCCATGTTGTGTGGCATGGTTGAGGTGTGAGCTGGTATGAATCTCACCATTAGTATAAAAGTAAATCCTTTCCTCGAAATGTCCGTCTCCCTGGGCACAGTTCCTATAACTGAGGTCTGGAGGAGGGGCATAGAGGGAGGAGCCAGTTCACACCCTTGAAAAGTCTTGGAGTGCCCATGGCTCCTGTGGAACTGTCTATACCCCATGGTCATGAAGTGGACCCCAGCATCCTCTACGGACTAGGAGAAAAGGATTTACCGGTAGGTATCAAAATCCTATTTTTTCCAGATACAAAGTTACTTGCTTTTATTTCTTTACTTCCTAATCACAATCAGGCCCTAAGTTAGCCTCACAATTAACCCTACTGCTACCTATACTACCCACACTATTATATGCTCACAACTACTCTATTACCACCTATACTACCCACACCAAATCACCCTTACACCTACCTTTACTAACTACAATACTGTACCTTCACACCTGACCTCCTACCACCTATGCTATCCACACTGTTGTACCCTCACATCTACACAATTCCCACCTATAGTACTAGTGATGAGCGGGTTCGGTTTCTCGGAAACTGAACCCCCCCCCCGAATTTCACCTTTTTTACACGGGTCCGAGGCAGGTTAGAACCTTCCCGCCTTGCTCAGCTAATCCGAGCGCGCCCGAACGTCATCATCCCGCTGTCGGATTCTCGCGAGATTCGGATTCTATATAAGCAGCCACGCGTTGCCGCCATTTTCACTCGTGCATTGGAGATGATAGGGAGAGGACGTGGCTGGCGTCCTCTCCGTTTATTGTAGAAGTTGATTGGTTTATTGCTTAATTGTGGGGAGGATTGGGGAGCAGCTGTTAGGAGGAGTACAGTGCAGAGTTTTGCTGATAAGTGACCACCAGTTTTTATCCGTTCTCTGCCTGAAAAAAACGCTCCATACCATATCTGTGCTCAGTGTGCTGCATAATATATCTGTGCAGAGTGCTCACACTGCTTAATTGTGGGGACTGGGGAGCAGCTATAGCAGGAGTACAGTGCAGAGTTTTGCTGACAGTGACCACCAGTATACGTTGTCTGCCTGAAAAACACTCCATATCTGTGCTCAGTGTGCTGCTTTATTGTGGGGACTGGGGACCACCAGTATAATTAATATTATATAGGAGGAGTACAGTGCAGAGTGCACTGCCGTACCTACCTCTGTGTCGTCATCCATTAAGTATACTATCCATCTACATTCTATACCTGTGGTGCATTTTAGTTTTGCAGTTTGCTGACAGTGTCCACCAGTATACTATATATACTTATAGCAGTACGGTAGGCCACTGCTGTACCTACCTCTGTGTCATCATCCATTAAGTATACTATCCATCTACATTCTATACCTGTGGTGCATTTTAGTTTTGCAGTTTGCTGACAGTGTCCACCAGTATACTATATATAGCAGTACGGTAGGCCACTGCTGTACCTACCTCTGTGTCGTCACTCGTCATCCATTAAGTATACTATCCATCTACATTCTATACCTGTGGTGCATTTTAGTTTTGCAGTTTGCTGACACAGTGTCCACCAGTATACTATATATAGCAGTACGGTAGGCCACTGCTGTACCTACCTCTGTGTCGTCACTCGTCATCCATTAAGTATACTATCCATCTACATTCTATACCTGTGGTGCATTTTGGTTTTGCAGTTTGCTGACAGTGTCCACCAGTATACTATATATACTTATAGCAGTACGGTAGGCCACTGCTGTACCTACCTCTGTGTCATCATCCATTAAGTATACTATCCATCTACATTCTATACCTGTGGTGCATTTTAGTTTTGCAGTTTGATGACAGTGTCCACCAGTATACTATATATAGCAGTATGGTAGGCCACTGCTGTACCTACCTCTGTGTCGTCACTCGTCATCCATTAAGTATACTATCCATCTACATTCTATACCTGTGGTGCATTTTAGTTTTGCAGTTTGCTGACACAGTGTCCACCAGTATACTATATATAGCAGTACGGTAGGCCACTGCTGTACCTACCTCTGTGTCGTCATCCATTAAGTATACTATCCATCTACATTCTATACCTGTGGTGCATTTTAGTTTTGCAGTTTGCTGATAGTGTCCACCAGTATACTATATATAGCAGTACGGTAGGCCACTGCTGAACCTACCTCTGTGTCGTCACTCGTCATCCATTAAGTATACTATCCATCTACATTCTATACCTGTGGTGCATTTTAGTTTTGCAGTTTGCTGACACAGTGTCCACCAGTATACTATATATAGCAGTACGGTAGGCCACTGCTGTACCTACCTCTGTGTCGTCACTCGTCATCCATTAAGTATACTATCCATCTACATTCTATACCTGTGGTGCATTTTAGTTTTGCAGTTTGCTGACAGTGTCCACCAGTATACTATATATACTTTTAGCAGTACGGTAGGCCACTGCTGTACCTACCTCTGTGTCGTCATCCATTAAGTATACTATCCATCTACATTCTATACCTGTGGTGCATTTTAGTTTTGCAGTTTGCTGACAGTGTCCACCAGTATACTATATATACTTATAGCAGTACGGTAGGCCACTGCTGTACCTACCTCTGTGTCGTCATCCATTAAGTATACTATCCATCTACATTTTATACCTGTGGTGCATTTTAGTTTTGCAGTTTGCTGACAGTGTCCACCAGTATACTATATATAGCAGTACGGTAGGCCACTGCTGTACCTACCTCTGTGTCGTCACTCGTCATCCATTAAGTATACTATCCATCTACATTCTATACCTGTGGTGCATTTTAGTTTTGCAGTTTGCTGACACAGTGTCCACCAGTATACTATATATAGCAGTACGGTAGGCCACTGCTGTACCTACCTCTGTGTCGTCATCCATTAAGTATACTATCCATCTACATTCTATACCTGTGGTGCATTTTAGTTTTGCAGTTTGCTGACAGTGTCCACCAGTATACTATATATAGCAGTACGGTAGGCCACTGCTGAACCTACCTCTGTGTCGTCACTCGTCATCCATTAAGTATACTATCCATCTACATTCTATACCTGTGGTGCATTTTAGTTTTGCAGTTTGCTGACACAGTGTCCACCAGTATACTATATATAGCAGTACGGTAGGCCACTGCTGTACCTACCTCTGTGTCGTCACTCGTCATACATTAAGTATACTATCCATCTACATTCTATACCTGTGGTGCATTTTAGTTTTGCAGTTTGCTGACAGTGTCCACCAGTATACTATATATACTTATAGCAGTACGGTAGGCCACTGCTGTACCTACCTCTGTGTCGTCATCCATTAAGTATACTATCCATCTACATTCTATACCTGTGGTGCATTTTAGTTTTGCAGTTTGCTGACAGTGTCCACCAGTATACTATATATAGCAGTACGGTAGGCCACTGCTGTACCTACCTCTGTGTCGTCACTCGTCATCCATTAAGTATACTATCCATCTACATTCTATACCTGTGGTGCATTTTAGTTTTGCAGTTTGCTGACACAGTGTCGACCAGTATACTATATATAGCAGTACGGTAGGCCACTGCTGTACCTACCTCTGTGTCGTCACTCGTCATCCATTAAGTATACTATCCATCTACATTCTATACCTGTGGTGCATTTTAGTTTTGCAGTTTGCTGACAGTGTCCACCAGTATACTATATATAGCAGTACGGTAGGCAACTGCTGTACCTACCTCTGTGTCGTCACTCGTCATCCATTAAGTATACTATCCATCTACATTCTATACCTGTGGTGCATTTTAGTTTTGCGCAGTAAATATAGTAGTAGGCCATTGCTATTGATACTGGCATATAATTCCACACATTAAAAAATGGAGGTTAAAGGGAAAGATCAAGATCCACTTCCACCTCGTGCTGAAGCTGCTGCCACTAGTCATGGCCGAGACGATGAAATGCCATCAACGTCATTTGCCAAGGCCGATGCCCAATGTCATAGTAGAGAGCATGTAAAATCCAAAACACAAAAGTTCAGTAAAATGACCCAAAAATCAAAATTAAAAGCGTCTGAGGAGAAGCGTAAACTTGCCAATATGCCATTTACGACACGGAGTGGCAAGGAACGGCTGAGGCCCTGGCCTATGTTCATTGCTAGTGGTTCAGCTTCACATGAGGATGGAAGCACTCATCCTCTCACTAGAAAAAAGAAAAGACTCAAGCTGGCAAAAGCACAGCAAAGAACTGTGCGTTCTTCTAAATCACAAATCCCCAAGGAGAGTCCAATTGTGTCGTTGCGATGCCTGACCTTCCCAACACTGGACGGGAAGAGCTTGTGCCTTCCACCATTTGCACGCCCCCTGCAAGTGCTGGAAGGAGCACCCGCAGTCCTGTTCCTGATATTCAAATTGAAGATGTCACTGTTAAAGTACACCAGGATGAGAATATGGGTGTTGCTGGCGCTGGGGAGGAAATTGACAAGGAGGATTCTGATGGTGAGGTGGTTTGTTTAAGTCAGGCACCCGGGGAGACACCTGTTGTCCGTGGGAGGAATATGGCCATTGACATGCCTGGTCAAAATACAAAAAAAATCAGCTCTTTGGTGTGGAATTATTTCAACACAAATGCGGACAACAGGTGTCAAGTCGTGTGTTGCCTTTGTCAAGCTGTAATAAGTAGGGGTAAGGACGTTAACCACCTCGGAACATCCTCCCTTATACGTCACCTGCAGCGCATTCATCATAAGTCAGTGACAAGTTCAAAAACTTTGGGTGACAGCGGAAGCAGTTTACTGACCACTAAATCCCTTCCTCTTGTAACCAAGCTCCTGCAAACCACACCACCAACTCCCTCAGTGTCAATTTCCTCCTTACCCAGGAAAGCCAATAGTCCTGAAGGCCATGTCACTGTCAAGTCTGACGAGTCCTCTCCTGCCTGGGATTCCTCCGATGCATCCTTGAGTGTAACGCCTACTGCTGCTGGCGCTGCTGTTGTTGCTGCTGGGAGTCGATCGTCATCCAAGAGGGGAAGTCGGAAGACCACTTGTACTACTTCCAGTAAGCAATTGACTGTCCAACAGTCCTTTGCGAGGAAGATGAAATATCACAGCAGTCATCCTGCTGCAAAGCAGATAACTCAGGCCTTGGCAGCCTGGGCGGTGAGAAACGTGGTTCCGGTATCCATCGTTAATTCAGAGGCAACTATAGACTTGATTGAGGTACTGTGTCCCCGGTACCAAATACCATCTAGGTTCCATTTCTCTAGGCAGGCGATACTGAAAATGTACACAGACCTCAGAAAAAGACTCACCAGTGTCCTAAAAAATGCAGTTGTACCCAATGTTCACTTAACCACGGACATGTGGACAAGTGGAGCAGGGCAGACTCAGGACTATATGACTGTGACAGCCCACTGGGTAGATGTATTGCCTCCCGCAGCAAGAACAGCAGCGGCGGCACCAGTAGCAGCATCTCGCAAACGCCAACTCGTTCCTAGGCAGGCTACGCTTTGTATCACCGCTTTCCAGAATAGGCACACAGCTGACAACCTCTTACGGCAACTGAGGAAGATCATCGCAGAATGGCTTACCCCAATTGGACTCTCCTGGGGATTTGTGACATTGGACAACGCCAGCAATATTGTGCGTGCATTACATCTGGGCAAATTCCAGCACGTCCCATGTTTTGCACATACATTGAATTTGGTGGTTCAGAATTATTTAAAAAACGACAGAGGCGTGCACGAGATGCTGTCGGTGGCCCGAAGAATTGCGGGCCACTTTCGGCATTCAGGCACCGCGTACAGAAGACTGGAGCATCACCAAACATTCCTGAATCTGCCCTGCCATCATCTGAAGCAAGAGGTGGTAACGAGGTGGAATTCAACCCTCTATATGCTTCAGAGGATGGAGGAGCAGCAAAAGGCCATTCAAGCCTATACATCTGCCCACGATATAGGCAAAGGAGGGGGAATGCACCTGACTCAAGCACAGTGGAAAATGATTTCAACGTTGTGCAAGGTTCTGCAACCCTTTGAACTTGCAACACGTGAAGTCAGTTCAGACACTGCCAGCCTGAGTCAGGTCATTCCCCTCATCAGGCTTTTGCAGAAGAAGCTGGAGACATTGAAGGAGGAGCTAAAACAGAGCAATTCCGCTAGGCATGTGGGACTTGTGGATGGAGCCCTTAATTCGCTTAACCAGGATTCACGGGTGGTCAATCTGTTGAAATCAGAGCACTACATTTTGGCCACAGTGCTCGATCCTAGATTTAAAACCTACGTTGTTGTTATGCACACCAGTGCCTGCAGGAAAGTACTGGTGTCAGGACTGTTATGCACTCCAGTGCCTGCAGGAATGTACTAGTGTTTGAACTGTTATGCAAAACAAATGGACTTACAGACAGACTGGGGAATATGACATAACGTACACAGAAGGTAAAAGGTTAACAAAATACACACAAAGTGAACAGAGAAGCCCAGAGGCTAAGGAACTGGGTATCTCCCTTGTATTAGAACTGCTCAGATGGGAAAAGCAAGATGTTGTGTTTTAATACGTAGAGAACCCGAAATGCTGTTGCTAAGGGCAACAGCAAAACCCTAAAGGGTTACCAACGGGTGTGGCAGTAAACTCCTTGGTCAGAGATGGAATGATAGACACAAGGAGAGTCTCCACAATCCTAATTCTCACTTGCAGTGCACAGGTTCAGCTTACTGCCACTAAACTGACCCCTGACACCTAGCACAGTGAGACAGGATTAGACAGGCAAGTCTTAGAATACAGCCGCAAACTTGCTAAGTTTACAGAGTAGTAACAGAACCCCAGCAAGCTAAACGACTGACTCCAGTCTTACTGCTAGGTCTGGATTGGCAGAGTGTAATACCAAATCCCCAGGCCTATTTGCAGTAAGCAACAAACAAATACAAAGCTACACAGTACTGGCTAACTTTCAGAAACTGACTAACCAACAAAGATTCAGCAGCATCTGCTTACCCTGAGAAGAGGCCTTATAAAGCAGGTGCTGTCCACGCCCCACTCAGACCTCACAGACTGTGAGCACAAAAACCAGCACCGGATCCCCTGCCATGCACAGAGCCTATAACCACTGCACAGCAAAAGACCCGAACCGGAGTATCAGCTGCGCTCAGGTCACTCCGCTAGCACTTGTCTCCCGGTTGCCATGACGACGTGGCAGCACAGGGCAGGAGACCCTAACAGTACCCCCCCTCTGACGAGGGGTCAAAGAACCCCTACCACCGGGTTTATCGGGGAACTGCGAGAAGAAAGAGCGTATCAGTCTGGGGGCATGAAGATCACAACTGCGCACCCACGACCGCTCCTCCGGGCCATACCCCTTCCAGTGCACCAAAAATGACAGCCGACCCCGAACCACCTTGGAGTCAAGAATCCTTTCAACAAACTCCCTCTGGCCACGTATCAGAAGAGGGGAAGGTCTTCCACTGGAAGAAGGATTACTAATCGCCCGTTTTAAAAGGGAACAATGAAAGGTTTTATTGATACCCAAAGAACGGGGCAGATCTAACTGAAATGCCACCGGATTGATAACCCTGGTGATCTTATAAGGGCCGATGAACCGGGGGCCTAACTTATGAGATGGCTGTCTCAACTTCAAATTCTTGGTAGACAACCAGACGAAGTCTCCTAATTTGAAGCTGCAGGGTCTTTTCCGCTTATCAAAAACCCTTTTGGTCACTAATGACACAGACACAAGGGCTTTCTTCACTTTCCGCCAAATACCTCTAAGGACCGAAACCACAGAGGAACCACCAGGCGTGGAGTCCAGGGGGTCAAAAGAATTGGCCTTAGGATGATGCCCATACACACAAAGGAATGGAGAGATCCCTGTAGCAGAGTAAGCCGCGTTGTTATAGGCAAACTCCGCCATGGACAGATGAGCAACCCAGTCAGTCTGACACTTGGAGACATAACACCTGAGGAACTGCTCCAAGGACTGGTTCACCCTTTCAGTCTGCCCATTAGACTGCGGATGGTAGCCCGACGACAAGCTGACAGAAATCTGGAGATCGGAACAAAATGCCCTCCAGAATTTGGCCACAAACTGGGATCCGCGGTCAGAGACCACATCAAGTGGCAACCCGTGGAGACGCACAACATGCAGCATAAATAATTCAGACAGGCGTCTGGCCGATGGCAGCCCAACCAGTGGAACGAAGTGCGCCATCTTCGAAAACCTGTCAACGACAACCCAGATGGCTGTCATCCCCGAGGATTTGGGCAAGTCCACCACAAAATCCATTGAAATGTGGGTCCATGGCTTAGATGGGATAGAGAGTGGATGTAATGGGCCAACCGGAACCCCTCTAGGAGTCTTATTTCGGGCACAGATGTCACATGCCCGAACCCACTGATCCACATCCTTAGCCACCGAGGGCCACCACACTGCCCTAGATAGCAACTCCCGAGTTCTGGCAATACCCGGGTGACCTGCAGACTTCTTGGCATGGAATTCCAGGAACACTCGCTGTCTTAACCTAGGAGGCACAAACAAAAGACCTACCGGAAGGTCTGGAGGAGCCTGCTCCTGTGCTCTAAGGACTAATGATAAGAGGTCCTGGGTAATACCCACTTTAATACATGATGGGGAAACAATGGGCAACGGCTCCTCGGTGGTCTCCTGGATTGGAGCAAAACTCAGCGAGAGCGCATCAGCCTTGATGTTTTTTGACCCAGGGCGATATGTTATCAAAAAATTAAAGCGAGCAAAAAACAAAGCCCATCGTGCCTGCCTGGCATTGAGACGCTTCGCTGACTCTAAATATGCCAGATTCTTATGGTCAGTGAGAATTGAGACCACAAACTTAGCCCCCTCAAGCCAGTGTCTCCACTCCTCGAGTGCATCCTTAATAGCCAACAATTCCCGGTTACCCACGTCATAATTCATCTCGGCAGGCGAAAATTTACGGGAAAAGTAAGCACAGGGATGAAGGCGATTATCAGACACTCCCATCTGAGAAAGCACTGCCCCAATACCCATCTCAGAGGCATCCACCTCCACCACAAAAGGACGCTCTGGATCTGGGTGTCGCAGCACCTTGGCCGAAACAAATGCCCTTTTGAGACGGGCAAAAGCCGCTTTAGCCTCACAAGACCAGTGAGCAACATCCGCCCCTTTCTTAGTGAGTGCCACCAAGGGCGCCACTATAGACGAAAATCCAGCGATAAATCGTCTATAAAAATTCGCAAAGCCCAGGAAACGCTGAAGCGCCTTCAAACTAGTGGGCTGCACCCAATCCAGGACTGCCTGTACCTTGGAACCCTCCATTTGGAAACCTTCTGGGGAGATAATATATCCTAGAAATGCGATTTGCTGAACTTCAAATTCGCACTTCTCCAGCTTCGCCCCAAGCCGGTGGTCTCTGAGTTTCTGGAGGACTAAGCGTACATGCTTCCGATGTTCCTCCAGGGAATGGGAGAAGATTAGGATGTCATCTAAGTATACAACTAAGAATCTATCCAAATATTCCCTGAGCACATCATTCATGAAATCCTGGAAGACTGCCGGGGCATTACAGAGCCCAAAAGGCATCACCAAATATTCATAATGCCCTGAGTGGGTATTAAAGGCAGTCTTCCATTCATCCCCCTCTCTTATTCGGATTAGATTGTACGCACCGCGTAGGTCAATCTTAGAAAAAATGGTGGCAGTACGAAGCTGGTCAAACAAGACCGAAATGAGAGGCAGTGGGTATGAGTTTTTAATCGTGATACGGTTCAATTCCCTGAAGTCGATGCAGGGTCGCTACGAACCGTCCTTTTTACCCACGAAGAAGAACCCCGACCCAACTGGAGACTGTGAAGGTCTGATAAATCCCTTAGCCAAGTTCTCCTGAATGTACTCTGCCATAGCCTGAGTCTCAGGACGTGACAGGGAGTACAACCTGCTCTTGGGAAGCTTAGCATTTGGCAACAAATCAATGGCACAGTCATAGGGGCGATGGGGAGGTAGTACCTCTGCAACTTTTTTGGAGAACACGTCCGCAAAATCTGCATAACACCCTGGCAATCCTGGCAAACTTAGCTGCGAGAGCCTGACTGGAAGGCTCAAGCAACTCCTGAAACAATCAGTACCCCAACTAAGAATCTCCCCAGAGACCCAGTCAAATTGAGGATTGTGGGCCCTTAACCAGGGTAACCCCAACACCAATGGGGCAAAAGTACAGACAGTCACATAAAAGGACAATTTTTCAGAGTGTGTGGCTCCAATAAACAAAGAAATCTGGCTAGTGCAAGAGTTAATTTTACCTTGGGATAATGGTTCCCCGTTTAACCCACAAATCTCAATTTCCGATGCCAAGGGTACTAAGGGAACAGAGTGTTTCAGGGCGAATTGGCGGTCCATAAAAACCCCGTCGGCCCCACTGTCCACAAAGGCCTCAGTCTTGACAGTTTGACCGAGGATCTTCAAGGTCACCGGAATGATAAAAGTCTTCTTGGGAAATTCTGACTTCTGGCCTGACAGGATATTTCCCATCACCCTCAGGCCCTGAAGTTTTCCGGCTTTTCTGGGCATGATACTACCACATGACCTTTATTCCCACAGTACAAACACAACCCCTGCTGTCTCCTCCGCGTCTTCTCACGCGAGGAGAGGCGGGTAGCCCCAATCTGCATAGGCTCCTCTGAAAATTCCTCAGAGTCTGAGGTTCCCTTGGGAAGGAAGGAAATCTCAGTCTCCCTTTCAAGCCTACGCTCTCTCAGCCGTCTATCCACCCGGATGGATAACTGCATGAGCTGATCCAAGCTATCAGGCAAGGGATATTGTACCAGTTGGTCCTTTATCTGGTTAGAAAGACCTCTTCGGTACTGGTGTCTCAGGGCTGGGTCATTCCACTGGGTATCATGGGCCAACCTCCGAAACTCCGTACAGTAAACCTCAACTGGCCTTCGCCCTTGCTTAAGGATCGAAATCTGAGCCTCGGCTGAGGCCGTCTTGTCAGGGTCATCATACAACATGCCCAGTGCCGTAAAAAAAGCATCAACACTTTTAAGCGACGGACAGTCAGGCTGCAACCCATATGCCCAGACCTGTGGGTCTCCTTGTAGCAAGGAAATCACTATGCCCACCCGCTGAATCTCCGACCCAGAAGACTGAGGCCTAAGCTGGAAGTATAGCTTGCAGCTCTCCTTGAAACAAAAGAACTGCGAGCGATCTCCAGAAAAACGATCCGGGAGATTTACTTTCGGCTCCTTAACCCCTGCAGGTGCTGCTGCTGCGGGAGCTCCGCCAGCAGCCTGGGAGGTGTGCATTTTAATGGACAAATCATTAAATTGTCGAGTCAGGACCTGCACCTGATCGACCACCTGTTGCAACGTATTTTGAGGGGTATGCTCCATATTCCCACAAAATTTCAACAGGAGTATTAGGCTGCTGAATATGTTATGCACACCAGTGCCTGCAGGAAAGTACTGGTGTCAGGACTGTTATGCACTCCAGTGCCTGCAGGAATGTACTGGTGTTTGAACTGTTATGCAAAACAAATGGACTTACAGACAGACTGGGGAATATGACATAACGTACACAGAAGGTGATAGGTTAACAAAATACACACAAAGTGAACAGAGAAGCCCAGAGGCTAAGGAACTGGGTATCTCCCTTGTATTAGAACTGCTCAGATGGGAAAAGCAAGATGTTGTGTTTTAATACGTAGAGAACCCGAAATGCTGTTGCTAAGGGCAACAGCAAAACCCTAAAGGGTTACCAACGGGTGTGGCAGTAAACTCCTTGGTCAGAGATGGAATGATAGACACAAGGAGAGTCTCCACAATCCTAATTCTCACTTGCAGTGCACAGGTTCAGCTTACTGCCACTAAACTGACCCCTGACACCTAGCACAGTGAGACAGGATTAGACAGGCAAGTCTTAGAATACAGCCGCAAACTTGCTAAGTTCACAGAGTAGTAACAGAACCCCAGCAAGCTAAACGACTGACTCCAGTCTTACTGCTAGGTCTGGATTGGCAGAGTGTAATACCAAATCCCCAGGCCTATTTGCAGTAAGCAACAAACAAATACAAAGCTACACAGTACTGGCTAACTTTCAGAAACTGACTAACCAACAAAGATTCAGCAGCATCTGCTTACCCTGAGAAGAGGCCTTATAAAGCAGGTGCTGTCCACGCCCCACTCAGACCTCACAGACTGTGAGCACAAAAACCAGCACCGGATCCCCTGCCATGCACAGAGCCTATAACCACTGCACAGCAAAAGACCCGAACCGGAGTATCAGCTGCACTCAGGTCACTCCGCTAGCACTTGTCTCCCGGTTGCCATGACGACGTGGCAGCACAGGGCAGGAGACCCTAACAGTTGTATCTCTCTTTCCGGCAGACACAAGTCTGCAGAGGTTCAAAGACCTGCTGGTGAGAAAATTGTCAAGTCAAGCGGAACGTGACCCGTCAACATCTCCTCCTTCACATTCTCCCGCAACTGGGGGTGCGAGGAAAAGGCTAAGAATTCCTAGCCCACCCGCTGGCGGTGATGCAGGGCAGTCTGGAGCGAGTGCTGACATCTGGTCCGGACTGAAGGACCTGCCAATTATTACTAGAGATGAGCGGGTTCGGTTTCTCTGAATCCGAACCCGCCAGAACTTCATGTTTTTTTTCACGGGTCCGAGCGACTCGGATCTTCCCGCCTTGCTCGGTTAACCCGAGCGCGCCCGAACGTCATCATGACGCTGTCGGATTCTCGCGAGGCTCGGATTCTATCGCGAGACTCGGATTCTATATAAGGAGCCGCGCGTCGCCGCCATTTTCACACGTGCATTGAGATTGATAGGGAGAGGACGTGGCTGGCGTCCTCTCCATTTAGATTATAAGAGACTGAGAGAGATTTACTGGAGCTGACTAGGAGGAGTACTGTTACTGTAGAAGTGTAGAGACTGAGTGGAGAGAGTTTACTAGTGAGGACAGTGCAGTTTACTTTATAATCCGTTCTCTGCCTGAAAAAAGCGATACACAGCACACAGTGACTCAGTCACATACCATATCTGTGTGCACTGCTCAGGCTCAGGCCAGTGTGCTGCATCATCTATTATCTATATATAATATTATATATATCTGTCTGACTGCTCAGCTCACACAGCTTATAATTGTGGGGGAGACTGGGGAGCACTACTGCAGTGCCAGTTATAGGTTATAGCAGGAGCCAGGAGTACATAATATATTATATAGTGAGTGACCACCAGACACACAGTGCAGTTTATTTAATATATCCGTTCTCTGCCTGAAAAAAGCGATACACACAGTGACTCAGTCAGTCACATACCATATCTGTGTGCACTGCTCAGGCTCAGGCCAGTGTGCTGCATCATCTATATATATTATATATCTGTCTGACTGCTCAGCTCACACAGCTTATAATTGTGGGGGAGACTGGGGAGCACTACTGCAGTGCCAGTTATAGGTTATAGCAGGAGCCAGGAGTACATAATATTATATTAAAATTAAACAGTGCACACTTTTGCTGCAGGAGTGCCACTGCCAGTGTGACTAGTGACCAGTGACCTGACCACCAGTATATATAATATTAGTAGTATACTATCTCTTTATCAACCAGTCTATATTAGCAGCAGACACAGTACAGTGCGGTAGTTCACGGCTGTGGCTACCTCTGTGTCGGCACTCGGCAGCCCGTCCATAATTGTATACTAGTATCCAATCCATCCATCTCCATTGTTTACCTGAGGTGCCTTTTAGTTGTGCCTATTAAAATATGGAGAACAAAAATGTTGAGGTTCCAAAATTAGGGAAAGATCAAGATCCACTTCCACCTCGTGCTGAAGCTGCTGCCACTAGTCATGGCCGAGACGATGAAATGCCAGCAACGTCGTCTGCCAAGGCCGATGCCCAATGTCATAGTACAGAGCATGTCAAATCCAAAACACCAAATATCAGTAAAAAGCCTCTTTTTTTCTTTGCGTCATGTGCTGTTTGGGGAGGGTTTTTTGGAAGGGACATCCTGCGTGACACTGCAGTGCCACTCCTAGATGGGCCCGGTGTTTGTGTCGGCCACTAGGGTCGCTAATCTTACTCACACAGCTACCTCATTGCGCCTCTTTTTTTCTTTGCGTCATGTGCTGTTTGGGGAGGGTTTTTTGGAAGGGCCATCCTGCGTGACACTGCAGTGCCACTCCTAGATGGGCCCGGTGTTTGTGTCGGCCACTAGGGTCGCTAATCTTACTCACACAGCTACCTCATTGCGCCTCTTTTTTTCTTTGCGTCATGTGCTGTTTGGGGAGGGTTTTTTGGAAGGGCCATCCTGCGTGACACTGCAGTGCCACTCCTAGATGGGCCCGGTGTTTGTGTCGGCCACTAGGGTCGCTAATCTTACTCACACAGCTACCTCATTGCGCCTCTTTTTTTCTTTGCGTCATGTGCTGTTTGGGGAGGGTTTTTTGGAAGGGACATCCTGCGTGACACTGCAGTGACACTCCTAGATGGGCCCGGTGTTTGTGTCGGCCACTAGGGTCGCTAATCTTACTCACACAGCTACCTCATTGCGCCTCTTTTTTTCTTTGCGTCATGTGCTGTTTGGGGAGGGTTTTTTGGAAGGGACATCCTGCGTGACACTGCAGTGCCACTCCTAGATGGGCCCGGTGTTTGTGTCGGCCACTAGGGTCGCTTATCTTACTCACACAGCGACCTCGGTGCAAATTTTAGGACTAAAAATAATATTGTGAGGTGTGAGGTATTCAGAATAGACTGAAAATGAGTGTAAATTATGGTTTTTGAGGTTAATAATACTTTGGGATCAAAATGACCCCCAAATTCTATGATTTAAGCTGTTTTTTAGTGTTTTTTGAAAAAAACACCCGAATCCAAAACACACCCGAATCCGACAAAAAAAATTCGGTGAGGTTTTGCCAAAACGCGTTCGAACCCAAAACACGGCCGCGGAGCCGAACCCAAAACCAAAACACAAAACCCGAAAAATTTCAGGCGCTCATCTCTAATTATTACTGACATGTCGTCTACTGTCACTGCATATGATTCTCTCACCATGGAAAGAATGGTGGAGGATTATATGAGTGACCGCATCCAAGTAGGCACGTCAGACAGTCTGTATGTATACTGGCAGGAAAAAGAGGCAATTTGGAGGCCCTTGCACAAACTGGCTTTATTCTACCTAAGTTGCCCTCCCTCCAGTGTGTACTCCGAAAGAGTGTTTAGTGCAGCCGCTCACCTTGTCAGCAATCGGCGTACGAGGTTACTTCCAGAAAATGTGGAGAATATGATGTTCATCAAAATGAATTATAATCAATTCCTCCGTGGAGACATTCACCAGCAGCAATTGCCTCCAGAAAGTACACGGGGACCTGAGATGGTGGATTCCAGTGGGTACGAATTAATAATCTGTGAGGAGGGGGATGTACACAGTGAAAGGGGTGAGGAATCGGAGGATGATGATGAGGTGGACATCTTACCTCTGTAGAGCCAGTTTGTGCAAGAACAGATTGATTGCTTCTTTTTTGGTGGGGGCACAAACCAACCAGTCATTTCAGTCACAGTCGTGTGGCAGACCCTGTCACTGAAATGATGGGTTCTTTAAAGTGTGCATGTCCTGTTTATACAACATAAGGGTGGGTGGGAGGGCCCAAGGACAATTCCATCTTGCACCTCTTTTTTCTTTGCATCATGTGCTGTTTGGGGACAATTTTTTGGAAGTGCCATCCTGTCTTGATTGACACTGCAGTGCCACTCCTAGATGGGCCAGGTGTTTGTGTCGGCCACTTGTGTCTCTTAGCTTAGTCACACAGCCACCTTGGTGCGCCTCTTTTTTTCTTTGCATCATGTGCTGTTTGGGGACAATTTTTTGGAAGTGCCATCCTGTCTTGATTGACACTGCAGTGCCACTCCTAGATGGGCCAGGTGTTTGTGTCGGACACTTGTGTCGCTTAGCTTAGTCACACAGCCACCTTGGTGCGCCTCTTTTTTTCTTTGCATCATGTGCTGTTTGGGGACAATTTTTTGGAAGTGCCATCCTGTCTTGATTGACACTGCAGTGCCACTCCTAGATGGGCCAGGTGTTTGTGTCGGACACTTGTGTCGCTTAGCTTAGTCACACAGCCACCTTGGTGCGCCTCTTTTTTTCTTTGCATCATGTGCTGTTTGGGGACAATTTTTTGGAAGTGCCATCCTGCCTGACACTGCAGTGCCACTCCTAGATGGGCCAGGTGTTCGTGTCGGCCACTTGTGGCGCTTAGCTTAGTCACACAGCCACCTTGGTGCGCCTCTTTTTTTCTTTGCATCATGTGCTGTTTGGGGACAATTTTTTGGAAGTGCCATCCTGTCTTGATTGACACTGCAGTGCCACTCCTAGATGGGCCAGGTGTTTGTGTCGGCCACTTGTGTCGCTTAGCTTAGTCACACAGCCACCTTTGTGCGCCTCTTTTTTTCTTTGCATCATGTGCTGTTTGGGGACAATTTTTTGGAAGTGCCATCCTGTCTTGATTGACACTGCAGTGCCACTCCTAGATGGGCCAGGTGTTTGTGTCGGCCACTTGTGTCGCTTAGCTTAGTCAAACAGCCACCTTGGTGCGCCTCTTTTTTTCTTTGCATCATGTGCTGTTTGGGGACAATTTTTTGGAAGTGCCATTCTGTCTTGATTGACACTGCAGTGCCACTCCTAGATGGGCCAGGTGTTTGTGTCGGCCACTTGTGTCGCTTAGCTTAGTCAAACAGCCACCTTGGTGCGCCACTTTTTTTCTTTGCATCATGTGCTGTTTGGGGACTATTTTTTAAATCGGCCATCCTGTCTGACACTGTAGTGCCACTCCTAGATGGGCCAGGTGTTTGTGTCGGCCACTTGGGTCGCTTAGCTTAGTCATCCAGCGACCTTGGTGCAAATTGTAGGACTAAAAATAATATTGTGAGGTGTGAGGTGTTCAGAATAGACTGGAAATTAGTGGAAATTATGGTAATTGAGGTTAATAATACTATGGGATCAAAATGACCCCCGTATTCTATGATTTAAGCTGTTTTTTAGGGGTTTTTGAAAAAAACACCCGAATCCAAAAAACACCCGAATCCGACAAAAAAATTTCGGTGAGGTTTTGCAAAAACGCATCCGAATCCAAAACACGGCCGCGGAACCGAATCCAAAACCAAAACACATGACAAAACCCGAAAAATATCCAGTGCACATCACTATATAGTACCAATGCTGAGTCTCCCTTACACCTAATTCACTCCTATCTATACTATCCACACTAATAGACTCTCACACCTAACCATCTATTATCTATACTACCCACCCTAATGCATCCTCACACCTACCGTTTTCTTACCTATGCTACCCAAACTATTGTACCCTCACACTTACCTTACATCCACTTATACTACCCACACTAAATCACCCTTACACCTACCTGACTGACTTCAACTAGTCATTCTAGTACTCACTCACAACTACCCTTTTTCCCACCTATACTACCCTCACTAATTTACCCTCACATTTTCCCTACTCAACACAAATACTATCCAAAATATTCACCCTGATACATTCCCTACTCACACCTACACCTATACTACCCACTCCAACACATCCTCACACTTACTTTACTCTAACCTGTGCTACACACTGGATGTGGTATGTTATGTTGAAAGTTATGTCGACATGCATTAGTTCAACATGTTCGACATTCATCATGACTACACAGATAACATGTCTACATAATAGAATGTCAGCCTACAGTCCATTGTCACTTACCTAGTCCTGGCAGCTGCAGCTGCTACATTGTGGCTTCCGGGTCCAATCAGTCATTTGACCCTCACTTCTGGCGCAGGCCACTGAGGGAGGTGAGTCATTTAGCCCAATCCCTAAACACTCCCAATATCCTCATCCAAACCATAAACTCTCCTTTGTTACCCTAATGTCTAACCCTAACTACCTACCTTCCTAAAGTCTTACCTCAATATCCCCCTAGTGCCTAACTCTAAACCACCCATCAGTGCCTATATCTTCATCATTGGCATTCTGAGGAAGTAAAAATGGTGCCTGTTGACATATTGAACCATGTTTACTGGAGAATTTTGAAATTGTTGCAATGTTATCATGAAGCATGCCAACATGCTTAGCATGTTGACAGTGGCCATGTCGACAATCACCATGTCTACATGAATGACATGTTGACATGATAGAATATTGATCTAATGTCCCATGTGTCTTAGCGGTTACTTACCTAGTCTCATCAGCTGCAGCGGCTCCAGTGCAACGTCTGGGTCACTGTGGTCATGTGATCACATCCAGCAAAAACCTGAGTGAGTGACGGTTTTGCCAAGTGAGGGTTTTGTCCTTCGCTGTCTTCTCCTCTGTGCTGTGGCCCAGTCGGGATGATATCACTGCTCATGTACAACCCTGCTTGTGTTACTGTGTTGAGTGTCACAGTACTACATGGCTGTGCAGTACTTAGCTCCTGAGAGGTGAGACCCTATACTGCTGATAGAGCCATCACTGTTATCACAGCTGTGGACCTGCATTACCACTCTATGGTATTGCAAGAGAGGGGGGATTACGCACTTACCCACTTTTCTAAATTAGTGTTAATTAAATATCAGGTACATAGTAAGAACCAACGTTATACAGTTATACTCAAATGGGTTAGTCCAGTGGTAGCCAACCCTGGTCCTCGAGAGCTAACAACAGTTCACATTTTCCAGCTCACCTAGCAGGTGTACATGTGTAGTCATTACCAACTGACACATTTTAAAAGATCCACAGTTGGAGCTGATTACTTCACTTGTGATTCTGTGAGGAGAACTGGAAAATGTGAACGGTTGGTAGCTCTCGAGGAC
Organism: Pseudophryne corroboree; assembly: GCF_028390025.1. Classification (NCBI taxonomy): domain Eukaryota; kingdom Metazoa; phylum Chordata; class Amphibia; order Anura; family Myobatrachidae; genus Pseudophryne; species Pseudophryne corroboree. The sequence goes on along the minus strand of NC_086450.1, from coordinate 203,728,045 downwards.
CAGGGTTGGCTACCCCTGGGTTAGTCTAATAACTCTGTTGGTGGTGCACCCTAGAGTTATAATTGTAACTGGCAACAAGGAAAGAAAAGGAAAACTCTTTTTGTTGAGGCACGCTTGGAAGAAATTAAGACTTTATGTAGTTAAAAAATCAGAAAAATCTTTTACTGGTATGCATTAAAAACAGGTGTGATTTCTATACATCATGACACATGGTCCTTTATACAGGTACACAAAAACAAGACATATATTGTGATAAACAAAACATGAATGTTGCACAGCAGGCAATCTTTTTGATATATAATGATATACAAAAATTATTTGGTATGTAACCGTCAATTTTGTGGGTGGCTCTCAATACAAGTGTAAGTCACTTTTTTTTATGGCTGTATTTATTGGTTATGTGCAGAAAAAAACATATAGTAACAATGGACAAAATTACATAAACTTTTAAAATGAGGCGAAATATCTTTTGGTTTCGGATTCCTGAGTAGTTTTAATAATTATTATATAATTCCTAGAGATATATCGTATCCCAAATATGTATATATATTGCACAGGCAAGTCTCAATTACTGGTAAACAGTGATCTGTTAGTAACTTATAGATACAAGTATTATACCATATCTTCTTTTAGTGTATAGTTGATATTTGAGTAGTTTTCCCTTAAGTGGGTAGTAAATATTAAAGACTCACTCTCAATTGTCTCTGAATCTACTGCCCATTCGTGTGTTACAAATGAACAGTGAACGAGTGGGTGAGATTACAAAAGGACAGCGCCGCAGTAGAGTGAAAGATAGATGAAGTGCGGAGGATCTGCTTTTGAGACCTAAAATCGATCATCCCCCTGGTGGAGAAACCAGTGCAGGGAGTGTTTGCCAGCACAGTCCCAATGACAGTCCACTTGAATTGGAGTTTGAAAGTAAGAGGCACAAATAAGATGGATAAACAGTAAATATGGTAATTCGCAGATAAAAAGTAAAGTAATACTTATCAGAGACTTGTGTAATGTGCTGATTCTGGTCCTGTGCACGGGACCTAGAACCTCCAACCTTGGACAAATGTTTCATCAGGGAATTGGCTTGTTCACCAAGTGTAGTTGGGGTGGGCCCTGTGGCTTCTTTTATGCCCTAAAGCAAATTGACAGTAATTGGGGAAAAGTGAGCAGGAAGTGCCTCAGATCCCGCCTGTTGTGAGAATATTCTCCATGATAGGTTAGTTTTGAGTGGGACATAATGTGTTAACCAATGGAAAAAGGTCACCATCCTAATAATGTGACTGGCTTGATCATGGACCAATGGGGCATGTGTTTTAATAGATTGATTGATTTAAGAACCAGTGAGGTAGCGTTCAGAGACTGAACTCTTTATCTGTATAACAATTGTGTTATATTCAATAACATGAAAAATACAGGTTATATAGTTCAAAGTCTATGAGGTTATGTTGTCCTAGATGGGATTACATGTAAACTTACATATAAAGACAAGACCGTGCGGCAGAGCCTATTCTGAGGTCTTATGGGTAATGTAGTTCTATCATTAGGAATGGGGCCTGAATGGGCGCATCATGTCATGTGGTGTTACTAATGTGTTGATGTAACCTATCTCCGGCTGCCATGTCATATGATGCTTATGGTCTTAGGGAAATGCATTGTGGGTGTTGTAGTCCTGTATCCGTAAAGTGTGGCGACGGGGCAGTAATAAACATATTTTGAATGAATGTGTGTTTGCTAGATATAGCGCTCCGCATATTAGGAAGTTGCGGGTGTTGTGATCCCACGGCTTCTACAAGTGGCTTGATCACAGGGCTGCATTGATATTTGCCTTGGAATCTGGGTTTGTTAACATCATGTGACATTAAATGCCCTATCAGGTGGTGCAGCAGCCAGAACTGAGAGAGCTGTATTTTTGTGGCGATAGAAATGCATGATATTGGTGTTGTTGCAATGTTGTTGCCTGTAGTGTATGAGGATATATCCTATGTGAAATTTAGATGGTCCACATTATGATAGAAGGTATGCAACCAGGAGGTATAATGTTACAGAAAAGTTACAAATAATTTTCTTAGAAATTACCAAAGGATTAGGTGCAAAAAGTTTTTCTATCTAGTATACCAAAGGAGTTGGTGCAGAGGGGTAATGTAGTATGTATATATATGTAGTATGGCTGCTTTGGCTGTTAGGACCAGACCACCGTGGTGATCAACTGAGTTGTCTAAGCTGTTTTCATGATTGTGAGTTTTATAACCACACACAATCTACTGTTGAATGTGGCCTCACTAGCCATACAGCCCTGGTACTGTCTGAACCAGATATATCGATTTGGTCGAAAATCAATATATGATGCCTTTAAAGCATTGTTTATAACTGGAAGCTTGTCTTGATAAAGATCCTAAAACTGAGGATCGAAACGTCGACTTAATAAGCCGAATTTCTACCAATAAAGTCATTGTGAATAAAGAAAAGTTGCTGATAATTATTTATTGGATGAGTGCACCTCCAAACCTCTGGACTCTTGTCTAAATATTGTGGGCCTACCAAACCCTGGAGATTCCCACTAGGAGCACCCCACCGTTGTGTCTTTCTTGATGCGAGTGCAGGAATATACTTGTTCTATATATGTGTAGTATGATATATTATATTCTCTCACGTTATGGTGTCTTAGTGTGATACTGTTGTGTGTAATAAGTAATTGGAAGAAGATAGAAATAGAAGAGAGCACAATAAAGTGTTAAAAAGGAATTGTCACCTTATAGGAAGTGAATAATGGGTAAGTTTGAATGAATGAAGTGACACATGCAATATTAAAACGATGTCTCACTACCCCATTGATGGTAAGTGAGAAGGTAAAAATTATATATGTGAAAATGCTAATAATAGAAATAATGATAGTAAGGTGAGGTAGGGAAAGAGAATATGGGAATAAGAATTGAAGGCCCAATATTTACATTGTCCTTCATATTCAGTACACAGTATTCACTGAGGGTCTCCCATCCAGTTACAACTGAGCCCAACACTGCTTAGTTTCCAAGATCAGACAGGGTTGGGCATTTCTAGTGTGGTATGGGCGCATATTGTATAGTTGTTAGCAGGGCCGGTGCTAGGGTGTTCAGCGCCCTCCTGCAAACTATCAATTTTGCGCCTTTCTACAAATACAAATGTGACCGATCTCATCCTCAGAACTGTAAGTAGACATTTTGGTGCCCCCTCCCCCCCAAGATCTATAACATGGACAGTGTGTGCCACAGGCACGGCGCAAAAATATAGGGGCGTAAAATAAGTATGGTACACAGTCTCCATTATTCAAAATTACGCCACACAGTAGTACCACTTCTCAGGTAGAGCGCCTTATATACATTACGTAAGATAGAGCCCTCTTTTACATATCGTACCAGGCAGAGCCAGTCACACATTATTCCAGGTAGAGCACCCTTTTGCACACTGAGCCAGGTCGTTCCCTTTTACACTTTGTGCCAGGCAGAGAACCCTTTTACATATGCCACTTCCCCCCAGCACACATCACTATGAGCCCCCCTTCTCCAGCACATATTAATATGACCCCCCCCCTCCCCAGCACACATTAATATGACACTCCCCTCCCAGGCAGACATTAATATGACCCCCTTCCCCAGCACACATTAATAGGCCACTCCTCCCCTCCCCAGCACACATTGTTAGTATGCCACTCCCCAGCACTTTAATATGACACAACCCCCCAGCACAGACCACCTTCCCAGCACACTTAATGACACCCTCCAGCACACATTAATGAGACCCCCCCTCCTCTGCACAAATTAATTACACCCCCACCCCAGTACACATTGATTACACCCCCCAGTACACATTAATGACCCCCCCAGCACACATTAACTACACCCCCCTCCCCAGTACACATTAATGACACCCCCCTCCCCTGCACACATTAATTACACCCCCAAGTACACATTAATTACACCCCCCAGCACACATGAATGACCCCCCCAACACACATTAATGACCCCCCCAACACACATTAACTACACCCCCCTCCCCAGTACACATTAATGACACCCCCCTTTCCTGCACACATTAATGACACCCCCCTCCCCTGCACACATTAATGACCCCCTCAGCACACATTAACTACACCCCCCTCCCCAGTACACATTAATGACACCCCCCTCCCCTGCACACATTAATTACACCCCCCAGCACACATGAATGACCCCCCCAGAACATATTAATGGCCTCCAGCACACATTAATGACCCCCCCAGCACACATTAACTACACCCCCCTCCCCAGTACACATTAATATGACACTTCCTCATCACACATTTATCTGCAGCACTATTTACCAGAGTCACTGCTCCAGTCCTCCCTCAGTGTGTGGCTTGCTGCTCCTCTTCTCATGTCCGCTCCGCTGGCTCCTCCAGTGCACATGACTTCCTGTGTATTGGAGGCAGTGTCCATACCTGACTCAACCACGAGTCACAGGGAAGGGGGGCGCGACACTGCTGCCTGTCCTCCTGCTTGACATGTGTGCAGCAGCCAGCGGGAGGAGCAAGGGGCAAGGGAAGGGGGGCCCTGACACAGTCACAGACAGGTCAGGAAGGATATCAGCAGACGAAAGTTTCAGTATGTTGCCGGCGCTGCTGCTGCTTCAGCTGCCTGACTGCCAGTAACACAGTGCACATCAGCAAGGTAGCAGAGCAGGGAGAGCGCCTCTCTCACCCAGCGCCTCCCTGCTTTGCAGACCTTGCTGAGCGGGTAGCGCCGGGCCTGTTTGTTAGTCTTGGACCTTTATAGGCTGACAGGGATTAAGGGAAGGACTATTGGCATGTTGAAAAGTGGGGTGAGTGTGATAATGGTGACTAAATTGTGTGTTTAAATAGGTGTCGGAGAAGGCGATTGTGAGGGTGCATAAATCTGTGGATTAGTGCAGGTTAAGGCCATAAAGTGGTATGTGTGGGTTTAATATACATAACCTATCCCTAAATTCATATGCCTGAAGAAGTGCACCTTGTGCAGGAGCTGTGAAGTAATAGTTACATAATTTATCCCTGAAATGTGCATGCAATATTTGAGATAAGTAATGGACAGAATGTAGGAGTTGTAACAGTAAGTATTCTATGGAATGTGTGCCTAAGTTTCATGGCATCAGTGTGATTGTGAATAAATTGTACTGGGAATGGTGACTTATAAGATATCATTCTAATGATACCTGAGGAATGTTGTTATTATTCCATAGTGAAGGTACTGTAGGTATCCACCAAAGGTTGAAGTTCTTCTAACCCCTGGGTGGGGATTTGCAGAGGATCATTCAATGAATACTTGATAGTTTATGTATTCATTCAACCCGTGTGGTGTTAGGGCTCCCAAGTTGAATGTCCATTCCCTTTCTCTTTTTAAGAGTTCCTTTGTGAGGTCTCCTCCTCTGATGCTTAGGCTTAGAATAATAGTAGATCTTAGCGCAGTATTAAAGAATAGATGGAAAAGAAAATGCAGAAAATGCCAGACTGAATAAAAATAAAACACATTTAATAATAATGTTAAACCTAAAACTTTCCTGGTGCATGAATGACCACCCTAAAATTACAAATGCACAATATATATAAAGATTGGGCCGGTACACACTATTCATATGCATAAACTTTTTGCCGGTACCAATATATTATTAATTCAGTAAGAATAAGTCATCCAGAAAGTCACAGCCTAATCGGCCCTAAATGTCCTGAGACCTGTTATCCTTTGCCACACGGGCTTTCAATAGATTTGACCAAACTGGTCTTTCAGGATGGTATGTCTGTATTAATGTTATGATTTCTTTGATTAAAACTTTTGTGGGTAAGTTATCCAAAACAGTAGAACCTCTCGCACCTTATTTGATAATGGTGCGTGCTGACTCCGGAGATTTCCACCTGCCGTTTCCTAATAACAGTCAAAACTGGTATTGCTGTACCTTTCACCCTCCGCTTTGTCTCCGTCCAGGCCCCTCCCTTTGGCTGTGGCCAGCCGCCTCCCAGAGCCGCGGTGCTCCCTCGCTCTGTGCTGCTGACAGGCTTCAGAATGCGGCACTGCAGCTTCCAGTTTCGCGGTCTCCGGCTTCCGGGGGTGTGCGCGATCAGCGTCAGCATCAGCCTGGGTTTGTCCTTCCACTTGGTGCAGCTTCCAACGCGTTTCCCCCCCTCAGGGGCTTCGTCAGGGATTACTTTCTCCAGTCCAAAAGCTTTTACATCACTGAGAGAATTAGGGTGTACATGGTGAAAGTGACGTGCTACTGACGTCAGTTTCTTAAATTTGGCCATAAGCGATGCTGCATTTCTGATTGAGCCAATATGCTCAAGCAATCAATGTTTGAGTGCCCTGGTGGTCATGCCTATGTATTTGAAGTTGCAGCTGCATGTGATGCGGTATACAACTCCAATTGCATTGCAGTTGATCAAGTTCTGGATTTTAAGGGTATCACCAAAGTTGTACTTAACCTCTTTGTTTTTACCATGTATTCACATGCTATGCAGGTGCCGCACGGAAAAGAGCCTGTCAATTTTGTTGATCATGGGGGGTTTTTCACGAAGTGGCTTTTCACCAGTTCATCTCTTAGATTCTTGGAGCGGTGCCAGCTCATGGATAATTTGGGTTTTAGTATTCTGGATAGTTCCTGGTCCAGGAGGGAGGACTGACCAGTTTTTCTGTATGATTTCCTGGATCAACCTCCATTCTCTACAAAAGTTTCCCACAAATCTAATTGTGTCAGTGGAGTCCTTCTGGCTTCTTTTTTTCTTCTCTGGGAATATGAGCAAATCCCTGTTGGTTTGGGAAACCGATTTCTTAGCTTTATTGATGGATCATTTGCTATAACCCCTTTCCTCTAAACAACTGGAGAGTTCAACACATTAGGTTTTGTAGGTCTTGGGGTCTGAGCAGTTGCACCTTAGGCATAAGAATTCCCCTTTAGGTAAGTTTTCTATTGTAGGGGGGAAATGTGCACTGCACTGATGAACAAGGCTGTTGGTTGAAGTTTCTTTCTGATATAATTTAGTTCAAATTTTTCCATCCATGCCCTTGTATATATTCAGGTCCAGAAAGGGTACGGAATGCTGGTCAATATGGTGAGTTAGTTTTATGTTTAGCTTGTTGTTGTTGAGGTTATTGATAAAGGAGAGAAGAGTATTTTAATCTCCTTCCTAAATCATCAATATATCATCAATATACCTCCACCATGTAACTACATGGTTGGTATACTGATCATTCTCCTCATTAAAAACTGTCTCTCATTCCCACCAGCCTAGGAACATATTGGCATACTTTGGGGTGCATGCTGCCCCCATAGCTCTCCCCCTGATTTGTAAGTAGTACTTGTCTCCAAAGATGAAATAATTTCTTGTTAACACAAATTCAAGTAGTTCTACAAGAAATTCATGGAATGCCATGTATCCTTCCATTGGTAGGAAGTATTTGATGGCATTTATGCCAATTGTGTGGTTGATACTCATGTAGGGAGATCCTATATCCAAAGTTACTAGGAGATGGTTTTCTTCTAGTTTGATATCATGTAGTTTATATAGTACATCAGCTGTGTCTTGTAGGTAAGATGGCAATCCAAGGACATGATGACATAGATGTAGATCGATGAATGTACTTGCTTTTTCTGATAGTCCTCCAATTCCAGAAACTATCGGTTCCCTGAGGTTTTTATGAACGATCGGGAGAAGATAAAAAGTTGGTGTCTTGGGATTGGTGGTCTACAGATAATCATACTCCTGTTGTAGAATGGTGCCAGTGGTGAGGGCTCCATCCAGAATCCTAGTAAAGGCGATGTTTGTAATTGTCTGTGGAGTTGAACAGTATTCTCTTATAAAATCCTTGGTCATTGAGTTGTCTTAGGGCCTCCTTCATGTAGATGTCTGTGGGCCAGACCACTTTGCTTCTCTCTTTGTCAGAGGGTTTAATAATGACATCTTCCCATTTGTGGATATCTTTAAGTGCTCATGATTCTTCCTTGGATAGATTGTCGTTCTTAATTTTTTTCTTATGGGCTTTGGTGGTGAGAATGTCAAGGTCACATGCTACTAGTTCCTGGAATATCCTTACTTGCGGGCAGATCTGTTCTGATGGAAAAAAGTTTGATTTCTTCTTGCAGACAGGTCTCCTTTGTGGTTGTTGATCTAATGTGTCCTCGTTTTCCTGTTCCAGTTCTTACAATATTTTTAATGCTCTCTGTTCATCTTGGTTCAAGGGGTGATATTGTATCGCAAGGTAACGACGCTTCTGTTTTTTTGTGCATGGAGAAAAACTTCTTGAGTAGGACTTTTCTACCAAAAAGTCTAAGTTCCTTCTCCCATGTAAAACGATTGAAAGATCTCATAGGAAAGAAAGATAGACCCCTACTAAGAATGTTTGTTTCCTGGTCTGTCAATATTTGAGGAGAAAGATTAATGATTTTCAGGCTGTCTGTGTGACTGATCGTAGATGTGCTAAATTTAGCACATCTATGATCAGGTCTGAGTTAGGCCCTAGGTCTTGGGAGCACTTGAGTAGAATATCTTCCCAGTCTTTGCTTAGACTTTCTGTGGCCTATTGAAATGCTGGGAAGATTTTAGGTCTAAGTCCTCTTGGTGTAATTTATTGTTAGAGTAGTTTTCTATGGTAGTGATGTCCCAGGAAATTCTGTTTCTTCTTTGTAGTTGGACGTTTAATTTTGTTAGATCTTCCTTCCAATCAGTTCGTCTGTGTTCACCTGCCAGGAGGTCAAGGACTATATCCTCCAGGTTGTCAGGATTCCTACGTTTTGAGGTTAATTCAGTTTTGAGAGAGAATGTACTTATAGTGTGTGTAATGTCTGCTGTGTATGTGTCAAATTGTTAAGGGTATACAAAGAATGCAATTGACCAAAATGTGAGTGTGTATTTGTTGCAACCTGTAGTTCCAATGTATAGAGTATAGACCTGGTGAGAAATCACAGGGTCAGTGGAAGGTAGTGCTGCAGAAACTGAAAAGAAAGTCAGCAAAAAGAACAGTATTGCAAGAGAGGGGGGTTCCGCACTTTCCCACTTTTCTAAATTAGTGTTATTTAAATATCAGGTACCATAGTAACAACCAACGCTATACAGTTATACTCCAAATGGGTTAGTCTAATAACTCTGTTGGTGGTGCACCCTAGAGTTATAATTGTAACTGGCAACAAGGAAAGAAAAGGAAAACTCTTTCTGTTGGGGCACGCTTGGAAGAAATGAAGACTTTATGTAGTTAAAACATCAGAATTTTTTTTTATTGGTTTGCATTAAAAACAGGTGTGGTTTCTATACATCATGACACCTGATGCTTTATACAGGTACACAAAAACAAGACATAATGTATATTGGTGGTCATTCCGAGTTGTTCGCTCGTTGCCGATTTTCGCTATATTGCGATTAGTCGCTTAATGCGCATGCGCAAGGTTCGCAGAACGCATGCGCTTAGTTATATTACACAAAAGTTAGGTATTTTACTCACGGCATAACAAGGAATTTTCATAGTTCTGGTGATCGTACTGTGATTGACAGGAAGTGGGTGTTTCTGGGCGGAAACTGGCAGTTTTCTGGGAGTGTGCGAAAAAACGCTGGCGTTTCTGGGAAAAACGCGGGAGTGTCTGAAGAAACGGGGGAGTGTCTGGGCGAACGATGGGTGTGTTTGTGACGTCAAACCAGGAACGAAACTGAATGAACTGATCGCAATGGCTGAGTAAGTCTGGAGCTACTCAGAAACTGCTAAGAAATTTCTATTCACAATTGTGCTAATCTTTCATTCGCAATTCTGCTAAGCTAAGATTCACTCCCAGAGGGCGGCGGCTTAGCGTGTGCAATGCTGCTAAAAGCAGCTAGCGAGCGATCAACTCGAAATGAGGGCCAATGTGATAAACAAAACATGAATGTTGCACAACAAGTAATCTTTTTGATATACAATGATATACAAAAATTATTTGGTATGTAACAGACTATTTTTTGGGTGGCTCTCAATAAAAGTGTAAGTCATTCTTTTTTATTGCTGTATTTATTGGTCATGTGCAGAAAAAACATATAGTAACAATGGACAAAATTACATAAACTTTAAAAATGAGGCAAAATATCTTTTGGTTTCAGCTACCTGAGTAGTTTTAATAATTATTATATAAATCCCAGAGATATATGGTATCTCAAATAAATATATATATATATATATATATATATATATATATATATATATATATATACACACTGCTCAAAAAAATAAAGGGAACACTTAAACATCACAATGTAACTCCAAGTCAATCACACTTCTGTGAAATCAAACTGTCCACTTAGGAAGCAACACTGATTGACAATCAATTTCACATGCTGTTGTGCAAATGGAATAGACAACATGTGGAAATTATAGGCAATTAGCAAGACACCCCCAATAAAGGAGTTGTTTTACAGGTGGTGACCACAGACCACTTCTCAGCTCCTATGCTTTCTGGCTGATGTTGTGGTCACTTTTGAAAGCTGGCGGTGCTTTCAATCTAGTGGTAGCATGAGACGGAGTCTACAACCCACACAAGTGGCTCAGGTAGTGTAGCTCATCCAGGATGGCACATCAATGCGAGCTGTGGCAAGAAGGTTTGCTGTATCTGTCAGCGTAGTGTCCAGAGCATGGAGGCGCTACCAGGAGACAGGCCAGTACATCAGGAGACGTGGAGGAGGCCGTAGGAGGGCAACAACCCAGCAGCAGGACCGCTACCTCCGCCTTTGTGCAAGGAGGAACAGGAGGAGCACTGCCAGAGCCTGCAAAATTACCTCCAGCAAGCCACAAATGTGCATGTGTCTACTCAAATGATCAGAAACAGACTCCATGAGGGTGGTATGAGGGCCCGACGTCCACAGGTGGGGGTTGTGCTAACAGCCCAACATTGTGCAGGACATTTGGCATTTGCCAGAGAACACCAAGATTGGCAAATTCGCCACTGGTGCCCTGTGCTCTTCACAGATGAAAGCAGGTTCTCACTGAGCACATGTGACAGACGTGACAGAGTCTGGAGAAGCCAAGGAGACAAGGAGAACGTTCTGCTGCCTGCAACATCCTCCAGCATGACCGGTTTGGCAGTGGGTCAGTAATGGTGTGGGGTGGCATTTCTTTGGGGGGCCACACAGCCCTCCATGTGCTCGCCAGAGGTAGCCTGACTGCCATTAGGTACCGAGATGAGATCCTCAGACCCCTTGTGAGACCATATGCTGGTGCGGTTGGCCCTGAGTTCCTCCTAATGCAACGCAATGATAGACCTCATGTGGCTAGAGTGTGTCAGCAGTTCCTGCAAGACGAAGGCATTGATGCTATGGACTGGCCCGCCCGTTCCCCAGACCTGAATCCAATTGAGCACATCTGGGACATCATGTCTCGCTCCATCCACCAACGCCACGTTGCACCACAGACTGTCCAGGAGTTGGCGGATGCTTTAGTCCAGGTCTGGGAGGAGATCCCTCAGGAGACCATCCGCCACCTCATCAGGAGCATGCCCAGGCATTGTAGGGAGGTCATACTGGCACGTGGAGGCCACACACACTACTGATCCTCATTTTGACTTGTTTTAAGGACATTACATCAAAGTTGGATCAGCCTGTAGTGTGTTTTTCCACTTTAATTTTGAGTGTGACTCCAAATCCAGACCTCCATGGGTTAATAAATTTGATTTCCATTGATAATTTTTGTGTGATTTTGTTGTCAGCACATTCAACTATGTAAAGAACAAAGTATTTAATAAGAATATTTCATTCATTCAGATCTAGGATGTGCTATTTTAGTGTTCCCTTTATTTTTTTGAGCAGTGTATATATATCTAGATAGATAGATAGATAGATAGATAGATAGATAGATAGATAGATAGATAGATATATTGCACAGGCCAGTTTCGATTACTGATAAAAAGTGTTCTGATAGTAACCTATAGATACAAGTATTATACCATATCTTCTTTTAGTGTATAGTTGATATTTGAGAGGGAATGGGTCGACACAACTTAGGTCGACAGTCATTAGGTCGATCACTATTGGTCGACATGCATTAGGTAGACAGGGTCACAAGGTCGACATGCTCATTAGGTCGACATGTACTAGGTCGACAGGTCAAAATGTCAACATTTTTTAAAAACTTTTTTTGCTTTCGTTTTCTTCGGAAAGTGACGGGGAACCCCAATTAGTGCACCTTGTCCCCTCACATGGCTCATTTCGCTCGCCATGCTTCAGGCAAGGTGCCTCGCTCCGTTTCCACTGCGCTCGGCACAGGTTACTATTCCCAATCATAGTCCACGTGGATCGTAAAGTATGAAAAGGTCCAAAAATTTAAATAAAATGTGTAAAATTCATGTTGACCTTTTGAACTGTCGACCTAGTACATGTCGACCTACTGACCATGTAGACCTAGTGACCATGTCGACCTAATGTATGTTGATCAATAGTGGTCGGCCTAATGACTGTCGACCTAAGTGGTGTCAACCTAATGACCGTATCCCATTTGAGTATAATTTTCTATTAAGTGGGTAGTAAATATTAAAGACTCACTCCCAATTGTCTCTGAATCTACTGCCCATTCGTGTGTTACAAATGAACAGTGAACGAGTGGGTGAGATTAAAAGAGGACAGTGCTGGAGTGGAGTGAAAGATAGATGAAGTGCGGAGGATCTGCTTTTGAGACCTAAAACCAGTCATCCCCACCTGGTGGAGAAACCAGTGCAGGGGGTGTGTGCCAGCACAGTCCCAGTGAGAGTCCCCTGAATTGGATTTTTAAATTATGAGGCTCAAATAAGATGGATAAACAGTTAATATGGTAATTCGCAGATAAAAAGTAAAGTAATACTTATCAGAGACTTGTGTAATGTGCTGGTTCTGGTCCTGTGCACGGGACCTGGAACCTCCAACCTTGGACACGTGTTTCGTCAGGGAATTGGCTTGTTCACCAAGTGTAGTTGGGGTGAGCACTGTGGCTTCTTTTATACCCTAAAGCAAATTGACAGTAATTGGGGAGGGGGGGAGTGGGGAATGAGCAGGAAGTGCCTCAGATCCTGTTGTGAGAATATTCTCCATGATAGGTTAGTTTTGAGTGGGACCTAATGTGTATACCAATGGAAAAAGGTCACCATCCTAATAATGTGACTGGCATGATCGTGGATCAATTGGGCATGTGTTTTAATAGATTGATTTAAAAACCAGTAAGGTTCAGTTCAGAGAACCTATAACAATTGTGTTATATTCAATAACATGAAGAATACAGGCTATATAGTTCAAAGTCTATGAGGTTATGTTGTCCTAGATGGGATTACATGTAAATTTACATATAAAGATAAGACCGTGCGACAGAGGAATTCTGAGGTCATATGGGTAATGTAGTTCTAGCATTAGGAATGTGGCTGTGGGGCCTGATTGGGCGCATCATGTCATGTGGTTTTACCAATGTGTTGATGTAACCTATCTTCGGCTGCCGTGTCATGTGATGATTCTGGTCTTAGGGAAATACATTGTGGGTGTTGTAGTCCTGTACCAGGAAGTGTGGCGACGGGGCAGTAATAAACATATTTTCAAAGAATGTGTGTCCCCTGTGTCCGCTAGATATAACGCTCCGCATATTAGGAAGTTGTGGGTGTTATGATCCCATGGCTTCTATGTGTGGCTTGATCACTGTGCTGTGATTTGCGTTGATATCTGGGTTTGTTGAGATCATGTGACACTAAATGCCCTATCAGATGGTGCAGGAGCCAAAACTGAGATAGCTGTATTTTTGTCAGTCCTCCTCCTGGACTAGGAACTATCCAGAATACTAAATCCCAAATTATCCATAAACTGGCGCCGCTCCAAGAACCTAAGAGACGAACTAATAAGTAGAGATGTGCGGCTGGCACTTTTCGTGTTTTGTGTTTTGGTTTTGGTTCTAATTCCACTTTTGTGTTTTGGTTTTGGCTTGGTTTTGCCAAAACCACCCTTTTGTGTTTTGGTTTTAGTTTTAGATCTGGATGATTTTTGAAAAAAACATAAAAACAGCTAAAATCACAGAATTTGGAGATCATTTTGATCCTACGGTTTTATTAACCTCAATAACATTCATTTCCACTCATTTCCAGGCTTTTCTGAACACCTCACACCTCATAATATTGTTTTTAGGCCAAAAGGTTGTACCGAGGTTTCTGGATGACTAAGCTAAGCGACACACGTGGACAACACAAACACCTGGCCCATCTAGGAGTGGCACTGCAGTGTCAGACAGGATGGCAGATATAAAAAAAAGGCACCAAACAGCACATGATGCAAAGAAGAAAAAGAGGTGCACTGAGGTTGCTGTATGACTAAGCTAAGCAACACAAGTGTGCGGCACAAACACCTGGCCCATCTAGGAGTGGCACTGCAGTGTCAGACAGAATGGCACTTTTCAAAAACTAGGCCCCAAACAGCTCCTCATGCAAAGATGTAGAAGAGGTGCAATGAGGTAGCTGTATGACTAAGCCAAGCGACACAAACAATTGACCCATCTAGGAGTGGCACTGCAGTGGCAGACAGGAAGGCAGATATAAAAAAGGCCCCAAACAGCACCTCATGCAAAGATGTAGAAGAGGTACAATGAGGTAGCTGTATGACTAAGCCAAGTGACACAAACAATTGGCACATCTAGGAGTGGCACTGCAGTGTCAGACAGAATGGCACTTTTCAAAAACTAGGCCCCAAACAGCACCTCATGCAAAGATGTAGAAGAGGTGCAATGACTAAGCCAAGTGACACAAACAATTGGCCCATCTAGGAGTGGCACTGCAGTGGCAGATAGGAGGGTAGATATAAAAAAAGGCCCCAAACAGCACCTCATGCAAAGATGTAGAAGAGGTGCAATGAGGTAGCTGTATGACTAAGCCAAGTGACACAAACAATTCCCACTGGAATTATACAGCAATATCACTGGAATTATATGGCAATATCACCGGAATTATATGGCAGTACCACTGGACGTATACGGAAGTGTCAGACAGGGTGACACTTTAAAAAAATAGTCCCCAAACAGCACATGGTGCAAAGAAGAAAAAGAGGTGCTAGATGGAATTGTCCTTGAGCCCTCCCACCCACCCTTATGTTGTATAAACAGGACATGCACACTTTAACAAACCAATCATTTCAGCGACAGGGTGTGCCACACGACTGTGGCTGAAATGACTGGTTTGTTTGGGACCCCACCAAAAAAGAAGCAATCAATCTCTCCTTGCACAAACTGGCTCTACAGAGGCAAGATGTCGACCTCATTCTCCGATTCACTGTGTACATCCCCCTCCTCACAGAGAATTAATTCGTCCCCACTGGAATCCACCAGACAATTGCTGGTCAAGGTCTTCCTGGAGGAATTTATAATTCATTTTGATGAACATAATCTTCTCCACATTTTGTGGAAGTAACCTCCTACGCCGATCGCTGACAAGGTTACCGGCTGCACTAAACACTCTTTTGGAGTACACACTGGAAGGGGCGTAACTTAGGTAAAATAAAGCCAGTTTGTGCAAGGGTCCCCTAATTGCCTCTTTTTCCTGCCAGTATACATACGGACTGTCTGACATGCCTACTTGGATGCTGTCACTCATATAATCTTCCACCATTCTCTCTATGGTGACAGAATCATATGCAGTGACAGTAGACATGTCAGTAATCATTGGCAGGTCCTTCAGTCCAGACCAGATGTCAGCACTTGCTCCTGACTGCCCTGCATCACCACCTGCGGGTGGGCTAGGAAATCTTATACTTTTCCTAGGAAGCCCCAGTGGTGGGAGAAATTGAAGGAGGAGCTGTTGACGGGTCACATTCCGCTTGAGTTGACAATTTACTCACCAGCAGGTCTTTGCACCTCTGCACACTTGTGTCTGCCAGAAAGAGAGATACAATGTAGGCTTTAAACCTAGGATTGAGCGCGGTGGCCAAAATGTAGTGCTCTGATTTCAACAGATTGACCACTCTTGAATCCTGGCAAAGCGAATGAAGGGCTCTATCCACAAATCCCACATACTTAGTGGAGTCGCTCCGTCTTAGCTCCTCCTTTAATCTCTCCAGCTGCTTCTGCAAAAGCCTGATGAGGGGAATGACCTGAGTCAAGCTGGCAGTGTCTGAACTGACTTCACGTGTGGCAAGTTCGAAGTGTTGGAGAACATTGCACAAGACGGGAATCATTCTCCACTGTGCTTGAGTCAGGTGCATTCCCCCTCCTTTGCCTATATCATAGGTGGATGTATAGGCTTTAATGGCCTTTTGCTGCTCCTCCATCCTCTGAAGCATATATAGTTTTGAATTTCACCTCGTTACCACGACTTGCTTCAGTTGATGGCAGGGCAGGTTCAGGAGTGTTGGCTGGTGCTCCAGTCTTCGGCACACAGTGGCACAGAATGTCGAAAGTGGGCCGCAATTTTTCGGGCCACCAACAGCATCTCCTGAACACCCCTGTCATTTGAAAAAAAATTCTGCACCACCAAATTAATTGTATGTGCAAAACATGGGACGTGCTGCAATTTGCCCAGTTGTAATGCATGTACAATATGGTGGCGTTGTCCGATATCAAAAATCCCCAGTAGAGTCTAAGTGGGGTAAGCCAATGCGCGATGATGTCCCTCAGTTTCCGTAAGAGGTTGTCAGTGGTGTGCCTCTTACGGAAAGCGGTGATACACAGCGTAGCCTGCCTAGAAACAACTTTGGATTTGCGAGATAGTGCTACTGGTGCCGCTGCTGCAGTTGTTGCTGCGGGAGGCAATACATCTACCCAGTGGGCTATCACAGTCATATAGTCCTTAGTCTGCCTTGTTCCACTTGTTCACATGTCCGTGGTTAAATGGACACTGGATACAACCAGATTTTTAGGACACTGGCGAAATTTTTTCTGACGTCTCTGTACATTCTCGGTATCGCCTGCCTGGTGAAGTGGAATCTAGATGGGATTTGGTACCGGGGACAAAATACTTCCATCAAATGTCTAAATCCCACTGCACTAATGGCGGATACCGGTCTAACACCAACGTAAGTGTCAAGGCCTCAGTTATCCGCTTTGCAAAAGGATGACTGCTGTCATATTTCATCTTCCTCACAAAGGACTGTTGGACAGTCAATTGCTTACTGGAAGTAGTACAAGTGGTCTTCCAACTTCCCCTCTGGGATGACGATCGACTCCCAGCAGCAGTAACAGCAGCGGCTGCAGCAACAGCAGCAGTAGGTGTACCACTCAAGGATCCTGCCGAGAAATCCCGGTTAGGAGAGGACTCATCAGTCTTGCCAGGGACATGGCCTGCAGGACTACTGACGTTCATGGCTGAGGAGGAAGTTAACGTTGAGCGAGTTGTTGGTACGGCTTGCAGGAGCTTGGGTATAACAGGAAGAAGGTATTTAGGTGTCAGTGGTCTGCTTACACTCTTACCCAAAGTTTCACAACTTGACACTGACTTCTGATGAATGCGCTGCAGGTGATGTATAAGGGAGGATGTTCCTAGGTGGTTAACATCCTTACCCATACTTATTACAGATTGACAGAGGCAACACACGGCTTGACACCTGTTGTCCGGATTTGGGGAGAAATAATTCCACACCAAAGAGGTGGCTTTTTTGGTATTTTGCCCAGGCATCACAACGGACAACAGGTGTCTCCCCCGGTGCCTGACTTAAACAAACCACATCACCGTCAGAATCCTCATCGTCAACTTCCTCCTCAGCACCAGCAACACCCAAATCCTCATCCTGGTGTACTTCAACAGTGACATCTTCAATTTGAATATCAGAAACTGGGCTGTGGGTGCGCCTTCTAGCACTTGCAGGGGGCGTGCAAATGGTGGAAGGAGCCACCTCTTCCCATCCAGTGTTGGGAAGGTCAGGCATCGCAACCACCAACATGCTTGGACTCTCCTTGGGAATTTTTGATACCATCTCAGAACACACAGTTCTTTTCTGTGCTTTTTCCATCTTAAAAGTGAAAATACACCAGGCGCTAATAAAAATATTTCAAATAAATCCTAATGGTCCAATACCAAATTAAAAATAATTATAATAAGCAGCAGAAAAGCCCTGACTTGGGGTTAACAAGTCAAATCAAGCACCGGAATCTCCAGGTGCATACATCCAACATACTCAAACAAATACCCTCCTGCGCTATAATTAAGGTACGATATGGCTTAAAGTTCAACAAATCCAATCTTTGTATATTATATATAATATAAAATTTATTGTAAAAAAGAAAGTTATTTCACTATTGTTAAACTTGACCGGTCTTAAAAATTACAAAATACAATCACATGCAATACATTAAATGACTCTAAGGAGGTGGATCCAAACAAAATTCTGTGCACAGAAGTGTATATTAATGTTAAGATTAAATCTCAGTCTGTGGATTTAAGTTCACATATATATTCCATAAAAGCAATGGCGATTTGGTTTAAACACCATACATCAATTGGATTCTAAAACAGTTACTTTGTATCATAGTTCCACAGTAACTTGCCACTCAGCAGTAAATAATGCAGTATGTCAGACCGCTCCACACTGGAGCTTTACGTGCGGTTTCCACCGGCGGTGTCAGCAAGGGAGAGTCCCAATATCAAACGAGGTGGTCTCTGGCTTCGGGATCTGGCACCTGTGCTGGCGCCTGCTGTTTTAAATATCTCCCGACCTTAGGGCTCTATGAGTACTAACCTCCGCGTGCTACGTGCAAGCACCGATGTGCAGTCTCTCTCCTCCCAGTTCTTATTCAGCTGGCGGTCAACAACAATGGCGGTGACAAGGTAGAGGTCCAATAATACTGCAGGGGTCCAATACTGCTGACGTGTTTCGCTCCTATTACAGGGGCTTTATCAAAGAATAATCTCCAAATGCTCCAGGACCCTATTTAAAGGAATGATGTTCATTCCTATTGGTGCATATAATGATGAATAAATGAAAAGCACCTGTTTATACGGGTGGTCTTCTGTTTGCCGGCGGTCGGGCTCCCGGCGCTCAGTATACCGGCGCCGGGAGCCCGACAGCCGGCATACCGACACTTATTTTCCCTCGTGGGGGTCCACGACCCCCATAGAGGGAAAATAAAATAGTGTGGCGCGCGTAGCGCGCCACCGTGCCCGTAGCGTGGCGAGCGCAGCGAGCCCGCAAGGGGCTCATTTGCGCTCGCCAAGCTGTCGGTAAGCCGGCGGTCGGGCTCCCGGCGCCGGGATGCTGGTCGCCGGGAGCCCGACCGCCGGCCAGCCGTAGTGAACCCGTTTATACACCTGTTTGGTTCCACCTCCTGATCCAGCCTCCTATAATAAATTAAATGTCTTACATCGAGTGCATATATACCATGTCTCCACTCTGCACATCATATACACACATTCACTAGCTAAATTAAAAAAGTAAATATATGTCCATTTGTCCATAGAAGACAACCAAAATCAACATTCAACAACAACCCAAATAGTAATATACAAAATCTAAGTAAAAATAAAGATAAATAAATAAATACAAATAACATATCCTCCCTTCCAATGAATTGAACTCCCAACCCTTTCCTTTACAGTCTGTTGTGCTACCGTTCCTCCACCGTCAGCCTCTGTTGTCAATGCAGTACGTACCCACAGCATATATAGCTAGTTTTAATAACGCTAAATTTACTATAATAACAGTGTCCCACTCTTGAATAATTCAACAAACTTTATGACTACCTTAAAACACTTTTATTTTACGAATTGATATTTAGAAATGTAAATGCCTATAAGGCTAAACCTCTCAGAGACCCTATCTCATAGCTCACTTCAGCGGGTCTCAATGGAATATAATTTCAAAACTAATTTGTATATTTCATTCACAGTTCAAAGGGCCTAAATTAATGTATAATGTTAAACTAGACAAACCAACTCCATCTGATAGATACTAAATTGAAATTAATAATAAAAAATTATAAATGAAATTAGCAATAAATAATATACCCTTTCTTACTATGATTCGAACTCCCAACCATTTCTGTGGTAGTTCATTACTCTACCATTTCTCCATCCAGTATCCCTTATTGATCTTACATCCTAAACCTCGTAATATACCATACTCTCACATATGTTTAATCTCCAATATCCCTATTCCATTTTCTAACATATCCTTTACATTACACTAAATAAATTTCTTATATACCTATATTTCATATTACTGTGATATCTGATAATCTCTTAGATCTGTTATACACCATAATTAGATGAGCAATGTACAATGGATAACCACCCCCCCCCCCCCACGCCACCAACCCCACTGATAACCACAATCATCTACTAAATATTTAACCTCCCACTAATAATAACATGATCATAACTAATAACCTAGAGATTATGGAGATTGATCTATGCAAAAGATTCAAACTCAATACACTCATTTAATCCCTGAGGTGATAAGGTTTTCAGACGAAAGATCCACAGTGCCTCTTTCCTGCACAGGTTCCGAAAACGGTCACCCCCTCAGACAGTCCCCTTAACATGATGAACCCCTATAACTTGAAGGCCTTCTGGATTAGACTGATGTTCAATAAGAAAATGATGTGAAACACTATGTTTGACATATCCTTTCATTATGTTCAAACAATGTTCTCTAAACCTTGTTTTGAGTGAACGAGTAGTCCTACCTACGTACTGCAGACCACAAGGGCACCACAACACGTAGATACAATAAGTGGTATCACAATTGATAAATTCTCGTATTCCGAATTTCTCTTTCGTGATATGATTCTATTTCACATGATTTGTTCACTATATAACCACATGTAAGACATCTCCCTTTTCCACATCTGAAACATCCCACCACAGGTTTCCCCAACCATGGTATGGTGGTCGGATGAATGCTCTCTCTAGGGGTTTTTTCAACATGCTGGGGGCTAATATGTTCTTAAGGTTACGATTTTTCTTAAAAATAATCAGAGAGTCTGGTAGAATCGCAGATTGTAGTATGCTATCTTGTTGTAAGATTCTAAACATTTCTTTCATCACCTTCTTAATTTCTAACGACTGATTATTATATTTGGTTATGAACCGCATTCGAGCTGGGGTTTCTTTAATGGTCAATTCATGTGTAGTGTCTTTTCTTTTATTCATCAGTAATACATTCCTATCACTCCTTGCTACTTTGTCACATGCTGCTGTAACAAGATCTTTAGGATAACCTCTACTCACAAAATCCTGTGTCATTCCATTGGCCTGATCCCTATAATCCTCTATAGTAGAGCAATTCCTACGTAGCCTACCAAATTGGCTATACGGTACATTTCGTAACCATGGTTTATAATGATTACTTAACTCGTTTAATTTTTCTAGCGGGAGGATGAGGACTTCCATCGTCATGTGAAGCTGAACCACTAGTCATGAACACAGGCCTTAGCTGTTCCTTGCCACTCCTTGTCGTAAATGGCATACTGACAAGTTTACGTTTAGCCTCAGACCATTTAAATTTATTTTTTTGGGTCTTTTACTGAACTTTGGCTTTTTGGATTTTACATGCCCTCTACTATCACATTGGGCATCGGCCTTGGCAGATGACGTTGATGGCATTTCAAGTGGCAGCAGTTTCAGCACTAGGAGGAAGTGGTTCTTGATCTTTCCCTATTTTATCCTCCAAATTTTTGTTCTCCATTATTTTTCTGGAGTTTTCTAACACAATATGCAGCACAGGGGCACTGGACATATGGCAACAGAGGATACCTCTGTGACTGGCACCTGGACTGACTGACGACTGATGCACAGGACATGACCAGTGGTCTGATGCAGAACAACACAGCAACACTGTAAGGGACTTGTTATTATAATACAGCAGCAATGGACATATGGCAACAGAGGAAACCACTGTGACTGGTCAATGGAATGACTGATGGCTGATGCACAGGACACAACCACTGGTCTGATTTAGGACAACACAGCAACACTGTAAGGGACTTGTTTTTATTATACAGCAGCACTGGACATATGACAGCAGAGGATACCACTGTGACTTGTCACTGGAATGACTGATGGCTGGTGTACAGGACACTACCACTGGTCTGATGCAGTACAACACTGCAACACTGTAAGGGACTTGTTTTTATTATACAGCAGCACTGGACATATGACAGCAGAGAATACCACTGTGACTGGTCACTAGAATGACTGATGGCTGATGCACAGTGCACTACCACTGGTCTGATGCAGGACAACACAGCAACACTGTAAGGGACTTGTTGTTATTATTATACAGCAGCACTGGACATATGGCAGCAGAGTATACCACTGTGACTGATCACTGGAATGACTGATGGCTGATGCACAGGACACTACCACTGGCTGATGCAGCACAATACACCAACACTAAACTGATGCAGCACAACACAGCACCCTATACAGCAGCACTGGACATATGGCAGCAGAGGACACCACCACTGTGACTAGACTGATGCAGCACAATACACCACCACTGAACTGATGCAGCACAACACAGCATCCTATACAGCAGCACTGGACATATGGCAGCAAAAGGACACAACCACTGTGACTGTACAGATGCAGCACAAGACACGGACACTGAGGACACTAAGAGAATGGAGACACGTACTCTCTCTACACTCTCCAATGCCGGAGTGAAAATGTCGGGGATGCATGGCTCCTTATATGGAATCCAAATCCCGCGATAATCCGACAGCGGGATGATGACGTTTTGCCTCGTTCTGGTTTCCGAATCAGGTGGGAAAACTTATGCTTGACTTGAGTCCGGACTCGGGTAGGGGGGTTCGGTAGGGTTCGGATCTCAGGGATCCGAACCCGCTCATCTCTAGTGAAAAGCCACTTAATGAAAAAAAAACACAATATCAACAAAATTGACAGGCTCTTTCTGTGCGGCACCTGCAAAGCATGTGAACACATGGTAAAAACTAAAGAGGTTAAGGACAAATTCGGTGATATCCTTAAAATCCAGAACTTTATCAACTGCGATGCAATTGGAGTAGGATACTTCATCACATGTTAGAAGAACTTCAACCCTTGGTGCAGTGCCGTAACTAACTATGTGCGAGAGGGGCATTGCACACAGTGCAATGCGCTGTGAGGCGGAAAAAATCACCCGCCGCATAGCTAGTTGCGGCACTACTTCAGTGGAGATAACTGCTAGTGTGGGTGCTCCCATCCTCCTCTCCCCCCGCCCTCTGCACCGCCGCTGCTCCAGCGCTCCAGCGTGTGGATGACTGGAGGCGTCACCCGGCAGCAGCTGATCTTGAGGGGAGGAGGCTGAGGTGCTGAACATGCTCTTCAGCAATCCCTTCTCCCCTCAGCTGCGCTACTCAGCGCCGGGCGTGACGTCACCATGCGCGCACGGGGCAGCCAGCCAGGAAGCCTCTTCCTCTGCCAGAGTTTGGCACCTGACACGGGGAGCTGCAGCCACGAAAGAGCAGAGGAAGACATGGAACAGGGACCCTACTCCAGCGCCTGTCAGCGCTGGACTCATCCACCCAGGAGTCGGACTTACATCAGCGCACACCACTACCACAGGTTAGGGACAGATAGGGACTTATTAAAGACCCCCTTCCCCCACATTCCTCTCACCCCATAAAACTCCCCCCATGTTCCTCTCACTTGCTCCCCCCGTTTTTCTCACTCTCTCCCTAAACCTCCCCCTGCGTTCCTCACCTGCTCTTTCCCTAAAACTCCCCCTGCGTTCCTCTCACCTGCTTTCTCCCTAAGCCCACTCCCCGTGTTCCTCTCACCTGCTCTCTCCCTAGCCTTACCACCGCGTGGTCCTCACCTGCTCTAACCCTCGCTCTCCCCTGCTCTAACCCTGCCAAATGTGTAAAAAGGGGCAATTTGCCTGCCTAATGTGTAAAAAGGGGACGCTGTCTGCCGTAATGTGTAAAAAGGGGATGCTGTCCGCTGTAATGTGTAAAAAGGAGGCGCTGTCTGCCGTAATGTGTAAAAAGGGAATGGTGTCTGCCATAATGTGTAAAAAGGGGACGCTGTCTGCCGTAATGTGTAAAAATGGCACGCTGTCCGCCGTAATGTGTAAAAACGAGGCGCTGTCTGCTGTAATGTGTAAAAAGGAGGTGCTGTCTGCCGTAATGTGTAAAAAGGGGACGCTGTCTGCCGTAATGTGTAAAAAGGGCACGCTGTCCGCCGTAATGTGTAGAAAGGAGGCGCTGTCTTCTGTAATGTGTAAAAAGGAGGCGCTGTCTGCCGTAATGTGTAAAAAGAGAACGCTGTCTGCCGTAATGTGTAAAAAGGGGCTCTACCTGGTGTCGTGGCGCTACTGTGCGGCGTAATTTGAATAATGGAGACTACTGTGCACCATTATGAATTGGTATTATTTTGTGGCCACACCCCTTTCCCGTGAAGCCATGCCATAGGCGCGCACTGCCGCCGGTTTACGTTAAGGTGGGGGGGGGGCGCCGATGCCATTTCTTGCACACAGCGCTAAAATGTCTAGTTACGTCACTGCCTTGGTGTATACCTACAGTACCTTCACTATGGAATAATAACAGCATTCCTCAGGTATCATTAGTATGATATCTTATAGGTCACCATTCCCAGTACAATTTACTCACAATCACACTGATGCCATGATATGTAGGCACACATTCCATAGAATACTTACTGTTACAACTCCTACATTCTGTCCAATACTTACCTCAAATATTGCATGCACATATCAGGGATAATTTATGTATAACTATTACTTCATAGCTCCTGCACAGGGTGCACTTCTTCAGGCATATGAATTTATGGATAGGTTATGTATATTACACCCACACACACCCCTTTAAGGCCTTAACCTGCACTAATCACCAGATTTATGCACCCTCACAAACGCCTTCTCCGACACCTATTTACATATACAACAATTAATCACCATTATCACACTCAACCCACTTTTTCCACATGCCAGTAGTCCTTCCCTTAATCACTGTCAGCCTATAAAGGTCCAAGACTAACAACTATACAATATGCGCCCATACCACACTAGAAATGCCCAACCCTGTCTGATCTTGGAAACTAAGCAGTGTTGGGCTCAGTTGTAACTGGATGGGAGACCCTCAGTGAATACTGTGTGCCAAATATGATGGCCAATGTAAATATTGACCCTTCAATTCTTATTCCCATATTCTCTTTCCCTACCTCACCTTACTATCATTATTTCTATTATTATAATTTTCGCATATATAAATCTTATCTTCTCACTTGCCATCAATGGAGTAGTGAGACATCGTTTTAATATTGCATGTGTCACTTCATTCATTCAAACTTACCCATTATTCACTTCCTATCTGGTGACAATTCCTTTTTAACACTTTATTGTGCTCTCTTCTTATTTCTATCTTTCTCCTATTACTCATTACACACAACAGTATCACACTAAGACACCATCACGTGAGAGAATATAATATATCATACTACGCATACATATACTACTACATTACCCTTCTGCAACTACATTGGTATACTAGATAGTAAAACTTTTTTGTACCTAATCCTTTGGTAATTTCTAAGAAAATGCTTTGTAACTTTTCTGTAGCATTATACCTCCTAGTTGCAAACCCTCTGTCATAATGTGGACCATCTAAATTTCACATAAGATATATCCTCATAAGCTACTCCAGACACTCCCATTGCAACAACAGCAATATCATTTATTTCTATCACCACAAAAATACAGCTATCTCAGTTCTGGCTGCTGCACCATCTAAGAGGGCATTTAGTGTCACATCATGTAAACAAACCCAGATATCAAGGCAAATATCAATCTAGCCCAGTGATCAAGCCACATGTAGAAGCCATGGGATCACAACACCCACAACTTCCTAATATGCGGAGTGCTAATATCACACATTCATTGAAAATATGTTTATTACTGCCCCATCGCCACACTTCCTGGTACAGGACTACAACACCCACAATGCATTTCCCTAAGACCATAAGCATCATATGACATGGCAGCCGGAGATAGGTTACATCAACACATTGGTAACACCACATGACATGATGTGCCCAATCAGGTCCCACAGCCACATTCCTAATGATAGTACTACATTACCCATAAGACCTCAGAATAGGCTGGGAGTTTCCTCTGCTGCACGATCTTATCTTTATATTAGAGATGAGCGCCTGAAATTTTTCGGGTTTTGTGTTTTGGTTTTGGGTTCGGTTCCGCGGCCGTGTTTTGGGTTCGAACGCGTTTTGGCAAAACCTCACCGAATTTTTTTTGTCGGATTCGGGTGTGTTTTGGATTCGGGTGTTTTTTTCAAAAAACACTAAAAAACAGCTTAAATCATAGAATTTGGGGGTCATTTTGATCCCAAAGTATTATTAACCTCAAAAACCATAATTTACACTCATTTTCAGTCTATTCTGAATACCTCACACCTCACAATATTATTTTTAGTCCTAAAATTTGCACCGAGGTCGCTGTGTGAGTAAGATAAGCGACCCTAGTGGCCGACACAAACACCGGGCCCATCTAGGAGTGGCACTGCAGTGTCACGCAGGATGTCCCTTCCAAAAAACCCTCCCCAAACAGCACATGACGCAAAGAAAAAAAGAGGCGCAATGAGGTAGCTGTGTGAGTAAGATTAGCGACCCTAGTGGCCGACACAAACACCGGGCCCATCTAGGAGTGGCACTGCAGTGTCACGCAGGATGGCCCTTCCAAAAAACCCTCCCCAAACAGCACATGACGCAAAGAAAAAAAGAGGCGCAATGAGGTAGCTGTGTGAGTAAGATTAGCGACCCTAGTGGCCGACACAAACACCGGGCCCATCTAGGAGTGGCACTGCAGTGTCACGCAGGATGTCCCTTCCAAAAAACCCTCCCCAATCAGCACATGATGCAAAGAAAAAGAAAAGAAAAGAAAAAAGAGGTGCAAGATGGAATTGTCCTTGGGCCCTCCCACCCACCCTTATGTTGTATAAACAAAACAGGACATGCACACTTTAACCAACCCATCATTTCAGTGACAGGGTCTGCCACACGACTGTGACTGATATGACGGGTTGGTTTGGACCCCCCCCAAAAAAGAAGCAATTAATCTCTCCTTGCACAAACTGGCTCTACAGAGGCAAGATGTCCACCTCATCATCACCCTCCGATATATCACCGTGTACATCCCCCTCCTCACAGATTATCAATTCGTCCCCACTGGAATCCACCATCTCAGCTCCCTGTGTACTTTGTGGAGGCAATTGCTGCTGGTCAATGTCTCCGCGGAGGAATTGATTATAATTCATTTTAATGAACATCATCTTCTCCACATTTTCTGGATGTAACCTCGTACGCCGATTGCTGACAAGGTGAGCGGCGGCACTAAACACTCTTTCGGAGTACACACTTGTGGGAGGGCAACTTAGGTAGAATAAAGCCAGTTTGTGCAAGGGCCTCCAAATTGCCTCTTTTTCCTGCCAGTATAAGTACGGACTGTGTGACGTGCCTACTTGGATGCGGTCACTCATATAATCCTCCACCATTCTATCAATGTTGAGAGAATCATATGCAGTGACAGTAGACGACATGTCCGTAATCGTTGTCAGGTCCTTCAGTCCGGACCAGATGTCAGCATCAGCAGTCGCTCCAGACTGCCCTGCATCACCGCCAGCGGGTGGGCTCGGAATTCTGAGCCTTTTCCTCGCACCCCCAGTTGCGGGAGAATGTGAAGGAGGAGATGTTGACAGGTCGCGTTCCGCTTGACTTGACAATTTTGTCACCAGCAGGTCTTTCAACCCCAGCAGACTTGTGTCTGCCGGAAAGAGAGATCCAAGGTAGGCTTTAAATCTAGGATCGAGCACGGTGGCCAAAATGTAGTGCTCTGATTTCAACAGATTGACCACCCGTGAATCCTTGTTAAGCGAATTAAGGGCTCCATCCACAAGTCCCACATGCCTAGCGGAATCGCTCCGTGTTAGCTCCTCCTTCAATGTCTCCAGCTTCTTCTGCAAAAGCCTGATGAGGGGAATGACCTGACTCAGGCTGGCAGTGTCTGAACTGACTTCACGTGTGGCAAGTTCAAAGGGCATCAGAACCTTGCACAACGTTGAAATCATTCTCCACTGCGCTTGAGACAGGTGCATTCCACCTACTATATCGTGCTCAATTGTATAGGCTTGAATGGCCTTTTGCTGCTCCTCCAACCTCTGAAGCATATAGAGGGTTGAATTCCA
Source organism: Pseudophryne corroboree (assembly GCF_028390025.1). Lineage (NCBI taxonomy): Eukaryota > Metazoa > Chordata > Amphibia > Anura > Myobatrachidae > Pseudophryne > Pseudophryne corroboree. The sequence continues at coordinate 203,699,924 of NC_086450.1, read as the reverse complement.
CCTCGTTACCACTTCTTGCTTCAGATGATGGCAGGGCAGGTTCAGTAGTTTTTGGTGGTGCTCCAGTCTTCTGTACGTGGTGCCTGTACGCCGAAAGTGTCCCGCAATTCTTCTGGCCACCGACAGCATCTCTTGCACGCCCCTGTCGTTTTTTAAAAAATTCTGCACCACCAAATTCAAGGTATGTGCAAAACATGGGACGTGCTGGAATTTGCCCATATTTAATGCACACACAATATTGCTGGCGTTGTCCGATGCCACAAATCCACAGGAGAGTCCAATTGGGGTAAGCCATTCCGTGATGATCTTCCTCAGTTGCCGTAAGAGGTTTTCAGCTGTGTGCGTATTCTGGAAAGCGGTGATACAAAGCGTAGCCTGCCTAGGAAAGAGTTGGCGTTTGCGAGATGCTGCTACTGGTGCCGCCGCTGCTGTTCTTGCGGCGGGAGTCCATACATCTACCCAGTGGGCTGTCACAGTCATATAGTCCTGACCCTGCCCTGCTCCACTTGTCCACATGTCCGTGGTTAAGTGGACATTGGGTACAACTGCATTTTTTAGGACACTGGTGAGTCTTTTTCTGACGTCCGTGTACATTCTCGGTATCGCCTGCCTAGAGAAGTGGAACCTAGATGGTATTTGGTAACGGGGGCACACTGCCTCAATAAATTGTCTAGTTCCCTGTGAACTAACGGCGGATACCGGACGCACGTCTAACACCAACATAGTTGTCAAGGCCTCAGTTATCCGCTTTGCAGCAGGATGACTGCTGTGATATTTCATCTTCCTCGCAAAGGACTGTTGGACAGTCAATTGCTTACTGGAAGTAGTACAAGTGGGCTTACGACTTCCCCTCTGGGATGACCATCGACTCCCAGCAGCAACAACAGCAGCGCCAGCAGCAGTAGGCGTTACACGCAAGGATGCATCGGAGGAATCCCAGGCAGGAGAGGACTCGTCAGAATTGCCAGTGACATGGCCAGCAGGACTATTGGCATTCCTGGGGAAGGAGGAAATTGACACTGAGGGAGTTGGTGGGGTGGTTTGCGTGAGCTTGGTTACAAGAGGAAGGGATTTACTGGTCAGTGGACTGCTTCCGCTGTCGCCCAAAGTTTTTGAACTTGTCACTGACTTATTATGAATGCGCTGCAGGTGACGTATAAGGGAGGATGTTCCGAGGTGGTTAACGTCCTTACCCCTACTTATTACAGCTTGACAAAGGCAACACACGGCTTGACACCTGTTGTCCGCTTTTCTGTTGAAATACCTCCACACTGAAGAGCTGATTTTTTTGGTATTTTCACCAGGCATGTCAACGGCCATATTCCTCCCACGGACAACAGGTGTCTCCCCGGGTGCCTGACTTAAACAAACCACCTCACCATCAGAATCCTCCTGGTCAATTTCCTCCCCAGCGCCAGCAACACCCATATCCTCCTCATCCTGGTGTACTTCAACATCTTCATCTTCAATCTGACTATCAGGAACTGGACTGCGGGTGCTCCTTCCAGCACTTGCAGGGGGCGTGCAAATGGTGGAAGGCGCATGCTCTTCACGTCCAGTGTTGGGAAGGTCAGGCATCGCAACCGACACAATTGGACTCTCCTTGTGGATTTGGGATTTCGAAGAACGCACAGTTCTTTGCGGTGCTTTTGCCAGCTTGAGTCTTTTCAGTTTTCTAGCGAGAGGCTGAGTGCTTCCATCCTCATGTGAAGCTGAACCACTAGCCATGAACATAGGCCAGGGCCTCAGCCGTTCCTTGCCACTCCGTGTGGTAAATGGCATATTGGCAAGTTTACGCTTCTCCTCCGACAATTTTATTTTAGGTTTTGGAGTCCTTTTTTTACTGATATTTGGTGTTTTGGATTTGACATGCTCTGTACTATGACATTGGGCATCGGCCTTGGCAGACGACGTTGCTGGCATTTCATCGTCTCGGCCATGACTAGTGGCAGCAGCTTCAGCACGAGGTGGAAGTGGATCTTGATCTTTCCCTAATTTTGGAACCTCAACATTTTTGTTCTCCATATTTTAATAGGCACAACTAAAAGGCACCTCAGGTAAACAATGGAGATGGATACTAGTATACAATTATGGACTGCCTGCCGAGTGCAGACACAGAGGTAGCCACAGCCGTGAACTACCGTACTGTACTGTGTCTGCTGCTAATATAGACTGGTTGATAAAGAGATGTCTATGTAACTATGTATGTATAAAGAAGAAAGAAAAAAAAACCACGGTTAGGTGGTATACAATTATGGACGGACTGCCTGCCGAGTGCAGACACAGAGGTAGCCACAGCCGTGAACTACCGTACTGTACTGTGTCTGCTGCTAATAATATAGACTGGTTGATAAAGAGATGTCGTAGTAGTATGTATGTATAAAGAAGAAAGAAAAAAAAACCACGGTTAGGTGGTATACAATTATGGACGGACTGCCTGCCGAGTGCAGACACAGAGGTAGCCACAGCCGTGAACTACCGTACTGTACTGTGTCTGCTGCTAATATAGACTGGTTGATAAAGAGATGTCTATGTAACTATGTATGTATAAAGAAGAAAGAAAAAAAAACCACGGTTAGGTGGTATACAATTATGGACGGACTGCCTGCCGAGTGCAGACACAGAGGTAGCCACAGCCGTGAACTACCGTACTGTACTGTGTCTGCTGCTAATATAGACTGGTTGATAAAGAGATGTCTATGTAACTATGTATGTATAAAGAAGAAAGAAAAAAAAACCACGGTTAGGTGGTATACAATTATGGACGGACTGCCTGCCGAGTGCAGACACAGAGGTAGCCACAGCCGTGAACTACCGTACTGTACTGTGTCTGCTGCTAATATAGACTGGTTGATAAAGAGATGTCTATGTAACTATGTATGTATAAAGAAGAAAGAAAAAAAAACCACGGTTAGGTGGTATACAATTATGGACGGACTGCCTGCCGAGTGCAGACACAGAGGTAGCCACAGCCGTGAACTACCGTACTGTACTGTGTCTGCTGCTAATAATATAGACTGGTTGATAAAGAGATGTCGTAGTAGTATGTATGTATAAAGAAGAAAGAAAAAAAAACCACGGTTAGGTGGTATACAATTATGGACGGACTGCCTGCCGAGTGCAGACACAGAGGTAGCCACAGCCGTGAACTACCGTACTGTACTGTGTCTGCTGCTAATATAGACTGGTTGATAAAGAGATGTCTATGTAACTATGTATGTATAAAGAAGAAAGAAAAAAAAAACACGGTTAGGTGGTATACAATTATGGACGGACTGCCTGCCGAGTGCAGACACAGAGGTAGCCACAGCCGTGAACTACCGTACTGTACTGTGTCTGCTGCTAATATAGACTGGTTGATAAAGAGATGTCTATGTAACTATGTATGTATAAAGAAGAAAGAAAAAAAAAAACACGGTTAGGTGGTATACAATTATGGACGGACTGCCTGCCGAGTGCAGACACAGAGGTAGCCACAGCCGTGAACTACCGTACTGTACTGTGTCTGCTGCTAATATAGACTGGTTGATAAAGAGATGTCGTAGTAGTATGTATGTATAAAGAAGAAAAAAAAACCACGGTTAGGTGGTATACAATTATGGACGGACTGCCTGCCGAGTGCAGACACAGAGGTAGCCACAGCCGTGAACTACCGTACTGTGTCTGCTGCGACTGGATGATAAATGATATAAAAAATATATATATATATCACTACTGCAGCCGGACAGGTATATATTATATATTATATAATGACGGACCTGCTGGACACTGTCTGTCAGCAGAATGAGTTTTATTTTTATAGAATAAAAAAAAAAACAACACACAAGTGAAGTCACACGACGAGTGTTTAACTTTTTCAGGCAATCACAATATAAGTATACTACTAACTATACTGGTGGTCAGTGTGGTCAGGTCACTGGTCAGTCACACTGGCAGTGGCACTCCTGCAGCAAAAGTGTGCACTGTTTAATTTTAATATAATATTATGTACTCCTGGCTCCTGCTATAACCTATAACTGGCACTGCAGTGCTCCCCAGTCTCCCCCACAATTATAAGCTGTGTGAGCTGAGCAGTCAGACAGATATATAATATATATAGATGATGCAGCACACTGGGCTGAGCCTGAGCAGTGCACACAGATATGGTATGTGACTGAGTCACTGTGTGTATCGCTTTTTTCAGGCAGAGAACGGATATATTAAATAAACTGCACTGTCTGGTGGTCACTCACTATATAATATTATGTACTCCTGGCTCCTGCTATAACCTATAACTGGCACTGCAGTGCTCCCCAGTCTCCCCCACAATTATAAGCTGTGCGAGCTGAGCAGTCAGACAGATATATAATATATATAGATGATGCAGCACACTGGGCTGAGCCTGAGCAGTGCACACAGATATGGTATGTGACTGAGTCACTGTGTGTATCGCTTTTTTCAGGCAGAGAACGGATATATTAAATAAACTGCACTGTCTGGTGGTCACTCACTAGTAAACTCTCTGCACTCTCTACACTTCTACAGTACTCCTCCTAGTCCTAAGCTCCAGTAAATCTCTCTCTCTTATAATCTAAATGGAGAGGACGCCAGCCACGTCCTCTCCCTATCAATCTCAATGCACGTGTGAAAATGGCGGCGACGCGCGGCTCCTTATATAGAATCCGAGTCTCGCGATAGAATCCGAGCCTCGCGAGAATCCGACAGCGTCATGATGACGTTCGGGCGCGCTCGGGTTAACCGAGCAAGGTGGGAAGATCCGAGTCGCTCGGACCCGTGAAAAAAAACATGAAGTTCGGGCGGGTTCGGATTCAGAGAAACCGAACCCGCTCATCTCTACTTTATATGTAAATTTACATGTAATCCCATCTAGGACAACATAACCTCATCGACTTTGAACTATATTACCTGTGTTTTTCATGTTATTGAATATAACACAATTGTTATACAGATGAAGAGTTCAGTCTCTGAACTGAACCTTACTGGTTCTTAAATCAATCAATCTATTAAAACACATGCCCCATTGGTCCATGATCAAGACAGTCCCATTATTAGGATGGTGACCTTTTTCCATTGGTTAACACATTATGTCCCACTCAAAACTAACCCACCATGGAGAATATTCTCACAACAGGCAGGATCTGAGGCACTTCCTGCTCACTTCCCTCCCCCATCCTCCCCAATTACTGTCAATTTGCTTTAGGGTATAAAAGAAGCCACAGGGCCCACCCCAACTACAGTACACTTGGTGAACAAGCCAATTCCCTGGCGAAACACGTGTCCAAGGTTGGAGGTTCCAGGTCCTGTGAACAGGACCAGAATCAGCACATTACACAAGTCTCTGATAAGTATTACTTTACTTTTTATCTGCAAATTACCATATTTACTGTGTATTCATGATATTTGTGCCTCATAATTTCAAACTCCAATTGAGGGGGACTCTCATTGGGACTGTGCTGGTGCACACCCCCTGCACTGGTTTCTCCACCAGGGTGGGTGACCGGTTTTAGGTCTCAAAAGCAGATCCTCCGCACTTCATCTATCTTTCACTCTACTGCAGCGCTGTCCTCTTTTAATCTCACCCACTCGTTTACTATTCATTTGTAACACACGAATGGGCAGTAGATTCAGGACAATTGGGAGTGAGTCTTTAATATTTACTACCCACTTAAGGGAAAACTATACTCAAATATCAACTATACACTAAAAGAAGATATGGTATAATACTTGTATCTATAAGTTACTATCAGATCACTGTTTATCAGTAATTGAGGCTTGCCTGTGCAATATATATACATATTTGGGATAATGTATACTGTATATCTAGGAATTATATAATAATTATTAAAACTACTCAGGTATGTGAAACCAAAAGATATTTCTCCTCATTTTAAAAGTTTATGTAATTTTGTCCATTGTTACCATATGTTTTTTCTGCACATGACCAATAAATACAGCCATAAAAAAGAGTGATTTACAATTTTTTATTGAGAGCCACCCACAAAATTGGCTGTTACATAACAAATTATTTTTGTATATCATTATATATCAAAAAGATTGCTTGCTGTGCAACATTCATGTTTTGTTTATTACAATATACAGTACCATTTAAAAGTTTGGGCACACCTTCTCATTCAATGGTTTTTATTTATTTTAAATATTTTCTACATTGTAGATTAATAATGAAGCCATCAAAACTATGAAAGAACACATATGGAATTATGTTGTACACAAAAGTGTTTTATATTTTAGATTCCTCAAAGTAGCCCCCTTTTGCTTTGATGATAGCTTTGCACACTCTTGGCATTCTCTCAATCAGCTGCATGAGGTAGTCTCCTGGAATGGTTTTCCAACAGTTTTGAAGTGGTTCCCAGAGGTGCTGAGCACTTGTTGGCTGCTTTCCCTTCACTCTGCTGTCCAATCATCCCAAACCATCTCAATTGGGTTTAGGTCGGGTGATTGTGGAGGCAGGTCATCGGACGCAGCACTCCATCACTGTTCTTCTTGGTCAAGTCGCCCTTACATAGCCTGGAGGTGTGTTTTGGGTCATTGTCTTGTTGAAAAACAAATGATGGTCCCAGTAAGCGCAAACCAGATGGGATGGGATGGCATGGCGCTGCAGAATGCTGTGGTAGCCATGCTGGTTAAGTGTGCCTTGAATGTTTAATAAATCACCAACAGTGTCACCAGCAAAGCACCCCCACACCATCACACCTCCTCCTCCATGCTTCACAGTGGGAACCAGACATGCAGAAACCATCCACTCACCTTCTCTGTGTCTCACAAAGACACGCCAGTTGGAACCAAAAATCTCAAATTTGTACTCATCAGACCAAAGTACAGATTTCCACTGGTCTTATGTCCATTCCTTGTGTTTCTAGGCCCAAACAATTCTCTTTTGCTTGTTATTCATCCTCAGTAGTGGCTTCTTCGCAGCAATTTTTCCATGAAGGCCTGATTCACGCAGTCTCCTCTGAACAGTTGATGTTGAGATTTGTCTGCTACTTGAACTCTATGAAGAATTTATGTGGGCTCTAATCTGAGGTGCTGTTAAGTATCGGTTTCTGAGGCTGGTAACTCTAATGAACTTATCCTATGCAGCAGAGGTTACTCTTGGTCTTCCTTTCCTGGGCTGGTCCTCATGAGAGCCAGTTTCATCATAGCATTTGATGGTATTTGCAACTGCACTTGAGGATACATTCAAAGTTCTTGAAATTTTCTGTATCGACCGACCTTCATGTCTTAAAATACTGATGGACTGTTGTTTCTCTTTTCTGAGTTGAATGGTTCATGCCATAATATGGATTACAACAGTAGTCAAATAGGGGTGTCTACAATGTACTAACCCTACCTCTGCACAACACAACTGATGGTCTCAAACACATTAAGAAGGCAAGTACTGCAATTCCACAGATTGACTCTCAACAAGGCACACCTATTAATTCAAAACCATTCCAGGAGTCTACCCCATGAAGCTAATTGAGAGGATGCCAAGAGTGTGCAAAGCTATCATCAAAGCAAAAGAGGGCTACTTTGAGGAATCTAAAATACATAGTAACATAGTAACATAGTAACATAGTATCTGAGGTTGAAAAAAAGACAATTGTCCATCGAGTTCAACCTATTTGTGGTCTACTATGCATGATGATTTGACTAAAATTTCTGACTGATGCTGCTGTCAGCCGTTGCATTTTATCCCTATTAATAGTAACTATAATGCATGACTATGCACCATACCCCCTGGATATCCTTATCCATTAGGAATTTATCTAACCCATTCTTAAAGGTGTTGACAGATTCCGCCATTACAACTCCCTCAGGCAGGGAATTCCAAACACGTATTGTCTTTACCGTGAAAAAACCTTTACGCCGTATTGTGCGGAATCTCCTCTCCTCTAACCTGAGCGAGTGTCCACGGGTCCTCTGTGTTGATCTAACCAAAAACAGGTCCCGCGCAAGCTCTGTGTATTGTCCCATTATATATTTGTAGATGTTGATCATATCCCCTCTTAGTCTCCGCTTTTCCAATGTAAACATGCCTAGTCTTTCAAGCCTTTCCTTGTATTCCATCGTCTCCATGCCCTTAATTAGTTTGGTCGCCCTCCTCTGAACCTTTTCTAGCTCCAGGATATCCTTTTTGTAGTACGGTGCCCAGAATTGTACACAGTATTCAAGGTGTGGCCTCACTAGTGATTTATATAACGGGAGTATAATACTCTCGTCCCTAGCATCAATACCCTGTTTTATGCATGCTAATATCTTATTAGCCTTCTTTGCTGCAGTCCTACTTTGGGTACTACTGCTTAGTTTGCTATCTATGGGGACACCTAAGTCCTTTTCCAGTACAGAATCCCCTAATTTTACCCCATTTAGTAGGTAGGTGTAATTTTTGTTCTTGTTACCGCAGTGCATTACCTTACGCTTGTCTGTGTTGAAGCGCATTCTCCATTTGGCTGCCCATGCTTCTAATTTAACTAAGTCGTTCTGAAGAGACTCGGCATCCTCCTCTGTATTTATAGCCTTACACAATTTGGTATCATCTGCAAAAATTGACACCATGCTCTCTAGACCTTCTGTTAGGTCGTTAATGAAAATATTGAACAATAGCGGTCCTAATACTTAGCCTTGCGGCACACCACTTAGCACTTCAGTCCAAGTTGAAAAAGATCCATTAACCACAATGCGCTGCTCCCTATTATCTAACCAGTTTTTGACCCAAGTGCATATTGTGCTTCCTAGCCCTGATTCTTGTAGCTTGTAGATAAGTCTCATGTGTGGTACAGTATTGAACGCTTTGGCAAAGTCTAAAAAGATTACATCCACGTCTTTACCCTGATCTGGGTTTGCGCTTACTGTTTCATAAAAGCCAAGTAAGTTGGTTTGACAGGATCTGTCCTTCATAAACCCATGTTGATTCCTTTTAATGACCTTATTGACTTCAAGGAACTTCTGAATACTATCTCTTAGAATACCTTCCAATACTTTCCCCACTATAGATGTAAGACTAACTGGTCTATAATTACCTGGTTCAGCTTTACTTCCCTTTTTGAATATAGGCACTACTTCCGCTATACGCCAGTCTTTGGGAACCATACCTGATATAACTAAATCCTTAAAGATCAAAGATAGCGGTTTTGCCAGTTCAGAGTGAAGCTCCATTAGAACCCTTGGGTGAATACCATCGGGCCCTGGTGATTTATTAATCTTTAAATGTTTTAATCGGTCACAGACTACTTCCTCGCTTAAATAAGTACCTATCAGTGGGATATTCTCATTATTGAGATTGTGTGTCAGTCCCTGAATTGGGTCCTCTCTAGTGAATACTGTTGAAAAAAACTCATTTAGTGTGTCCGCTATGTCATTATCATTTTTGCTTAAGACTCCCAACTTGTCTTTTAAAGGGCCTATACTCTCCTTCTTTTATCTCTTGCTATTAATGTATTTAAATAATTTTTTGGGATTCGCTTTGCTTTCCTTTGCTACTAGTTTTTCAGTTTCTACTTTAGCCGCTCTTATTTCCGTTTTGCAAATTTTGTTACATTCCTTATAGACCTGAAATGACTCTGCTTCACCGTCAGATTTGTATTTTTTAAATGCTCGCCTTTTCTTGCCCATAAGTTCCTTAATCTTTTTGTTAAGCCACATCGGTTTATGATTTTTATTCCTTTTATTGCTGCTCATAGGAATAAATTTGAGTGTATTTTTAGCTAGCAGGAATTTTAGTACCTCCCATTTCTCCGTAGTATTTTTTCCTAAAAACAAACCTTCCCATTCAATATCCCTGAAAAATACACTCATCTTTTCAAAATTTGCTTTGCTAAAGTTTAGAGTCCTAGTTGAGCCAGTATAGGGCTGTTTATGGAAACTGATATTGAATGTGACCATATTGTGGTCACTGTTTCCTATGGGTTCCCCTACTATAATACCTGATACCAAATCCCCATTGTTTGTTAATACCAGGTCTAAGATTGCATTGTACCTAGTTGGTTCCTCAATTAGTTGGACTAAGTAGTTATCATTAAGTGTGTTTAAAAACATATTGCCCCTAGCAGTATCACATGAATCGTTTTTCCAGTTATCTCTGGATAGTTAAAATCTCCCATCACTACTATGTCTCCTACTCCTGCTGCTCTTTCAATTTGCTTTAGTAACAATTCCTCATCAGATGCGTTGATACCAGGCGGCCTATAGCATACACCCAATACTAACTTTTTTATTCCTTTTTCCCCGCATGCAATTTCTACCCATAATGTCTCGACAGTGTCTACAGTCCCCTCCTGAATATCTTCCCGTATATCAGGTTTTAAAAACGGCTTTACGTAAAGACACACCCCTCCACCCTTTTTATTTAGTCTGTCTCTCCTAAACAGTGTATAGCCCTCTAGACTTACTGTCCAATCATGAGATTCATCCCACCAAGTTTCAGTAATGCCTATAATATCATACTGTTTGCTTCCTGCAAGTATTTCTAGTTCACCCTTTTTACCAGTAATGCTTCTGGCGTTTACATACACACAACTAAGATAAGTATTTTCCCTTGCGTTAGGGACATCTTTCACCTTATGTAGCAATGATGACCTGTAATCGTCATTGGTTAGTGCTTTGGTAAAATCTCTTTTAGTACCCATGTTAGTAACCTTACCGCCTGCTCTTACCCTCCCCCCAACTTCTCCCCCATTTCGTTTACTACCGCCATCCCCACTATTCTCACTGCATGCCCCGTAGTTTCTAGCTAAACCCTCCCCCCAGGCTCCTAGTTTAAAATCACCTCCAACCTTCTAACCATCCTTCCCCCCAGCACCGCTGCCCCCTCCTCAGTCAGGTGCAATCCGTCATGACAAAAGAGATGGCGCCTGACTGAGAAGTCCACCCAGTGTTCCAGGAACACAAACCCCTCTTTCCTGCACCAATCCCCAAGCCACACATTTACCTCCCTAATCTCCCTCTGCCTCCCTGGACTAGCGCGTGGCATGGGTAATAATTCAGAGAATATTACCTTAGATTTCCTTGCCTTCAGTTTCTTTCCTAAGTCCCTATAGTCTTTCTTAAGGACATCCCACCTTCCGCTAACTTTGTTATTGGTGCCAACGTGCACCAAGACCGCCGGGTCTTTCCCAGCCCCTCCCAACAATCTATCTACCCGGTCCGCGATGTGCCGTACCCGAGCACCCGGGAGACAACAGACTGTACGGCGATCACGGTCCCGGTAGCAGATTGCCCTATCTGCCTTCCTGATGATAGAATCCCCTACCACCACCATCTGAATAGGTACCTCACTATCTTTTATCCCAACCGCGCCAGAGGGACCGCTCCTCTGGATGCTAGAGGGAGCAGTCTCCTCCGGCACCGTCATTTCTTCACTGTCATCCTCCGATTCCTCGTCCAATCGGGCAAATTTGTTCGGGTTTGATAGTTCGGTGATGTTGAGCCTCCCCCTCTTTTTCTTCCTTCTAACTGTGACCCAACTGGCTACCTGATCATCATCCTCTTCTACCAGTGACCCCTCCCGCAACTCCTCCACCGTTCTGTCTAAACTACGCTCGAGATTGTGAATCTCCCTCAGTCGTGTAACGGTTTGCTCTAGATCGGTTACCTGGGCTTCCAGGGACACCGTTCACACACACCTCGTGCAGATGTAATCACACTGGGCCGGTAGCTCCAGGTGTGCATACATCTTGCACGACATGCACTGAGTGAGGTCCCCAATCACAGCCCCTCCCATATTTTTTGTAAGGTCTAACTCCCTGTTACTCTCAAAGAAAAAGCAGCAAAAATAAAAAGTAGAAGACAAGCAATCTTACTTATACAATAATTAAGCTGGTTTATACTTATCTATCTTTGTGCGGTTCTTGGTCCTTCACTTTTATGCAGCCGTAGTACTCTCTCCTGCGGCACCTATACTCCACTTAGCAGTTGCAGTTGTTCCAGCTAACTGCACCTCCTTTTCACTCGGCTTCCAGCTCCTGCTAAAAAAAAAAAAAAAAAAAAAAGCCCCTCACACACGCACAATCACAGCCCCTCTGCTACTCCAAGTAAGAGACCCTCTCACTCACTCACAAGGTCAGCCCCTTGCAGCCTCACCAGAAGTTTAATGGTACTGCAAATGTGTGTTCCTGATTGTGTATTATAAAACTCACCTTTTTCTGTATTCTAACTCACCTTTTTGCTGTTTACAACTCACACTTACAAATCCAAGCAGCACTTAAAAAATACAAGCCCTTACACAGAGCAAAGATAAACATATTTTGTTTTGATTAACACTTTTGTGTTTACAACATAACTCAATATGTGTTATTTCATAGTTTTGATGTCTTCTGTATTAACCTACAATGTAGAAAATAATTAAAATTAAAAAAATAAAAAACATTGAATGATAAGGCATGTCCAAACTTTTGACTGGTACTGTATGTCTTGTTTTTGTGTACCTGTGTAAAGCATCAGGTGTCATGATGTATAGAAACCACACCTGTTTTTAATGCATACCAATAAAAGATTTTTCTGATGTTTTAACAAGAATTCTTCTTTTCTTAATTTCTTCAAGTCTTAATTTCTTCCAAGCGTGCCCCAACAAAAAGCGTTTTCCTTTTCTTTCCTTGTTGCCAGTTATTACTCTATGGGCCTGATTCATTAAGGACCACTAATGTGATCCTCAGCGCAGTTTTGCGCATGTCCAGAACAGGTCCTGCAATCACTTCACTGAAAATGCAAACGCCTTTGCCTGACCTACAGGCATAGGCATTCGCGGGGTGGGGTCTATCATCGTTCGGGAAATATGGGAGCATGTTGCCCCCATTTTATGGGAGTGGTAAGGCCAAGGACTGCATCACGATATGCAGTTACCTCGGCCCCGCAAAACCACACTGCGACGACAAGGCTGAGTAAGCTGAAGCTTACTCTGCCTTCCAGTGCAGAGAAACATCACAAACAATGTTCGCGATGTTCATCTGATATGCGATCATATTTGCAAATGTAGGGAGGAGGTGGTATGCACCTCCTTCTGCATTTGCATTGCTAAGGAGTAAGGACTGCAAATGCAAAGCTGTTGCGAGCTGCTTTGCATTTGCAATCCTTAATGAATCATGCCCTGTACAGTATGTGTTACCGATGTTACTAATAAGCCAGAAAGCCTGGTTAAAGAAATCTGTGTGTACTAGCAGGGGTGTATCTAGTAGAGATGAGCGGGTTCGGTTTCTCTGAATCCGAACCCGCCCGAACTTCATGTTTTTTTTCACGGGTCCGAGCGACTCAGATCTTCCCGCCTTGCTCGGTTAACCCGAGCGCGCCCGAACGTCATCATGACGCTGTCGGATTCTCGCGAGGCTCGGATTCTATCGCGAGACTCGGATTCTATATAAGGAGCCGCGCGTCGCCGCCATTTTCACACGTGCATTGAGATTGATAGGGAGAGGACGTGGCTGGCGTCCTCTCCATTTAGATTAGGGTTGAGAGAGAGAGAGAGAGATTGACCTGAGGCTGTGATACTGTAGAAGAGAGTGCAGAGTTTAGTGACTGACGACCACAGTGACCACCAGACAGTGCAGTTGTTTGTTTTATTTAATATATCCGTTCTCTGCCTGAAAAAAACGATACACACAGTGACTCAGTCACATACCATATCTGTGTGCACTGCTCAGCCCAGTGTGCTGCATCAATGTATATATATATCTGACTGTGCTCAGCTCACACAGCTTATAATTGTGGGGGAGACTGGGGAGCACTGCAGTGCCAGTTATAGGTTATAGCAGGAGCCAGGAGTACATAATATTATATTAAAATTAAACAGTGCACACTTTTGCTGCAGGAGTGCCACTGCCAGTGTGACTAGTGACCAGTGACCTGACCACCAGTATATATAATATTAGTAGTATACTATCTCTTTATCAACCAGTCTATATTAGCAGCAGACACAGTACAGTGCGGTAGTTCACGGCTGTGGCTACCTCTGTGTCGGCACTCGGCAGCCCGTCCATAATTGTATATACCACCTAACCGTGGTTTTTTTTTCTTTCTTTATAGTCATACTAGTTACGAGTATACTATCTCTTTATCAACCAGTCTATATTAGCAGCAGACACAGTACAGTGCGGTAGTTCACGGCTGTGGCTACCTCTGTGTCGGCACTCGGCAGCCCGTCCATAATTGTATATACCACCTAACCGTGTTTTTTTTTTCTTTCTTTATACATACATACTAGTTACGAGTATACTATCTCTTTATCAACCAGTCTATATTAGCAGCAGACACAGTACAGTGCGGTAGTTCACGGCTGTGGCTACCTCTGTGTCGGCACTCGGCAGCCCGTCCATAATTGTATATACCACCTAACCGTGGTTTTTTTTTCTTTCTTTATACATACATACTAGTTACGAGTATACTATCTCTTTATCAACCAGTCTATATATTAGCAGCAGACACAGTACAGTGCGGTAGTTCACGGCTGTGGCTACCTCTGTGTCGGCACTCGGCAGCCCGTCCATAATTGTATATACCACCTAACCGTGGTTTTTTTTTATTTCTTTATACATACATACTAGTTACGAGTATACTATCTCTTTATCAACCAGTCTATATATTAGCAGCAGACACAGTACAGTGCGGTAGTTCACGGCTGTGGCTACCTCTGTGTCGGCACTCGCAGCCCGTCCATAATTGTATATACCACCTAACCGTGGTTTTTTTTCTTTCTTTATACATACATACTAGTTACGAGTATACTATCTCTTTATCAACCAGTCTATATATTAGCAGCAGACACAGTACAGTGCGGTAGTTCACGGCTGTGGCTACCTCTGTGTCGGCACTCGGCAGCCCGTCCATAATTGTATATACCACCTAACCGTGGTTTTTTTTTCTTTCTTTATACATACATACTAGTTACGAGTATACTATCTCTTTATCAACCAGTCTATATATTAGCAGCAGACACAGTACAGTGCGGTAGTTCACGGCTGTGGCTACCTCTGTGTCGGCACTCGGCAGCCCGTCCATAATTGTATACTAGTATCCAATCCATCCATCTCCATTGTTTACCTGAGGTGCCTTTTAGTTGTGCCTATTAAAATATGGAGAACAAAAATGTTGAGGTTCCAAAATTAGGGAAAGATCAAGATCCACTTCCACCTCGTGCTGAAGCTGCTGCCACTAGTCATGGCCGAGACGATGAAATGCCAGCAACGTCGTCTGCCAAGGCCGATGCCCAATGTCATAGTACAGAGCATGTCAAATCCAAAACACCAAATATCAGTAAAAAAAGGACTCCAAAACCTAAAATAAAATTGTCGGAGGAGAAGCGTAAACTTGCCAATATGCCATTTACCACACGGAGTGGCAAGGAACGGCTGAGGCCCTGGCCTATGTTCATGGCTAGTGGTTCAGCTTCACATGAGGATGGAAGCACTCAGCCTCTCGCTAGAAAAATGAAAAGACTAAAGCTGGCAAAAGCAGTAGCACCGCAAAGAACTGTGCGTTCTTCGAAATCCCAAATCCACAAGGAGAGTCCGACTCCAATTGTGTCGGTTGCGATGCCTGACCTTCCCAACACTGGACGTGAAGAGCATGCGCCTTCCACCATTTGCACGCCCCCTGCAAGTGATGGAAGGAGCACCCGCAGTCCAGTTCCTGATAGTCAGATTGAAGATGTCAGTGTTGAAGTACACCAGGATGAGGAGGATATGGGTGTTGCTGGCGCTGGGGAGGAAATTGACCAGGAGGATTCTGATGGTGAGGTGGTTTGTTTAAGTCAGGCACCCGGGGAGACACCTGTTGTCCGTGGTAGGAATATGGCCGTTGACATGCCTGGTGAAAATACCAAAAAAATCAGCTCTTCGGTGTGGAAGTATTTCACCAGAAATGCGGACAACAGGTGTCAAGCCGTGTGTTCCCTTTGTCAAGCTGTAATAAGTAGGGGTAAGGACGTTAACCACCTCGGAACATCCTCCCTTATACGTCACCTGCAGCGCATTCATAATAAGTCAGTGACAAGTTCAAAAACTTTGGGTGACAGCGGAAGCAGTCCACTGACCAGTAAATCCCTTCCTCTTGTAACCAAGCTCACGCAAACCACCCCACCAACTCCCTCAGTGTCAATTTCCTCCTTCCCCAGGAATGCCAATAGTCCTGCAGGCAATGTCACTGGCAATTCTGACGAGTCCTCTCCTGCCTGGGTTTCCTCCGATGCATCCTTGCGTGTAACGCCTACTGCTGCTGGCGCTGCTGTTGTTGCTGCTGGGAGTCGATGGTCATCCCAGAGGGGAAGTCGTAAGCCCACTTGTACTACTTCCAGTAAGCAATTGACTGTTCAACAGT
Source organism: Pseudophryne corroboree (assembly GCF_028390025.1). NCBI lineage: Eukaryota > Metazoa > Chordata > Amphibia > Anura > Myobatrachidae > Pseudophryne > Pseudophryne corroboree. Next base: position 203,683,622 of record NC_086450.1, on the reverse strand, counting down.
CCTTTGCGAGGAAGATGAAATATCACAGCAGTCATCCTGCTGCAAAGCGGATAACTGAGGCATTGACAACTATGTTGGTGTTAGACGTGCGTCCGGTATCCGCCGTTAGTTCACAGGGAACTAGACAATTTATTGAGGCAGTGTGCCCCCGTTACCAAATACCATCTAGGTTCCACTTCTCTAGGCAGGCGATACCGAGAATGTACACGGACGTCAGAAAAAGACTCACCAGTGTCCTAAAAAATGCAGTTGTACCCAATGTCCACTTAACCACGGACATGTGGACAAGTGGAGCAGGGCAGGGTCAGGACTATATGACTGTGACAGCCCACTGGGTAGATGTATGGACTCCCGCCTCAAGAACAGCAGCGGCGGCACCAGTAGCAGCATCTCGCAAACGCCAACTCTTTCCTAGGCAGGCTACGCTTTGTATCACCGCTTTCCAGAATACGCACACAGCTGAAAACCTCTTACGGCAACTGAGGAAGATCATCGCGGAATGGCTTACCCCAATTGGACTCTCCTGTGGATTTGTGGCATCGGACAACGCCAGCAATATTGTGTGTGCATTAAATATGGGCAAATTCCAGCACATCCCATGTTTTGCACATACCTTGAATTTGGTGGTGCAGAATTTTTTAAAAAACGACAGGGGCGTGCAAGAGATGCTGTCGGTGGCCAGAAGAATTGCGGGACACTTTCGGCGTACAGGCACCACGTACAGAAGACTGGAGCACCACCAAAAACTACTGAACCTGCCCTGCCATCATCTGAAGCAAGAAGTGGTAACGAGGTGGAATTCAACCCTCTATATGCTTCAGAGGTTGGAGGAGCAGCAAAAGGCCATTCAAGCCTATACAATTGAGCACGATATAGTAGGTGGAATGCACCTGTCTCAAGCGCAGTGGAGAATGATTTCAACGTTGTGCAAGGTTCTGATGCCCTTTGAACTTGCCACACGTGAAGTCAGTTCAGACACTGCCAGCCTGAGTCAGGTCATTCCCCTCATCAGGCTTTTGCAGAAGAAGCTGGAGACATTGAAGGAGGAGCTAACACGGAGCGATTCCGCTAGGCATGTGGGACTTGTGGATGGAGCCCTTAATTCGCTTAACAAGGATTCACGGGTGGTCAATCTGTTGAAATCAGAGCACTACATTTTGGCCACCGTGCTCGATCCTAGATTTAAAGCCTACCTTGGATCTCTCTTTCCGGCAGACACAAGTCTGCTGGGGTTGAAAGACCTGCTGGTGACAAAATTGTCAAGTCAAGCGGAACGCGACCTGTCAACATCTCCTCCTTCACATTCTCCCGCAACTGGGGGTGCGAGGAAAAGGCTCAGAATTCCGAGCCCACCCGCTGGCGGTGATGCAGGGCAGTCTGGAGCGACTGCTGATGCTGACATCTGGTCCGGACTGAAGGACCTGACAACGATTACGGACATGTCGTCTACTGTCACTGCATATGATTCTCTCAACATTGATAGAATGGTGGAGGATTATATGAGTGACCGCATCCAAGTAGGCACGTCACACAGTCCGTACTTATACTGGCAGGAAAAAGAGGCAATTTGGAGGCCCTTGCACAAACTGGCTTTATTCTACCTAAGTTGCCCTCCCACAAGTGTGTACTCCGAAAGAGTGTTTAGTGCCGCCGCTCACCTTGTCAGCAATCGGCGTACGAGGTTACATCCAGAAAATGTGGAGAAGATGATGTTCATTAAAATGAATTATAATCAATTCCTCCGCGGAGACATTGACCAGCAGCAATTGCCTCCACAAAGTACACAGGGAGCTGAGATGGTGGATTCCAGTGGGGACGAATTGATAATCTGTGAGGAGGGGGATGTACACGGTGATATATCGGAGGGTGATGATGAGGTGGACATCTTGCCTCTGTAGAGCCAGTTTGTGCAAGGAGAGATTAATTGCTTCTTTTTTGGGGGGGGTCCAAACCAACCCGTCATATCAGTCACAGTCGTGTGGCAGACCCTGTCACTGAAATGATGGGTTGGTTAAAGTGTGCATGTCCTGTTTTGTTTATACAACATAAGGGTGGGTGGGAGGGCCCAAGGACAATTCCATCTTGCACCTCTTTTTTCTTTTCTTTTTCTTTGCGTCATGTGCTGTTTGGGGAGGGTTTTTTGGAAGGGACATCCTGCGTGACACTGCAGTGCCACTCCTAGATGGGCCCGGTGTTTGTGTCGGCCACTAGGGTCGCTTATCTTACTCACACAGCTACCTCATTGCGCCTCTTTTTTTCTTTGCGTCATGTGCTGTTTGGGGAGGGTTTTTTGGAAGGGACATCCTGCGTGACACTGCAGTGACACTCCTAGATGGGCCCGGTGTTTGTGTCGGCCACTAGGGTCGCTTATCTTACTCACACAGCTACCTCATTGCGCCTCTTTTTTTCTTTGCGTCATGTGCTGTTTGGGGAGGGTTTTTTGGAAGGGACATCCTGCGTGACACTGCAGTGCCACTCCTAGATGGGCCCGGTGTTTGTGTCGGCCACTAGGGTCGCTAATCTTACTCACACAGCTACCTCATTGCGCCTCTTTTTTTCTTTGCGTCATGTGCTGTTTGGGGAGGGTTTTTTGGAAGGGCCATCCTGCGTGACACTGCAGTGCCACTCCTAGATGGGCCCGGTGTTTGTGTCGGCCACTAGGGTCGCTTATCTTACTCACACAGCGACCTCGGTGCAAATTTTAGGACTAAAAATAATATTGTGAGGTGTGAGGTATTCAGAATAGACTGAAAATGAGTGGAAATTATGGTTTTTGAGGTTAATAATACTTTGGGATCAAAATGACCGCCAAATTCTATGATTTAAGCTGTTTTTTAGGTTTTTTGGAAAAAAACACCCGAATCCAAAACACACCCGAATCCGACAAAAAAAATTCGGTGAGGTTTTGCCAAAACGCGGTCGAACCCAAAACACGGCCGCGGAACCGAACCCAAAACCAAAACACAAAACCCGAAAAATTTCCGGCGCTTATCTCTAGTATCTAGGGGTCTGAGTGCCCCTGACAAAGTAAGGAACTGGCGCCCTCCCCCTCCCCCTCCCAGAGACACAGAGGGGGGAGTTACAGGTAGGCTGAGGTCAGGGACACTGAGGGAGAATTACAGGGAGGGTGCGGGCAGGGGCGGATCCAGAAAAAAATTAAAGGGGGGGCACCATAATGGGCGTGGCTTCGTTGGAATGGGCGTGGCTTCGTTGGAATGGGCGTGGTATTGCAGGAAAAGACTACCTTATACCCCAGTTTTGCAACCTGCACGCCCAGACGTTAGCCACCACAGGAAAGAAAAATAATCCTGATTCATGCCCCTTACATTATTTGTCATTTTTCCTCCTTATAGTAATGCCCAGTATACATTATGCCACATACTGCAATGGCCCTTAGACATTATGCCACACACAATAATGCACATGACACAGTATGCACACACCGTAATGCCCCCGACACATTATGCCACACACCGTAATGCCCCCGACACATTATGCCACACACTATAATGCCTGTGACACATTATGACAGGAATTGCAATGCCCGTTATACATTATGCTACACACTGCACTGCCCCTGATACATTATAGCACATACAATGTCTGTGACACATTATGACACACACTGCAATGTCCGTGATACATTATACCACACACTGCAATGCCCGATACATTATAGCACATACAATGCCTTTGACACATTATGCCACACACTGCAATGACCTTGAGACATTATACCACAATGCCCGTGATATGGTATACCATACACCGTAATGCCTGTGACACATACCGCAATGCCCGTTATACCCTATGCCACACACCGCAATGCCCGTTATATATTATGCCACACTGCAATGACCCTGAGACATTATACCACATACCACAATGCCCGTGATATAGTATACCACACACCGTAATGCCTGACACATTATGACACACACCGCAATGTCCGTGATACATTATGCCACACACTGCAATGACCCTGAGACATTATACCACATATCACAATGCCAGCGATATAGTATACCATACACCGTAATGCCTGTGACACATTATGACACACACCGCAATGTCCGTGATACATTATGCCACACACCGTAATGCCCATTACACATTAAGTCCTACAGTAAGGCTTCTAATTACTTTTCAAATACCTGCTCGTTGTCAGGGGTTTCATGCACTGGGTGTCATGCTCGATGCCAGGGGTTTCATGCTCTTGGTTCCATGCACGGTGCCAGGGGTTTTCATGCTCAGGGTGTCATGCTCGTTGCCAGGGGTTTCATGCACTGGGTGTCATGCTCGTTGCCAGGGGTTTCATGCACTGGGTGTCATGCTCGTTGCCAGGGGTTTCATGCACTGGGTGTCATGCTCGTTGCTAGGAGGTAGTCCCTGTTGCTAGGGCTGTGCTCCCAGTGCCACATATGTCCCCAGTTCCAGATATTCCCCCACGGTGCCAGGTACTCACATGCCCCCAGTGCCAAATATAGCCCCCCCCCCATGTGCCAGGTACACATATACCCCCCCAGTGCCACATATGCCCCCAGTGCCAGATATTCCCCGACAGTGCCACATATGCCCCCAGTGCCAGATATCCCCCCCCCAGTGCTATATATGCCCCCAGTGCCACATATGCCCCAGTGCCAGATATTCCCCCCCAGTGCCACATATGCCCCCAGTACCAGATATTCCCCCCCCAGTGCCACATATGCCCCCAGTGCCAGATATTCCCCCCCAGTGCCATATATGCCCCCAGTGCCAGATATTCCCCCCAGTGCCATATATGTCCTCAGTGCCAGATATTCTCCCCCCCCCTCCCTGCCAAATATGCCCCCAGTGCCAGATATTCCCCCCCAGTGCCAGATATGCCCCCTCAGTGTGTCCCCCCCGCTTCCTCCGCCGCCGCCGCTCCCCCCGCTCCCCTGCTGTTAGGAGGGACACGGAGGGCACAGTGCACGCCTCTCTGTGTCCCTCCTGTGTCTCCGGCGGCCGCGGGTCACTCTAATAAAGGAAGTGCTCACGAACGGCACTTCCTTTATGAGACCCGCGGCCGCCGGAGACACAGGAGGGACACAGGGAGGCGTGCACTGTGCCCTCCGTGTCCCTCCTAACAGCAGGGGAGGAATCGAGACCGCAGACTGACATGCGGACGCTTGTCCGCATGTCAGTCTGCACTAAATCAGTGGCGCCCCCGCAGCAATACAAAAATCAACTAAAAATGACAGGGGGGGCACGTGCCTTGGTGCCCCCCCCCCCCTAAATCCGCCACTGGGTGCGGGTACAGTGGCAAACACAGGATTTCTAGAGGGGGGTTTCCAAATGCAGTACACAATCTCCCACTCTGCAGAACGTTGGAGCAATTGTGGGAGTCTGAGGGAGCGGTAGCAGAACCTAGTAAAGACCCTGGACATGAATGAATACAGTATTAATATTTAACACTATAGATGGTCTATAGTATAGGCTGTATCACACATTTAAATAATATAAATAAGTGGTCAGGAAAAAGATTAAACATACCATAAATAAATAAATAAATAAATAAATACACAAACATAATAGAACCAGTCCTGCACTTTTTAAGCACACATTCTCCCACCTCACAGTAAGGCTCCTGTCTTTTCTTCCTGGTAGCTAATCTCTTGTCCAGTGTACTGATTGAGGATTCACACAGCAAACTTGGTAGAAGAAGATGCTACCACTAGGCATGTGCAACAACTCTGATCTGTCCCTTAAACTGCATTATGTGGTGGTAGCTCTAGTTATCGTATTATATACCATTGCTATTGTTTTCATAATTTGAGCCACTTGCCAAGAGGAGGGGGGTTTCTGGGCAACCGGAAACCCCCCTGCGGTTGCCTATTTGGTAGGGACAATGAGGTGGAGGGCTTACAAGGAGGCTGAGGTCAGGGACACTGAGGGGCAATTACAGGGATGTGTGGGCAGGGACACTGAGGGGGAATTACAGGAGTGTGCGGGCAGGGACACTGAGGGGGAATTACGGGGAGGGTACGGGCAGGGACACTGAGGTTTAATTACAGGAGGGTCAGGGCAGGGACACTGAGGGGGGAGTCACAGGGAGGCTGAGGTCAGGGACACTGAGGGGGTATTACAGGGAGGGTTCGGGTAGTGAAAATGAGAGGGAGGGGCTACTGGGAGGCTGAGGTCAAGAACACTGAGGGGCAATTACAGGGAGGGTGCGGGAAGGGACACTGAGAGGGAATTACAGGAGTGTGCGGGCAGGGACACTGAAGAGGGAATTACGGGGAGGGTGTGGGTAGAGACACTGAGGGGGAATTATGGTTAGGGTGCGGGTAGGGACACTGAGAGGGAATTACGGGGAGGGTGCGAGAATGGACACTGAGAGGGAATTACGGGAGTGTGCGGTTAGGAACACTGAGGGGGGAGTCACAGGGAGGCTGAGGTTAGGAACACTGAGGGAGAGTTACAGGGAGGGGTGCAAGCAGGGACACTGAGGGGGAATTATGGTTAGGGAACGGGTAGGGACATTGAGAGGGAATTACGGGGAGGGCGTGGGCAGGGATACTGAGGGGGAATTATGGGAAGAGTGTGGGCAGGGACACTGAGAGGGAATTACAGGAGTGTATGGGCAGGGTCACTGAGGCGGCAGTTACAGGGATGGTGCGGGCAGGGACACTGAGGGGGAATTACAAGGAGGGTGCGAACAGTGACACCGAGTGTATATATGTACACATACATACAGTTAAAAACCCCTCTCTAGGTGTGGTGGCACTACATGTCCCAGCAAATCCAGTTGACAAGGTGTGCTGGGACTTGTAGTCTCAACACAGCTGGACAGGCAGTCACTGGTCTATATACCTCTCTATACAGAGCTCTTTGTAACCTGTGATCCAGAATGCCAGGATAGACCATGCAGTGCAGATACGGTAACGCAGAAAATGTACAGATATGCTCATACTGCACTGTTGACTGGTGCTGATTGTAGGGGCTGGTGTTTGGTGACAGACCACATGGGACCAATGAGAAGGGGAGCGGATGAGGAAGAGGAGGTGCCTCACCCCTCCCCATACCTCGAAGTGCCCCGCTCCCTGGCTATATTCACCATCATTGCGACCGTAGTCACAGAGAGTGTCAGAGTGCAATACGTTTCTGAGAGTCCGGCAGTGGATAAGCACTGCTACGGGATGTACTCAGTGAGAACTACTATGTCATTCTACCCCCTGGCGCGGGTAGCACTATCGGGCGGCGCTTTTCCCCCCACCTTGGCCGGTGCCTCTGGCAAGTGCCATCCTGGCCAATAGGAAGATACACCCAGGGGTTAAAGTGGAGGGGAACGAGGTGGAACTGAGTTCCACCACCTGTAATGGTAGGGGGAACTAGTTCTACCTCTCCATTGCCCTGCAAAGTAATTCCAACAGAAAATCCCACCCCATCATCTGCGTCAATCGATGATACAGGCGGCACTGATGAGCTGCAGCCACCTACTCCTTCCTCAGGTCCTGGTGCCTCCATGGTCCTCCTCCAAGAGTTCCACCACCTCACCAGGACCACTTTAACCCCTGGATACACCCCTATGTACAAGCCACTATTTCACATTCTGCTGTATACACTATTGAAACTAGTGATGAGCGGGTTCGGTTTCTCGGAAACCGAACCCCCCCGAACTTCACCTTTTTTACACGGGTCCGAGGCAGGTTAGAACCTTCCCGCCTTGCTCGGCTAACCCGAGCGCGCCCGAACGTCATCATCCCGCTGTCGGATTCTCGCGAGATTCGGATTCTATATAAGCAGCCGCGCGTCGCCGCCATTTTCTCACTCGTGCATTGGAGATGATAGGGAGAGGACGTGGCTGGCGTCCTCTCCGTTTATTGTAGAACTAGAATTTGATTGGTTTATTGCTTTTGCTTAATTGTGGGGAGGATTGGGGAGCAGCTGTTAGGAGGAGTACAGTGCAGAGTTTTGCTGATAAGTGACCACCAGTTTTTTTTATCCGTTCTCTGCCTGAAAAAAACGCTCCATACCATATCTGTGCTCAGTGTGTTGCATAATATATCTGTGCTGAGTGCTCACACTGCTTAATTGTGGGGACTGGGGAGCAGCTATAGCAGGAGTACAGTGCAGAGTTTTGCTGACAGTGACTGACCACCAGTATACGTTGTCTGCCTGAAGAAAAACACTCCATATCTGTGCTCAGTGTGCTGCTTTATTGTGGGGACTGGGGACCACCAGTATAATTAATATTATATAGGAGGAGTACAGTGCAGAGTGCACTGCTGTACCTACCTCTGTGTCATCATCCATTAAGTATACTATCCATCTACATTCTATACCTGTGGTGCATTTTAGTTTTGCCGTTTGCTGACACAGTGTCCACCAGTATACTATATATAGCAGTACGGTAGGCCACTGCTGTACCTACCTCTGTGTCGTCACTCGTCATCCATTAAGTATACTATTATCCATCCACATTCTATACCTGTGGTGCATTTTAGTTTTGTAGTTTGCTGACACAGTGTCCACCAGTATACTATATATAGCAGTACGGTAGGCCACTGCTGTACCTAACTCTGTGTCGTCACTCGTCATCCATTAAGTCAGAGGTTCCCAAACTGTGTGCCGTGGCTCCCTGGGGTGCCTCGGGACACTTGCAGGGGTGCCCTGGGTTGGTGGTCCAGGACCAATTCAAATTATTAATGGTCAATATAATAGGCAAAACCAGTGCTGGTGGCGACCAGTCATAAAATATGTGGCCAAACAGAAGCAAATCTTGTCCCTCACCACACAACTGACCATAAGGATGACATATAAATGCAATCTACTTAATGTAATATTTCTTTAAAAATTTCTCAATAAGAGATTTTTGGCCTAGGGGTGCCGTGAAAAAAATTCTGAAATTCTAGGGCGCCGTGATTCAAAAAAGTTTGGAAACAACTGCATTAAGTATACTATTATCCATCTACATTCTATAACTGTGGTGCATTTTAGTTTTGCAGTTTGCTGACACAGTGTCCACCAGTATACTATATATAGCAGTATGGTAGGCCACTGCTGTACCTACCTCTGTGTCGTCACTCGTCATCCATTAAGCATACTATCCATCTACATTCTATACCTGTGGTGCATTTTAGTTTTGCAGTTTGCTGACACAGTGTCCACCAGTATACTATATATAGCAGTACGGTAGGCCACTGCTGTACCTACCTCTGTGTCGTCACTCGTCATCCATTAAGTAGACTATTATCCATCTACATTCTAAACCTGTGGTGCATTTTAGTTTTGCAGTTTGCTGACACAGTGTCCACCAGTATACTATATATAGCAGTACGGTAAGCCACTGCTGTACCTACCTCTGTGTCGTCACTCGTCATCCATTAAGTATACTATTATCCATCTACATTCTATACCTGTGGTGCATTTTAGTTTTGCAGCTTGCTGACACAGTGTCCACCAGTATACTATATATAGCAGTACGGTAGGCCACTGCTGTACCTACCTCTGTGTCGTCACTCGTCATCCATTAAGTATACTATCCATCTACATTCTATACCTGTGGTGCATTTTAGTTTTGCAGTTTGCTGACAGTGTCCACCAGTATACTATATATAGCAGTACGGTAGGCCACTGCTGTACCTACCTCTGTGTTGTCACTGGTCATCCATTAAGTATACTATTATCCATTGTCGAATACTGTGACAGAGGCAACCTGCTGAAGGCCTAACAGTTATGTGTGTGCACTACGGGATAGTACGTATATTATGTATACATCCAATAAGCAAAGGGTTCTCATATTCACTAGTATAATATGAAAGCATAACAGAATCCATTTTGATTCTAGCTAGATGATATAGCAAATTCATCTTGAACTTTATACACACCCTGAGAGAAAAACAACTTTGTTGGCTGAGTATTAATTCCACATACGCACTTTCTAAAAGCTCAGAGTCCAGATGTAATTCCTAATATGGACACAGTTGACGATCACGAGTATCATTTTAGTATTCTTGATAATTGTCCCAATATTGCATAACTCCATTGCCTAACATTGTATTCCTGAGGTATGAAATCATAGGGGAGGAATATACCAAAAGGGGCGTTACTTTGTATTATATAAAACTCATTGTTGATACGTGTATGTTGTTGTTAAAATGATTTGACACAGGAAGAGAGGATGTCTCTCTTCCCTGTATACGGGCGTGGCCCATTGAATAAATAATAATTGATTTTTATAAATCCATTTTCAATTCATTAATTTTACCTAACAACCCAAACAGCAACAAGATGGTAAAATTAGTTATCCTCACAAGGAGAATTCAACAAGATGGGGGCTCGTAATCGGTGGAGCTATATATCTCAATCTCTTCATCAAATTCTCAAAGGGGTGTGCCAGCCAGCAGCTGATGATGGAAGGAACATACCAAGTCATTACAGCACTGGTAAGTATAGAATACCATGGTATGTGCTGTATTCCAGTACATTCTGTTTCTATACCTGCCAGCTGTCTGTGTGATTGTATTTTTTATAATATGAGAATAGGAGTGGAGAGATTGAAAAAAAACTAGTAAAATAACTCAGGGACCTGTTTGTTGTTGTTTGTTTGTAAAATTAATACCAAAATTATGTCCAAATCGGTTGAAGGACCAAGTAACTCGGAAATGATGATTGACAGATGCTGTTGCATGTAAATAAGAATACCAAAATTAATTCAAAGATTTGAGCAAAGAACCTGTGTTTTTCACTCTATGAATGATTGCATGAATAAGTGCTTTGGACCAAGAGCCAAATAAAGTAAAAAGCACATAGATCACCTCCCCTTGTTAGTCAGCTATACATGTATAAGAAGAGTACATTAGAAAAAAATAGAGTGAACAACCCGAGGTTATAGGGATTATATGTAATTGAGTGTAATAATATATTGCAATACTGAGCTGCTAAGAGCTGCTGGTTGTTTTAAGCATAACCTAAGCATGTTGCTTTGTGATAGTAGTTGTGATAAGAGGATCTACTGCGGCTTCCCAGTTGACAGACGTGTCGCGTGTGTGAAAAATTGCAGGGATTGCGAATTTTTCCAGCGTATGGGAAGGGCAGGGAGGATTAACCCTAAGTGTGCATATCATATATGGAAGAAATATTCCATAGAAGCACAAATTTTGTATAGTACTGTGACAAAGGGTACAGTATATGTTTTGCATTTCAATCATGCTGTATAATATTGGCCTGATCAACCAATACTAAGCGTATTTTGAAATTGGCAAAACTGTTGAAATCTGCAAGAAATTGAAGTTTGCAAACTATTTAAATTTTTTGTGTTATGGTTTTTTTTTGTGGGTGGAACATAATGTTCAGTTAAGTATATTCTCAGATCTGTGTCTAATAGAAACCTTCTGTCTGTGATTGGCATGGTTACAAGTTTTGAAATAATAAAGTTTATATATATATATATATATATATATATATATTTGTGAACGGAGGAAACAAAAGTTGATGTCCGTGTTCAAATGGCTTTTGGCAGATCTGTAGTTAAAAATATGTGTTTATCTAATGTTACTATCTAACTATGAAGTGAAGTTTCCATATGGTATTGGTTAATACGCAAATATTTTTTAATGCAATATATTGTGAGAAGGTCTGCCAGAAAAAAAAAAAGAAAAAAACCCCTTCAGTTTCCAATGCTGTGTGAAGCACAGAGAGCTAGGGGGCTGTAACAGCGCAGAATCGTGCCCCCTCCTTTCCAGCAGCAGTGTAAGCCATGACGCAGTAAAGAAAAAAAAAAAAGTGTTCAGTGAGCTTTAATTTTTTCATCTAACAAGATGGATCATAATAAGCATAAGTCAGTGGTTCCCAAATTTTTTTTTAATCATGTAGCCCTAGAATATCAGAATTTTTTTCACAACACCCCTAGGAAGAAATGTAAAAAAAAGGAGTAGATGGCGTTTATATGCCATCCTTAGAGTCAGTTGTGTGGTGAGGGATATTTGCTTCTGTTTGGCCACATATTTTATGACTGGCAGCCACCAGCACTGAATAATTTGAATTGGTACTAGACCATCAACCCAGGGCACCCCTACAAGTGTCCTAGGCACCCCAGGTAGCTACGGCACACAGTTTGGGAACCTCTGCATATGTTATACAAACTATCTACTCTAGTTTTAATATAAAAAACTAATATCTTTACCAGATAACCTGTAGAAAATGCTGCCAATTTCTTTCTACAGCATAACTGTAATCAGAAAATATAAGAACAAAAAAATCCCAGCAACAGATATGGGCTAGAGATGTCAGCGCTAACAGCGTTATCGCTGACAGATCTGCATCTGGCAGACAGTCAAGAAGACAACGCCCTAACTCTGGTGAGCTAAAGTTTTCAAAGCAGCAGCTAAAATCATAGGGAAAGATAAAGGAATATGCATTCTTTAATGTATATGCTGTAAATCAAACATTGCGACAAGCAATTAATCACTACGATTCCAGTATTAACATACTTTTAGACAATTCTTCAAAGTTATTTGGAAGAATCCTAATGTAAAAGTTACCCTGGGTATTTCTAAAGATTCCAGGAAGAATAAAGTAGGAACAGATTAAGTTGGATGCATAGCATATCTATATATCACTTACCCTGGGTTCGTGAGGTAAAAAAATATGCTTGCTAAAATCCATCTCATTGTATAGGCATCGATATAATACGTTGCAAAAGTTCTTAGTGGACTGCACAATATGCGGTGATGAACCAGGTTCCGTAGCCAGGAAGTGTGGGGATATGATTGTATAGAATAGTTATACAGATAGAAATGTGAGCAGGAGCGTTGTTCAGTTTTGTAAGTGATTTTTCAGTGAATATGTATATGTGCCAAAACATCCATGGGATGGACACAGTCCAAGAAAAGTTTGCTTGGAAGCACAGGAAGTGATGGGTGTGCACGAGAAACGTACAGTTTGTGTGGACTGGCCAGTCTGAATGATATGTTGAAATAAGTAAAGAAATGTAACCAGTATGTGGATGATATACCTTTGTGCTATAAATTATTTGAAGTATTGGTGTCAGATACTAAACAGTTGTGTTTTTTTACAGAAAAGACCACAAGGTGGCGCAAGACAAAAGTCAACGGTGTGCTGACATAGTTAACTACCTAGACATTATTTGGCGCTAGGCCAAAGATAGTTAAAACCCTTAGAGGGTGGAGCCTTGGTATACATTTATTAATAGATAGATATGTATGACCAGATGATATATCTCTAGATACAGTAATTTTTTGAAATGCTATATGCATACATTCAAGTTCATAACCAAAGAAATTATAGAAGGTAATACAATATTACACTTTATCATGAATAAAACATTATGGATACACAGTCAGAGCCAAACCATCCACTTATGCATAAGCAAGAACATATATGTTTAATACTGAGTATATAGGTTTAATACTGAGGTTAAGCAGTAGATAGTATATGATGTGTACATTTTACCTCTAACAGTATACAACTTAGAGATAATATAGCAATAGTGTAGCTTACGGAGAGATTTCAGATTTAAAGATATATCCCTTCACTCAATAGGGGATATATGAACCAACAGGGAAATTGTAACAAATGATTTGTTCCATGAAAAATGTGTTTATTAGGACACATAAACTCACTGACATACTACATACATAAAGTGCATGGGTGAATCTGGACCAGTTAAAGTGACCGTGTGATAGATGTAAATCTCTCACCATATAATGGGATTGCGTTGGGCTAGCTTAAAGAAGTAACATGGGTCCGAGGCTGAAAATAGCCTAGGCACCACCGCAGATGGTTTATTCAGCGTATCAGTCCTTTTACTTGCTTCACTGATCACCCGATTCCCCTGTCCAAGAACCTATCCTGGTAGGGTTTCCTCTGGTGGCATAGTGATGCCCAGCTCAGAGTGTTTCCCGATTCACAGGATCCACCACAACTTAGATACAGCTGCATACTTGTCTTCCTCACCCCCAAAAGTGGGGAGTATAAGGAATATAATGTGGATGAGTAAGACAATTATAATGATTACATCGCATTTTACATTGCATTTAAAGGAATTGAAAAAAAAAAAAAAAAACTGATTAACAGGAGAATAATTTCTCGAGCATCCATAGGGGATAATGGGATGGTGAATTAGTGAATTAGTATTATTAATAATAACGTGTTGTTGCCAATTTTCATTAAGGGGAAATGTCATGAAATAGATTCACAAGCTTTCTATAGTGGGATGAAGTTTAATGAAGAAGTGTACATTGTGTTTTGGCATGGGACCAAAATAATTTATGTGATAATAAGAGGGATCGTGATGGTGATAAAGAAAGCTATAGCATGTTTACTGCAGATGGTTGGGTTGATTAAAAACAACATTGTTTTAATACAACATAGTGTAATGCAAAAAAAAAAAAAAAAGGAACTATAGTATGTGTAACGGGTGTTAAGGGGTTATTTGAGAAATGAATAATAAGGCCAGAGGTGTGAGCTATTGGTTCAAAAGACAGTAAAGTTTCTTTACTGATAGATAGAGTTTATAGGAGTTTGAAAAAGATTTTGTGTTTAATATGTGTAATGTTGAGAATAAAAAGTCATAATGTGACAAGGAAAGTTTAAAGAATTAAGCATTATTAATCCACAAAAAAGACAGGAAAGGCAGAATTTGAATCATGGCATGGTCCAATCGTTGGTTCAATAGTGGTAGAATTACACCTAAGCCTCTGCTTTGTCTCTCTTCTATATCATTTTTTGTTATTCTTTTTGGAATCCAGCAAAGATATGTTATCCCGCAAAGATATATTATCCAGAGACTGATTCAAAACTACAAAATGATTTGACGATTCAAATGTGTCACACAAATTATTTAAACAGTTACAAGAATATCAAAAGCTGCAAGAACCTTGGAAAGATATTTAACCAACACGAAAACACACAGTCCGGCACAGGACAATCACTAAGAGAGTGAAGACGGTGTTATGGTGAGAAGTTGCTTATGTTTTGGTTCCATTACAGATCGCATAGGATGGTCCTTGGCAAGTACCGCTGACTCTGATACAGCCGTTGCAAAGGCTGCAGAAGAAGGACACCTAGATCCATGAGCTTGCAATGAAATGAAAAGGTCAGAGACCAGAGCTTAAAGGAACCTAACACTAAAAACAATTGTATGGAGATACAATACAGAGACTGTTACTACGGTTACTACCACAGAGTTGTATTTGAATGAACCCTTCAATCAAGATAGAGATGATTATGATCATTGATAATAGACTATGTGCTTATAAGCTAATATCCTACAGAACTTTTAATATTTTTGAAAGTATACGGGAGCGACGTTATTTATAACAGCATTAAGACTTAATTTATTTATTTTTCTCTGAAGAGAGAGCGAGCAAAAGTGTGGTGTAGGTATGAGTACTCATCCATTATTGTGGATGGGAATTATTTCAATAAGACCCTTCCTTCCTCTTTTCTTTTCTAAGCAGGAAATCCAGAGGGATTTATGACCGGTGTAACGAACACACACTTTGAAAAACGTGGTTGTGAGTATTATACTCCATTTGAAGACAGATGTATAGATTAATGCATGGATAAGTTAAATAATTTAGGATATTATTCTGAGGAGTATCCAGTCCAGCAATACCATTAATTGTTGGAAAGATTTTAAGTACTGCAGCTATATAAAGTGTATTGCTAATCATTATTTAAGACTATTATAAGGTATAATGTATAATAGCAGGCCAAAGTTCTCTATGCAAGTTACATTTGATGTGATTACCAAAACTTTATAGAGTCGTGATAATTGTGAAACACGGTACATGTGTATAGATACAACAGTATCTCAAGAAATAACCACTGGTGATAATATTAGCTACACATATCGGGTGTATTTCAGTTAGTGGAAATAAAATAGGTCAATAAAAAAATAAAAAAAATAAAAATTATCTTATGTAGATAGAAAAGGTTGATTTAAGGGAATGTGAAAGGATTGTTACAATATACTAACCTAAGGTTTCTAGATGTGCTAGATATAATGAGTTAGGTATATAAATAGTAATGGTTACATAGGATGTTCATTAAAGTTTATGATTTAATAAATGTATTTTACCAGTAGTAGATTCAAAGGTTAAAAGAAGATATCATACATAACGGGGAATGATAGTTGTCACCATGTCCTTAGGATATGATATATAATTGGTTACCTATTAATTCTAAAGATGTTTGTTATTTAAGAAGAATGATTTAGCAATTTTATACAAAAACATATATTAACTTGAGAAAAGTTTTCTTGCAGGATGAACTATTCCTAAAAAGAGTAATTGACTCAGTAATCAGGAGACATGTTCCTGCCACCAGAGTATCAATAAAACCTCGAAGTGGATATTCAAGAACTGTGGACATTTGTGATGATTCCAGGACATTGGACATGAACTATTACGATACCATATTGTTCTACATTTTTTAATACCACAAATTGGAGGATATTGTTGATTTCCGGAAACAGCACTTTGAGCTCACTGCTGTGCTTATTTGACCAAAGACATTACGGATCCTGATACGTGTAATGCCAAGTATATAAAGGAGGTCCATGATATAAAAGAACTTTAACCAAGGCATTATGATATGGACTGGAAAAGATAAATGTTTAAATCCTAGTATTCAATTTTCAGGATTAGGAAAATGTTTTTTAAATATATTGTATGTGATTGTATGTGATGATGTATTCTGTGATGAGGTTTATTTTTTTGACGACCCCGATGTGATTATAGACATTCATTTGATGTTCACCGCATACAGGTGCGGCCTATGTTGTATTTAGAAGGCTACTGTCAAATGCAGAATAGCAATATTACATGAAATAATTATTAGTGAACTATACGTTCCCAGAAATTCTCCTGAGATGACAGGGCACATGGATAATGTCCCTGATCAAAGGGTGGAGCTGTCGAATACTGTGACAGAGGCAACCTGCTGAAGGCCTAACAGTTATGTGTGTGCACTACGGGATAGTACGTATATTATGTATACATCCAATAAGCAAAGGGTTCTCATATTCACTAGTATAATATGAAAGCATAACAGAATCCATTTTGATTCTAGCTAGATGATATAGCAAATTCATCTTGAACTTTATACACACCCTGAGAGAAAAACAACTTTGTTGGCTGAGTATTAATTCCACATACGCACTTTCTAAAAGCTCAGAGTCCAGATGTAATTCCTAATATGGACACAGTTGACGATCACGAGTATCATTTTAGTATTCTTGATAATTGTCCCAATATTGCATAACTCCATTGCCTAACATTGTATTCCTGAGGTATGAAATCATAGGGGAGGAATATACCAAAAGGGGCGTTACTTTGTATTATATAAAACTCATTGTTGATACGTGTATGTTGTTGTTAAAATGATTTGACACAGGAAGAGAGGATGTCTCTCTTCCCTGTATACGGGCGTGGCCCATTGAATAAATAATAATTGATTTTTATAAATCCATTTTCAATTCATTAATTTTACCTAACAACCCAAACAGCAACAAGATGGTAAAATTAGTTATCCTCACAAGGAGAATTCAACACCATCTACATTCTATACCTGTGGTGCATTTTAGTTTTGCAGTTTGCTGACACAGTGTCCACCAGTATACTATATATAGCAGTACGGTAGGCCACTGCTGTACCTACCTCTGTGTCGTCACTCGTCATCCATTAAGTATACTATTCTCCATCTACATTCTATACCTGTGGTGCATTTTAGTTTTGCAGTTTGCTGACACAGTGTCCACCAGTATAATATATATAGCAGTACGGTAGGTCACTGCTGTACCTACCTCTGTGTCGTCACTCGTCATCCATTAAGTATAATATCCATCTACATTCTATACCTGTGGTGCATTTTAATTTTGAAGTTTGCTGACAGTGTCCACCAGTATACTATATATAGCAGTACGGTAGGCCACTGCTGTACCTACCTCTGTGTCGTCACTCGTCATCCATTAAGTATACTATTATCCATCTACATTCTAAACCTGTGGTGCATTTTAGTTTTGCAGTTTGCTGACACAGTGTCCACCAGTATACTATATATAGCAGTACGGTAGGCCACTGCTGTACCTACCTTTGTGTCGTCACTCGTCATCCATTAAGTATACTATCCATCTACATTCTATACCTGTGGTGCATTTTAGTTTTGCAGTTTGCTGACAGTGTCCACCAGTATACTATATATAGCAGTACGGTAGGCCACTGCTGTACCTACCTCTGTGTTGTCACTCGTCATCCATTAAGTATACTATTATCCATCTACATTCTATACCTGTGGTGCATTTTAGTTTTGCAGTTTGCTGACACAGTGTCCACCAGTATACTATATATAGCAGTACGGTAGGCCACTGCTGTACCTACCTCTGTGTCGTCACTCGTCATCCATTAAGTATACTATTATCCATCTACATTCTATACCTGTGGTGCATTTTAGTTTTGCAGTTTGCTGACACAGTGTCCGCCAGTATACTATATATAGCAGTACGGTAGGCCACTGCTGTACCTACCTCTGTGTCGTCACTCGTCATCCATTAAGTATACTATCCATCTACATCTATACCTGTGGTGCATTTTAGTTTTGCAGTTTGCTGACAGTGTCCACCAGTATACTATATATAGCAGTACGGTAGGTAACTGCTGTACCTACCTCTGTGTCGTCACGCGTCATCCATTAAGTATACTATCCATCTACATTCTATACCTGTGGTGCATTTTAGTTTTGCGCAGTAAATATAGTAGTAGGCCATTGCTATTGATACTGGCATATAATTCCACACATTAAAAAATGGAGAACAAAAATGTGGAGGTTAAAATAGGGAAAAATCAAGATCCACTTCCACCTCGTGCTGAAGCTGCTGCCACTAGTCATGGCCGAGACGATGAAATGCCATCAACGTCGTCTGCCAAGGCCGATGCCCAATGTCATAGTAGAGAGCATGTAAAATCCAAAACACAAAAGTTCAGTAAAATGACCCAAAAATCAAAATTAAAAGCGTCTGAGGAGAAGCGTAAACTTGCCAATATGCCATTTACGACACGGAGTGGCAAGGAATGGCTAAGACTCTGGCCTATATTCATGGCTAGTGGTTCAGCTTCACATGAGGATGGAAGCACTCATCCTCTCGCTAGAAAAAAGAAAAGACTTAAGCTGGCAAAAGCACAGCAAAGAACTGTGCGTTCTTCTAAATCACAAATCCCCAAGGAGAGTCCAATTGTGTCGGTTGCGATGCCTGACCTTCCCAACACTGGACGGGAAGAGCTTGCGCCTTCCACCATTTGCACGCCCCCTGCAAGTGCTGGAAGGAGCACCCGCAGTCCAGTTCCTGATAGTCAAATTGTCATACACCAGGATGAGGATATGGGTGTTGCTGGCGCTGGGGAGGAAATTGACAAGGAGGATTCTGATGGTGAGGTGGTTTGTTTAAGTCAGGCACCCGGGGAGACACCTGTTGTCCGTGGGAGGAATATGGCCATTGACATGCCTGGTCAAAATACAAAAAAAATCAGCTCTTCGGTGTGGAATTATTTCAACACAAATGCGGACTTTGTCAAGCTGTAATAAGTAGGGGTAAGGACGTTAACCACCTCGGAACATCCTCCCTTATACGTCACCTGCAGCGCATTCATCATAAGTCAGTGACAAGTTCAAAAACTTTGGGTGACAGCGGAAGCAGTCCACTGACCACTAAATCCCTTCCTCTTGTAAACAAGCTCTTGCAAACCACACCACCAACTCCCTCAGTGTCAATTTCCTCCTTACCCAGAAAGCCAATAGTCCTGCATGCCATGTCACTGTCAAGTCTGACGAGTCCTCTCCTGCCTGGGATTCCTCCGATGCATCCTTGAGTGTAACGCCTACTGCTGCTGGCGCTGCTGTTGTTGCTGCTGGGAGTCGGTCGCAAGACCACTTGTACTACTTCCAGTAAGAAATTGACTGTCCAACAGTCCTTTGCGAGGAAGATGAAATATCACAGCAGTCATCCTGCTGCAAAGCAGATAACTCGGGTCTTGGCAGCCTGGGCGGTGAGAAACGTGGTTCTGGTATCCATCGTTAATTCAGAGGCAACTATAGACTTGATTGAGGTACTGTGTCCCCGGTACCAAATACCATCTAGGTTCCATTTCTCTAGGCAGGCGATACCGAAAATGTACACAGACCTCAGAAAAAGACTCACCAGTGTCCTAAAAAATGCAGTTGTACCCAATGTCCACTTAACCACGGACATGTGGACAAGTGGAGCAGGGCAGACACAGGACTATATGACTGTGACAGCCCACTGGGTAGATGTATTGCCTCCTGCAGCAAGAACAGCAGCGGCGGCACCAGTAGCAGCATCTCGCAAACGCCAACTCGTTCCTAGGCAGGCTACGCTTTGTATCACCGCTTTCCAGAATAGGCACACAGCTGACAACCTCTTACGGCAACTGAGGAAGATCATCGCAGAATGGCTTACCCCAATTGGACTCTCCTGGGGATTTGTGACATCAGACAACGTCAGCAATATTGTGCGTGCATTACATCTGGGCAAATTCCAGCACGTCCCATGTTTTGCACATACATTGAATTTGGTGGTGCAGAATTATTTAAAAAATGACAGGGGCGTGCAAGAGATGCTGTCGGTGGCCCGAAAAATTGCGGGCCACTTTCGGAATTCAGGCACCGCGTACAGAAGACTGGAGCACCACCAAACATTCCTGAACCTGCCCTGCCATCATCTGAAGCAAGAGGTGGTAACGAGGTGGAATTCAACCCTCTATATGCTTCAGAGGATGGAGGAGCAGCAAAAGGCCATTCAAGCCTATACATCTGCCCACGATATAGGCAAAGGAGGGGGAATGCACCTGACTCAAGCGCAGTGGAGAATGATTTCAACGTTGTGCAAGGTTCTGCAACCCTTTGAACTTGCCACACGTGAAGTCAGTTCAGACACTGCCAGCCTGAGTCAGGTCATTCCCCTCATCAGGCTTTTGCAGAAGAAGCTGGAGACATTGAAGGAGGAGCTAAAACAGAGCGATTCCGCTAGGCATGTGGGACTTGTGGATGGAGCCCTTCATTCGCTTAACCAGGATTCACGGGTGGTCAATCTGTTGAAATCAGAGCACTACATTTTGGCCACCGTGCTCGATCCTAGATTTAAAACCTACGTTGTATCTCTCTTTCCGGCAGACGCAAGTCTGCAGAGGTTCAAAGACCTGCTGGTGAGAAAATTGTCTAGTCAAGCGGAACGTGACCCGTCAACATCTCCTCCTTCACATTCTCCCGCAACTGGGGGTGCGAGGAAAAGGCTAAGAATTCCTAGCCCACCCGCTGGCGGTGATGCAGGGCAGTCTGGAGCGAGTGCTACTGCTGACATCTGGTCCGGACTGAAGGACCTGCCAATGATTACTGACATGTCGTCTACTGTCACTGCATATGATTCTCTCACCATGGAAAGAATGGTGGAGGATTATATGAGTGACCGCATACATGTAGGCACGTCAGACAGTCCGTACGTATACTGGCAGGAAAAAGAGGCAATTTGGAGGCCCTTGCACAAACTGGCTTTATTCTACCTAAGTTGCCCTCCCTCCAGTGTGTACTCTGAAAAAGTGTTTAGTGCAGCCGCTCACCTTGCCAGCAATCGGCGTACGAGGTTACTTCCAGAAAATGTGGAGAAGATGATGTTCATCAAAATGAATTATAATCAATTCCTCCGTGGAGACATTCACCAGCAGCAATTGCCTCCAGAAAGTACACGGGGACCTGAGATGGTGGATTCCAGTGGGGACGAATTAATAATCTGTGAGGAGGGGGATGTACACAGTGAAAGGGGTGAGGAATCGGAGGATGATGATGAGGTGGACATCTTGCCTCTGTAGAGCCAGTTTGTGCAAGGAGAGATTGATTGCTTCTTTTTTGGTGGGGGCCCAAACCAACCAGTCATTTCAGTCACAGTCGTGTGGCAGACCCTGTCGCTGAAATGATGGGTTCGTTAAAGTGTGCATGTCCTGTTTATACAACATAAGGGTGGGTGGGAGGGCCCAAGGACAATTCCATCTTGCACCTCTTTTTTCTTTCATTTTTCTTTGCATCATGTGCTGTTTGGGGACAAATTTTTGGAAGTGCCATACTGTCTTGATTGACACTGCAGTGCCTCTCCTAGATGGGCCAGGCGTTTGTCGGCCACTTGTGTCGCTTAGCTTAGTCACACAGCCACCTTGGTGCACCTCTTTTTTTCTTTGCATCATGTGCTGTTTGGGGACAATTTTTTGGAAGTGCCATCCTGTCTTGATTGACACTGCAGTGCCACTCCTAGATGGGCCAGGTGTTTGTGTCGGCCACTTGTGTCGCTTAGCTTAGTCAAACAGCCACCTTGGTGCGCCTCTTTTTTTCTTTGCATCATGTGCTGTTTGAGGACAATTTTTTGGAAGTGCCATCCTGTCTTGATTGACACTGCAGTGCCACTCCTATATGGGCCAGGTGTTTGTGTCGGCCACTTGTGTCGCTTAGCTTAGTCACACAGCCACCTTGGTGCGCCTCTTTTTTTCTTTGCATCATGTGCTGTTTGGGGACAATTTTTTTCGAAGTGCCATCCTGTCTTGATTGACACTGCAGTGCCACTCCTAGATGGGCCAGGTGTTTGTCGGCCACTTGTGTCGCTTAGCTTAGTCAAACAGCCACCTTGGTGCGCCTCTATTTTTCTTTGCATCATGTGCTGTTTGGGGACAATTTTTTGGAGGTGCCATCCTGTCTGACACTGCAGTGCCACTCCTAGATGGGCCAGTTGTTTTTGTCAGCCACTTGGGTCGCTTAGCTTTGCCACACAGCTACCTCATTGCACCTCTTTTTTTCTTTGCATCATGTGCTGTTTGGGGACTATTTTTTAAATCGGCCATCCTGCCTGACACTGCAGTGCCACTCCTAGATGGGCCAGGTGTTTGTGTCGGCCACTTGTGTCGCTTAGCTTAGTCACACAGCCACCTTGGTGCGCCTCTTTTTTTTTTCTTTGCATCATCTGCTGTTTGGGGACAATTTTTTGGAAGTGCCATCCTGTCTTGATTGACACTACAGAGCCACTCCTAGATGGGCCAGGTGTTTGTGTCGGCCACTTGTGTCGCTTAGCTTAGTCAAACAGTCACCTTGGTGTGCCTCTTTTTTTCTTTGCATCATGTGCTGTTTGGGGACTATTTTTTAAATCTGCCATCCTGTCTGACACTGCAGTGCCACTCCTAGATGGGCCAGTTGTTTTTGTCAGCCACTTGGGTCGCTTAGCTTAGTCAAACAGCCACCTTGGTGCGCCTCTTTTTTTCTTTGCATCATGTGCTCTTTGGGGACTATTTTTTAAATCGTCCATCCTGCCTGTCACTGCAGTGCCACTCCTAGATGGGCCAGGTGTTTGTGTCGGCCACTTGGGTCGCTTAGCTTAGCCATCCAGCGACCTCGGTGCAAATTGTAGGACTAAAAATAATATTGTGAGGTGTGAGGTGTTCAGAATAGACTGGAAATGAGTGGAAATTATGGTAATTGAGGTTAATAATACTATGGGATCAAAATGACCCCTGAATTCTATGATTTAAGCTGTTTTTTAGGGGTTTTTGAAAAAAACACCCGAATCCAAAACACACCCGAATCCGACAAAAAATTTTCGGTGAGGTTTTGCCAAAACGCGTCCGAATCCAAAACAAGGTCGCGGAACCGAATCCAAAACCAAAGCACAAAACCCGAAAAATGTCCGGTGCACATCACTAATTGAAACCACCCTGTTACAACCAATAGGCCATATCAATAATTTTAACCCAAAAGATGTGTGCGTATGCATCGCTACAGTGACTAGTTGGGCCGGGGGAGTGATTATTCTCACCCATGATCAGAAAATGTAATCTCTATGGGCCATGAGTGCAACTGGATACTAGAGATGAGCGGGTTCGGTTTCTCTGAATCCGAACCCACACGAACTTCATGTTTTTTTCACGGGTCTGAGCAGACTCGGATCCTACCGCCTTGCTCGGTTAACCCGAGCGCGCCCGAACGTCATCATGACGCTGTCGGATTCTCGCGAGACTCGGATTCTATATAAGGAGCCGCGCGTCGCCGCCATTTTCACACGTGCATTGAGATTGATAGGGAGAGGACGTGGCTGGCGTCCTCTCCATTTAGATTAGGGTTGAGAGAGAGAGAGAGAGATTGACCTGAGGCTGTGATACTGTAGAAGAGAGTGCAGAGTTTAGTGACTGACGACCACAGTGACCACCAGACAGTGCAGTTGTTTGTTTTATTTAATATATCCGTTCTCTGCCTGAAAAAAACGATACACACAGTGACTCAGTCACATACCATATCTGTGTGCACTGCTCAGCCCAGTGTGCTGCATCAATGTATATATATATCTGACTGTGCTCAGCTCACACAGCTTATAATTGTGGGGGAGACTGGGGAGCACTGCAGTGCCAGTTATAGGTTATAGCAGGAGCCAGGAGTACATAATATTATATTAAAATTAAACAGTGCACACTTTTGCTGCAGGAGTGCCACTGCCAGTGTGACTAGTGACCAGTGACCTGACCACCAGTATATATAATATTAGTAGTATACTATCTCTTTATCAACCAGTCTATATTAGCAGCAGACACAGTACAGTGCGGTAGTTCACGGCTGTGGCTACCTCTGTGTCGGCACTCGGCAGCCCGTCCATAATTGTATATACCACCTAACCGTGGTTTTTTTTTCTTTCTTTATAGTCATACTAGTTACGAGTATACTATCTCTTTATCAACCAGTCTATATTAGCAGCAGACACAGTACAGTGCGGTAGTTCACGGCTGTGGCTACCTCTGTGTCGGCACTCGGCAGCCCGTCCATAATTGTATATACCACCTAACCGTGGTTTTTTTTCCTTTCTTTATACATACATACTAGTTACGAGTATACTATCTCTTTATCAACCAGTCTATATTAGCAGCAGACACAGTACAGTGCGGTAGTTCACGGCTGTGGCTACCTCTGTGTCGGCACTCGGCAGCCCGTCCATAATTGTATATACCACCTAACCGTGGTTTTTTTTTTTCTTTATACATACATACTAGTTACGAGTATACTATCTCTTTATCAACCAGTCTATATATTAGCAGCAGACACAGTACAGTGCGGTAGTTCACGGTTGTGGCTACCTCTGTGTCGGCACTCGGCAGCCCGTCCATAATTGTATATACCACCTAACCGTGGTTTTTTTTTCTTTCTTTATAGTCATACTAGTTACGAGTATACTATCTCTTTATCAACCAGTCTATATTAGCAGCAGACACAGTACAGTGCGGTAGTTCACGGCTGTGGCTACCTCTGTGTCGGCACTCGGCAGCCCGTCCATAATTGTATATACCACCTAACCGTGGTTTTTTTTTCTTTCTTTATACATACATACTAGTTACGAGTATACTATCTCTTTATCAACCAGTCTATATTAGCAGCAGACACAGTACAGTGCGGTAGTTCACGGCTGTGGCTACCTCTGTGTCGGCACTCGGCAGCCCGTCCATAATTGTATATACCACCTAACCGTGGTTTTTTTTTTTTCTTTATACATACATACTAGTTACGAGTATACTATCTCTTTATCAACCAGTCTATATATTAGCAGCAGACACAGTACAGTGCGGTAGTTCACGGCTGTGGCTACCTCTGTGTCGGCACTCGGCAGCCCGTCCATAATTGTATATACCACCTAACCGTGGTTTTTTTTTCTTTCTTTATACATACATACTAGTTACGAGTATACTATCTCTTTATCAACCAGTCTATATTAGCAGCAGACACAGTACAGTGCGGTAGTTCACGGCTGTGGCTACCTCTGTGTCGGCACTCGGCAGCCCGTCCATAATTGTATATACCACCTAACCGTGGTTTTTTTTTCTTTCTTTATACATACATACTAGTTACGAGTATACTATCTCTTTATCAACCAGTCTATATATTAGCAGCAGACACAGTACAGTGCGGTAGTTCACGGCTGTGGCTACCTCTGTGTCGGCACTCGGCAGCCCGTCCATAATTGTATATACCACCTAACCGTGGTTTTTTTTTCTTTCTTTATACATACATACTAGTTACGAGTATACTATCTCTTTATCAACCAGTCTATATATTAGCAGCAGACACAGTACAGTGCGGTAGTTCACGGCTGTGGCTACCTCTGTGTCGGCACTCGGCAGCCCGTCCATAATTGTATATACCACCTAACCGTGGTTTTTTTTTCTTTCTTTATACATACATACTAGTTACGAGTATACTATCTCTTTATCAACCAGTCTATATATTAGCAGCAGACACAGTACAGTGCGGTAGTTCACGGCTGTGGCTACCTCTGTGTCGGCACTCGGCAGCCCGTCCATAATTGTATACTAGTATCCAATCCATCCATCTCCATTGTTTACCTGAGGTGCCTTTTAGTTGTGCCTATTAAAATATGGAGAACAAAAATGTTGAGGTTCCAAAATTAGGGAAAGATCAAGATCCACTTCCACCTCGTGCTGAAGCTGCTGCCACTAGTCATGGCCGAGACGATGAAATGCCAGCAACGTCGTCTGCCAAGGCCTATGCCCAATGTCATAGTACAGAGCATGTCAAATCCAAAACACCAAATATCAGTAAAAAAAGGACTCCAAAACCTAAAATAAAATTGTCGGAGGAGAAGCGTAAACTTGCCAATATGCCATTTACCACACGGAGTGGCAAGGAACGGCTGAGGCCCTGGCCTATGTTCATGGCTAGTGGTTCAGCTTCACATGAGGATGGAAGCACTCAGCCTCTCGCTAGAAAAATGAAAAGACTAAAGCTGGCAAAAGCAGTAGCACCGCAAAGAACTGTGCGTTCTTCGAAATCCCAAATCCACAAGGAGAGTCCGACTCCAATTGTGTCGGTTGCGATGCCTGACCTTCCCAACACTGGACGTGAAGAGCATGCGCCTTCCACCATTTGCACGCCCCCTGCAAGTGATGGAAGGAGCACCCGCAGTCCAGTTCCTGATAGTCAGATTGAAGATGTCAGTGTTGAAGTACACCAGGATGAGGAGGATATGGGTGTTGCTGGCGCTGGGGAGGAAATTGACCAGGAGGATTCTGATGGTGAGGTGGTTTGTTTAAGTCAGGCACCCGGGGAGACACCTGTTGTCCGTGGTAGGAATATGGCCGTTGACATGCCTGGTGAAAATACCAAAAAAATCAGCTCTTCGGTGTGGAAGTATTTCACCAGAAATGCGGACAACAGGTGTCAAGCCGTGTGTTCCCTTTGTCAAGCTGTAATAAGTAGGGGTAAGGACGTTAACCACCTCGGAACATCCTCCCTTATACGTCACCTGCAGCGCATTCATAATAAGTCAGTGACAAGTTCAAAAACTTGGGCCGACAGCGGAAGCAGTCCACTGACCAGTAAATCCCTTCCTCTTGTAACCAAGCTCACGCAAACCACCCCACCAACTCCCTCAGTGTCAATTTCCTCCTTCCCCAGGAATGCCAATAGTCCTGCAGGCCATGTCACTGGCAATTCTGACGATTCCTCTCCTGCCTGGGATTCCTCCGATGCATCCTTGCGTGTAACGCCTACTGCTGCTGGCGCTGCTGTTGTTGCTGCTTGGAGTCGATGGTCATCCCAGAGGGGAAGTCGTAAGACCACTTTTACTACTTCCACCAAGCAATTGACTGTCCAACAGTCCTTTGCGAGGAAGATGAAATATCACAGCAGTCATCCTACTGCAAAGCGGATAACTGAGGCCTTGACATCCTGGGTGGTGAGAAACGTGGTTCCGGTATCCATCATTACTGCAGAGCCAACTAGAGACTTGTTGGAGGTACTGTGTCCCCGGTACCAAATACCATCTAGGTTCCATTTCTCTAGGCAGGCGATACCGAAAATGTACACAGACCTCAGAAAAAGAGTCACCAGTGTCCTAAAAAATGCAGCTGTACCCAATGTCCACTTAACCACGGACATGTGGACAAGTGGAGCAGGGCAGGGTCAGGACTATATGACTGTGACAGCCCACTGGGTAGATGTATGGACTCCCGCCGCAAGAACAGCAGCGGCGGCACCAGTAGCAGCATCTCGCAAACGCCAACTCTTTCCTAGGCAGGCTACGCTTTGTATCACCGGTTTCCAGAATACGCACACAGCTGAAAACCTCTTACGGCAACTGAGGAAGATCATCGCGGAATGGCTTACCCCAATTGGACTCTCCTGTGGATTTGTGGCATCGGACAACGCCAGCAATATTGTGTGTGCATTAAATCTGGGCCAATTCCAGCACGTCCCATGTTTTGCACATACCTTGAATTTGGTGGTGCAGAATTTTTTTAAAAACGACAGGGGCGTGCAAGAGATGCTGTCGGTGGCCAGAAGAATTGCGGGACACTTTCGGCGTACAGGCACCACGTACAGAAAACTGGAGCACCACCAAAAACTACTGAACCTGCCCTGCCATCATCTGAAGCAAGAAGTGGTAACGAGGTGGAATTCAACCCTGTATATGCTTCAGAGGTTGGAGGAGCAGCAAAAGGCCATTCAAGCCTATACAATTGAGCACGATATAGGAGGTGGGATGCACCTGTCTCAAGCGCAGTGGAGAATGATTTCAACGTTGTGCAAGGTTCTGATGCCCTTTGAACTTGCCACACGTGAAGTCAGTTCAGACACTGCCAGCCTGAGTCAGGTCATTCCCCTCATCAGGCTTTTGCAGAAGAAGCTGGAGACATTGAAGGAGGAGCTAACACGGAGCGATTCCGCTAGGCATGTGGGACTTGTGGATGGAGCCCTTAATTCGCTTAGCAAGGATTCACGGGTGGTCAATCTGTTGAAATCAGAGCACTACATTTTGGCCACCGTGCTCGATCCTAGATTTAAAGCCTACCTTGGATCTCTCTTTCCGGGAGACACAAGTCTGCTGGGGTTCAAACACCTGCTGGTGAGTAAATTGTCAAGTCAAGCGGAACGCGACCTGTCAACAACATCTCCTCCTTCACATTCTCCCGCAACTGGGGGTGCGAGGAAAAGGCTCAGAATTCCGAGCCCACCCGCTGGCGGTGATGCAGGGCAGTCTGGAGCGACTGCTGATGCTGACATCTGGTCCGGACTGAAGGACCTGACAACGATTACGGACATGTCGTCTACTGTCACTGCATATGATTCTCTCCCCATTGAAAGAATGGTGGAGGATTATATGAGTGACCGCATCCAAGTAGGCACGTCACACAGTCCGTACTTATACTGGCAGGAAAAAGAGGCAATTTGGAGGCCCTTGCACAAACTGGCTTTATTCTACCTAAGTTGCCCTCCCACAAGTGTGTACTCCGAAAGAGTGTTTAGTGCCGCCGCTCACCTTGTCAGCAATCGGCGTACGAGGTTACATCCAGAAAATGTGGAGAAGATGATGTTCATTAAAATGAATTATAATCAATTCCTCCGTGGAGACATTGACCAGCAGCAATTGCCTCCACAAAGTACACAGGGAGCTGAGATGGTGGATTCCAGTGGGGACGAATTGATAATCTGTGAGGAGGGGGATGTACACGGTGATATATCGGAGGATGATGATGAGGTGGACATCTTGCCTCTGTAGAGCCAGTTTGTGCAAGGAGAGATTAATTGCTTCTTTTTTGGTGGGGGTCCAAACCAACCCGTCATATCAGTCACAGTCGTGTGGCAGACCCTGTCACTGAAATGATGGGTTGGTTAAAGTGTGCATGTCCTGTTTATACAACATAAGGGTGGGTGGGAGGGCCCAAGGACAATTCCATCTTGCACCTCTTTTTTCTTTTCTTTTTCTTTGCGTCATGTGCTGTTTGGGGAGGGTTTTTTGGAAGGGACATCCTGCGTGACACTGCAGTGCCACTCCTAGATGGGCCCGGTGTTTGTGTCGGCCACTAGGGTCGCTTATCTTACTCACACAGCTACCTCATTGCGCCTCTTTTTTTCTTTGCGTCATGTGCTGTTTGGGGAGGTTTTTTTGGAAGGGACATCCTGCGTGACACTGCAGTGCCACTCCTAGATGGGCCCGGTGTTTGTGTCGGCCACTAGGGTCGCTTATCTTACTCACACAGCGACCTCGGTGCAAATTTTAGGACTAAAAATAATATTGTGAGGTGTGAGGTATTCAGAATAGACTGAAAATGAGTGTAAATTATGGTTTTTGAGGTTAATAATACTTTGGGATCAAAATGACCCCCAAATTCTATGATTTAAGCTGTTTTTTAGTGTTTTTTGAAAAAAACACCCGAATCCAAAACACACCCGAATCCGACAAAAAAAATTTGGTGAGGTTTTGCCAAAACGCGGTCGAACCCAAAACACGGCCGCGGAACCGAACCCAAAACCAAAACACAAAACCCGAAAAATTTCCGGCGCTCATCTCTACGATACGGTATAAAATTCTGGTGGTTGGGATCCCAGAAGTCAAAGGAGAGACGCCAGAGTCCCAACAACCGGAATCCTGATGGCGAGCGCAGTGAGTATCCTCACGGGCTTGCTGCACTCGCCACATTTCAGGCCTGGTGGCGAGCTTTGCTCGTCATACTATTATATTCACCCTCGGATAGTTGCGTGGACCACCACTCGAGTGGGAATACTGGGCTTTGGTCAGTATTCCGACTACCAGCATTTTCTCAGTTGTTGAGATTCTGGCGTTGGTATCCTGAATGCTGTTAACCTGACAGCTGGTAAATTAGCTGCATCACGTGCGACTATATGCACGTGAAACTGATTGCAGGAGCAAATAGTCGCAGCCTGGATGAGGCTGAGCATATCTGTATATCTAACCCTGATTCTTACCCCAAGCCCTCTACCTAGTTCTAACCCTAACCCTTCTGGCGGTGCCTAAATCTTAACTGTTCAGAGAAAGTTGAGATTTCAGATGTTGACATTGTAAACTTGTTGACATTCTGATGATGTCAACATGGTAACTGTCAACAATGTGACTGAATCTCCCTCACACCTGCTCTACTTTCACATCTGCTATTCACACTACTGTAAACTCACCCCTATCCTGCTCCCACTTGTACTACCTATACTAGTACACCCTCACACATACAGTATCCTACTCATACCTAAACTACCCATACTTATGCCCCCTATTCCTTCATGAACTACCTACGCTAAAACACGAGACTTCCCCATACAAAGTGTAACCATCAGGGGTTATTGCTTGCAATATCATGGTTATAGATGACTCTAAGACTTTGAATTGAAAAAAATCCAAAAAATGTATTAAAGAAGAAATTATGCTTACCTGCCGTCTTTAGGTACAGTCATATATGATGTTGAAAATGCGCGTCCTATGGGCACAACAAACGATGTCGTTTTGCACAGGGTCTAGCGAAGCATTTCAGTCGCACTGGTGGCCGCAGAGTGATTGACATGAAGTGGGCGTTTCTGGGTGTCCACTGACCATTTTCAGGGAGTGTTCGGAAAAACGCAGGCGTGCCAGGAAAAATGCAGGCGTGGCTGGGCGAACGTTGGGCGGGTTTGTGATGTCAAAACAGGAACTGAACAGTCTGAAGTGATCGCAAGTGCTGAGTAGGTTTTGAGCTACTCTGAAACTGCACAAAAAAAACTTTGTAGCCGCTCTGCGATACAACCGTTCGCACTTCTGCTAAGCTAAAATACACTCCCAGTGAGTGGCGGCATAGTGTTTGCACGGCTGCTAAAAACTGCTAGCAAGCGATCAACTCGGAATGACCCCTATAATACTAATTTCAATCACTAGATTGCATTTAACAAAATAATTGTCAATTAATTAAAAGATGAAAACCTAGCAAATGGCTTCAACTAAATAACACATTTTTTATTTTAATGAAAAAAACATTTATTTTCAAGTAATATACAAAAAAATCCTTAACACTTTATTTTTGCCAGATTTCAAAATAATATTTTTATAAACAAAGTAAAAAGTAGAACATTTTCCAGCTTTTTCGGCATTTAGAAAACGCCTATAAATATTTATTTTTGTAGAGGAGTTTGGCTAAGCTGAAGACGGCAGAGATAGATACAAACAGTAAATAAGAGAAGAAGGATAAGCAACCGTCCATCGCATTTTTCCGACAGTTGATGAAAGAGAAGATTCTGTTATACATTGTGACCTGGATGAGAGCCCACTCCCACTCGTGGGCAAGTTCCAATGGGATATTTTGGCAGAAAACTATGGCAGCCAAACATAGCACAGATTGGGAACAAGAATAAGTCAAAACAAAATTAAAATTGTTTGTCTCTGATAAACCTGCGTAAATAATTACTGCACAACATACAGAACAATAGTACATACATAGAGTATGTAAAGTGTTGTTTTAGCATTAGGACCACAATATCCATGCACTTTCCATCCTTTGAGGTCATAAGAGAGTGTAGCAACCTACTATTAGCATATTGCAATGGTTAAAATATGCCTTAGGTGGAGTGTAGGGGACTGAGCATCAGGTTGGAAATGGGGATAACAGACCAGGAGGGCCATTCCTAGTTACCCCCTACTGCCAAGCCCATAGCAGTCACACCTCAACATTCACTATAGTTTTGCTCCTAGATACAGGGTGTAATACACTTAGGACTTTCTAGACTGTACCAAGTCCAGCAGTATTTACTACAATATACCAGCATAGTAGTAAACAATGTTCATTGGAAACAAAGATTTAAACAGAAAAAAGGCAGTCTTAATACTATGCTATAGCTCCTACTAGTTTGCTGTTTATTTTAATCTACTTTCTCAGTAGCTTGATGGACAAGATATTTTGATATCCAAGACAAAGAGGGTTCTAGTCTAAATGTCACATTCAATTCTTTTCACCACCTTCCACACCTGTTCTGTTTCTGCTGACGGGTGTTTTATAATATTTTCAGCTCGCTACCCCTGGGGTAGCGAGGTCGCCCAACTCTTTACTCAGCTAAACCTGATTACTATGGGTGCGATATGCGCAATAACGGGAATCACTTTAGAAAGGAGATTGGGCGTGATATATCATTTGAATTCTGCCCAGAATGTCCTCAATCAAACTGTAGACAGCATAATGTTGAAATGTTTTAAATGTCAACATTCAAGATGTCAACATGTTTAAAATGTCGACAGATTAGACGGGATCTGGTCTCTAGGGCGACAGTAACTAGGTCAACACTATCTAGGTCGACCACTATTGGTCGACAGTAACTAGGTCAACAGGGTTTCTAGGTCGACAGGGTCTCTAGGTCGACATGTTCTAGGTCAGCATGAGTTTTTCACGATTTTTTTTCTTTTTTTGAACATTTTCATAGTTAACGATCCGCGTCGACTACAATTGGGAATGGAACCTGTGCCGAGCGCAGTTGTAGTGGAGTGAGGCACCTTGCCCGAAGCATGGCGAGAGAAGCGAGGGGACACAATGCACTAATTGGGGTTCCCAGTCGATGTTCGAAGAAAACGACACAAAAAAACACATTAAAAACCCATGTCAACATTTTCACCTGCCGACCTAGACCATGTCAACCTAAAGACCCTGTCGACATAGAGACCCTGTCAAACTAGTTACTGTCGACCAATAGTGGTTGACCTACACACTGTCGACCTAGTTACTATGTACTTTCCATACCACACCTGATTAGACATAGATATATACAATATAGACATTAAAATAATGTTGATTTGTTTGAATGCCGACATTGTGACTGTTGCATTTACAATGTTGACGTTCTGAAAATGGTCAGAATACTGACCGCGGTATCCCGATGGTTAGAATCAGATGATTCAGAACCCCCCACCGCCCCAACAGCCTAACCCTAACCCTCCCTGGCACTGCCTAAACCTAACCCTCATCCCCCAAGTCTTACCCTAACCCACCCTGGTGTTACCTAATTCTAACCCCCATTCCCAACAGCCTAAACCTAACCCCCCAACAGCCTAAACCTAACCCCCCCCAGCCTAACACTAACCGTCCCTGTCAGTGCATAAACCAAATCCCCCTTCCCACAGCTTAAACTCAACCCCCCCACAGCCTAACCCTAACTCTCCCTGGTGGTGCCTTAACCTAACCCCCCTTCCCACAGCCTAAACCTAACCATCCCCCCACAGTCTAACTCTAACCCTCTCTGGTGGTGCCTAAACATAAGCCCACCTGGTAATGCCTAAACCTAACCTCCCTGGTGGTGCCTAAACTTAAGCCCCCCATTCCTGCAGTGTAAACCGAACCCACCCCGTCCCCGCAGCCTAACCCTATTCCTCCCTGTCACTGCCTAAACCTAACCCTCCTCCCCCAAGTCTAACCCTAACCCTCCCTGGTGGTACCTAATCCTAACCCTTATTCCCACAGCCTAAACCTAACCCCCCCAGCCTAACACTAACCGTCCCTGTCAATGCATAAACCCAATCCCCCTTCCCACAGCTTAAACCCACCCCCGCCCCCGCAGCCTAACCCTAACCCTCCCTGGTGGTGCCTAACCTAGCCCCCTCCTGGCGATCTAAACTTAACCCCTCCCCCCACTGCCTAACCCTAACTGCCCATTCCCACAGTCTAATCCTAACCCTCCCTGGTGGTGCTTAAACCTAACCCTCCTCCCCCCTCCCCTTTCTGCAGTCTAAACCTATAGGATCCTCTTGGTATCTTCCTCCATTGATCTCACTCTACATGCATAGTTTTCTTACTGATACAAAAGATCATATTTTTCTTACCAATTCTGTACCTGAACATTGAAGTCACAATGAGCTGTATAATATGCTTACCCTGTCCCAATAATATGCTTACCCTGTCCCATTCCTGCTGCCAGTCCCTACAAGAACAGTGCAAACGCAGAAACATGGGGGGTAATTCCAAGTTGATCGCAGCAGGATTTTTTTTTAGCAGTTGCGCAAAACCATGTGCACTGCAGGGGAGGCAGATATAACATGTGCAGAAAGAGTTAGATTTGGGTGGGTTATTTTGTTTCTGTGCAGGGTAAATACTGGCTGCTTTATTTTTACACTGCAATTTAGATTGCAGATTGAACACACCCCACCCAAATCTAACTCTCTCTGCACATGTTATATCTACCTCCCCTGCAGTGCACATGGTTTTGTCCAACTGCTAAAAAAAAATCCTGCTGTGATCAACTCAGAATTACCCCCATGGAGAATTGGCTTGACATGCATTTTCCTATTACAAGAATTTTTTATGCATATCTATGATTGCAGTGAATGTTTGGGATCACTATTAAAATATATGTAGACACAAAAAAAGTTCTGTGCTGTTATTACCCATACTTGCCTACCTGACCCTCTCCATGAGGGAGAAAATGCTCTATTCCTGGACTTTCCTGGTAATGTATGATTGCCATCACCTGTGGTGAAACACCTTTCTTATCAATTAACTAGCTCACCACACGTGATGGCCATCATAAATTACCAGGAAAGTCCAGGAACAGAGCATTTTCTCCCTCATGGAGAGGGTCAGGTAGGCAAGTATGTTATTACCTCATGTCATATATTTGCCCTAAAACCCGTCAGAGCGCAACCAGCTGCTCTCGGCAACAACATTTACAGTCTGCTATTTTCTAAAGTCTACTAAGACACATGATGGCAACGCTTCTATAAACACATGTCAGAATATACGCTTTACCAGCCTAGCCGTTCATCACTGACACATCAGCAGATGCAAACCATATTTGCCAACAATTATACAGAGAATACAATCCCCTTGTAGGAGCTGAATTTACTGAGATAAAACAGTAAATCCTATTTAAATAAACAGCTGAGAGATGTTAGATACAAACACAGTCCGCTTCATATTCTCAATTGTAAATTTTTTTATATTTGTTGTACATGGCGTGTCTCAATGGAGCTGTCTAATGAACCTTGACATAAGTCAAATCTGGATAATGATGAAGTGGGGTTGTTAATTTGCATCAGTGCTTAACACTATATCTAATAGCCTTGAGGGAGTTGAGGGTGAAGCATTGAACATTGTACTGTACATGATTCTGCAACTGAAACACAATGTGACTTTCAGCCACAGCTGTAAATATTAGATGGCAGCTAAAGCCAACAAGTTGTGTTCTTAAATATTGTTTCATAAAAAGACACAGGGCTTAATGCATAGCTGAAAGCAAATTGTCCTTATGTGCACCTGAAATGTGTGCATGAAATATATGTGTACTGTTGCCACATGCAGGGTAGTGTATGTCTCTCCAAAAAGCTCTCATCATCACCACCACCCGAGATCTCCTGTACCTACTAATGCTTGGTGCAAATGAAACACCTGGAAACAGGCTTCTGCATATCCCACAATTGCATCAATGTGCCCTCTTTGAACTTTGCCTATTGAGTTGTAACAGGGCCTATTTTTCTTCCTTACAACCTAATTACCCCTCTTCAGGTGCAACACACTACTCAATTATTGGTACCTATCTGAACAATACATGTCTTTAAATCTAGGCACACACTATACAATTATTGGACCGAATTGACAATAATCAGGAAATCAGCCTGCTATATTATGTAGCATGTAGGCATGAGTGCTTGGTCAAACTCTGATAAAACAGTTTAAAATATAGACAGAAATACTTGCGTAATGTGAAAGGCAGCTACAAGGACCTTCCATTGGCAGAAAAATCAGCCAGTTTGTGATTAGACCAAAACAAATTGCACAGTGTGTACTATTACCTAATTTTAGAATATCAAAGATGACTTTTTAAATGAGCTACTGTATGTCAGACAAAGTACTCACTACAAACTGTGCACAATAATTGCTCATAGGGACTGAAAAATGTCTTGTGGCAGGGCAGATCTGAAAGGTATTCAAGCAATACAGTAATTAGCCCTTGGTGCTGTATACATACTGCAATAACTGGAATGGACAGATGAAAAGTGGTAGGTCAGCCCAATCACTGAACAGTAAGTACCTAGCTTAAGACCCTCTACAAAATAATTTGGTCTGATGATACAACATCATAAATACTTCACTATTTTTTATTATTTTTACCTAAGAGAGTTCAAAGCAAACAAGGAAGCTTGCTTTACACAGCCCAGGTTAATGCTAAATAGTGAAGCTGAGCTTTCCTAAGTAAAATGTTATTGATTAATGTCAGCCTTCTTTCAGTTTGTAGGATAGGATAGAAAGTTTGCTGCATGTGTTAAGTTTATCAGTTTTTTCAGTTATTATTAATATTATCTAGCTAATCTCACTCTGCTGCCTATTTACATTCTGGACATTTTTTTTAATCTCAAAAGTGGTTTTATCTACTCTATATGAATATTTCATCTCACTTTCAAAAGCCTTTTTGTTAATAATAGTAGCACTGATTTTTGGCTGGGACACCGGCATATTTCAGTACAAACCTGAAGCAACTGATTTTAAAACTTTCTTGAAAATTTGTGTTTGCTGCACTCTGAATTCAAATTTAGCATCAGCAAATGTCAGTAGCAGGTAATAGGCTTAGGGCCTAAATCAGGTTGGATTGCAAATCGCAAACCAACTGCAATAATTACATTCAGTCCGCATGCACATGTGCAGATCCCAGCCTGCACATGCACCCGCATTTAGGCCCTCATTCCGAGTTGTTCGCTCGCTAACTGCTTTTAGCAGCATTGCACGCGCTAAGCCGCCACCCTCTGGGAGTGTATCTTAGCTTAGCAGAATTGCGAACGAAAGATTTGCAAAATTGCGAATAGAAATTTCTTAGCAGTTTCTGAGTAGCTCTACGCTTACTCTAACAAGAAAAAAGAACCAAAACGTGCGCAAAAGGAAGTGCCAATCAAAACATAATATTTGGATTAATTAATTTTTATTTTTATTAAATATTTATTTAATTGTAGTTATTACCAAATAAATTAATTATAAATATATTCCTTAGAGTGACCACAATAAGATATTGAAAATAATATTAAAATGAATAAAATAACACAATCATTAAATATATAACCATCTAGTTAATTTCTCATATATGGTTAGTATTCCAAAAGACCAATAATGGATACAAATGTATCGAATCCTGAAGAATAAATGGTTCCTAAAACAGGTAATACTGTATCACTTTGGATACATAATTAGATCACAATGATGCAAAGAAAAAATATTATTAATGAATAGACTAAAAAGTCCACACTGGCTGGCCAGCCTTAATTAATACTTAATATATTGTGCACAAACAAAAATGTATCCAAGATCAATAGAGTAAATAAATGGAAGATGTATTGCCTGTAGGATATCATAGAATTGAATAAACAATAAGGACTCAAAATTCTTCTAATAACGATCTAAACTAGTATTAATTATCCGTTATACATGTATCCAAAAGTCTCGTGCGGCTCATTAGCTCCTAACCTCGTACGGCTGCTGATGTGGATGCTAAATGTTGGAGCAAATGAATAGAAGCCAGTCCCGTCCTTTTGACCAAAGCTATTTAAAAGTTTCGATAAAGGCACCTAGCCTTAAGCGGCCGTTAGTGTGGGCAGCCAATGCCGTAGTATTACAGTCCCGTAATAAGATGATTGTTATGAATAAATAAAATTACTAAAACACAGTCTCGAATGGCTCAAATAGCCCCTAGCCTAGTGAGGCCATTGGTGTGGGTGGCTAAAATGACGGGATAATGTATTAATAAATAAAACCCCGTCTCACTCGTAGCAATCTCACCCGTGCCAGTGAATGCAGTAGCCGTCCGACCGGCCGGATGTTCACCGGTCCTCCGCCGTTTCCAATCCACAAGCCGTTCTATGCTGCGCTGCCTGGGTGCTCCTCCGACAGCGCAGCTGGGTAATCCTTAGGCTGGGATGAAAGAGATGGAAATATCTATGGCGGTTTAAGGCGGGTTAGGGCTGTCGGTGATATCCGTTCGTCTCCAAATAGCAGAGAGATGGTATATATCTGTGGATCACTCCAAAGCCGTTCAACCTAACGCGTTTCTCGACCGTAGGCACTGGTCGTTTCATCAGATTGCACTTCCTCTGATGAAACGACCAGTGCCTACGGTCGAGAAACGCGTTAGCTTGAACGGCTTTGGAGTGATCCACGGATATATACCATCTCTCTGCTATTTGGAGACGAACGGATATCACCGACAGCCCTAACCCGCCTTAAACCGCCATAGATATTTCCATCTCTTTCATCCCAGCCTAAGGATTACCCAGCTGCGCTGTCGGAGGAGCACCCAGGCAGCGCAGCATAGAACGGCTTGTGGATTGGAAACGGCGGAGGACCGGTGAACATCCGGCCGGTCGGACGGCTACTGCATTCACTGGCACGGGTGAGATTGCTACGAGTGAGACGGGGTTTTATTTATTAATACATTATCCCGTCATTTTAGCCACCCACACCAATGGCCTCACTAGGCTAGGGGCTATTTGAGCCATTCGGGACTGTGTTTTAGTAATTTTATTTATTCATAACAATCATCTTATTACGGGACTGTAATACTACGGCATTGGCTGCCCACACTAACGGCCGCTTAAGGCTAGGTGCCTTTATCGAGACTTTTAAATAGCTTTGGTCAAAAGGACGGGACTGGCTTCTATTCATTTGCTCCAACATTTAGCATCCACATCAGCAGCCGTACGAGGTTAGGAGCTAATGAGCCGCACGAGACTTTTGGATACATGTATAACGGATAATTAATACTAGTTTAGATCGTTATTAGAAGAATTTTGAGTCCTTATTGTTTATTCAATTCTATGATATCCTACAGGCAATACATCTTCCATTTATTTACTCTATTGATCTTGGATACATTTTTGTTTGTGCACAATATATTAAGTATTAATTAAGGCTGGCCAGCCAGTGTGGACTTTTTAGTCTATTCATTAATAATATTTTTTCTTTGCATCATTGTGATCTAATTATGTATCCAAAGTGATACAGTATTACCTGTTTTAGGAACCATTTATTCTTCAGGATTCGATACATTTGTATCCATTATTGGTCTTTTGGAATACTAACCATATATGAGAAATTAACTAGATGGTTATATATTTAATGATTGTGTTATTTTATTCATTTTAATATTATTTTCAATATCTTATTGTGGTCACTCTAAGGAATATATTTATAATTAATTTATTTGGTAATAACTACAATTAAATAAATATTTAATAAAAATAAAAATTAATTAATCCAAATATTATTTTTTGATTGGCTCTTCCTTTTGCGCACGTTTTGGTTCTTTTTTCTTGTTATTGCTATTTTTTGGGGGTTGACAGCTTCCCCATTTTTCCACATTGTGCGGCATCAGGAAGTTCACCTAGGTTGTAAGTCACGGGCGCCTCTCTTTCTTTTCTACGCTTACTCTGCCACTGCGATCAGTTCAGTCAGTTTCGTTCCTGGTTTGACGTCACAAACACACCCAGCGTTCGCCCAGGCACTCCCCCGTTTCTCCAGCCACTCCCGCGTTTTTTCCAGAAACGGCAGCGTTTTTTCACACACACACATAAAACGGCCAGTTTCCGCCCAGAAACACCCACTTCCTGTCAATCACACTCCGATCACCAGAACGAAGAAAAATCCTCGTAATGCCGTGAGTAAACTACCTAACTTTTGAGTAAAATAACTAAGCGCATGCGCTATGCGAATATTGCGCATGCGCAGTAAGCGTCTAATCGCAATATAGCGAAATTCGGCAACGAGCGAACAACTCGGAATGAGGGCCATAATGCGAGTGCCCCGCATTATTTGCGAATGCCTCTGCCTGGTTAACAGGCAGAGGCGTTCGCGGGGCAGCAATGCTATGTTTTCAAGGCAAAGACGGAGCATTACGAGGTGGCGGCTTACAAACGGAGGCCTGTCAGGGGCGTTATCAGGGTGGCTGCATTATGTCACACGCAGTTGCTCCGATCAAAAAGATGGCAGTGAGCCTCCTGCTGTCTCAGCCAGGCTGTGGCGGCAGGAGGCTTCCATAATTTCTGAGACTGCACACTAATTGCGGTGCAATTGCAATTAGTGCATGGTCGCAGATGTGGGGCAGTGGGTAGCATAATGGCCGGCCTTGCCTTGCGATGGGCAGCCCCCCGCATGCAAGTCAAAGGATTGCAAATTCTGCTAAAGAGCAGAATTTGCAATCCTTCCTGACTGAGGTCCTTATATCATAGAACTGTGCCAAAACAAGGGTTGACTCTAGTGGTGCATGCAGTGGGGGATTCTGAGCACCCAGAAGCCCCCCATCCCCCTTGATGCATCTCATAGATTTTTTTTACTGACCATTGACCAGTAGCCCATGTACTTTGCCCCTTCCCCTCCTCACAAGCCCTGTGAATAGCAGCATTATTCCATAGGGGCAGGGAATAATTATGTCAGTTGCCTGACCCCACCCATCAAAGATCTCCAGGCATACAAAGCGTAAGTGTGTGTGTGTGTGTGTGTGTGTGTGTGTGTGTGTGTGTGTGTGTGTGTGTATATATGAGGTTGGATTCCTACCATGTAGAAGCATGAGAACATTTAGTGGAAAAAACTGTGCAAAACGTGGATATATCATTTGATCTACAGAGCAGGGGTGTGTGCTGTGCCGGCCCATTTTCCGGGTTTTGTGGTTTTGGAACTGTATCACCTTCATGTTTTGGATCTGTATTGGTTTTGCCAAAACTGCCCTTGCGGGTTTTATTTTTGGTTTTGGATCTGGATTTTTTTTTTTAAATCTTAAAAACAGCTACAGTAACAGAATTTGGGGATGATTTTGTTGCTGCAGTATTATTAACCTCAATAACATTAATTTCTACTTATTTCCAGTCTATTTTGAACACTTCACAGCTACAATATTGTTTTCTTCCAGTTTAGGCCAAAAGGTTGCACCGAGGTAGCTGGATGACTAAGCTTAGCGGCAGCAAACACGTGGCAGTTAACACTATATTTTTAAATGCTGTAATCATGTTAAAATTATTTTAAAATTAGGATCAAGTTCTTCTGTTCCTCAAAGATACCTTTCACATGGAGAAGGCTCGCTAATCATCCATTAAAAAATATTTTCAAATTAGGATTAAGTACTTCTGTTCCTCAAAGATACATTTG
Source organism: Pseudophryne corroboree (assembly GCF_028390025.1). Taxonomy (NCBI): domain Eukaryota; kingdom Metazoa; phylum Chordata; class Amphibia; order Anura; family Myobatrachidae; genus Pseudophryne; species Pseudophryne corroboree. The sequence continues at coordinate 203,641,674 of NC_086450.1, read as the reverse complement.
ACATGCAGAAGGTTAGTTATACTAATTTAATTAAAATTTAGCTAATTTATAATTATTAATAATATTAATTTGAATTAATAACAATATGGTGATAATAATTATGAAATTAGGAAATAAGTTATAACATAAGAATATGAACTACAGACAAAGGACCCTGAAATGGAAGGAGCACACCTGGATGTATGCTGGGAGGAAACAGCACAAAATATAAAAAAAAAAAAGTCTTGTATTTTGGGTGGACTGACAGAACAGATGGACGGAGCAGCTGCAGTGCCTGAATGTATACTGGGATGACACAGCACAAAATATAAAAAAATAATGTTTTTTTTTCTCTTACGTCCTGGAGGATGCTGGAGTCCACATTAGTACCATGGGGTATAGACGGGTCCACCATGAGCCATTGGCACTTTAAAAGTTTGAGAGTGTGGGCTGGCTCCTCCCACTATGCCCGTCCTACCAGACTCAGTTTAGAAAATGTGCCCAGAGGAGCCAGTCACATCTAGGGGAGCTCTCCAGAGTTTCCTTAGTAAAAGTTATTTTTTACAGTTTATTGTTTTACAGGTAGGCTGCTGGCAACAGCCTCTCTGCAGCGAGGGTCTGAGCCACTATTTCCTCTGACTGGACACTGAGCTCCAGAGGGGATAGATCGTTCCCCGCCACAGGGGATCGCTCACTCCAGCAGCATGCCACCACCCCCTTGCAGAGCTGAAGATTGTGGCAAGTGAGACACCAACCCCCCTAGCAAGCGGGGTGCCGGTGTGAAGATGGCGGCATCAGGGTAGGAGCGCAGTATTAACTGTGCTCCGGGATGCTCAATGGTACATTATGCGGCACTGTGAGGGGCACCCTGAGCCAGCGCCTGCACCCTACGCTGGTCACTCAGCCTGTCGGGGTCCCTGGATCTCAGCCATCTTCAATCCGCATATAATCCTATGAAGAGCGGGAAGACAGCACCATTTTGGGGGTGGAGCTTCTCCTCAGAGCAGACCCAGCAGTATTCAGCGCCATTTTCCTGCCTGCACAGCGCTGTACAGGAAAGAAGCAGGTCCCTCCACAGCAATCTCCAGCTATCTCACGGTACCAGGGGGTTGTAGAAGGTGGGGGCTGCAAAACGGTTATGTAACCTATTAAGGTACACAGTCAGCGCTCAGAAGGGGTCTCCCTTATATGTATAAAAGCGCTGTGTGTGGGTTGGTTCCAATCTCTGTGTCTCTTTTGCCATTCTTGGGGAGAAACTCTGTCTGTATCGTGTGTGTGTGTGTGTGTGTGTGTGTGTGTGTGTGTGTGTGTGTGTGTGTGTGTGTGTGTGTGTGGAGTATTTGTGGTCACCAATAGCAATGTCCAGAGACTCTGTGTCATATGCTGCAGAGGATTTGTCCTCTCAAGATGATCCCATTCCATGTAATCAGGATTGCACTGATTTAGTACAGATTCCAGCAAGGGAGCCGGAATGGTTATCCTCTATCAAAAATACAGTATGATTTCTCAGATTTCACAGAGGGTTGCACAAAATGGATCTGCTACCCAGGTGCTGCAGAATATGGCAGTCTGGCCCAGTTCTGGTACCTCAGGTCCCCCCGCTTTGTACTCCCATAAGCGTCCTTTAGCACAAATTATGCAGGATGACACTGATACAGATTCTGACGGTGATGATGGGGTACGGGGGACAGCATCTCTTGCTAAAGGGGTTCAGTTGATAATAGAGGCTATTAGGGATGTGTTGAATATTAATTATACACCACCTGAGCAGGTTGAGGAGGCTTACTTCACTGAGAATAAGAAAGCCTCGCTAACCTTCCCTGCGTCAAAAGAATTAGATTTTATTTTTTAAAAGGCTTGGGAAAACCCTGAGAATAAATTCCAGATCCCTAAGAGGGTTCAGGTGGCATTTCCTTTCCCTGTTGAGGATAGGAAAAAATGGGAAAACCCACCTATTGTTGATGCGTCAGTATCCAGACTTTCAAAAAAGGTGGTGTTGCCTGTTCCAGGATCTACCACCTTGAAAGAGCCAGCTGATCGTAAGATTGATAATACGCTCAAATCCATGTACACGACTTCAGGGGCTATACTGCGTCCCACTATTGCCAGTGCTTGGATTGCAAAGGTATAGTAAAGTGGTATGGCACCTCACTTGAAGTATTGGATACTATGGATAAGGATGATGTTGGCTTATTTTTGCGCAACATTCAGGATTCAGCGGGATTTCTGGTGGAATCCATAAAAGATCTGGGTTCCATGGCTGCAGGAATTTCTTCCATGTCGGTCTCAGCACAGCGAGGACTGTGGCTACGTCAATGGTCTACCGACACAGAATCGAGGAAAAGTGTGGAGTCCCGACCGTATACAGGTCAGGATCTCCACGGCTACAGCGGGTAAGTCTCCCTTTCTTCCCTCAGCTGCTCCGAAGAAACCGTTTTCTTCACCTACATCACAGCCCTTTCGGACTACAAAGCCCAGAAAGGCCAGGCCGTCCAACACCTTCGGTCGGGGAGGTAGACCCATGTCCAGGAGACCAGCTACGGCAGGTTCCCAGGAAGAGAAACCTATTTCACGTACACCAAAGTCCTCCGCATGATGGTGGACTGCTGGTCCCGGAGGTGGGGCCGGTGGGAGCAAGACTCAGGCAGTTCAGTCACGTCTGGGTGTCATCCGGCCTGGATCCCTGGGTACAAGATAATGTGTCCCAGGGGTACAGGATGGAGTTTCAAGATCTCCCCCCTCACCAATTTTTCAAATCAGGTTTACCAGCTCTGCTGGCAGACAGGATGGTCCTATAAGACGCCGTCCAGAAGTTGGTGGAGTCACAAGTCATTGTGCCCATACCACCTCATATGCACAACAAGGGTTACTATTCGAACCTTTTTCGTGGTACCGAAACCGGATGGTTCAGTCAGGCCCATTCTGAACCTAAAGTCACTAAACCTCTTTCTGAAGGAGTTCAAGTTCAAAATGGAGTCTCTAAGAGCGGTGATATCAGGTCTGGAAGGAATTCATGGTATCCCTGGATATCAAGGATGCATACCTACACATTCCGATCTGGCTGCCGCATCAGGTGTATCTTCACTTTGCCTTGTTGGACTGTCATTTTCAGATCCAGGCCCTGCCATTCAGTCTCTCAACGGCACCAAGGTGATGGCAGAAATGATGGTTCTGCTTCGCAGACAGGGGGTGAACATCATTCCCTATCTGGACGATCTGCTGATAAAGGCATTGTCCAGGGAGAAACTACTGCGGTCCATTGCTCTCACGACCGATCTTCTCAGTGTCCACGGTTGGATTCTGAACCTTCCAAAATCACACTTGGAACCAACCAGGAGGTTGTGCTTTCTGGGGATGATCCTCAACACAGAAGTACAGAGGGTATTTCTTCCACTGGAAAAAGCGTGGGTGATACAAACAATGGTTCGGGATATCCTGAAGCCAGCCCGGGTGTCGGTTCATCAATGCATTCACCTTCTGGGAAAGATGGTGGTCTCTTTCGATGCTCTCCAGTACGGATAGGTTTCATGCTCGGTCCTTCCAACTGGATCTCCTGAACAAGTGGTCAGGATCTCATCTGCACATGCACCTGAGAATTCGTCTGTTGCCAAAGGCCAGGATTTCGCTCCTCTGGTGGCTACAACTACCTTACCTTCTGGAGGGCCGCAGGTTCGGGATTCAGGACTGGATCCTTCTAACCATGAATGCAAGCCTCCGGGGCTGGGGCGCAGTCACTCAAGGGGTGACTTTCCAAGGAAGATGGTAAATTCTGGAAGTCGGCCTTCCGATCAATATTCTGAAATTAAGAGCCGTACACAACGGTCTTCTTCAGGCGGCCCATCTTCTAAGAAATCGGGCCATTCAAGTGCAGTCGGACAACGTAAAAACAGTGGCCTACATAAACCGACAGGGTGGAATGAAGAGCAGGGCTGCCATGGCGGAGGTAACAAGAATCCTCCTTTGGGCAGAAAAACATGCGTTGGCGCTGTCAGCAATCTTCATTCTGGGAGTAGACAACTGGGAAGCAGACTTCCCCTACAGACACGATCTCCATCCGGGGGAGTGTTCCATCCGGAGGTGTTCAAAGACATAACAGACTTTGGGGATTACCCCAAATAGACATGATGGCCTCTCATCTCAACAAGAAGCTTCGGCATTATTGTTCCAGGTTGAGGGACCCACAGGCCGTGGCAGTGGATGACCTGGTGTTTCCGTGGGTATTCAAGTCAGTGTACATGTTTCCACCACTCCCACTCGTCCCAAGAATCCTAAAGCTCACAAGGGTTCAAGCGATTCTCATAGCTCCAGATTGGCCGAGAAGAGCTTGGTACACGGACCTTCTGGATCTACTACAAGAAGAGCCGAGGCCCCTTCCTCTTCGAGAGGACCTGCTGCAGCAGGGGCTGTTCGCCTATCAGGACTTACCACGGCTACGTTTGACGGCATGGAGGTTGAACGCCTGATACTAGCTCGGAAGGGTATTCCAAACAATGTTATTCCTACCCTGATACAGGCTAGGAAAGGAGTAACGTCTACACATTACCATCGTATTTGGAAAAAATATGTGTCTTGGTGTGAGTCCGAGAGGTTTCCTATGGTGGAGTTTCAACTGGGACGGTTTCTCCTCTTCCTGCATGCAGGAGTGCATATGGGCCTGAGGTTGGGATCTGAGAAGGTCCAGATTTCGGCCATATCCATTTTCTTCCAGAAACAATTGGCTGCCCTCCCTGAGGTTAAGACCTTTTTGTAGGTAGTTCTGCACATCCAGCCTCCCTTTGTACCACCTACGGTACCATGGGATCTTAACGTGGTGTTGCAGTTTCTCCAGTCTGACTGGTTTGAGCCTCTGCAAGAGGTAGAGTTCAAGTTTCTTACGTGGAAGGCTGTCACTTTGTTGGCCTTAGCTTCTGCTAGATATGTGTCGGAGTTGGGGGCTTTGTTGTGTAAGAGCCTCTACTGGATTTTCCATGAATATAGAGCTGAGCTCCGGACACGTCAGCAGTTTCTTCCGAAGGTTGTGTCGGCATTTCATATCAACCAACCTATTGTGGTGCCAGTTGCTACTGACTCCTCAATTTCAGCTAAGTCCTTGGACGTGGTAAGGGCTCTGAAGATCTATGTGAAGAGGACTGCTCGTCACAGAAAATTGGACTCTCTTTTTGTCCTATATGATCCCAAGAAATTTGGGTGCCCTGTTTCTAAGCATACTATCTCTCGCTGGATCAGGTTCACTATCCAGCATGCGTATTCTACGGTGGGATTGCCGTGTCCTAAGTCTGTTAAGGCCCACTCTACTCATAAGGTGGGGTCTTCCTGGGCAGCTGCCCGGGGTGTCTCAGTATTACAACTTTGCCGAGCAGCAACTTGGTCTGGGTTGAACACGTTTGCAAAGTTCTACAAGTTCGATACTTTGGCCTCTGATGATCTGAAGTTCAGTCAATCAGTTTTTCAGGAGCCTCCGCGCTCTCCCTCCTGTTCTGGGAGCTTTGGTACATCCCCATGGTACTAATGTGGACCCCAGCATCCTCTAGGATGTAAGAGAAAATAGGATTTTAATTACCTACTGGTAAATCCTTTTCTCGTAGTCCATAGAGGATGCTGGGCGCCTGCCCAGTGCTTCATTTTCCTGCAGCCGTTATCTGGTTCAGTGCAACTTTGTTGTTAGTCATGTACTGCATTATTACTTGGTAAGTAGTGTTTCAGCTGTTGCTGAAGTTTTTCAAGCTCATTGGCTTGATGTGCCTTGTATGTGTGAGCTGGTATGAATCTTGCCACTATCTGTGTATAATCCTTCTCTCGAAGATGTCCGTCTCCTCGGGCACAGTTTCTAGACTGAGTCTGTTAGGAGGGGCATAGAGGGAGGAGCCAGCCCACACTCTCAAACTCTTAAAATGCCAATGGCTCCTGGTGGTCCCATCTATATCCCATGGTACAAATGTGGATCCCAGCTTCCTCTACGGACTACGAGAAAAGGATTTACCGGTAGGTAATTAAAATCCTATTTAAAAAAAAAAACACATTAGGCAAGGCTCAAGATTTAAGTTCACAAAAAGATGAATTAGGCAAAGAAGAATAAAAAAAACTATATTTTAGATGCTGTAATCATGATTTTAATTTATTTTGGATCAAGTTTTTCTGTTCCTCAAAGATATATTTGACATTGGAGGAAAATATATATTAAAAAAAAAGATTTATTTTATTTTGGGTGGACTGAAAAAACACCCCTAGATGGACGGAGCAACTGCAGTCCCTGGATGAATACTGGGATGACCCAGCACAAAATATGAATTTAAAAAAAAATAATAATAATAATATATATATATACATATATATATATATATATATATATATATATATATATATATATATATATATATATACAGGTTGAGTATCCCATATCCATATATTCCGAAATATGGAATATTCCGAAATACGGACTTTTTTGAGTGAGAGTGAGTTAGTGAAACCTTTGTTTTTTGATGGCTCAGTTTACACAAACTTTGTTTAATACACAAAGTTATTAATAATATTGTATTAAATGACCTTCAGGCTGTGCATATAAGGTGTATATGAAACATAAATGATTTGTGTGAATGTACACACACTTTGTTTAATGCACAAAGTTATAAAAAATATTGGCAAAAATTACCTTCAGGCTGTGTGTATAAGGTGTATATGTGACATAAATGCATTCTTTGCTTAGATTTAGGTCCCATCACCATGATATCTCATTATAGTATGCAATTATTCCAAAATACGGAAAAATCCCATATCCAAAATACCTCTGGTCCCAAGCATTTTGGATAAGGGATACTCAACCTGTATATTCACCAACAGCATCACACAATGGAGGTCATTCCGAGTCGTTCGCTCGGAAAATTTCTTTGCATTGCAGCGTTTTTCCGCTTAGTGTGCATGCGCAATGTCCGCACTGCGACTGCGCCAAGTAAATTTGCTATGAAGTTTGGATTTTTACTCACGGCTTTTTCTTCGCTCAGGCGATCGTAGTGTGATTGACAGGAAATGGGTGTTACTGGGCAGAAACAGGCCGTTTTATGGGCGTGTGGGAAAAAACGCTACCGTTTCCGGAAAAAACGCGGGAGTGGCTGGAGAAACGGAGGAGTGTCTGGGCGAACGCTGGGTGTGTTTGTGACGTCAAACCAGGAACGATAAGCACTGAACTGATCGCAGATGCAGAGTAAGTCTGAAGCTACTCTGAAACTGCTACGAGATGTGTAATCGCAATATTGCGAATCTTTCGTTCGCAATTTTAAGAAGCTAAGATTCACTCCCAGTAGGCGGCGGCTTAGCGTGTGCAATACTGCTAAAATCGCCTTGCGAGCGAACAACTCGGAATGAGGGCCAATATGTGTATTAGAAGGAAATAATGGGCCTAATTCAGACCTCATCGCTAGGGTGCGTTTTTTGCATCCCTGCGATCAGGTAGTCACCGCCTACAGCGGGAGGGTATTAACTATGTGCAGGTGTGCGATCGCATGTGTTGCAGAACTGCACAAACATAAGTTTGTGCATTCACAGAAAAAGATACTTCCGCACCAGTATTAATTTTAGTCAGTACTTTGTTCTTTTATTACCATTTATAAGAAATATATTATGGTTAGTGATGAGCGGGTTCGGTTCCTCGGAAACCGAACCCCCCCGAACTTCACCCATTTTACACGGATCGGAGGCATACTCGGATTCTCCCTTATGACTCGGTTAATCCGAGCGCGCCCGAACGTCATCATCCCGCTGTCGGATTCTCGCGAGATTCGGATTCTATATAAGGAGCCGCGCGTCGCCGCCAATTTCACTCGTGCATTGGAAATGTTAGGGAGAGGACGTGGCTGGCGTCCTCTCCGTTTATTAATGTTGCTGCAAATATTTGTGCTTATTGCTTAATTGTGGGGACTGGGGAGCAGCTATATTATATAGGAGGAGTACAGTGCAGAGTTTTGATGATCAGTGACCACCAGTTATATCCGTTCTCTGCCTGAAAAATGCTCCATATCTGTGCTCAGTGTGCTGCATATATCTGTGCTCACACTGCTTTATTGTGGGGACTGGGGACCAGCAGTATTATATAGGAGGAGTACAGTGCAGAGTTTTGCTGATCAGTGACCACCAGTTTTATCCGTTCTCTGCCTGAAAAACGCTCCATATCTGTGCTCAGTGTGCTGCATATATCTGTGCTCACACTGCTTTATTGTGGGGACTGGGGACCAGCAGCAGTGCTGCAAGTGGGCGGGAACGGGCGGGTACGGCGTACCCTTAAGAGTTTAGCCGCGGGTACGCCGTATCCACTCCGCCGGGCCGCCGCTCACAGCGTTGATGTGCGCAGCGCTCACCAGTTGCTGTGGCCGGCCGGGTACTGCTACTGCCGCTGCTGCTCCTCCCCTTCCCAGTGTGCAGGGAGCGTGATTGTGATGTCATCACGCTCCAGCGGCAGTGGGCGCAGAGTGGGGCTGGCTGCTGAGGCTGCTTGAGCTGCGGGCGTTAGGAGGAGGCGGAGCAGGGAGCACATCAGTTGGAGGGGACGTGGAGCAGCCTGAGTGAGGCAATGTATATCTAGCACTGTGGGGGCATTGTATATCTGGCACTGTGGGGGCATTGTATATCTAGCACTGTGGGGGCAATGTATATCTAGCACTGTGGGGGCAATGTATATCTGGCACTGTGGGGGCATTGTAAATCTGGCACTGTGGGGGCATTGTATATCTAGCACTGTGGGGGCAATGTATATCTAGCACTGTGGGGGCAATGTATATCTGGCACAGTGGGGCATTGTAAATCTGCAACTGTGGGGTCATTTTCTATCTAGCACTGTGGGGGCAATGTATATCTGGCACTGTGGGGCAATGTATATCTGGCACTGTGGGGCAACGTGTATCTGGCACTATTGGGGTCATACATGTATTTGCCCCTCCCCCATATGTGTATCACGCCCCCATTTCATTGGCCACGCCCCATGTGACATTTGGCCACACCCATTTTTTGCACGCGCGCCTCTGACCAGTAGTATTATATAGGAGTACAGTGCAGAGTTTTGCTGACCAGTGACCACCAGTATTATACGTTGCCTGCCTGAAAAACGCTCCATATCTGTGCTCAGTGTGCTGCATTTATCTGTGCTCACACTGCTTTATTGTGGGAACTGGGGACCAGCAGTATTATATAGGAGGAGTACAGTGCAGAGTTTTGCTGACCAGTGACCACCAGTATTATACGTTGTCTGCCTGAAAAACGCTCCATATCTGTGCTCAGTGTGCTGCATATATCTGTGCTCACACTGCTTTATTGTGGGGACTGGGGACCAGCAGTATTATATAGGAGGAGTACACTGCAGAGTTTTGCTGACCAGTGACCACCAGTATTATACGTTGTCTGCCTGAAAAACACTCCATATCTGTGCTCAGTGTGCTGCATATATCTGTGCTCACACTGCTTTATTGTGGGGACTGGGCACCAGCAGTATTATATAGGAGGAGTACAGTGCAGAGTTTTGCTGACAGTGACCACCAGTATAACTATATATAGCAGTACGGTATGGAAGGCCACTGCTCTACCTACCTCTATGTCGTCAAGTATACTCTCCATCTAGATTCTATACCTGTGGTGCATTTTAGTTTTGCAGTTTGCTGACAGTGACCACCAGTATATATAGCAGTACGGTACGGAAGGCCACTGCTCTACCTACCTCTGTCTCGTCAAGTATACTATCCATCTAGATTCTATACCTGTGGTGCATTTTAGTTTTGCAGTTTGCTGACAGTGACCACCAGTATATATAGCAGTACGGTACGGAAGGCCACTGCTCTACCTACCTCTGTGTCATCAAGTATACTATCCATTAAGATTCTATACCTGTGGTGCATTTTAGTTTTGCAGTTTGCTGACAGTGACCACCAGTATATATAGCAGTACGGTACGGAAGGCCACTGCTCTACCTACCTCTGTGTCGTCAAGTATACTATCCATCTAGATTCTATACCTGTGGTGCATTTTAGTTTTGCAGTTTGCTGACAGTGACCACCAGTATATATAGCAGTACGGTACGGATGGCTACTGTTCTACCTACCTCTGTGTCGTCATTACGTATACTATCCATCTACATTCTATACCTGTGGTGCATTTTAGTTTTGCAGTTTGCTGACACAGTGACCACCGGTATACTATATATAGCAGTACGGTATGGAAGGCCACTGCTGTACCTACCTCTGTGTCGTCATTATGTATACTATCCATTTACATTCTATACCTGTGGTGCATTTTAGTTTTGCAGTTTGCTGACACAGTGACCACCAGTATACTATATATAGCAGTACGGTACGGAAGGCCACTGCTGTACCTACCTCTGTGTCGTCATTACGTATACTATCCATCTACATTCTATACCTGTGGTGCATTTTAGTTTTGCAGTTTGCTGACACAGTGACCACCAGTATACTATATATAGCAGTACGGTACGGAAGGCCACTGCTGTACCTACCTCTGTGTCGTCATTAAGTATACTATCCATCTACATTCTATACCTGTGGTGCATTTTAGTTTTGCAGTTTGCTGACACAGTGACCACCAGTATACTATTTATAGCAGTACGGTACGGAAGGCCACTGCTCTACCTACCTCTGTGTCGTCAAGTATACTATCCATCCATACCTGTGGTGCATTTCAGTTGTGCGCAGTATATATAGTAGTAGGCCATTGCTATTGATACTGGCATATAATTCCACACATTAAAAAACGGAGAACAAAAATGTGGAGGTTAAAATAGGGAAAGATCAAGATCCACTTCCACCTCGTGCTGAAGCTGCTGCCACTAGTCATGGTCGAGACGATGAAATGCCATCAACGTCGTCTGCCAAGGCAGATGCCCAATGTCATAGTAGAGAGCATGTAAAATCCAAAAAACAAAAGTTCAGTAAAATGACCCAAAAATCAAAATTGAAAGCATCTGATGAGAAGCGTAAACTTGCCAATATGCCATTTACGACACAGAGTGGCAAGGAACGGCTGAGGCCCTGGCCTATGTTCATGGCTAGTGGTTCAGATTCACATGAAGATGGAAGCACTCATCCTCTCGCTAGAAAAATGAAAAGACTTAAGCTGGCAAAAGCACAGCAAAGAACTGTGCGTTCTTTAAAATCACAAATCCCCAAGTAGAGTCCAATTGTGTCGGTTGCGATGCCTGACCTTCCCAATACTGGACGGGAAGAGCTTGCGCCTTCCACCATTTGCACGCCCCCTGCAAGTGCTGGAAGGAGCACCCACAGTCCAGTTCCTGATAGTCAAATTGAAGATGTCACTGTTGAAGTACACCAGGATGAGGATATGGGTGTTGCTGGTGCTGAGGAGGAAATTGACAAGGAGGATTCTGATGGTGAGGTGGTTTGTTTAAGTCAGGCACCCGGGGAGACACCTGTTGTCCGTGGGACGAATATGGCCATTGACATGCCTTGTCAAAATACAAAAAAAATCAGCTCTTCGGTGTGGAATTATTTCAACTCAAATGCGGACAACAGGTGTCAAGCCGTGTGTTGCCTTTGTCAAGCTGTAATAAGTAGGGGTAAGGACGTTAACCACCTCGGAACATCCTCCCTTATACGTCACCTGCAGCGCATTCATCATAAGTCAGTGACAAGTTCAAAAACTTTGGGTGACAGCGGAAGCAGTCCACTGACACTAAATCCATTCCTCTTGTAACCAAGCTCCTGCAAACCACACCACCCACTCCCTCAGTGTCAATTTCCTCCTTACCCAGGAAAGCCAATAGTCCTGCAGGCCATGTCACTGGCAAGTCTGACGAGTCCTCTCCTGCCTGGGATTCCTCCGATGCATCCTTGATTGTAACGCCTACTGCTGCTGGCGCTGCTGTTGTAGCTGCTGGGATTCGGTCGTCATCCCAGAGGGGAAGTCGGAAGACCACTTGTACTACTTCCAGTAAGCAATTGACTGTCCAACAGTCCTTTGCGAGGAAGATGAAATATCACAGCAGTCATCCTGCTGCAAAGCAGATAACTCAGGCCTTGGCAGCCTGGGCGGTGAGAAACGTGGTTCCGGTATCCACCGTTAATTCAGAGGCAACTAGAGACTTGATTGAGGTACTGTGTCCCCGGTACCAAATACCATCTAGGTTCCATTTCTCTAGGCAGGCGATACCGAAAATGTACACAGACCTCAGAAAAAGAGTCACCAGTGTCCTAAAAAATGCAGTTGTACCCAATGTCCACTTAACCACGGACATGTGGACAAGTGGAGCAGGGCAGACTCTGGACTATATGACTGTGACAGCCCACTGGGTAGATGTATTGCCTCCCGCAGTAAGAACAGCAGCGGCGGCACCAGTAGCAGCATCTCGCAAACGCCAACTCGTTCCTGGGCAGGCTACGCTTTGTATCACCGCTTTCCAGAAGAGGCACACAGCTGACAACCTCTTACGGAAACTGAGGAAGATCATCGCAGAATGGCTTACCCCAATTGTACTCTCCTGGGGATTTGTGACATCGGACAACGCCAGCAATATTGTGCGTGCATTACATCTGGGCAAATTCTAGCATGTCCCATGTTTTGCACATACATTGAATTTGGTGATGCAGAATTATTTATAAAACGACAGGGGCGTGCAAGAGATGCTGTCGGTGGCCCGAAGAATTACGGGCCACTTTCGGCATTCAGCCACCGCGTACAGAAGACTGGAGCACCACCAAACATTCCTGAACCTGCCCTGCCATCATCTGAAGCAAGAGGTGGTAACGAGGTGGAATTCAACCCTCTATATGCTTCAGAGGATGGAGGAGCAGCAAAAGGCTATTCAAGCCTAGAAATCTGGCCACGATATAGGCAAAGGAGGGGGAATGCACCTGACTCAAGCGAAGTGGAGAATTATTTCAACATTGTGCAAGGTTCTGCAACCCTTTGAACTTGCCACACGTGAAGTCAGTTCAGACACTGCCAGCCTGAGTCAGGTCATTCCCCTCATCAGGCTTTTGCAGAAGAAGCTGGAGACATTGAAGGAGGAGCTAAAACATAGCGATTCCGCTAGGCATGTGGGACTTGTGGATGGAGCCCTTAATTCGCTTAACCAGGATTCACGGGTGGTCAATCTGTTGAAATCAGAGCACTACATTTTGGCGACCGTGCTCGATCCTAGATTTAAAACCTACGTTGTATCTCTCTTTCCGACAGACACAAGTCTGCAGAGGTTCAAAGACCTGCTGGTGAGAAAATTGTCAAGTCAAGCGGAACGTGACCCGTCAACATCTCCTCCTTCACATTCTCCCGCAACTGGGGGTGCGAGGAAAGGCTAAGAATTCCGAGCCCACCCGCTGGCGGTTATGCAGGGCAGTCTGGAGCGAGTGCTGACATCTGGTCTGGACTGAAGGACCTGACAACGATTACTGACATGTCGTCTACTGTCACTTCATATGATTCTCTCAGCATTGAAAGAATGGTGGAGGATTATATGAGTGACCGCATCCAAGTAGGCACGTCAGACAGTCCGTACGTATACTGGCAGGAAAAAGAGGCAATTTGGAGGCCCTTGCACAAACTGGCTTTATTCTACCTAAGTTGCCCTCCCTCCAGTGTGTACTCCGAAAGAGTGTTTAGTGCAGCCGCTCACCTTGTCAGCAATCGGCGTACGAGGTTACTTCCAGAAAATGTGGAGAAGCTGATGTTCATCAAAATGAATTATAATCAGTTCCTCCGTGGAGACATTCACCAGCAGCAATTGCCTCCACAAAGTACACAGGAACCTGAGATGGTGGATTCCAGTGGGGACGAATTAATAATCTGTGAGGAGGGGGATGTACACAGTGAAAGGGGTGAGGAATCGGAGGATGATGATGAGGTGGACATCTTGCCTCTGTAGAGCCAGTTTGTGCAAGGAGAGATTGATTGCTTCTTTTTTTGGTGGAGGCCCAAACCAACCAGTCATTTCAGTCACAGTCGTGTGGCAGACCCTGTCGCTGTAATGATGGGTTCGTTAAAGTGTGCATGTCCTGTTTATACAACATAAGGGTGGGTGGGAGGTCCCAAGGACAATTCCATCTTGCACCTTTTTTTTCTTTAATTTTTCTTTGCATCATGTGCTGTTTGGGGACAATTTTTTTGAAGTGCCATCCTGCCTGACACTGCAGTGCCACTCCTAGATGGGCCAGGTGTTTGTGTCAGCCATTCGTGTCGCTTAGCTTAGTCACACAGCGACCTTGGTGCGCCTCTTTTTTTCTTTGCATCATGTGCTGTTTGGGGACAATTTTTTTGAAGTGCCATCCTGCCTGACACTGCAGTGCCACTCCTAGATGGGCCAGGTGTTTGTGTGGCCACTTGTGTCGCTTAGCTTAGTCACACAGCGACCTTGGTGCACCTCTTTTTTTCTTTGCATCATGTGCTGTTTGGGGACTATTTTTTTGAAGTGCCATCCTGCCTGACACTGCAGTGCCACTCCTAGATGGGCCAGGTGTTTGTGTCGGCCACTTGTGTCGCTTAGCTTAGCCATCCAGCGACCTCGGTGCAAATTTTAGGACTAAAAATAATATTGTGAGGTGTGAGGTGATCAGAATAGACTGGAAATGAGTGGAAATTAAGGTTATTGAGGTTAATAATACTATGGGATCAAAATGACCCCCAAATTCTATGATTTAAGCTGTTTTTTAGGGTTTTTTGTAAAAAACACCCAAATCCAAAACACACCCGAATCCGACAAAAAAATTTCGGTGAGGTTTTGCCAAAACGCGTCCGTATCCAAAACACGGCCGCGGTACCGAATCCAAAACCATAACACAAAACCCGAAAAATGTCCGGTGCACATCACTGGTATATATAGGGATGTATAGGCTAGCTAAGTCTCTCTTGCTGCTGGTTTGCCTTCCCGCCCTCCCACTCCATTTGGTAGAGGTTTTGGCACGGACTGCCTTGGCTCTAAATTGTTAGCGTGGTTTATCGTTGGCTATTGTTGGCGGAAAAGAACGGCAGGTTGTAGTTTGACTTGTTAGTTACAGTTGTTTACAGTATTGGTGTGGTTTAGGTGCACTCACCTCCATTGACTTTTAAGGCCGCTAGATCACCCATCAGGGGGCAGCGTCATCACCCATCAGGGTGGGCAGTCAGCGTGGAGGTCTGAGTCGGGCACCTATTACCTATTTATGGTTTGTGGTAAATTAGGATCGTTTGAGTTTTAATGTTTTTTGAGGTTATCGTGAGTGGAATTTAGCCGTTCTTTTTTCTGCCACCATATACCGGCTGAATCGGCATGTTAACTTAAATTTTACTTTACAGGTTTTTTCTAATGGTTAGGGTACAATAAATAGCTAACAATTTTCTGCCAAATTCAAGTCTCCGTGTCATTATTTCTTGGTATTAAAGGTTTTGAATGCTTTACTTTTTTAATAAGGGTCCACACATTATCATTAGGAGGTTTACCATAATTTACACTCATTTTCAGTCTATTCTGAAGACCTCACACCTCACAATATTATTTTTAGTCCTAAAATTTGCACCGAGGTCGCTGGATGGCTAAGCTAAGCGACACAAGTGGCCGACACAAACACCTGGCCCATCTAGGAGTGGCACTGCAGTGTCAGGCAGGATGGCACTTCAAAAAAATTGTCCCCAAACAGCACATGATGCAAAGAAAAAAAGAGGCGCACCAAGGTCGCTGTGTGACTAAGCTAAGCGACACAAGTGGCCGACACAAACACCTGGCCCATCTAGGAGTGGTACTGCAGTGTCAGGCAGGATGGCACTTCAAAAAAATTGTCCCCAAACAGCACATGATGCAAAGAAAAAAAGAGGCGCACCAAGGTCGCTGTGTGACTAAGCTAAGCGACACAAGAGGCCGACACAAACACCTGGCCCATCTAGGAGTGGCACTGCAGTGTCAGGCAGGATGGCACTTCAAAAAAATTGTCCCCAAACAGCACATGATGCAAAGAAAAAAAGAGGCGCACCAAGGTCGCTGTGTGACTAAGCTAAGCGACACAAGTGGCCGACACAAACACCTGGCCCATCTAGGAGTGGCACTGCAGTTTTCTAGCGAGAGGATGAGTGCTTCCATCCTCATGTGAATCTGAACCACTAGCGATGAACATAGGCCAGGGCCTCAGCCATTCCTTGCCACTCCGTGCCGTAAATGGCATATTGGCAAGTTTACGCTTCTCATCAGACGCTTTCAATTTTGATTTTTGGGTCATTTTACTGAACTTTTGTTATTTTGATTTTACATTCTCTCTACTATGACATTGGGCATCGGCCTTGGCAGACGACGTTGATGGCATTTCATCATCTCTGCCATGACTAGTGGCAGCAGCTTCAGCACGAGGTGGAAGTGGATCTTGATCTTTCCCTATTTTAACCTCCACATTTTTGTTCTCCATTTTTTAATGTGTGGAATTATATGCCAGTATCAATAGCAATGGCCTACTACTATATATACTGCGCACAACTGAAATGCACCACAGGTATGGATGGATAGTATACTTGACGACATAGAGGTAGGTAGAGCAGTGGCCTTCCGTACCGTACTGCTATATATACTGGTGGTCACTGTCAGCAAACTGCAAAACTAAAATGCACCACAGGTATAGAATCTAGATGGATAGTATACTTGACGACACAGAGGTAGGTAGAGCAGTGGCCTTCCGTACATTACTGCTATATATACTGGTGGTCACTGTCAGCAAACTCCAAAACTAAAATGCACCACAGGTATAGAATCTAGATGGATAGTATACTTGACGACACAGAGGTAGGTAGAGCAGTGGCCTTCCGTACCGTACTGCTATATATACTGGTGGTCACTGTCAGCAAACTGCAAAACTAAAATTCACCACAGGTATAGAATCTAGATGGATAGTATACTTGACGACACAGAGGTTGGTAGAGCAGTGGCCTTTCGTACCGTACTGCTATATATACTGGTGGTCACTGTCAGCAAACTGCAAAACTAAAATTCACCACAGGTATAGAATCTAGATGGATAGTATACTTGACGACACAGAGGTAGGTAGAGCAGTGGCCTTTCGTACCGTACTGCTATATATACTGGTGGTCACTGTCAGCAAACTGCAAAACTAAAATGCCCCACAGGTATAGAATCTAGATGGATAGTATACTTGACGACACAGAGGTAGGTAGAGCAGTGGCCTTCCGTACCGTACTGCTATATATACTGGTGGTCACTGTCAGCAAAACTCTGCACTTTACTCCTCCTATATAATACTGCTTGTGCCCAGTCCCCACAATAAAGCAGTGTGAGCACAGATATATGCAGCACACTGAGCACAGATATGGAGTGTTTTTCAGGCAGATAACGTATACTGGTGGTCACTGGTCAGCAAAACTCTGCACTGTACTCCTCCTATATAATATACTGGTGGTCCCCAGTCCCCACAATAAATCAGTGTGAGCACAGATATATGCAGCACACTGAGCACAGATATGGATTGTTTTTCAGGCAGACAACGTATACTGGTGGTCAGTGTCAGCAAAACTCTGCACTGTACTCCTCCTATATAATACTGCTGGTCCCCAGTCCCCACAATAAAGCAGTGTGAGCACAGATATATGCAGCACACTGACCACAGATATGGAGTGTTTTTCAGGCAGACAACGTATACTGGTGGGCACTGTCAGCAAAACTCTGCACTGTACTCCTCCTATATAATACAGCTGCTCCCCAGTCCCCACAATTAAGCAGTGTGGGCACAGATATATGCAGCACACTGAGCACAGACATGGTGTGTTATTCAGGCAGACAACGTGTACTGGTGGTCACTGTCAGCAAAACTCTGCACTGTACTCCTCCTATATTATACAGCTGCTCCCCAGTCCCCACAATTAAGCAGTGTGAGCACAGATATATGCAGCACACTGAGCACAGATATGGAGTGTTTTTCAGGCAGACAACGTACACTGGTCGTCACTGTCAGCAAAACTCTGCACTGTACTCCTCCTATATAATACAGCTGCTCCCCATTCCCCACAATTAAGCAATAAGCACAAATATTTGCATCAACATTAATAAACGGAGAGGACACCAGCCACATCCTCTCCCTAACATTTCCAATGCACGAGTGAAAATGGCGGCGACGCACGGCTGCTTATATAGATTCCAAATCTCGCGAGAATCCGACAGCGGGATGATGACGTTCGGGCGCGCTTGGGTTAACCGAGCCATACGGGAGAATCTGAGTATGCCTCGTACCTGTGTAAAATGGGTTTCCGAGGAACCGAACCCGCTCATCACTACATAACATGCCCATAAGACAGTCCATTTCTGTGAGATTCAATAGCCACTGACAAAGAATGCCTAATACATTTCCAATACATGTCACACGTCGTGCATTGCAATTGCTATTGTGACTGTACGTACACACAGTGGAGCACATGCACCGTACCAGTTTTGAGGAATGCACAGTATAAAAAAAAAACTGAAACAAAAACCATCAGCATTGCGTGCAGCTCAGAATCAGGCCCATTATTGTGTCCTTTTTATGACACATTTTACACATAAAATGCATTCAACTCTACGTACAGTAAGTCCCTTTTATATTTTTTTATATTATTGATATTGTTTATTTATATTTATTTGAAATACCTAAGTTTAAACTTAATTTTGATGCATTTTGTTCTTTTTGGTTATGCTCTTTGATATATATATTTATATATTTTTTTAGAGAGATTATCATATTATTTTCCACCATATCTTTATTTTGTGGATATGTACAGTATGTTATATTTAATTGCAATTTTTTTTTATTACATAGGAAAATGAATGGCAGTGATTTCACTATCATAATAATAATAATAATAATAATAATAATAAAATATAAGAATTTTCAAGAAAAAAACTTTTGTGTTTCTTTTTCTAATTCTGTGAAAGGTTGAATCAGAATACAGTAACTGTTAGGGTGTGTTTGTAATTGTTTTTACATATTTTTTATTCCACTGAAAAGAAATTTCAAGAGGAAATAAAATAAATACCAAGGTTTTTACACTATAAATAAAAGTTTGGATAAAACTGGTCATTTACATAAATCACGTCCCTTGGTTACAAGGAAATTAATTTTTAATACAGAACATACAAGAAATAAATGAACTTCATATTCATACATGATTGCCATTTACAGTCTGATTGTTTAAAAAAATAGCATAATAATAAAAAGCATATTAGGTGGGACATCAGGTTAAAATCAAATGTAATTTGTTGCTTGGCTCCTGGTGGACTGGAATCGTTTTGACATTTCTTCTAAAAAAAAACCCAGCATTTAAAGTTAATACTGTCTGTCATAGGTAATGTGATGGAAAATATCCTATATTGCCTTCTCTCCTGAAATTTCCACTTGAATTTCGGGTAAATCTCCCTGGAGCACCCAGAAGCCATTCACTTCCCCAACACAGTGGTCTGTGCAGGACCTAGATGTCTATGGAGGTCATTCAGGTGCAGTTGCACTTGCACTATCAAGTGTAAAGTACCTGTGTTTGGTACTTTGCGCATGCGCAGGACCTATTCTGCTGGTGTGCGAACGGGTCCTGCCAGTGCCGTAACTAGGCATTTTAGCGCTGTGTGCAAGAAATGACATTGGCGCCCCCCCATGTAAGACAGGGGCAGTGCGCGCCGTAGGCACACGAAAAATATATAGGGGCGTGGCTTCATGGGGAAGGGGCATGGCCACAAAATAATAGCAATTCATACTACGGTGCACAGTAGTCTACATTATTCAAATTACGCTGCACAGTAGCGCCACTACACCAGGTAGAGCCCCTTTTATACATTACAGCAGACAGCATCCCCCTTTTTACACATTACAGCAGACAGTCTCCCTTTTAACACATTGCGGCAGCCAGTCCCCCTTTTTACACATTGCAGCAGATAGCGTCCCCTTTTTTACACATTACAGCAGACAGCGTCCCCTTTTTAAACATTACGGCAGACAGCGTCCCCTTTTTACACATTACAGCAGACAGCTTCCCCGTTTTTACACATTACGGCAGACGGTGTCCCCCTTTATACACATTGCGGCAGCCAGTCCCCCTTTTTACACATTACGGCAGCCAGTCCCCCTTTTTACACATTGCAGCAGCCAGTCCCCCTTTTTACACATTGCGGCAGCCAGGCCCCCTTTTTACACATTGCGGCAGCCAGGCCCCCTTTTTACACATTGCGGCAGCCAGGCCCCCTTTTTACACATTATGGCAGACGGTGTCCCCCTGAGAGAGAGAGAGAGAGAGAGAGAGAGAGAAAGAGAGATACATACTTACCATCTCCCCGCTGACAGGCTCCTCGTGCAGCTCCCTCGGTGCAGGCAGGTGAGAAGGAGGAGGAGGGAGGGGGACTGGAGCCGCAGCAGCGCTATTTCATTGGTAGTAAGCGCCGCTGCAGCATTCCCCTCTTCTTCCGTATTGGCTGCCCGACACTGCTGTGGATGCTGGGATGGAGGAACCGCATCCCAGCATCCACAGCAGCGCCAGGCAGCCAATACGGAAGGAGAGGGGGATGCTGCAGCGGCGCTTACTACCAATGAAATAGCGCTGCTGCGGCTCCAGTCCCCCTCCCTCCTCCTCCTTCTCACCTGCCCGGCGCTGTAGCTCTCCTCCACAGCGCGGCGGCGGCGCACGGCGCAGACTTCAGAGGCATGTAATGAGTCAATTTGACTCATTACATGCCGCTGGCCGTGCGCCCTCAGGGCAACTGCGCTGTGTGCCAAGCCCACTTGGCACACACGTAGTTACGGCCCTGGGTCCTGCGATGTCGGAAGCAGGATGGAAACAGAACTGTCAGTGATTGACAGTCTGCTGCCGTTTAGGGGGCGGTGAAGGCCTCCAATTGCAAAATTGGGAAGAGGTCAGGGATCTCCGTCATAGGATGAAGATTTCCTATCCTCTGCTATGAGTGGCTTGCATTGCACCTTAGGTGCTGTAAGTCACCCGATGATGGGTGAGAGATCTGATGCAGCTCGGAACACTACTACAGCAGGAGATGTCTGCTTGTAATAGACGGGTTGGTTATGTGTGACTGGCAGTCAGGAGACCGCCAGTCACAATACTAACGGCGGGATCTCGCCATTTACATGCCAGGCAGGAGGGGGGCGGTAAGCGGAACGAAGCCCCTTGCGGGCTTAGTGGCGACCTGCGCTAGCCACAGGTTCTTTTCCCACTCTATGTGTGTCGTGGACACCCACGTGTGGGAATAGTCCCTGTTGGCATGCAGACCGTCGGGATAGTGAGAAGGCGGGATGTAGGTGCCGGTATTGTGACCGTCAGTCTCCCGACTGCCGGTCACATGACTATATCACATAATAGATGTCTCCTGCTATATCATCATACAGCACTAGCACATTTCCCTCTTCTCTTAAACTTAGAAATTAGGCAAATATGCCCTAAATTTGTAACACAAAAGATTCCCCTCTATCCAAGCTCTCCTCCCTTACCTCTATTACTTTTATTGTTTAAAATACAGTATGCTCTGTTTTTTGGGGAAGGGAAGACAGCACAGACTAGCATGGTGCCTAGGGTCACATTGGGCCTTAAACCGTCCCTAATTATAGGACATAAATGAAAAAAAGCATCTGATTGTTTGGTTTGGATTATCAAATAATTCTTTTGTGCATCAATTATTATTTAATATATAATGCCTCAAGGCATGTGTCAGTAGAGAGCTGAAGATCCCCACCCCCCACTCCTTACAGGTCTTGCTGGCTGCCTGAACACCACATTTAAAGCTTCTCTTCTCCCCCAACCAGGGCCGGAATGGCCACCTGGCAGTTCTAGCAAATGGCAGAAGGGCCGATAGCCAGATGGGCCAGTCAGGTGGCTGAGATGCCTGGCTGAGCAGACCTCCAATAAGAGGACATCACATGTGATGTAAACAAATAAAAAATCCCTCCCAATATGGCCATTGCCATGAAGGAGACCACTAAAGTATAAAATGCATTGTAGATTCAATGTAATCACCACAGTGCTAATTATATATGAGTAAGGCTTCAATCAGGATGTACTATATTAACAGAAGGAGAGGTGGGCTAATACCCCTTGGATGCCGCACACTGCATATGCACTGGTGATTGGATGGACACTAGAGGGCAAATTGGCACTCTAGTAAACAGGAATAGCTCAAGGATGTATTTCCTACAAGGCAACATAGGCAGCTGCCTAGGGCCCTATCTGCCTCAAAAAGGACATGAGAATATAGTGATTACATTAGTCTATGTCAGTAGAATGATCAGTTTATATCAGGTGTGTGACATCAGTGTGGTCTGTGTGTATAAAGCACACACATATATATATACACAAAAAAAAAACAGTATATCAATGGAATGTTGGAGGGGTTTTCTAAACCATTTTAGCGCATAGGACCCCACGAGGTCTTAATCCGGATGTGAGACTATTCAAATTACATTTATTTTCATTGGATGGCATATACTAGAAAGCTATATTGAGTCTTTCTAAAGTCACTATTCAAGTTGCCACACTAATGATTTTTGGGAAACTAGAGACTAATCACCCTAGATTATATGGAACGTGAGATTTTTGTGCTTGCCATTTTGTATTCTTATTTATTTTTATTTCAATATGTGTATTGTTATTCCATATATGCATATATTGTTGAATGTATACTTATAAGCTGGATACTAGACGACGTGTGTACCCAGCGATGACGTCAGTGACGGGACACGGCGGCGGGGCAGGCATCGGCAAGTGCATACACACTTGCCGATGCCACAAACAAAGACAGTGGAGAGGGGACAAGGGGCCATGTTTTCGGCAGCATGGCCCTCACTGGTGATAACGTCAATCGGACATGCATGCACAGCCGATGGGCATTGTCCCTGCCGACACGCGGAGGTGCGCATCATCAGTGTAATAGTGTATACACTAGAGATGAGCGCCTGAAATTTTTCGGGTTTTGTGTTTTGGTTTTGGGTTCGGTTCCGCGGCCGTGTTTTGGGTTCGAACGCGTTTTGGCAAAACCTCACCGAATTATTTTTGTCGGATTCGGGTGTGTTTTGGATTCGGGTGTTTTTTTCCAAAAACACTAAAAAACAGCTTAAATCATAGAATTTGGGGGTCATTTTGATCCCAAAGTATTATTAACCTCAAAAACCATAATTTACCCTCATTTTCAGTCTATTCTGAATACCTCACACCTCACAATATTATTTTTAGTCCTAAAATTTGCACCGAGGTCGCTGTGTGAGTAAGATAAGCGACCCTAGTGGCCGACACAAACACCGGGCCCATCTAGGAGTGGCACTGCAGTGTCACGCAGGATGTCCCTTCCAAAAAACCCTCCCCAAACAGCACATGACGCAAAGAAAAAAAGAGGCGCAATGAGGTAGCTGTGTGAGTAAGATTAGCGACCCTAGTGGCCGACACAAACACCGGGCCCATCTAGGAGTGGCACTGCAGTGTCACGCAGGATGGCCCTTCCAAAAAACCCTCCCCAAACAGCACATGACGCAAAGAAAAAAAGAGGCGCAATGAGGTAGCTGACTGTGTGAGTAAGATTAGCGACCCTAGTGGCCGACACAAACACCGGGCCCATCTAGGAGTGGCACTGCAGTGTCACGCAGGATGGCCCTTCCAAAAAACCCTCCCCAAACAGCACATGACGCAAAGAAAAAAAGAGGCGCAATGAGGTAGCTGACTGTGTGAGTAAGATTAGCGACCCTAGTGGCCGACACAAACACCGGGCCCATCTAGGAGTGGCACTGCAGTGTCATGCAGGATGTCCCTTCCAAAAAACCCTCCCCAAACAGCACATGACGCAAAGAAAAAAAGAGGCGCAATGAGGTAGCTGTGTGAGTAAGATTAGCGACCCTAGTGGCCGACACAAACACCGGGCCCATCTAGGAGTGGCACTGCAGTGTCACGCAGGATGTCCCTTCCAAAAAACCCTCCCCAAACAGCACATGACGCAAAGAAAAAAAGAGGCGCAATGAGGTAGCTGACTGTGTGAGTAAGATTAGCGACCCTAGTGGCCGACACAAACACCGGGCCCATTTAGGAGTGGCACTGCAGTGTCACGCAGGATGTCCCTTCCAAAAAACCCTCCCCAATCAGCACATGATGCAAAGAAAAAGAAAAGAAAAAAGAGGTGCAAGATGGAATTATCCTTGGGCCCTCCCACCCACCCTTATGTTGTATAAACAAAACAGGACATGCACACTTTAACCAACCCATCATTTCAGTGACAGGGTCTGCCACACGACTGTGACTGATATGACGGGTTGGTTTGGACCCCCCCCAAAAAAGAAGCAATTAATCTCTCCTTGCACAAACTGGCTCTACAGAGGCAAGATGTCCACCTCATCTTCACCCTCCGATATATCACCGTGTACATCCCCCTCCTCACAGATTATCAATTCGTCCCCACTGGAATCCACCATCTCAGCTCCCTGTGTACTTTGTGGAGGCAATTGCTGCTGGTCAATGTCTCCGCGGAGGAATTGATTATAATTCATTTTAATGAACATCATCTTCTCCACATTTTCTGGATGTAACCTCGTACGCCGATTGCTGACAAGGTGAGCGGCGGCACTAAACACTCTTTCGGAGTACACACTTGTGGGAGGGCAACTTAGGTAGAATAAAGCCAGTTTGTGCAAGGGCCTCCAAATTGCCTCTTTTTCCTGCCAGTATAAGTACGGACTGTGTGACGTGCCTACTTGGATGCGGTCACTCATATAATCCTCCACCATTCTATCAATGTTGAGAGAATCATATGCAGTGACAGTAGACGACATGTCTGTAATCGTTGTCAGGTCCTTCAGTCCGGACCAGATGTCAGCATCAGCAGTCGCTCCAGACTGCCCTGCATCACCGCCAGCGGGTGGGCTCGGAATTCTGAGCCTTTTCCTCGCACCCCCAGTTGCGGGAGAATGTGAAGGAGGAGATGTTGACAGGTCGCGTTCCGCTTGACAATTTTGTCACCAGCAGGTCTTTCAACCCCAGCAGACCTGTGTCTGCCGGAAAGAGAGATCCAAGGTAGGCTTTAAATCTAGGATCGAGCACGGTGGCCAAAATGTAGTGCTCTGATTTCAACAGATTGACCACCCGTGAATCCTTGTTAAGCGAATTAAGGGCTGCATCCACAAGTCCCACATGCCTAGCGGAATCGCTCCCTTTTAGCTCCTTCTTCAATGCCTCCAGCTTCTTCTGCAAAAGCCTGATGAGGGGAATGACCTGACTCAGGCTGGCAGTGTCTGAACTGACTTCACGTGTGGCAAGTTCAAAGGGCATAAGAACCTTGCACAACGTTGAAATCATTCTCCACTGCACTTGAGACAGGTGCATTCCATCTCCTATATCGTGCTCAATTGTATAGGCTTGAATGGCCTTTTGCTGCTCCTCCAACCTCTGAAGCATATAGAGGGTTGAATTCCACCTCGTTACCACTTCTTGCTTCAGATGATGGCAGGGCAGGTTCAGTAGTTTTTGGTGGTGCTCCAGTCTTCTGTACGTGGTGCCTGTACGCCGAAAGTGTCCCGCAATTTTTCTGGCCACCGACAGCATCTCTTGCACGCCCCTGTCGTTTTTTAAAAAATTCTGCACCACCAAATTCAAGGTATGTGCAAAACATGGGACGTGCTGGAATTTGCCCATATTTAATGCACACACAATATTGCTGGCGTTGTCCGATGCCACAAATCCACAGGAGAGTCCAATTGGGGTAAGCCATTCCGCGATGATCTTCCTCAGTTGCCGTAAGAGGTTTTCAGCTGTGTGCGTATTCTGGAAAGCGGTGATACAAAGCGTAGCCTGCCTAGGAAAGAGTTGGCGTTTGCGAGATGCTGCTACTGGTGCCGCCGCTGCTGTTCTTGCGGCGGGAGTCCATACATCTACCCAGTGGGCTGTCACAGTCATATAGTCCTGACCCTGCCCTACTTGTCCACATGTCCGTGGTTAAGTGGACATTGGGTACAACTGCATTTTTTAGGAGACTGGTGAGTCTTTTTCTGACGTCCGTGTACATTCTCGGTATCGCCTGCCTAGAGAAGTGGAACCTAGATGGTATTTGGTAACGGGGGCACACTGCCTCAATAAATTGTCTAGTTCCCTGTGAACTAACGGCGGATACCGGACGCACGTCTAACACCAACATAGTTGTCAAGGACTCAGTTATCTGCTTTGCAGTAGGATGACTGCTGTGATATTTCATCTTCCTCGCAAAGGACTGTTGAACAGTCAATTGCTTACTGGAAGTAGTACAAGTGGGCTTACGACTTCCCCTCTGGGATGACCATCGACTCCCAGCGGCAACAACAGCAGCGCCAGCAGCAGTAGGCGTTACACGCAAGGATGCATCGGAGGAATCCCAGGCAGGAGAGGACTCGTCAGACTTGCCAGTGACATGGCCTGCAGGACTATTGGCATTCCTGGGGAAGGAGGAAATTGACACTGAGGGAGTTGGTGGGGTGGTTTGCGTGAGCTTGGTTACAAGAGGAAGGGATTTACTGGTCAGTGGACTGCTTCCGCTGTCACCCAAAGTTTTTGAACTTGTCACTGACTTATTATGAATGCGCTGCAGGTGACGTATAAGGGAGGATGTTCCGAGGTGGTTAACGTCCTTACCCCTACTTATTACAGCTTGACAAAGGGAACACACGGCTTGACACCTGTTGTCCGCATTTCTGGTGAAATACCTCCACACCGAAGAGCTGATTTTTTTGGTATTTTCACCTGGCATGTCAACGGCCATATTCCTCCCACGGACAACAGGTGTCTCCCCGGGTGCCTGACTTAAACAAACCACCTCACCATCAGAATCCTCCTGGTCAATTTCCTCCCCAGCGCCAGCAACACCCATATCCTCCTCATCCTGGTGTACTTCAACACTGACATCTTCAATCTGACTATCAGGAACTGGACTGCGGGTGCTCCTTCCAGCACTTGCAGGGGGCGTGCAAATGGTGGAAGGCGCATGCTCTTCACGTCCAGTGTTGGGAAGGTCAGGCATCGCAACCGACACAATTGGACTCTCCTTGTGGATTTGGGATTTCAAAGAACGCACAGTTCTTTGCGGTGCTTTTGCCAGCTTGAGTCTTTTCAGTTTTCTAGCGAGAGGCTGAGTGCTTCCATCCTCATGTGGAGCTGAACCACTAGCCATGAACATAGGCCAGGGCCTCAGCCGTTCCTTGCCACTCCGTGTGGTAAATGGCATATTGGCAAGTTTACGCTTCTCCTCCGACAATTTTATTTTAGGTTTTGGAGTCCTTTTTTTACTGATATTTGGTGTTTTGGTTTTGACATGCTCTGTACTATGCCATTGGGCATCGGCCTTGGCAGACGACGTTGCTGGCATTTCATCGTCTCGGCCATGACTAGTGGCAGCAGCTTCAGCACGAGGTGGAAGTGGATCTTGATCTTTCCCTAATTTTGGAACCTCAACATTTTTGTTCTCCATATTTTAATAGGCACAACTAAAAGGCACCTCAGGTAAACAATGCAGATGGATGGATTGGATACTAGTATACAATTATGGACGGGCTGCCGAGTGCCGACACAGAGGTAGCCACAGCCGTGAACTACCGCACTGTACTGTGTCTGCTGCTAATATATAGACTGGTTGATAAAGAGATAGTATACTCGTAACTAGTATGTATGTATAAAGAAAGAAAAAAAAACCACGGTTAGGTCACTGGTATATACAATTATGGACGGGCTGCCGAGTGCCGACACAGAGGTAGCCACAGCCGTGAACTACCGCACTGTACTGTGTCTGCTGCTAATATATAGACTGGTTGATAAAGAGATAGTATACTCGTAACTAGTATGTATGTATAAAGAAAGAAAAAAAAACCACGGTTAGGTCACTGGTATATACAATTATGGACGGGCTGCCGAGTGCCGACACAGAGGTAGCCACAGCCGTGAACTACCGCACTGTACTGTGTCTGCTGCTAATATATAGACTGGTTGATAAAGAGATAGTATACTCGTAACTAGTATGTATGTATAAAGAAAGAAAAAAAAACCACGGTTAGGTCACTGGTATATACAATTATGGACGGGCTGCGGAGTGCCGACACAGAGGTAGCCACAGCCGTGAACTACCGCACTGTACTGTGTCTGCTGCTAATATATAGACTGGTTGATAAAGAGATAGTATACTCGTAACTAGTATGTATGTATAAAGAAAGAAAAAAAAACCACGGTTAGGTGGTATATACAATTATGGACGGGCTGCCGAGTGCCGACACAGAGGTAGCCTCAGCCGTGAACTACCGCACTGTACTGTGTCTGCTGCTAATATATAGACTGGTTGATAAAGAGATAGTATACTCGTAACTAGTATGTATGTATAAAGAAAGAAAAAAAAACCACGGTTAGGTCACTGGTATATACAATTATGGACGGGCTGCCGAGTGCCGACACAGAGGTAGCCACAGCCGTGAACTACCGCACTGTACACTGGTTGATAAAGAGATAGTAGTATACTCGTAACAACTAGTATGACGACGGTATAAAGAATGAAAAAAAAACCACGGTTAGGTGGTATATAATACAATTATGGTTGGACGGACTGCCTGCCGAGTGCCGACACAGAGGTAGCCACAGCCGTGAACTACCGCACTGTACACTGGTTGATAAAGAGATAGTAGTATACTCGTAACAACTAGTATGACGACGGTATAAAGAATGAAAAAAAAACCACGGTTAGGTGGTATATAATACAATTATGGTTGGACGGACTGCCTGCCGAGTGCCGACACAGAGGTAGCCACAGCCGTGAACTACCGCACTGTACACTGGTTGATAAAGAGATAGTAGTATACTCGTAACAACTAGTATGACGACGGTATAAAGAACGAAAAAAAAACCACGGTTAGGTGGTATATATTATAATACAATTATGGATGGACGGACTGCCTGCCGAGTTCCGACACAGAGGTAGCCACAGCCGTGAACTACCGCACTGTACACTGGTTGATAAAGAGATAGTAGTATACTCGTAACAACTAGTATGACGACGGTATAAAGAACGAAAAAAAAACCACGGTTAGGTGGTATATATTATAATACAATTATGGATGGACGGACTGCCTGCCGAGTTCCGACACAGAGGTAGCCACAGCCGTGAACTACCGCACTGTACACTGGTTGATAAAGAGATAGTAGTATACTCGTAACAACTAGTATGACTATGACGACGGTATAAAGAAAGAAAAAAAAAACCACGGTTAGGTGGTATATAATACAATTATGGATGGACGGACTGCCTGCCGAGTGCCGACACAGAGGTAGCCACAGCCGTGAACTACCGCACTGTACTGTGTCTGCTGCTAATATAGACTGGTTGATAAAGAGATAGTATACAATACTACTAATATACTGGTGGTCAGGCACTGGTCACCACTAGTCACACTGGCAGTGGCACTCCTGCAGCAAAAGTGTGCACTGTTTAATTTTAATATAATATTATTTATCATGTACTCCTGGCTCCTGCTATAACAACCTGCAGTGCTCCCCAGTCTCCCCCACAATTATAAGCTTTATATACAATACATTGATGTGCAGCACACTGGGCTGAGCAGTGCACACAGACTGAGTCACTGTGTGACTGTGTATCGTTTTTTTCAGGCAGAGAACGGATATATTAAATAAAACAAACAACTGCACTGTCTCTGGTGGTCACTGGTCACTGTGGTCGTCAGTCACTAAACTCTGTCTGCACTCTGCACTCTCTTCTAATCTACAGTATCACAGCAATCTCTCTCTCTCTCTCTCTTCTAAATCTAATCTAAATGGAGAGGACGCCAGCCACGTCCTCTCCCTATCAATCTCAATGCACGTGTGAAAATGGCGGCGACGCGCGGCTCCTTATATAGAATCCGAGTCTCGCGAGAATCCGACAGCGTCATGATGACGTTCGGGCGCGCTCGGGTTAACCGAGCAAGGCGGGAAGATCCGAGTCGCTCGGACCCGTGAAAAAAAAAGTGAAGTTCGTGCGGGTTCGGATTCAAAGAAACCGAACCCGCTCATCTCTAGTATACACCAGGGCCGGAGCTTCCATTAGGCAGCTTTAGGCAGCTGCCTAGGGGCACCGGGACCTGAGGGGGTGGCCTGCTACAGCTGCCTAAAAAAGGTAGCATAGTCCTACCTTTCCCAGCCACTGCAATCCCCCAGAATGCGTATCTTACAGTAGCCGTGGCTGCTATTGCAGCCTCCAGCTCCACCCCCACCCGCCACAGGCAGTTACTTTGACAGCTCCTGGAGTCCTGGCTGGGGGTGACATGGAGCACTGCTCTTCATTCCAGGCTATTTCACAGACTACTCAGTTCCAACTCTGCACTGCAGCCTGCAGGTAAGGTGGCTTACACAGTGCATTCTCTGCATTGATAAGGAAAGAGAGCGAGAGCAGCGGTGTGGTGAGGGGGTGGGGGGTGGGGGGGATATAAGGAGCAGGCATGCACACAGTCTGGGGGGATGAGCAGCAGCATGCACACAGATTTTGGGGGGATAGAACAGCAGATATTTAACAGAGATGGGGGAGGGGGCGAGAGCAGCATGCCTTTCATCTGAAGGGTGGGTAGGGGGAAGGGGCAGAAGGCAGAAGTTTGCCTAGGGTGCCGAGAAACCTTGCACCGGCCCTGGTATACACACTAGATCAGGGCTGGCTAAACCAGTCCTCGAGATCTACCAACAGTTCACATTTTCCAGACCACCTAGCTGGTGCACAGGTGTAGTCATTATTAGGTAAGATGTGCTGCATTCATTCCTAACTGACAATTCCACAGATCTCCAGGAGGCCTGGAAAACATGAACTGTTGGTAGATCTCGGGGACCGGTTTGGCCAGCCCTGCACTAGATGATAATGTTAATGATGTGTCGGTATTAGCCACAAGTACATTTTATCATCTGGTGTGCACACAGCATTAATTTTATTGGTGTTTATTAATCACAGTAAATACATTTTTACTATTCAGTCCATTTGCACTCAATCTCTCTGTTTTCTGTAATCTTCAATTGTACCTTTATGGGACTCAGCGTCCCACATCCTATGAGCCAGAGGCGTCACTCACCTCTTGGACACCCGGTGCGGCGGCAAAAGAGGGGGTGGGGCTTCGCGGGAAGGGGCGGGGCTTCGCGGACTGACATCCCTTGTTTATCAGCTTGAATGACTTGAAAGGGACGTGGCTTCCCAAAAGGGGCGGGGCTTCGCGTCCCGACACCCATTTTTTTTTTTTTTCAACTTGGGGGGTTAGGAGGTGCAGGCTCACTCCTGGGGAGTGCTGTGCCTGCAGTGCTGGCTCCTACACAGTGACAGGAGCCGACTGCTGCACTTAATATAACAGTGCAGCACTCAGCTCCTGTCTCTAAGCAGGAACCGGCATTTTGGTGTCACCCCTCGGCGGGTGACACCCGGGAGCGTGCCGCACCCCCCTTGTGACGCCACTGCTATGAGCATACCTCCCAACATGACCCTCTCCAGGAGGGACAGAATGTTCTGCTCCTGGACTTCCCTCTTACTGTATGATTGCATCACCTGTGGTGAAACACCTTTCTTATCCAGTAACCTGAGAAAAAAAGGTTGTGAATGACAGAAAACCTGCGCGCTGAACGTTTGAAATCACCCAAAAGTGTGACAGTAAAATAAATAATTTCCTACTTATCTCAAAAAACAATTCAGATCAGCTTAATGAGGTTCATTCCCATTAATTGGACGTACATGGGTATGTAGGGATAAGAATCTGTTCTGTCATTCGCAACCTTTTTTTCTCATATTTACCTCTAATTATCGGGTATAACCAAGACAGAAGACAGCTGCTGCACTATCTTTGCACCAATAGGGTATCTCCGCACCACTTTGATTGTCACATTATCCAGTAACCTGTTCAGAACAGGTGCCGGCAATCACAAATTATGAGAAAAGTCCAGAAGCAGAGCATTCTGTCCCTCCTGGAGAGGGTCATGTTGGGAGGTGTGTACGAGAGAGTAGCATCTGGTCTGAATTGTATCCATTACAAAGAAGCACCTGGTTTTTAGTTTAATTTTACTGCAATTTTAATTACCCTGCAAAGCACATGATTAACAGTTCATACTTGCACTTGTATTGCCATAAGTCTGCACTGCAATTTTCAGCAATAAGAAATATAGGGGTCTATTTACAAAGCCTTAGATGGAGATAAAGTGCACGGAGATAAAGTACCAGCCAATCAGCTCCTAACTGTCATTTCAAACACAGCCTGTGACATGGTAGTTAGGAGCTGATTGGTTGGTACTTTATCTCCATCCACTTTATCTCCATCCACTTTATCTCCGTTCAAGGCTTAGTAAATAGACCCCTAAGATATGCAAGGTATCCGGTCTCTAGGTCGACCACACTTAGGTCGACAGTCACTAGGCCAATGACTATTGGTCGACATGCATTAGGTCGATAGGGTCACTAGGTCGACATGGTCACTACGTCAACATGTTCTAGGTCGACATAAGTTTTTCACAATTTTTTTCATTTTTTTGAACTTTTTCATACTTTATGATCTGCATGGACTACAATTGGGAATGGCAACCTTTGTGGAGCGCTGTGTGTGTAAGGGTTTGTGTGAGAAAGGGATAGCTATGTGAGGGGGAGATTTCTCTCTGTGTGGGGAGGTCTGTATGAGGAGGTGAGAGCATTAGGGGGAGTCTGTATGAGGGTGGGAATATGAGTTAGGGGTGAGAGCTTTATGTATTTATATTTCTATATTGATTTGGGCCCTGTTGGTCCAGTTTCCACAAAAACCTGTAACAGCAGCCCCAAAGGGCTCGACAAAGGCCGTCCACCATATGGCATCTCTTTCCAGAACCTTTCCGGGGGTGGGGGTGTATCTCGTAAATAGGCCCAATATTCTATTTTAGAGGGGTTTTTTTCCAGGGAGGGGGGTCACCAAGCTCCAGATTGCCTCCAGGCGACTGGGATGAACTTACGCCACTGGCTCCACTGTACGGAGCTTCAGAGCGGGGATGACCCGCCAACATGCCCCAGCCGCAAGCCGCTTCAGCTCCACTGTACGGAGCATCGGAGCGGGGAGGACCCACCAGGCACCAGCATTTCCCCGCTACAGGCCGTCTCAGCTCCATTGCCCAGCCGCAGCCCACCCCAGCAGCACCAGCCAGTGTCACAGAGGACAGCGGGGAGAGATTGTAAGTGTCTGCCTGTCTCTCTCTATATCGACGCTGTCTGCCGTAATGTGTAAAAAGGGGGACTGGCTGCCGTAATGTGTAAAAAGGGGTACTGGCTGCCGTAATGTGTAAAATGGGGACGCTGTCTGCCGTAATGTTTAAGAAGGGGACACTGTCTGCCGTAATGTGTAAAATGGGGACGCTGTCTGCTGTAATGTGTAAAAGGGGCTCTACCTGGTGTAATGGCGCTACTGTGCGGTGTAAATTGAATAATTATTTTGTGGCAACACCCTTTCCCCGTGAAGCCACGCCCCTAATTTTTGCACGCGCCTACGGCGCGTGCTGCGCATATTTTACATAAGGTGGGGGGCGCTAATGCCGTTTCTTGCACACAGCGCTAAAATGCCTAGTTACGGCACTGCCTACCAGCAAGGGCTGGAGAGCCCCCAAAATATGTGTATACCACGCCCTAAGATTTTTTTTATCTGTTGGTGGTACAAGTTGCACCCCTATTAAATTAAAAATGCTTGCCCCATCAGAAATTAAATAAATAATTGGCTACTATATAAATAAATAATACCTAAGACACCAGTATAGTAAATATTAAAGATGTGTGGTTTGGTTCTCCAGAAATCTGAATCCACATGAATTTTGTGGTTCCGAAATGAACCAAAACCGAGTCTGGATCTTTCACGATGTATCTGTTTTTATTGTCTTTTATCAAGTTTTATCAATGATTATTGATTTTTAACCAAACCAAAATCTGATTGTGAACCAAAACATTTGATGGTTTTGCCAAAACCAAAACATAACCACCGACATCTATAGTAACTACGGGGTTGAGGTACATTATCAGGTAGTGAAAAGAAGGGGAGAAGAGGATCAGTTTAGAAGTTTGCCATAGCAACCAATCAACATTGAGGTAGCATCGATAAAGTACACTCTATAAAATTATAGGTACAAGCTGATTGGTTGTCATGGGCTACTTCTCAAATGGTCCATTTATCCACTATTTTCACCACTTGGGACATCATCCCTTAGGCCCTAATATTAATATTGTAATTATGCCCCCAACTTTAATAAATACCTTTAACCACCATAATGAAATATTTCCTAGCTGAAGCTGTGAGTTAATTCTACGTTATTGAGATAAAATACAGTATGACGATTGCAAATGAATATTTGAAACAGCAGAGACTGGAGTACTGCTCTACTGTATATGGTTCTTCTGCTACAAATACATTTATTCTGTCCTCCCTTAAGCCCATTCCCCCTTGAATAAATCAATACATGACCAGACTGAGTCGCTTGTTAGAGGCACAAGTTTTCCTGTGGGTCTTGGATTGTGATTTGTAATGTAATTCCTGAGGTGCGCATGTAGGAGTTGTCAATATACAAATATCACTGTGTATTCCACTCTGCTCTCTTACACCACCTGTAACACACAGTATTCCTCTGTGCAACAAAGAAATGTTACATACTTGACAGTCTCACTATTCCTGGGGGTGCTGTTACGGCACCTGCTTGAATTTCACCCTGCTGCTCTCTTAACTGGCTTAACGAAAGCCCACTGGTTGAATGCATAGAGATTTTGCAGCTGGTACAGGCTTAAATGGTTTCTGTATTTTAAAGCTGTGCATATAGTAACAGGATCCTGCACGCTGAGAGGAATCCTGGACACTTATACACTCTACTGAATGGACACTGATGCATTGTTAACCTTGTCCGGGCTCTCATTATACAGACACAGTATTATTCCTTTTTGGAGAATTTGTTACTTTATTTCTAGGGATTTCAAGCATTTCAAGCAGAAAGACCTAAAATTCTGACTAGATGCTCTAACTGATTCATTTGACATATACACTGTCTAGGAATAGGTAGAAAACATTTACAATGGAATGTAATGGAGACCGAATTCACCTGGGGTGCGGGATGCCGGAAAATCTCAGACTTTTTTTAAAGGGAAAAAACCATGCTTTGTAAGTGATTGCCCCTTTAAACAAACATGCAAGATCGACCAGCATCACACACTTCCGGAAATCTCGGGCTCCATTACATCCCGCCGTTAGTTTGCTAATTTTGAATACAAAATCCCAGTACAAATCCCAGTCTGCTTTGGAGACTTGTGAGTAGGTTAATGTGCATATATGGATATTTAAACATAAAAGCTATATTTACAAACCAGCAGTTGGTGCATACTTGCCTACCTGACCCTCTCCATGAGGGAGAAAATGCTCTGTTCCTGGACTCTCCGGGTAATGTATGATTGCCATCACCTGTGGTGAGCTAGGTAATTGATAAGAAAGGTGTTTCACCACAGGTGATGGCAATCCTACATTACCAGGAAAGTCCAGGAACAGAGCATTTTCTCCCTCATGGAGAGGGTCAGGTAGGCAAGTATAAGTTGGTGGTGAAAATTTATCCGGCACTCAGTCAGTGTAAAGCATGCCAGGTTTTACACTGACTGCGAATGCCACTTTAATTGTTCACCTCCCACCCACTGGCGTTTCTATAATGGGTGCAATGTGTGCAGTGCACATGGGTCCCTGGGTCCAGGGGGGACCCACACCGCACACACTGCACCCATAGTTTAATTCTCCCCTTTACAGAATCCAGCATCAGGTGCTGCTCTCACGCCAAAAATTGCAGCCAAAATGGCCACCGCACATGCACAGTAGCCAAATTGATCTCCGGAACATGGTGGGCACCATGTTTCCAGAGACCTGCACATGTGCAGTAGACTTCGGCACATTCCCAGAGACTACTGTGCCGTGCAGAGGAATGGGCCCACCCGGAGGTGCACACGGGCCCGCTCCTTTGTTAAAGGGCATCTGCTTCCACCCGCTGTGGCTTAAAAGTCACTGATTCATAAATAAAAAAGTTTCCCAAATTATAAATACGCCAGTGATGCCAGTACTTCTTTAAAAGAGTCCAGACAGAAGTAGCCGTAAACCAGTAAAACTGTTAAAAAAAAAAACATAAGGGAAAAAATGGTCAAGAATGAAACTTCACATGACTGAGCAGGAGGGAGAGAATCCTGTGTTCCCCAGTCTGTTTCAGAGAAAATGATTCAATACACGGGACCAAAAATCCTCTTTTCTCTTTCAGCAAAGCTGAGGAACACTGGACTATGGGATGTTCAACAGCCACACCCACGGGAGGGAACGATCAGGCTGCCTGACTGGAGAACTGTATGCCCAAAGTGGGTGTCACCGGAGGCAAAAACCTGATATGGTAAAAATGTGTGCACAGAGTACCAGAGGGCTGCACAACAGACCTGTTCCACCAAAGCCTCATGATGTGCTGCCTTTGATATCGCCACTGCTGTTGCAGAATGTGCAGACGGGTGGTATTCATGTGACCGCCGGTCAGCTGACCGACAGTCACATGACCTCCTCCGTGAGCCCGACGGCTCACTATCCCGATGGTCGGCATACCGACCAACAGGGACTATTTCCACTCGTGGGTGTCCACGACACCCATAGAGTGGGAATAGAACCCGTGGCGACCGCAGGTCGCCACCGGGCCTGCAGCGTGGCGAGCGCAGCGCACTCACCCCTCCCCGCCAGGATCCCGGCGTCGGTATGCTGCCGGGATCCCGGTGTCGGTAAGGAGACCGCCGGTCACCAGTACTACACCCTGTGCAGACACCATGTATGTATATACTAGTTGCAGTACCTGGCTCTACGCTCGGATAGAGATAGATAGATAGATAGATAGATAGATAGATAGATAGATAGATAGATAGATAGAAAGATACAGGGTTTAAAGTGGGGGGGGGGGGGGGAATGTGGTGGAACCGAGTTCCTCCACCTGTAATGGTCGGGGGAACTAGTTGCTCCTCTTCCATTGCCCTGAAGAGTAATTCCAACAGAAAAGCCTGCCCCATCACCTACGTCAATAGATAATGCAGGCAGCGCTAGTGTTACTGAAGATCTGCAGCCAACTCCCTCAGGTCCTGGTGGCTCCACGGTCCTTCTCCATCTACAGCCTACCCCTCCTCGACCTCACACATGCTGTGTCTGTCCTCCTCAGGTCACAGTGGCTTCCTTTCTGGCATAGTGTATGTGATGTCATGCTGTCACCACTGCTAAAGTGAAGAAGAGCCATGAAAAGGAGCAGGCTCTGTGCATCTTGATGACAAAATGAGAGGGGGCTGGAGGGACAAAAGAGGTTGGGAAGCTGCTGGAGGGACACAGGTGGTAAGCTGCTGGAGTGATAGAGGCAGAGATGTGTATAAGGAGCATCATTGTGTGCATTATGTGTATAAACAGCACTGCAATGGTCATTATGTGTTAGGGGTACTACTATTGTGGACATTCTGTATATAAGAGGCACTACTACTTTGGGCATTTTGTGTACAAGTGTGGGCATTCTGTGTATAAGCACTTCTGTGGGCATTATGTGTATAAGCAGTAATACTGTGGATATTATGTTTAAGGGACACTACAATTGTGAGCATTATGTGTAAGGGGCACTATTACTGTGGGAATTGTGTATAAGGGGCACTGCTGTGGGCATTGTGTATAAGAGGCACTACTGTGTGGCATAATGTGTATAAAGGGTATCATTGTGTAGCACAATGTGAATAAAGGGCACTACTGAGTGACATAACCTGAATAAGGGGCATCACTATGAGGTGTAATTTGAATCAGGGGCACTACATGCAGTGTAATGTGAATAAGATTCTGCTGCTGTGTGGTGTATTTTAAATTGGTGGGTACTAATGTAGTGTGGTACTAATGTGTGACCACGCTGCTTTTTTGTGAGATCAGTGTCCCTTTATAAATTATGGAAAGTAGGGCACTCATTTATAGTTTGCAGAGGGGTGCCATAAACACTAGCACTGGCCTTGGCTCTGCTTAATGTGATGTGGGGGTGGGGGGTAGGTGTAGTGGTCAGTGAGTTCCACCACCTCTCCAGGACCGCTTTAAGCCCTGGATAGATAGACAATAGGATTTTGGTACCTACTGGTAAATCCAGCATAGTTGCAAAGTGGAAGCACCTTGGTGGAATGTGCTACAATGGAGGTAGGAGGCTGCAAAGCCTTGCTGACATATGCCTGATGGATGGTCAAGCGAATCCATTGAGCCAATGTCTGTTTTGAAGACGGTCATACCCTTCGGGCATCGTTGTACAAAACGAACAACGTGTCTGATTTTTGCAAGGAAACCGTTCTAGCGACATACAGTACCAGTCAGAAGTTTGGACACACCTTCTCATTCAATGGTTTTTATTTATTTTAATTATTTTCTACATTATAGATTAATTCAAAACTATGAAAGAACACATATGGATCATGTTGTAAACAAAAAAGTGTTAAATCAAAATATGTTTTATATTTTAGGTTCCTCAAAGTAGCCCCCTTTTGCTTTGATGACAGCTTTGCACCCTCTTGGCATTCTCTCAATCAGCTTCATGAGGTAGTCTCCTGGAATGGTTTTCCATTAGTCTTGAAGGAGTTCCCAAAGGTGCTGAGCACTTGTTGGCTGCTTTTCCTTCACTCTGTGGTCCAACTCATCCCAAACCATCTCAAATGGGTTAAGGTCATGTGATTGTGGAGGCCAGGTCATCTGACACAGCACTCCATCACTTTCCTTCTTGGTCAAGTAGCCCTTAAATAACCAGGAGGTGTGTTTGGGGTCATTGTTTTGTTGAAAAACAAATGATGGTCCCAGTAAGCGCAAACCAGATGGGATGGCATGGCGTGCAGAATGCTGTGGTAGCCATGCTGGTTAAGCGTGCCTTGAATTTTTAATAAATCAACAGTGTCACCAGCAAAGCACCCCCACACCATCACACCTCCTCTTCCATGCTTCACAGTGGGAACCACACATGCAGAAACCCTCCGCTCACCTTCTCTGGATCTCACAAAGACACGGTGGTTGGAACCAAAAATCTCAAATTTGGACTCTTCAGACCAAAGTACAGATTTCCACTGGTCTAATATCCATTCCATGTGTTTCTTTGCCCAAACAATTCTCTTCTTCTTGTTCATCCTCAGTAGTGGCTTCTTCGCAGCAATTCGACCATGAAGGCCTGATTCAAGCAGTCTCCTCTGAACAGTTGATGTTGAGATTTGTCTGCTACTTGAACTCTGTGAAGAATTTTTGTGGGCTCTAATCTGAGGTGCTGTTAAGTAGCGGTTTCTGAGGCTGGTAACTCTAATGAACTTATCCTCTGCAGCAGAGGTTACTCTTGGTCTTCTTTTCATGGGGCGGTCCTCATGAGAGCCAGTTTAATCATAGTGTCTGATGGTTTTTGCAAATGCACTTGAGGATACAGTCCAAGTTCTGGAAATTTTCCGTATCGACTGACCTTCATGTCTTAAAGTAATGATGGACTACTGTTTCTCTTTGCTGAGTTGAGTGGTTCGTGCCATAATATGGATTACAGCAGTAGTCAAATAGGGGTGTCCACTGTGTACTAACCCTACCTCTGCACAACACAACTGATGGTCTAAAACACATTAAGAAGGCAAGTAATTCCACAGATTGGATCTTCTACAAGGCACACCTTTTTTGTTTACAACATAATTCCATATGTGTTCTTTCATAGTTTTGATGTCTTTAGTAGGGATGAGTGGGAACGGTTGCCTGAGAACGAAACCCTGCTGAACCTCACGCCCCGAGACTGGATCTGAGTCCAGCTTGGAACTTCCCTCCAGACTCGGAAACCAGAACGAGGCAAAATGTCATCATCCCGCTTTCGGATTCGCACAGGTTTTGGATTCCTTATAAGGAGCCGCGCATAGCCGGCATTTTCACTCCAGTCCTGGAGAGTGTAGCAAGAGGACATGTCTCCTCAGTGTCTGTGCGGGAAAGTGGTGTGGCACATGGGGTGGTGACCTTTATGTCATTCCAGTGTTACAGTATCTTGTGCTGCATCAGTCCAGTGGTGGTGTCTTGTGCTGCATCAGTCCAGTCACAGTGGTAGTGTCTTGTGCTGCCATAAGTCCAGTGCTGCTGTTTAAGTCCAGTCCAGTGCAGTTTTGCTGTCTTGTGCTGCATCAGTCCAGTGGTGGTTTCCTGTGCTGCCATTAATCCAGTGGGGGTGTCCTGTGCTGCCATAAGTCCAATGGAGCTGCTGTATCTGTCAAGTCCAGTGGTGCTATGTTGTGCTGCATCAGTCCAGTGGTAGTGTCCAGTGATGCCATAAGTCCAGTGGTGCTGCTATATAAGTCCATGGGTACTGCCATATAAGTCCAGTCCAGTGGTGCAGCCATATAAGTCATGGGATACTGCCATATAAGTCCAGTGGTACTGCAGTATAAGTCCAGTGGTACTGCAGAATAAGTCCAGGGTTACTGCCGTATAAGTCATGGGGAACTGCCATATAAGTCCAGGGGTACTGCCATATATAATTCCAGTCCAGTGGTACTGCCATATGAGTCCAGTGGTACTGCCGTATGAGTCCAGTGGTACTTCTGTATAATTCCAGGGGTACTGCCGTATAAGT
Organism: Pseudophryne corroboree; assembly: GCF_028390025.1. NCBI lineage: Eukaryota > Metazoa > Chordata > Amphibia > Anura > Myobatrachidae > Pseudophryne > Pseudophryne corroboree. The sequence continues at coordinate 203,601,135 of NC_086450.1, read as the reverse complement.
CCAGTGGTACTGCCGTATAAGTCCAGGGGTACTGCCATATAATTTTAGTCCAGTGGTACTGCCGTATGAGTCCAGTGGTACTGCCGTATGAGTCCAGTGGTACTGCCGTATAATTCCAGGGGTACTGCCGTATAAGTCCAGTGGTACTGCCGTATAAGTTCAGTCCAGTGGTACTGCCGTATAAGTCCAGTGGTACTGCCTTATAATTCCAGGGGTACTGCCGTATAAGTCCAGTGGTACTGCCATATAAGTCCAGTTCAGTGGTGTAGCCGTGTAAGTCCAGTCCAGTGACAGTATAATTCCAGGGGTACTGCCATATAATTCCAGTAGTACTGCCATATAAGTCCACTCCAGTGGTGTAGCCGTATAAGTCCAGTGGTACTGCCATATAAGTTCAGTGGTACTGCCGTATAAGTCCAGTGGTACTGCTGTATGAGCAGTGCCAGATTAAGGTCCACATGGGCCTGGAGCTGAAATTTATGAAGGGCCTATTGTGTGCCTCAGCAGGAGGTGTGACAAGCGCTGCAATGGGGGTGGTCTTAATAGGGGGTGTGGTCTGTGACATGGATGGGGCTATCTCCATGGAGGTCACAGCTAGTGCCTACCTTCAACCACTTAATAGTGGAGCAGAGCAACAGTGATCACCGTTTGATACAGAGAGCATCTCGGTGACTGCCATATAACACAGAGATATGTATTAACATGCAAAGAAGGTAGAAAGGGGAGCAATGTTGGAAAAAACAGAGCATATGTGGAAAGATTAAAAAAGATGGGAGCAATACAGAGCAAATGGGAAAGGGGAGCAGAGATGAGGAAAAAACAGAGCAGACAGGGAACTGAAGGCTCCTGGGACACACTGACACAGACACCTCTTACTGACACAGACACCTCTCACCGACACAAACACACTGACATAGACCCTATTACAGACACACACACACTTACTGACAAACATTTGATACACACCACTTATTGACAAATACCCCTTACTGACACAGATAACACTTAATTGGGGCAGATGTATAAGTGCAAGGTGATAAACACACCAGCCTATCAGCTCCTAACTATTAATTTACATATTGGAGCTGATTGGCTGGTGAGTTTATCACCTTGCACTTATTGCTGGTTTATCACTTCCTTATGCCTTCTCCAGGTTAATACATCTGCCAAATTTGACACATACAGTACATACAGTACCTAATGACAGATACCACTTACTGACACAGAAACATCTTACTGACAGACACCCCTTGCTGACAAAGATTCCACTTACTGTTACAAACACAATTATAGACACACCTTACTGACACAGACACACTTACATACA